>NC_084723.1:3988044-4654870 GCF_033807575.1 Cydia pomonella | reverse complement strand
GTTTTAGGGTTCCGTACCCATGCAAAGGATCAAACAGGACCCTATTACTGAGACTCCGCTGTCCGTCCGTCTGTCACCAGGCTGTATCTCATCAACCGTGATAGTTAGCCAGTTGAAATTTCTACAGATTACGTATTTATTGTTGCCGCTACGCTTTGACAACAAATACTAAAACAGAATAATATAAATATTTCTTTTCAATCTCGAGGTTCTCATCCAATCACCGAAGTTAAGCAACGTCGGGCGGGGTCAGTACTTGGATGGGTGACCGTTTTTATAGATAATGGTACGGAACCCTCTTGTTATTTTATATTTGATTCTTGTCAGTTGTGAGTGCTTCATCGCCTCGAATAACAGCAATACTAACTATTATAAATGGTAATAGTACAATTATCTTTATTGTTTTAATTCGCTCAGATAAAATATTCTGCTAAGTTTTTCCCGAAGTTCTATAGTATGAGGTTCTTCAAAAAAAGGAGTGTACATGTTTTTAAAGGGTCGGCAACGCTCATGTAACACCTCTGGAGTTGCATGCGTCCATAGGCTACGGATACTGCTTCCCATCAGGCGGGCCGTATGCTTGTTTGCTGCCGTCGTAGTACAAAACTGGAAATAAAATGTGTGCTCAGAACCATTTTCTGATTTTGCAGGTACTTTACCTTCATTATACAGAGAAAAACTGACGTGTCAAGTCGTGAATCATATATAATTGAGGTTCCTTGTAGACTTGCCCGCGTAGCCAACATGCCAATCATTAGCGTAGCGTAGTGATCTCTCTCTATCGCTCTTCTATATTAGTGCGTCAGTGACAGTTGCGTTTCGTTCGCTACCAGAGTTTTTGCGTCGCTTCTTCACGTTTAATAACTTTGATGTTGAACTTGTATTGATTAATTATAATTAAAATAGTAGGTAAGTGAGTGGGTTTAAGAGTCTATTGAAACGTTACAGAGGTTACAATTGGCTACTTGACAGTTTTTTGTAAACAATGTCAAACGGTCTTGATTTTCCTGAGGATCAAATGTCTATATAGGACTCATGGCATTTAAGCAACACATTGGTCAGAAATGAGAGTTAAAGTCTGACGCTCGCACTCGACGATTGACACGCCTCTAACAAAATGATAATATGATGTGACGTCACATCACATAAGTCTGTCCTAAATGTATGGAAGATCAAGAAAATTGCCATTTTGACCCTGAAATATTGCGTTCAGGTGTATAGTTGGCATACAAATTATTTTCCGATAAAATGTAAGGAATCGAATGGTATCATTTTCTTTTCTATTTTTGAAAGACAAAAAAAATATTTTTTTTGAGTCGTTGGAGCCTTGTAAATTTTACCACAATATAATTTTTTAAATTCCACTTTTTTATAATGGATGTCTCATTTTCTATCCATTTAACTAAATTTTGTTATAATATGTGTCAAGTACCCAATTATATTAAGGTATAAATACTTTTTACAAATAAATAAATAAATATTGAGGACAAGCTTACACATATCGACTGGGCCTCAAACCATGCTTAGCTTTCACTATGGGTACTAGGGAACGATATACATACGTATATAGATAAATACATACTTATTATAACTCCATAGAAAACACCCATGACTCCGTAACAAGTATCCTTGCCCATCCAATTAAATGCCCTTACCAGGATTTGAACCCGGGACCATCGACTTCATATGCAGGGTCACTACCATCTAGGCCAGATAGGTCGTCATGAATACCAAAAGATGTGACTTTTTGGATCAGAATTAACGATCTACATTTCATATTGAGTTTGGAAAGTGAGAGTCAATATTTTTACCCGACTGCCAAAGGGAGGAGGGTAATGTTTTTCGAGTGTATGTATGTATGTCTGTTTATTTGTGGCCTCCTGTAGCCTAAACGGCTTGATGGATTTTGATGTATGAGGTATCGTTAGGTTCGTCTTGATCACGGGAGAGTCAGAGGATTTTTTGGGGGGTAACTAAAAAGTTATAAATAAATAAAAAATATAATAAAACAAAAAACCCGACTGCACACTAAAAAAGAGGAAAACAAGTGTAGTGTGCAGTCGGGTTTTTTGTTTTTTTATAATATTTTTTATTTATTTGATCGAGTTCCAACCTATTCATTATTTATTAGTCTCGTACTGTTAGTACATGATATGCAAGCGACTGAATTGCTGCAGGAAACGTCATAAAGATAATTTTATAGAGAAATTAAATTAAAATCAATATAATTTTGACGTTTCTTGCAGTACCGTAGTTGGGACTAGCATTACGCCGTGTTGTCACCTAAATAATGTTTAATTTTTAGTTTATAAAATGCATACACACGATAATTAAAGTAATATTAAATAAAGCTGAAATATTTACTAGTAAAAAAAATACCCCTTCTAAATTTCCGCTTACCTCTCTATATTTCCACCGATGTTCGCTGGGAGAGGTAAGCGCCAGCCTTAAGGATGACTCACGCTAGACCGGCCCGGGCCTGGGCCGAGGCGTCGGACACGTCATTTTCTATCACGGCTGATCGGTTATCACGTGGTATTCCATAGAAAATGAAGAGCTGGAAGCTTCGGCCCGGCCCCTAGGCTCCTTATGCTCTCATCTCTATGAAGGTTAAATTAATAAATAAATCAAATACCGAAGCAGATTGCAGCGCGACGTTACATTGTTGAAAAAGTTTACTAAAAAAGGTTTTTAAATTCGAATCGCCTGATGGTAAGCGATTACCGCGCCCATGGACACCCGCAACAACAGAGAGGTTTTAACTTTAAACCTCAGACTCAGGGACAAATATCCGTGCTCGTCACACAAATAATGTCATCTGAGGGCTTAACGCGAACCACGTTCGACTTGTTGCCTCCCTGTCACACTTAAGTACAAATTTACAAGTGCGACAGAGAGGTAACACGTCGAACGTGGTTCGCGGTAGGCCCTCTGAAATACCGGCAACGCGTTGCCGGCATTTGAGATGGATATACACTCTTTTCTTGAAGATTTGATCGTATCGGTCCGGAAATACGGCAGACGACAGGGCGTTTATTTGTGTGACGGGCACGGATATTTGTCCTATAATATTTATTTATTTGTTTATTTATTTATATAAATAAAAAAGTTTACGATCCTTTTGCTTGTTTACACATTGACCACTAGCGATCAACGCCCTCATCGTTATTCCCTTTGTTCGGTTTAGAAAGTAGAAACCCTTTGAGATCGATTCCCTCACCGCAATACCTAAGAAAGGGAAACTTCACTTAGGAATGCTACGAGCGGAGCAAGTTCTAAATCCGATAGCGCTCACTAGCTATTAGAATGTCCTTTATTTCGCAATTTTAATAATTATAAATAATAATAATAAATATTATAGGACATTATTACACAAATTGACTAAGTCCCACAGTAAGCTCAATAAGGCTTGTGTTGAGGGTACTTAGACAACGATATATGTATATAATATATAAATATTTATAAATACTTAAATACATAGAAAACACCCATGACTCAGGAACAAATATCCATGCTCATCACACGAATAAATGCCCTTACCAGGATTTGAACCCGGGACCATCAGCTTCGTAGGCAGGGTCACTACCCACTAGGCCAAACCGGTCGTCAAAATAATGAACAACATACCCATTACCCGTTGGCATTAGACGCGCTCAATCTCTTGCTGTGTTTAAAAAAAAACACTCAAAGAATCTATGTCTCCATTTTATAATTTATCTGCCCCTTTGTGTTTATGTAGTACATGATTATTTTTACTCTGTGGCTGACATGCTGCTGTCATATTTAGCGTTGTTTATATGTAGCGTTATATGAATGTTTATGTTATGAAGTGTGGAATTAAGAGGAGTGACATCTCTTATGGTAGAACTGTTGCAAAAGTGTCCAGCTGTTAGCTATAAATAATAGTTCCAAATCTCTCCAGAGTAGCGCTAGAGTAGCTAAGAACCTAGGCGCTATTGACGGAGTGAAGTGCGCTGTCTATGATTTGATTTTTTTGTTCAAGTATTCTCGGTATTGTAGCGCCACCTATTTATAGTTTTTTGATGTCTATTTGTATTCCTTATATGTGTATGTTTATTCACTGTATATAATTGTGGTGTGAATGTAGGCTTCATAACGTTTTAGCAACACTTACTTTTTCGATTAACTTCTCTATTACCGCTACCCAAAGGTTCTCTGGAAGAGATCGCTCTTTAGCGATAAGAACGCCTGTTGTCTGTCTCTACATTTAATCAATGGGGTTGGCAACTGTCAAAGGTTTGCATAGATGGCGCCATCATAGCTTGCCACTGTCTCTAGTTTTGTTCTATGAGATTTGGCTTAAATTACTGGAATCCAGGTCACAAAATTCCAAAAAAAAAACAAGAATTTGACACAACTCTAGGGATTGACAGGGCAAGCTATGATGGCGCCATCTGTTTAATACTACGACCGGCCTGTTGGAACATATGTAAACTACATGCATCATAGACTTATACGTTTTACTGGTTGTTTACTATAGCAACGCTTTTATACTTTGACTGTTGTCATCCACGAAAAATTAAACACACTTATATTTAAATCAAGTGGTTTTTCTCTATTATGGTAGCAGAGCGTGGTTGACCCCATTGTTTCTTTTCTTGTATCTTTTTACTGAGGTGTACCAATAAAGAGTATTCTATCTATCTATCTACCCTTTAAATGTACTTATCACAAAATAAGGGACATCTTACTATGTATATATAGTACATTGTTAACCAAAACAGACATGTCAAAATTGACGTTTATTTCGGTTCCGCTGTGATCCCAATAAGATCTATCTACGATATTTCTAACGTCAAAGTGACATTGATCGTCCGAATCGAGTTGCTTCTGTCAATTATACGACATACAAACGATAGGTTGTGCAATAAAGATAATTTTTATTTGTACCCGGGTTCAAATATATAAGTTTAAACTATGTTAAGCCCAGTAAAAACAACTGTATTTTGTTATTTATTAGTAATATCGGGGAAGCACCGCACGTTTGCGGTTTAATTAATTCGCAATATGTTGATTAATATTTCACGCGTGCCATGACTCATTACACACAACTCAGATAAAAAGGTCGGGAGTTCACCGGCCGCAGCGCGCAGCCGGGAGTACCCTTCTTATCGACGTCAGACAAATATTTGAATAGACGTTGCAGGTATATATATGGCTTATGTTTATTTATTTTTTGATCTATATTTAATCTTGATTTTCAGAGTGTATTTTTGATACGATATATTCCGCTACACAATGTATATTGCAACTTGGAAAAATTTGGAAAATTAACCACGTCTTTTTAGGGTTCCGTAGCCAAATGGCAAAAATCGGAACCCTTATGGATTCGTCTGTCTGTCTGTCTGTCCGTCTGTATGTCACAGTCACTTTTTTCCAAAACTATAAGAACCATACTGTTGAAACTTGGTAAGTAGATGTATTCTGTGAACCGCATTAAGATTTTCACACAAAAATAGAAAAAAAAAACAATAAATTTTGGGGTTCCCCATACTCAGAACTGAAACTCAATCTTTTTCATCAAACCCATACGTGTGGGGTATCTAAAATCTCTTCAAAAATGATATTGAGGTTTCTAATATCAATTTTTTTCTAAACTGAATAGTTTGCACGAGAGACACTTTCAAAGTGGTAAAATGTGTAACTTCTAAAATAAGAGAATGATAAAACTAAAAAAATATATGTTCTACATTACCATGCAAACTTCCACCGAAAATTGGTTTGAACGAGATCTAGTAAGTAGTTTTTTTAATATGTCATAAATGATACGGAACTCTTCATGTGCGAGTCCGACTCGCACTTGGCCGCTTTTTTAATTGATGATAAGTAAGTTAAAATTTTATTTATAGGTATATCGTTTTTTAGCACTATGTTTTGTTTAATTGTATGTTGTCTATTCCATATTTAGGATGTCCGACTTCTTATAAAATAAAATTTAATTATAATATAAAGTTGTACATTGTATGTATGTACATTAAATACCTACAATAAAAATATGATATAAACTTAATTACATTAAAATTGTCAATAATCAATTAGGTATATATTTTTTATAATATCTTTATATACTTTTAATTAGCGTACCTACTTAAAATTATTATACCTACACTCAAAAACTTCAAAACTGTTATTATTATACTTACTTTATTCGAATTTTACAAAAATGAAAACAGGAAAACACGGCACTAGGTCTTTGGACCAATGGCGTACAACGTCTCCTGCATTGGATTTGTAACAGGCAAACATTTTTTTGATAATTTTAATAATAATTAAGTAGGTTTTTTTAACCATATTGCACTGCTATATCTTTTGTAGTATAAATATTAGAATTAAGTAGACTAGGTACGTGGAAATTCGTTTCGCACCTAACATAAAACGAATAAATATGAAATAAATCTGCTGGATCTACTAAATGTTCCTCTGTCCGTTCATATTTCCATCACGTAATGAGTGCATCACTTTAAACTAACCAAAATACCTATGATTTCCAATAACACGTACTTCTTACGGATTAAGAGGTCTAGTTATAGGTACTTGGAACTAGACCCTAGCCGTTATATAATACTTTATCAACAAGACGGCAACAAGAACAAAGATAACTTTGCTCATACTCAACTCCGACAGTCTAACTAAATGCATGAAAACTTTTTTTCATCAAGTGTAAATGTAACTTGGTCACAATTTCCAATAAAAGAAACGCGCATCGGTTCTGAATTCAAATTTCAAACACAGTGGAAGAGTTGCAACGTCTTTTTAGTTTTAAAAACTGATCGTTCCATTTTCAAAATGTTTTCGTGCAAGGTTTTGTTTTTCTTTGTATTGTGTGTGATGGTTGCGACGTACGTGTCGGCTGCACCTGATTTTGACATGGATAAGTTGATTGTAAGTATAACTTTTTTTAATAGAATTAAAAGCTGTTTATACGTTTGAGTAAATAACTTATATAGGTATAATAATATCACAACAAAATGACATTTTTATTGAAATATTTATTAAAAATCTCAATTAGGAGTTTATTTGGAATAGGTACAGTCACCGAATTTGAAAGTTTATTACTTTTCGATTCTATGTAATGGCATTAAGGTTCAAAACTGACAAGCCTTTAAATTCCGTGACTGTACAGAAAAGAGAGAAAGACAAATGAGGTGTCTTTTTTTTTCGTAATTTTTAATAAGTAAAAAAATGTGGCGCTAAAATATTTAGATCTACGGTTAAATTAAAAGTAAGTTCGTGATTGATGTAGTAAAGAAAATGTTATCATAGGTAATAAAATCTATTCATATTTGTATATAAATACGAACTGAATGCTTTATCTATACAGGTAATTTTATCAAAATTTAGACTGTTTATTGCGGGATGAATAAATAGGTCATATTGAACTATTTACACCACGGAAACGGCCCTAAATTCATAAAAATATGTCGGTTTTATACACTTTAGCTGATCAGATATTGATGTCTTGATATTTTTTATGGAATGGGCAATTTTTTTCGCATTTTTGGGGTTTATTATTATTGGAGTTGATGGGCCCTTGAGTGCCACGTCGACCAGGCAGTAATCTATTGTGACAGAGCCCTTTAAAGTTCACTACTAATGCCCGTTGAATCCAGGAAATTCCAGATTCTTTGGGCCGTATGTTCTGTACCTCATAGGGTTGCAATACTGGAGTTCTTTTTGACATTAGTGGACGGGGTTAGTCCCATAGTGAAAGTTGATCAGTATGACCTATATTCACCTTATAAAATTCTGCTTAGGGTTGAAACACAACCCGTATGTTTTAAATATTATGGCATGTGTTATAATAGTAATTCTCATTCCGTTTTTTTTTTTTTTCAGAGAAACTTGGGCAAGCCGATCCGCAAGGCTATCCTGGATTCCGATCAAGCCATGAAGGTGCTGGACGATGTCGACGACATTTACCACGAGATTGCTGATGATTAACATAAAATTATACTATTAAGGAAAAAATTGAATTATTTCATTTTCATCACACTTGCTCGAAAAAATCTTATTTCATGCAGGTGTACTAAAGGACAAAGGCTTATCAATATAAGCCTTTGTCCTTTAGTACACAACAATACGGGAACGGGTGTAGTACGGGAACAATTTCCCGGGGGAGTTATGGAAAAGCTATAACCCCCAATCATCATAGGTTTGTTGTGGACGAAGCATGCTGTTGATTTACATTTTGTGGCCACCTGACGAAGCCTGCGTTGTGGATATTTTATATACCAACTGGACAATTTTTAAGGTTTTATTTGACCATTTAATAAAAATATAAAAAAATATATTAAAGGAATGGAAGGAAGGATTTTTTCTGTGGTTAACAAGATAAATGCCGTTTTTTATAACGCATTACAAGCCTGAATTAGCTATGAATCGTTTGTCTTTATCTGTCATTGTGACTTATGTATTTGTAAGAAACGGATAAAACATAATTTAACTTTCAGGCTTATAAAGTTTTACGAAGAAGGGAGATAAAGAATACTGCAATAAAAGGGAATCTTTACATATTATGTGGTAGTCAAGTTAGTGGGCCCACAAACTATAAATGTATAAGATAGTCCAAATATCTATTTTTTTTTTTTTTTTTTTTTTTTTATTCCGAAAAGTAAGCATTTGACCACAATCTCACCTGATGGAAAGTGCCGATGTAGTCTAGGATGGAACATGCTTACCTAAAAGATGTCTATTCACTCTCGATTTAAAAAGGTCCAAGTTATAGTGGACTGGGAATAGATTTGCAGGAAGTGAATTCCACTCCCTAGCCGTACGCATGATAAAGCTGGATGCGTAGCGTTTAGTGCAAATCAGTGGTAAAGTAACGACGTAAGGGTGAAACGCAAGTCCGCGTCTAGTCCCACGGTGGCAGAACGGAGATGGGGGGATAAGATTATGTAATCCCATCGCACACTCCCCGAAATGTATCCTGTAGAATACCGATAAACAGGCTACCTTTCTACGGTGTTCTAGGCTCTGCAGTCTAGCCTCTACCAATCTCGCATCCCCAATAAGCTTCCTAGCGCGTTTGTCTATGGAATCTAGGGTGGCTAGCTGATACTTGGCGGATCCATCCCAAAGGTGACTGCAATACTCCATACACGACCGGACTTGAGCTATGTAAAGCTGAAGAAGCTGCTCCGGTGTGAAGTACTGCTTGACCTTAGAAAGGACGCCTAATCGTCTAGCTGCAGATTTAGCCAGAGATTCAATATACGCCCCGAAGCTCAGGTTAGATGAGATACTTGTGCCAAGTAGCTGGAGATGGTTGGATATCGGTACGGATACATCCCGGAAAGTCGGAGTCAGGTCGAAAGGACTCCGTTTCGCAGAGAACAGACACGCCTGTGTTTTGGTAGCGTTGAATTTGACCAGGTTTGCGTCGCCCCAATCGGATACTACCTTAAGTGTCAAATTCAGACGGTCTACCATAGCCTGTCGATTAGATTGGACTTCCTCTTTTTTGGCCCGAGCATTGGAGAGATATCTGTCCACGACAGTGCTGTCATCGGCATACCCAAAAGTATCTGGGACTAGCATGTCGTTGATATGCAGCAGAAATAAGGTCGCGGACAGAACAGAGCCCTGAGGAACACCGGCATTAATAGCCCATTGGTCAGATGTGTAGCCATCTAACACCACCCGGATGGAACGTTCACTCAGGAAATTCTCAATCCAGTTGCACAGGCCGGCTGGTATCCCATATGCTGGAAGCTTGCTCACCAAACTTGCATGCCAGACCCGGTCGAATGCTTTAGAGACATCGAGAGATACCGCAAGGGCTTCACCGTGCCTCTCAATTGCCTCGCTCCAAAGATGGGTAGCATGCACCAGAAGATCTCCAGTCGAACGACCCCCGCGGAAGCCATACTGAGAGTCGCTGAGCAAATCGTTATCCTCTAGGTGTGTTAGGAGCCGCTTATTCAGTACACGCTCCATAATCTTGCAGAGTATGGAGGTGACCGAGATTGGTCGGTAATTGGCTGGGTCTGAACGACTACCTTTTTTGGGCACGGGTTGCACGTTTGCAAGCTTCCAACACGACATTCTATTGACAATAAATATTTTAAGCAGGGATCGTTACCGGTGTTCTTATATATATTATATTATAGGACATTATTACACAATTTGACTAAGTCCCACAGTAAGCTCAATAAAGCTTGTGTTGAGGGTACTTAGACAACGATATATATAATATATAAATACTTAAATACATAGAAAACACCCATGACTCAGGAACAAATATCCATGCTCATCACACGAATAAATGCCCTTACCATGATTTGAACCCGGGACCATCGTCTTCGTAGGCAGGGTCACTACCCACTAGGCCAAACTGGTCTGGTCGTAATTAAAACTACTTATAGTTTTACTGTCGTAAAACTTATTTATCTTTCAAAATGTTCTCCTTTGGCTTTGATACATAAACGAAACCCTTGTTGATTAAAAAATTATTAACAACATGCACTTTATTTAATTGTCAACGTATTTTGGCCCAGCCTGTACTGTGCAGATGATCTTATCTCTATAACACAGCCGTTTGGCAGAGAGCCGACTATAGTCCGTGCTGCCCGGAGGATATTTAGCACAAAACAAAGGGGGTGGGCCCCTTTATTATTTATGATTCTTATAACAAAAAGATTAAAGTTTAAAAAAATCTAAAGTCGTTATTATATTATTGGGCCACAGTACATATATAGCTGTGCAGTTACATGGTGGCTCCTTTATTTCTGCAGCTGTACACGGCCATTGCCAGCGCGCCGACAATAGTCATATTACCCGGAGAATATTTGGCGCTAATCAAAGTAGACCCGATTGTATCAAGCTTACGAAATTGCTCCGCTTTTAAAATGCTTTTTATGACAAAAAGTTATAAAACTTTCTAAGTCGATAATGTCGATACCCTATACAAGAAGTAACGAAAATAGTAAGGGTCCAATTAAGGGCCTATTCGATATCGTGTTTTAATTAGAAGAAAAATATTTTCGACGTGATATATTTTTAGCATTAGTGCCATGGCCATGCCATGGGTTGGCCGACTTGGACGACCTGGTCCATAGTTTTTTGCGTCAAAACATATTTTCTTTTACTTTTTCTTCGTGTTATCTGTACCACAGCCTATATGCATAGTACAGCGTCCACTGTACTATGCATATAGGTAATAAATAGAGAGGGTCCCTTAGCTCTGCAGCTGACCTTACACGACCGTTGGCAGCGCGCCGACAATAGTCTGTTTTGCCTAGGGGTTGTTTGGCAGGAATTAAAGGGAACTTTACTACCAGACTAGGTGTGTTGGGGTAAGATTGGATTGACAAGAACATACGTTTTGTGGGTTACGTAATTTACTCAAAAAGGGTCGACCTCAAGAATCTAACACCCCTGGAGTTGCAGGCGTCAATATACAACTTTGATCGCTTACAATCAGGTGAGCCGCAAGCTTGTTTGCCATTGAAGCGGTATAAAAAACCCTGTATACCTATTTAGTAATTTAATAATATTACTTTATTAATAGTACGAGTATCACAACATACCTTACATGATTCCGCCACTGGGTGACAGTAATCGCTTACCAGCAGGTGAGTCGTCTGCAAGATTGTATCATAAAAAAAAACTTCCACGAGGGTGAGGTAAAATGGATAGGGTACCTGATGTCAATGGGTACCTGGGTTGTTTTTTTATTGTTTTAAGTGTTTTAGCTGTCCACTTTTAATTAAATGACATATATATACTTCAAAATGTATTCGTTTCAAAGTTACATGATTAAATTGATATTGTTTGGGCAGTAGAGTGGATACAGAATTTGTTCGTTAATAGAGATGGAGTGGAAAAAAGCATCACAAACGCTGGAGACGATTTTTAAGTGCATTGGGGTAACTTCGTAAGCGAGGTAATTTTGAAAAAGTCTATTACTCCAAACTTGCCTGTGCCAATGATGTTGGCGTGTGTGCGAAATAAGTGAATTTGACGTTGCAAAAAAAAAAATTAAATAGGCCTAGTTTGATTTCTTCGGACAAATAAAGCACGAGCGTTCGAGGGCCTACTACTGGAGACGCTAAAATGTTTTAAATTTAATTATAATGTTTGTATACTTTGTATTCTTCTTAATAAAATAATATTTAACTATGTCATTAATTTCAATCTCATATGGAAACATTTTCTGGAAGAAATTAATTTATTTATTCATTCAAATATCTTCTTTAGAAAGGGATATCTAAAATTGAAGTAGGTATTACGTAAGACTTAAAACACAAGTGAACTTTTTTAAATAAATGCAATTTTATTGAAACCTAATTATAACATAAGACCTAAAAATATATTTTATTTGTCATCATCATCATCATCATATTTCCCATGGTAGATTTTCTGCACGTCACGGATGACATCCACTGCTGGTCTGGCACTGATGATACCATCACGGACCTGTTGTCCAATTCTTTCCTGAAAAAAAAAAAGTTAAAAAGAGTCAGACATTGCGTGATATTAGGTAATACTCCGCATTTTTAGCTTGAATTGAACCTATTGATCGTCAATGACATATATAAACTGACTCGCGCAGCTACAACCCAATAAGTATCAACCTTCGTTTATGCTAACAAGGTTCTCGATGAGGTGCCTTACACGGCAGGGCATTCAAACTTGGGCATGGAAATTGGCATGAATGTAGTTTATTTAGTTAAGAAAATGGCAGTCATTCTTTTTATTAAAAGAGAACAATTGGTAGTCTGTTATACCTACTTACTGGCATATTTTTTCGTTTCTGAATGAGCTTACTTTTAAAATTAAGTATTATGGAATAGGAGCCTCGTTATAAGTTGCCTCGTCGAAAATACCGAAAAGATAAGTCTCTATCAAAAATAAAAATAGATCATGCTTTAGGACTTTGAAATATTGATATTGTTACAACAAATCCTATAAGCCCAGACTCAAGGAATTTACATAAGCTACTTTTGAGGGAATCTCAGTGAATAACTTTCAAAGAAAACAAACATGTAAGTAAGCGTGTTGCGTGCCGTAATTAAGGGTCATATTTTCTTGCCCCTATTTTTTGTTTTACCAACTAAAGAAAAACTTTTCCTAGTAATAAAATTGGCTTGCCGGGGAGCCTAGCCAAGATGACAAACACCTACATCGACATTACATCGACAAACGCCAAACTAACAGCGATTCCTATCAACGATCGTCATCTTTGCTAGGCCACTGACTATAAATTTAATATGTGCCTAATTAAGCTGGTTAAACTATAGTTGGTCAAACCAATTCGTCAGTAAATGAGAACAAAAAAAAACTATACTCATCCGTTTCTTTTAGGTGCTAGTACTAGTGTAAGACAAATATAGTATAATTCTCCCTGTCTTTGTTTGAAATGAGATAGTCCTTTGACAAACTATATAACAAAACTTACCAGTTCCTTTCCAAGTCCAGGAGCAGCCGAAACATTGCTCGCCATCGCCATCAGGCACGTGAAAAAGAAAAACAAAACACGGAAGAATTTCATTTTGAATTTCGAAAATCGAATTCCAACGTACGTTCAGACAGCTGATCTGAGAATGAATTACGAACGCTCGTGAGGTATTTTATATGAGTGATTAGTTAGTAATAAAAGATGTATGCATATTCATACAAGAAGTTTACTTACGCTCTTTTGGAATTGAATTATAGGTACAAAGGAACGATACCAATGAGCAATGATTCATTTGCATTTAATATTAAAAGGAGGCTATTTTGACGTGAACTCTATTTGTATTAACGTAAGAGTGGGTAGGATTTGTTGGACGGCAAATAAATGTTGGTTTTGATAAAGCACGTTCGGGTCAGCATCTTAGCTAGGGAAGTCCCGTCTTGAAAATTGATATGAATAAATCCCCATACTTACTCTTATTAAAATTTGGACCAATACATTACAAAAACGGATGAATAATCATACGATGATTAATAGACAGTTTGGATTTAAAATTATGTTTTTGCTAACTTAGTATAGCTACTATAATAAGGTATATATTATTGAAACCCACACAAGCCTATATAGAATAAATATGATTTGCAAAAAAAAAATATGTTTTAGCTATCCTTATTTTATTATAATACGAGTAATAGAAGTCACTGAAAAATACGAAGCATGTGAGTGGTTAAACAAACTTGAGAATTTATCCATGGTTCAAAATAAATACGGCCTCCTAGCTAAACGTTAGTGGACGTGCCTACGAAGCTTGAAGTCCTGGGTTTGAATCCCGGTAAGGGCATTTATTACATATTGAATTTTTGAATAATGAATGTTTTATTCATTTAAGCATTGATTTAAATCGATCTATTACTATTACTTGAATCGTCTAGTGCCCATATCACAAACCTTATTGGCCTTGTTGTGGGACTAGCTCAATTTGTAAGATTTTCTCATAATATTTATTAAATAAGTATATACCTACTTTTGCAAGTGACTCTGTGAGCTTTATACCTTTCGGACATAGCTCAGAACTCCATCAATGTATGGACGGGTCCGCCATTTTGAAAAGTATCCAAAAACTGGTTGGATGATTAAAAAAATTTTTTTTAATTCCTCGAAAGGTATTATGTTAATACATAGTATGTTATGTCATGTGTTTACTAACCTTAGTTGTAGGAAGACTAATTAATGTAAATGTGTAATTTAATATAGTATAATGTAATTACTAACAAACTATATGGGCCTATTTGACCTGAAATAAATGTATTGAATTGAATTGAATTGAATTAGTCTAATATTATTAGTGTGTTGCCATGGTAACCCATACGATTTGACAGTTCGTGGACTAATAATATTAGTCTAATATTATTAGTGTGTTGCAACGGTAAACCATACACGACTTGACATCTCGTAGACTAATATTATTAGTCTACTACCGTTCAAGAAATGGGCCCCTGCTCACACACGAGAATCGGTTGAGAATTGCGACCTGTAGAGGAGAATATTCGCAACACGAAAGCTAATGGAGACTTTCGCTAACGCTCGGTCAAAAATGAAGATAGATAATGTACCTAAATGAAATTAAAAAAGACCGTAATACTCGACAGTGATTTGTTGACTTTTACATTGGTTCAACTCGTCTGGAAACTTGCCCAGATGGGCCATTGGGCCGGTATCACGGTTTACCTCTTTTAGAGTCAAGAGTTCATATCTTTGGTATCTAATTCAATTAGGTTAGATTATTTAAAGGAAGATGGAACTGTTGCTTAGTCACTTGTTTCGGAAAATGAGATTTTAATGCAGAGCTCTTAATGAACTTAAAATTAGACCCGGATATGTCCTTAAACTACGTCCATAAGAGAGATATGAGCACCGTGAATGTCATCTCGCTTAGTGTGGTAGGGCACAGCACAGCGGATGTCATTCCAGATCTAGAGCAGAGCCCAACTGGGGAAGTACTATCTTACAGAAACACGCAGCCAAATATCACTAGATCTTACTCAGTGTTGTGTTCCTGCCGGTGAGTAAGGTTGCCAGAGCTCAACGACGGTGCGGAGTTGTAAGGTGGGCAAAGCGCATGTGCTGCATGTGCGTGTGTGTGGCTCCGGATATGCAGGCGTCCATAGGCTATGGAGGCTGCTTACCATCAGGCAGGCCGTATGATTGTTTGCCACCGATGTAGTATTAAAATGAAGAACTGTTATATCTTCTGTTACCACTGTATACTATACGAATACGAACCCCTTTTTTAAAAACTCTTGGTCACGGAATATATGTACATTTTACGTCGTCTCAAACATTAAAAACGCGATTACTCAAAATGTTTAGTGACTAGACAAGTTCTTTCCGTGTAACCTTCATATTGACGATAGCCGTTTAAGCTTAAAAGTTTTTATACGTTCTAGATAATCGTATCAAATAAATAATAATAAACATTCTTACACAAATTGACTAATTGTAAGTCCCACTGTAAGCCAAGAAGGCTTGTGTTGTGGGTACTCAGACAACGAGATATATAATATACAAATGCTTAAATACATAGAAAACATCCATGATTCAGGAACAAATATCTTTTCTCATCAAAAAAATAAATTCCCTTACCGGGATTCGAACCCAGGACCATCAGCTTCATAGACAGGGTCACTGCCCACTAGGCCAGACCGGTCGTCAAGAAAAATATAACATATTTAACATATACTTAAATGAAAAACGAATCATGATCTATAATTTTTATTAGTCTCATTTTTCCTGCCTCAACATTGATGTGAGTAATGAATGACTAAGAATGACCATAACATGTTATTAGCAAAGTCATTTCTTGAAAAATTTTAATTTCTGAATTAAATCTTATTAGCTGTAATTGAGTAATTAGCAGTTAAATTTAAGCACTAAATTGTGCATAATTACGAAAAAGTAATTAAAATGTATGACATTTTAACTACAGGTGACTCAATACTAAGATTACGATTGAACCAAACAGTTCTTAAAATGTTAAAATTGATTGTGTTTCTTACACCATGTATTTTGAGTAAGTTTTATTAAAATACTTCCTGGTTCAATATACTATCTTTTTCAATATTTTTGTGTTTAATAAACCTCAGAAAAAAAAAATTGTGTAAGGCCTGAGTGGACGCTTTAATTGGGCGTGCAGCGGGGCGGGGCGTGCGGCGTGCGTGTCTAATAAATGCAAACGTATAGGAGCGTCCTTAGTGCACGCTGCTCACGTGGCTTGTGAGCCCGACGCCACGCTGCACGTCCCGCCGAACGCTCCGCTTCGAGCGTCCACTCTGTGAGCTCAAAAAGGCTTGTGTGTACAATTCTTGCTTGATCGGGATATAAATATTAAACGGACCCTACTATTTTTGTTACACCTTGTATTTTTAGGTTTCCGTATCTCAAATAAGAAAAAACGAAACCCTTATTTCTAAAAAAAATCACATAAAAAAATCTGTAGAGTTGCAAAAACAACAATTTGCCAGGCGTCTCTGTACTAGGCATTAGGCATGGCCTGTAACGTCAGAACCAGTCACAATTCGAGTAGGTATCACAATTTAGTTACAAAGTGACTTGTCTTATGATAATAATAAACTAACTAAAGGCGTAGGGATATGACGACCCCATCGCCCGCTGGTTTTACCAGTGCAATCAGTCAACGCAGGGCAGCTTGTGGCGAGCTGTTGGGGAGTAGCGACCTTACGTACCCGAGTGCTCCTGGGGAGTTCTGTTACCCGCAAAAAGGGTGCGTGGAATAGAATTCTCTGCCTCTGGCTTGCCTTAGCCGGCCGGCCAGAGTAAAGTTATTATAGCTGTAAGCTCCAGGGGTGGAAGTGAAACTTGCATAAGATGCGAGTTGGCACAGTGGCTGCTCGCACAGTTGAGTTGAGTTGGCACAGTGAAAGCGGCGTACACCTCTCAACACCCCTGAGCCGCTCACACCGGTGTTGCCCTTGAGCCATCCTAGATGTCGCTTTTTGTGGGGGCCCATCTTGTGGGAGCGAGTCTCCGTCGGCCGGTAATAAAATTGAATACGGTTTCATTAGGCAGGTTTTTTATCCCATAGCTTAGTATTTAGTCCATAGATTTCACCCAATAGCCCACTTCATTTTAGGTTCCATCAATAGTTCTTACACCCTGGCGGGTGCTGCCTCTGCGTGCGTCTCATGTCTTGACTATCTACCTGATTTAAAATACTATCTGTCTGTTGTAATACTTCGTTGTCTGTCTGTCTGTCCGTCGGTCTGTCTGTCTGTCTGGTCTGCCAAGACACTCAAGACACTTTATCTCGGGAGCGCGTGGAGGTATCGAGTTGGAATTAAAAACATATACTCAGGTCTACATTCCTTTGTAGCAGTGAAAAAAATCACTTCACTTAAAAAAAGTTACGGCCAGTTATGCTGCAATAAACGTATATTTCGACACTCAAGGCCATGGGTGATCTGGAAGTCTCTAAATAGATTAAGATCGGGGGTTGGCCGATCTAAAGACAACCTTCTAAAATGGGGAATCAACTCGGGACAAAGTGATATACTATGCGAATGTGGCGACCTACAAACTACGCAACATATGATGGAGTGTTCCCTGTGTCCAACTACGTGCACTGTAGAAGACCTCATAAAAGCTACCCCCCGGGGGTTAGAGGTGGCAAGATACTGGCAAAATATTATTTAGTCATGATCCCTTCACACGATAAGAAGAAGAAGACACTCAAGGGAATCAATATTTATAGGGTACTTCCCGTTGACCTACAACTACACAATTTGGCAAGAAAAAATCTAAAAACTATAAATTTCTAAAAAAATAATTTAAATTTGTATGGAATCCTCGGTGGGCGAGTCCTACTCGCAATTTTCTGTTTTTTTTTTCAGTGTTTCTGTGTCCAATATCGTCTGTAAAGCTACCCGAGGAGTTGAATGTTTTAAAACGGTACAATAATACGGCCGTTGAGGATGACACAAGCCATTGCATGGAAGAGTTCAGGCACTGTCTCAACCCTCACATGTAAGTTATTTTAAAACTGTACAATACCACGGCCGTTGAGGGCGACACAACCCATTGCATGGAAGAGTTCAGGGACTGTCTCAACACTCACGTAAGTTAAGTCACGTCAATCCAAATGCGTATTCTTTATCAACAAGCCCCTTCCTTTCGTCGACACGCAAAACTTAATCTCATACTTCAATATTCTAGCTCCCAATATCAAAATAATTGACAAACAAACCGTTCGACTATGTTACAACGGGTCACTCACGTATTTCGAGTCGAGAACATGAATGCGTGAGTGACCCGTTGTAACATATTTTTATATGTTTGTGTCTCACGGAAGTTTTGTTATTAAAATCCCTTCGACTCCTAGGCGCTCCCATCTTTCCGGAATACCACCGCTCATCTCATCAACGAACATCTCAATATTCGTAGGCCTATTCGGTCCGCCTTTTAAAAATAAGTACACACATGGCATTAGTCATCATGAAGTTTTGCTTGTTCGTTCCCAAATTCACTTACATACTCAGATGTAGTCCCATTCGGAAAAGATCCCAGATGTAATCGCGATTGGACTCAGACCTTCCTGCCAATTCGTCATGGAGGCCTGGGCATACGCTATAGAGAAATAAGAAGTAATAGAGTGCTCACTCCATACATCAGTTTTGGTACCAAAATGCTTATTTTTTTCGCAGTCGACATCTAGCATCGAGTAACGGAACTCTCAGTACTGCTACTCGCCAATAGATATCGCGGCAAACAAAAAGTCTAATGCTCAACGATTTTCCGCTAATATTATAACCAGAGTAAGCGTAGGAGTTGAAAATAGAGTTCCGGTACTCGATGCTAGATGTCGACTGCGAAAATAATAAGCATTTTGGTACCACAACTGCTGTATGGAGTGAGCACTCTATTACTTCTTATTTTTCTATACCATACGCCAAGTCATCAGTGTGTTTAATTGATTAGTTAGTTTACTTATTTAATTTTATAAAATAATTTAAATAAAAGCTTAAGTAACTTGTCATAAAACTTTTTTTTTCAATACAGAATTTCACCAGTTTGTGCGCTAAACTCCCTGACTGACACTAAGCACCCATTTGCAAGCATATGCGAAATGATTCATGAAAACTGCCGCAGTAAAAAAGGTAGGTATAACGCCCATTAGTATACAAAAAGTTACCGTCGATTATGAAAACAATCAAGACTTTATCAAATATTAAGTACAGCCGGCATCAAAAGTAGCGGGTCTGACTTAGCGTCAAAAATATTCACCATTTTCTAAAACCTTAACAAAAAGATATATGTGACATTATCTATGAAAAGGGACCTTATTGTCGATGGCGCTTACGCCGCATTGCGTAGCGCGGCGTTGTTTATAATATGGGAGCATCGTTGATAATGGCGTAAGCGCCACCGACAATAAGGTCCCTTTTCATAGATACTGTCATATATGTCTTTACATGGTGCTCACGAGGAACCCGAAAGATTTTTGCCGCGCATTTCTGAGGCAAAAGAAAGAAAAAAAATTATTTGAGTTTAGATCAATTTAGGCAAAAAAATTTTTTTTTTGTTTTTTTAACTCTCACTTTAAATGAATTGGTACGTTTTTTCCTAAATACTAGTATTTGCAAAGTGTTATTCATCACTTTTTAATATATGTCAATAAAGATAATATAATGAGACTAGTCCCCATAGTGGCAATACCAATATCACCATCAAAAAGGCACTTAGTAACAATAGAATATTTTAACTTTTAAATTACAAGCAATACAAATAAATCATAAAAAACTATTAATTCCAATCAGAAATAATACTATATATAAACAAAGAAATAAATAATCCAAACACAGATAAATCAAAAAACGTAGGTCGGTTTTTAAATTAAAGTCTTAAAATTGCAAAGATGTTATTTTAGTCATCTTCAAAAATTATCGGTTGAATATATAGGTCATACTGAGCAACTTTTACTAGGGGATCAACCCAGAAATAGCGAAAAAAATTGGCTGTTCCATATATTTTGGCTGGTCTGATGATGAAAAAAAACTGGGTGTTTCATATATTTTGGCCGGTCTGAAGATGATAAAAAAATTGGCTCATTCATATATTCAGAGCTCAACAAGGGCGTGGAGTGTTAGGGTCGGCAACGCGCATGTAACTCCTCTGCAGTTGCAGATGTGCATAGGCTACGGAGACTGCTTACCACCAGGCGGGCCGTGTGCTTGTTTGCCACCGACGTAGTATAAAAAAATTGTTTGGTATAATTCGTATGGAGAGTTAATTTTTTTCGCGATTTCGGTATTGGTCCCATAATAAAAATTACTCAGTGTATATATTCACCCCGTAAATTATTACAGGTTACTAAAAAAACCATCGAAAAAAACGATCGTCTTATAATTTGTAATAGGTGTGGGTGAGCTCTGGATATGGAGAAGATCCGATTCTATTATTGTTAAAGACCGTTTCCATAGAAGGAAACGTGTTTCTATGGAGTGATCCAGAACTCACCAAACTTCACTACTGAAAAGTTCACAAATACCTTCGGCTAACTACAATCATAGATAGGGTCGCGGTTCAGGCCACTATGGAGTGAGAATAGGTATCCAAAAATTTAAGGTAGGACGCCAGGATACTATCCTCATCAAGCGCATGACATATCCAAATGAAAATCCCAAATTTATTTAATACACACCTTTATTCCTTAAATATATATGACCCGCTACGGTCAACACGAGTTATTTATTAGTAAATAAGTAATACTAAATACTTCTTAGTGACACCACTATTTCTTGAAATTTACACTAAATACATCATAGACATCTCTGTGTCTACGGACAACAATATCAAAATTTGTCTTCCTAACATAACACTGTCTAAAGTAAAAGTTATGCCCCAACCTCCGGGGATGTTTAGCAGTAAGCAATTGCTCACAGGGATTACAGGTTACCTGTTCAGCGTAAAGAGTCCATATTTAACTAAAGGTATATTCATAAAAGTCTTAACTTCACGGACACTGCCAAGAAGAACGCTGCCACCGGATGGCACAGCCTTAGAGAACCAGGGTCCAGAAAAAACCAGGGTCCAGGAAAAAACCAGGGTCCAGGAAAAAACCAGGGTCCAGGAAAAAACCCGGGGTTTATGCCGGGTCCATTATTTCCTATACCAACGACGGCGCCTGCAGACCGCGTGGCAAGACGAAGAGGTGGTTGACGTTACATTAGGTTTTGCAAGTTATGTTAAATTGAAGGAAAAAGATTAGCAGCCGCCATTTTAGGTAGGCTCTAAGACGCTAAATTATGCACATTTTGGGACGAGCCCTAAGATTGATTGCCGAAAGATTTTCTAATATACTTCACATCTTGAAGATCGATCGAACAATCATTTATCAAAATTCCAATCCGAGAAACCACAGACAAACTGATGAATGAAAACCTTCTCATTCAATGGATACCACAACTGACCGGTTTGACTCTTGGAATAATTCGAAATATCAACAATAAAAAGAGTTACTCATTTTAGGAAGCAAATAATACGGACTATATTAATAATTGGAAATTATAAAAAGATAAAAGAACCACAAGTATATGTTTATTGTCGTACAACAAGTGTGACCGACCGTCTGTTACGGAACCATGGACAAAAAAAAAAACCAAATGACATTGACAGCCGTCAGTGTCTACCGCTGAAATAAACAACTGCTCGGTTTTATCGAAATCATACTGTTAATACGTGGTATTTCTATGTTTTAAAATGTATTTCAATTGTGAAATGTATATACCACAACGAAAACAAAGTGCCTGTGTCCTAGCACAACGCAGGAACACGACATGGATGCGCAAAATGCAACGGAGTGAACGCACAGACTGACCTACCGCTCCGGTAAGTTTTGTCCACTCAATATAGCTAAAAGCGTATATGTAAAGTTGAAAATATCACTACAGGTCTCAGTCCTTGACTGACCCACTATGACATCCGTGTCGAAGACATTTCAACTACCAAATCTTACCAAAACAAACATACCATTTTCTAACCTATAAAGTACCTATATAATATGCTACTCAGCTGTTTATAACACTGGGTGGATACCCCAAAGTGTTACAGTTCATCTTTAGTTGGGTTAAAAAAAAATTTTTTTTTTTCAAAAAAAATTTTTTTTAATGATATACGCCCAATAGGAAGTGAACACCTTAACCTACGAAACGTAAATAAGAAACCATAGATAATCTATAAAGAAAACAAGTCTTACAACCAAAGTTATACCTATGACTTGGTGAATGATCAGTTCGACCAAGGAAATCTAACGACTAATTTTGGTTCGAACCTTCTTATTCCTAGTGCGCGCTTTCCTAAACCTAAAAGAAAACGTCAAAGACGGCAACGTTAACAACCTTCCCTTTATTAAAGAAATTGCCTATCACCGACAGTAGTGGGAGTATGTAACAAGCTGCATTCTCTAGCTATTACACAATTCCTAAAATTACAAACAAAAGTTCAGTTACAGTACAGAGTTTAGCGAGAACGTAGTCCCTTTTTCAGTAATTAATAATATTTCATGTAATAGGCCCGTTTAGGGTTTATAAGTAAAGTAAGTTTCTGCAGTTTATTCAGATTATTTAAAGTTTTATGTCTTTATAAGGACACATGAAAGATTAATGTTGGTCCGTGTGCACCCGGTACCAATAAAAACAAAAACATGGAACAAATACCTAGTCTGATGAAAACCAGTTTGTGCCAGGTCGCATTCAGTTTAGTAGGTACGTTCAATATTTAGTATCACATAGGATATTTTCAAGTGTAAGTATCCAATTGGTGTTAAGACGAGTACCGCTAGGAAGACGGCTCGGCTTCACCAGGACGTACAATGTCTTTTATATGGAAGTTACCTAGAAGTTTTCCTTCTAAGGATTTTAAAGAGTAAACAAGAGGACTCAATTTTTTATGAATGACACCTTTGTCATAACGGGGCGCTAATTTAGCAGAAAAATGTTTTGCTGCATTTGACAATGGGAAACATCTTTTATAAACGATTTGTCCTTCTTCCAGTTCTACGTGACGCTTCCTCATGTTATAATACCTAGCGTTACGTTCATGGGAGGCAATCAACGAGTAACGCACTTTTTGAAATACAGTTTTGAGCTCTTTAAGTCTTTCAGAAAAAGCACCACTGGTATCTAATTCGAGCGCGTTTTGATCTATGGGACCTTCGCTATTATAAAGAGAACCCTCTAGAATCATTTGACGACCATGTGTTAAGAAATACGGTGTATTTTTAGTTACTTCGTGACGAGCTGTATTCAATGCACATTGTATTTCCGATACGTTCTTATCCCAGTTACGGTGATCAGAACGCACGTATGAGGCAATGGTTCTTACTAGTTCACGGTTCACTCGTTCCGTTTGATTCGTCTGAGGATGATACCTAGGGTTATAGAAAATATGAGGGACATCATATTTGGACATTAAGTCTCGAAAGTCTTTGGAAGTAAATTGAACACCATTGTCGCAGAATATATATTTAGGAACCCCATGTATAAGGAATATCCCTTTTTCCATACACTTAACGATAGCTTTAGCAGTTATGTTGCGTAGTGGAAACAAAGTCACATACTTACTGAAATAATCAGCACATACGAAGAGATACTGATTTCTCAGATAAGATGGAGGAAAGGGACCAAGAATATCACAAGATATTGCTTCGCCTGGCGACGATATACGTCGTGGATTACCCATCAAACCAGGACGAGCTAAGTTAACAGGTTTATAAGTTTTACAAATTTCACAAGAGTCGACGTATTCCTTCACGTCCTGAAGTAAAGTAGGCCAATAATATATGTCTGCTATTTTGGAATGAGTTTTACCCACGCCAAAATGACCTGCTGTAGGATCATCATGACACTTATTTAGGACTTCATTACGGTGCTCATAAGGAAGTACCAGCTTCCAGTCAAATTGAGCTGTCAGACGATACTTATTCTTAGAGTAACGGAAGAGTTTATCATTTTCAATCTTAAAGTTGGGAAAGAGAGTAGGTTTTTCAGACACCCGTTTTATAAATAATTTCTCTAACAAAACGAGATTCGTTAGGAGATTGAAAATCATCATCTGACCCAGACGACGCAGAAGAGCCTTGCTCATTCAACCGATCTAATAAAGAAGTAATTAATGTTTTCAACAGAAGTACCGCTTCGGTCTCCTGAGGTAACCGTGAAACACGACACAAAAGATATTTGCATCGCGAGGATAGTCTATCAATCGCCGACGCCGTTAAGTCTCCTTTCGCTTCTAAATCTATTTCCTCTACCTTACGTTGGCAGAGCTCCAATTCGGCAACTTCGTTACTTATTAACAAGTCCTGGCACTTCAAACTACCCTTTTTGGCTAAATCTGCAGTCTGTTTTTAACGCATGACATAAGCTGGACCGACTCGATACAGGATTAACCGGAAGTCTGCGAATCGCCAGTTCATGTGCCATTTCATCTTTATGTAAATGTATGATTTTACATCCCGCATTTAGGAAATCCATTTTTTAAGATTGATATTTAATATCAGAAGTAAGTCAGTGTCAAGTTTTGAATTGTAATATTTTAAAGTAAGTTAAAACTTTATTAGATTTTAACCCTTTTAAAGTATTTTAAAATAGTGAGAAAATTTCTCTTATGTAAGGCTAATTATTTAGCGTAGTATAGTTTTATTTATAAGTTGGTTAAATTTATAAGTTTAACCTCCAACTCAAGCAACAATTTAAAACAATAACTTGCAATCCCTTTTACATAAAATAACCTTAATACTAAAATAATGCAAAAATGTTTCACTTGGACATGTCATACTCCATAGGCCATACGTTGGGCATGCCACTGTAATAGGTGTGGGTGAGCTCTGGATATGGAGAAGATCCGATTCTATTATTGTTAAAGACCGTTTCCATAGAAGGAAACGTGTTTCTATGGAGTGATCCAGAACTCACCAAACTTCACTACTGAAAAGTTCACAAATACCTTCGGCTAACTACAATCATAGATAGGGTCGCGGTTCAGGCCACTATGGAGTGAGAATAGGTATCCAAAAATTTAAGGTAGGACGCCAGGATACTATCCTCATCAAGCGCATGACATATCCAAATGAAAATCCCAAATTTATTTAATACACACCTTTATTCCTTAAATATATATGACCCGCTACGGTCAACACGAGTTATTTATTAGTAAATAAGTAATACTAAATACTTCTTAGTGACACCACTATTTCTTGAAATTTACACTAAATACATCATAGACATCTCTGTGTCTACGGACAACAATATCAAAATTTGTCTTCCTAACATAACACTGTCTAAAGTAAAAGTTATGCCCCAACCTCCGGGGATGTTTAGCAGTAAGCAATTGCTCACAGGGATTACAGGTTACCTGTTCAGCGTAAAGAGTCCATATTTAACTAAAGGTATATTCATAAAAGTCTTAACTTCACGGACACTGCCAAGAAGAACGCTGCCACCGGATGGCACAGCCTTAGAGAACCAGGGTCCAGAAAAAACCAGGGTCCAGGAAAAAACCAGGGTCCAGGAAAAAACCAGGGTCCAGGAAAAAAACCCGGGGTTTATGCCGGGTCCATTATTTCCTATACCAACGACGGCGCCTGCAGACCGCGTGGCAAGACGAAGAGGTGGTTGACGTTACATTAGGTTTTGCAAGTTATGTTAAATTGAAGGAAAAAGATTAGCAGCCGCCATTTTAGGTAGGCTCTAAGACGCTAAATTATGCACATTTTGGGACGAGCCCTAAGATTGATTGCCGAAAGATTTTCTAATATACTTCACATCTTGAAGATCGATCGAACAATCATTTATCAAAATTCCAATCCGAGAAACCACAGACAAACTGATGAATGAAAACCTTCTCATTCAATGGATACCACAACTGACCGGTTTGACTCTTGGAATAATTCGAAATATCAACAATAAAAAGAGTTACTCATTTTAGGAAGCAAATAATACGGACTATATTAATAATTGGAAATTATAAAAAGATAAAAGAACCACAAGTATATGTTTATTGTCGTACAACAAGTGTGACCGACCGTCTGTTACGGAACCATGGACAAAAAAAAAAACCAAATGACATTGACAGCCGTCAGTGTCTACCGCTGAAATAAACAACTGCTCGGTTTTATCGAAATCATACTGTTAATACGTGGTATTTCTATGTTTTAAAATGTATTTCAATTGTGAAATGTATATACCACAACGAAAACAAAGTGCCTGTGTCCTAGCACAACGCAGGAACACGACATGGATGCGCAAAATGCAACGGAGTGAACGCACAGACTGACCTACCGCTCCGGTAAGTTTTGTCCACTCAATATAGCTAAAAGCGTATATGTAAAGTTGAAAATATCACTACAGGTCTCAGTCCTTGACTGACCCACTATGACATCCGTGTCGAAGACATTTCAACTACCAAATCTTACCAAAACAAACATACCATTTTCTAACCTATAAAGTACCTATATAATATGCTACTCAGCTGTTTATAACACTGGGTGGATACCCCAAAGTGTTACAAATTAATGCTAACTCATTTACTTTTCAGAACAATGGCATTATATAAGTGATAATTTGGCACTCTGCAATGGAACTTTTGGAAATTTTACAATACTTAGGAAGAAAAAAAACAACTAGAAACTTCTCTATGCTGTTTTATCCAGTATTGACTACGCTCATGTTTATTATGAATAAAATTATGAGTAGTTGAAAATTTTAGTTTTTATTTTCTTTCCTCTTTATAACGACTGACTTAGTTTTTGAGCATGAGAAAAATTACAGGTTAGAATTCTCACGATCATACAACAGGGGCCCATTTCTCGAACCATATTAGGCTAATATTATTAGTGTGTTGTCATAGAAACCCATACGATTTGACAGTTTGTACACTAATAATATTACTCTAATACCGTTCGAGAAATGGGCCCCGGTATGAGTCTAATATTATTAGTGTGTTACCATGGTAACCCATACGACTTGACAGGGACCTATTTCTCGAACGGTATTAGGTAGACAAATATTAGTCCACGAACTGTCAAATTGTATGGGCTGCCATGGCAACACACTAATAATATTAGACTAATAACGTTCGAGAAATGGGCCCTAGTTCGGGGACTAATTATTAGTCTAATAACGTTCGAGAAATGGGCCCTAGTTCGTGGACTAATTATTAGTCTAATAACGTTCGAGAAATGGGCCCTAGTTCGTGGACTAATTATTAGTCTAATAACGTTCACGAAATGGGCCCTAGTTCGTGGACTAATTATTAGTCTAATAACGTTCACGAAATGGGCCCCTGATAGTTTAAAACATTAAGCTACTTTTAGCTGTTAACAACCACAGCAATCAAGAGTATAGACGACCGGTCTGGCGTAGTGGTTGAACCTGCCTATGAAGCCGATGGTCCCGGGTTCGAATCCCAACAAATCTTAATGACGAAAACATTATTTACCAGTCAACCTTTCCTACTCAAGTTTTTCTACTTGCACCATTTTTAAATGTCTATTTCATCCGATGGATGACTGGTACAAAATGCCATTAGGCATTTAGTTCGCCATTTGTACATTGTTTTTGTGTTTTGTGCTAATTAATTACGTCCATGTTAGAATATGTTTTTCACAATCAATCATTGGATTCGACCTATCAACCTATTAATCATCTTAAAAGGTATTTAACCACGCCGGGGCTTCCTCTTATCTCCCCCTTCCTCTTAATCTCTGAAGGCCTACCGCGGACACCAAAGTTCGCAAATAGCGGGCATCTTTTCCTTTTACTCCAATTATGGCGTAATTAGAGTGACAGAGAAAGATGCCCGCAATTTGCCAACTTCGGTGTACGCGGTAGGCCCTCTGAACTCACAATGCCACGTTATCAATGCGGCCCGCGAACGCGAAAATACGCAGTTTTAATGCAAATTGTAAGTCATTAATGATGATGTTTTCGTTTACAGGTGTTTTGGTAAACTGGTTTTTGGGGGGTTTAAAAAGGACTAGGATAGGAGTTTCTAGCTTTTCTATTCTGTTCTAGTACCTACTGTGGAGTGTGTTTGAATTTTTTTCACAACTGTGTTGGATGGTGATATAATTTTGATGTATATAAATTAATTTACCGTCTTGAAGCCTACAATAAGAAATTGCAGTTAAATTTGAAATCAATAGTAAATAAAATATGGGCGACTATCTTTTGTTTTGAAATAGAACGAAAGAAAAGAAATGCAAGTGTTCCAAATGGTTTAAATTACATTGAGCTAAAGCTAGCTATGAGATATCTACCTGTATGTAAATGATTAAAAGAATCCACATTACTCTGAGAAGTAACTTATAACTAGAAAGATCCGTGAATACTAAAAAACTTACTATACTTTTTTATTTTTTTTAGAGTACTTAACCTTATTACTAAACTTACTACTAAACTTATTATTAAACTGTGAGTTCTGCAATAAAGAGTTTGTATCGTAAGTATTTTAAAACCTAAAAATAGTAACCATTATTGTTGAAATTATCTTCCGAGCATAAAGATAATAATAGAACAAAAAATATCTACGATCAGTGAAATTCGTTCCACATTAACTCTACTTTTCTGAAGCGCTGGTGGCCTAGCGGTAAGAGCATGATATTTTCAATTCGGAGGTCGCGGGTTCAAACTTCGGTTCGTACCAATGAGTTTTTAGGAACCAGTCACTTTTCGGTGAAGGAAAACATTGTCGGGAAACCGGACTAATTCCAATAAGGCCTAGTTTACTCTCTGGGTTGGAAGGTCAGATGGCAGTCGCTTTCGTAAAAACTAGTGGCTACGCCAAATTTGGGGGATTAGTTGTCAAGCGGACCCCAGGCTCCCATGAGCCGTGGCAAAAATGCCGGGACAAAGCGAGGAAGAAGAGAGATTAACTCTACTTTTCAAAATCGCAAGACGCTGTTACAAAAAGGGGAATCACTCTAATCGAGCTCTTCGGTAGTTCCCTGTTTGACCCGTAGTAAAGTTAGCATCATTTTCCGTTACAAAAACATACGCTGCGCCTTATCGCCAGAGAATAAAGTCTATTTTAGACTGATTCTTTGTTTATTGACGGCAAAAATAGAATTGTTATTATATACCAATATAACGAACGTTAAAGTGTTCGACCATCATTCACTTGTCAATCGTGAGAACGTAACGTTCGAGAGAATTTGAAATTCGTACATTCTAAATTCAAAATGAACTTCGGTCGTGTTTTGTTTTTCTTGTTCGCCTGCGTGCTCGCTTTGAGTGCGGTGTCAGGAGCGCCCAACCCTCGGTGGAACCCGTTTAAAAAATTGGTATGTTTTCATTTTTGGATACAAGACATATTGCCCTATATAATTTATATAGAGTAGTTTGTTAGTGGAGTATAGGCAGAGATAATTATATATATTTTTTAATACTAATATTATAAGCATTATATATAAAGAAGAATGAGTATTTTTTTTATGTACGGTTACTGATAAAATTTACTTGCCAGGGTATAATTTTCTCTTATCTTAGTATTGTTTGATAGTATTATCCTCTTAAATATAAGTAGGTATTACTTACCTAGAAAAGTTATTTGTCCTAAATAAAGAGCTTTGCAATTGAATCTGGATTCAATGATCTCGTTTAATGAAACTGTTCGTTTAATCGAGTCTTTATTACATTTAAAATTGAACTAAGACGTCAAGCGTAGTATAAGAGTCCTAATATTCAATATTTATGAAACATTACAATCTCAGTTTTCATAGCCCTTGTCGTATCGATTGATTTTTATTCGCTCCGTGCGTGACCGTGGCGCCGCCCTAGTGGGTGTGGGACATATTGCTTGACAGTTGTCAGCTGCCAAATAGTATGAAGATGTCTCACGAAAGTTCATATTTTCACCGAGTTGTGCGTTGGCGTCGCTTGTATTTGACTAAAATTACTAATTGCGTTCATCATTTGTTACAGGAAAAAGTGGGACGAAATATCCGTGACGGCGTCATCAAAGCTGGCCCTGCGGTAGCTGTCGTCGGTGAAGCCGCAACCATTGCTAAAGGATAAAAATGGCGCCTCATCTTGTAACTAAATTGTTTGTCTCTTTCTTAACTAGTCACTTGGAAAGAGATGGATGTTTTGTTAAGAACGGAAACCTAACCATAGTATGTTTATTATTTATTTGTACTTAATATTAATAAAATGGAATAGATGTTCTGTCTAATTTAAGTCATCTGAATAGATGTACTCATAATTTTAAATGCATTAATAAGAATAGGTACTGCTGATTTTTATTGCAGGTTTGATATTTCTCTCTATAATAAAATGCAAATGAACAAATAAAAACTTTTTTATATTTTGCAATGACTGAATTGTCTATTAATGTCCTTGTATTATAAAATTGTATCAATTTTATGAAAATATAGCTGAAATAAGTCTAAAATGTATTTATTTTCAATCAACATCAAATATAATAGTGTGGTAAAATATATCGTATCACATGTTTCTTAACAGAAATAATGATTTTTTCGGATATACCTTTTTATTTATTATTTATACCTGGCCACTTCGGATATCCCTACCTTTTTGACATGTGTCGTTCACTAGTGATTAAATGAACTATATCTATTGATTGAACTCACTCATCCTCAGTAACTCATCTATAAATCTCAGTGTTACTAGCTCGCTCTTGCACTCATGATTCCAATGAGCCGGCCGAGCCAAATGAGTGAGACGATGCGAATATGCGAAACGACCGTTTAGGAGCGGTTCGGAAGGTGTCGCGTGATTCGCCATCTTGGTCGCACTTATGGCTGTGTGTATTATGTGTAGCGTTTTACGCATCTCTATTACCTACTACTACTATCTGATGCTCACTGTATATACCGAAATACATACTAGTGGCTCTGTGGGAAGGACCTTGCGAGTATGTTTTCGTATAGCTTAAAACATTAAAGTGTTTGGATCCGCCATAAAAAAAACACATACAAAACTAAAAGGTCAAATCGTATGCTTATCAAATTTTCTAAAATAAATCACGAGGGTCGGGTCGATGAGAAATGTGACCTTTAAAAGAGAACAACTGGACATAATAATGAAAGCGTAAAGACATTGCCCAAGCTGAATGGATACCCTTGCTAAGTTTGTATTGATTTCTGAAGACTGTACCTATGTATGCAATTCGAATCGGTTTAGTTTCGTCTTAGACAAAATAAACGCCTGGAGTTGCAGGCGCCCATAGGCTATTGTGACCGCTTACCATCAGGCGTGTCGTATGCTTGTTTGCCACCGACGTAGTATTAAAACAAATATAATATATAACTTAATTATAGTATTAAATTTTGTTTTGTTCAGCAAAAATAAAAATCTTCCGTGCTAAAACTTTTGATATAGTGATATTAAAATTACTAGTCATTTAACTACTGAATCTTTTCATATACTTACTTAATTAGGAGCCTTTTTTCGTCCAGGTTTTTGCCTCTAACTACAGTCCCACACGGAAAACATGAAACTTGGCAACAAATCAACCTTGGCAATCAACAATACAAAGTAGGTCCTACCTTAAAACCCTATAGTCCAGAACCCTAGTGTAAATTTTTTCGACAGCGTGAAGTGACGTACGCGTTTGTGTTAAGTCTCATTTTGTTTGGGATTTAGAAACAGCGCGCCAAGCGGGACGTTTTGGAAACTCAAAATGCCATACAAAATGGGACTTAACGCAAGGCGTACGTTACGTCTCGCTATCGGATAAATGTACACTAGGGGTACAGTACTACAACTATGATCCACGAGTTTAATACTTCATCGTCATTATCACATTAGTCGAAAAACGTCTACCGCTAGACATAGTCCCCCCCTCCCCCCCCTACCCACAGTGATCTCCACAACGACCGTCTTTCACCGCTCTCATCCATTGACGATAGCATTTTTTTTTTTATACAGGTGGTTATTTATTATTAAATGGTATTTAGTTCTTTTGGATTTCTTTGAGTCTTTTCTTCGATTTATTTTAATATTTTATTTTATGACTGCTACATTAAAATAGGTATTACCTAAGAGAGTTGATTTTGGGTCTCACCTGACAGAAGATATTTGAGTTGATTTTGGATCATGGAAGCTTTTGGACAATATTGGGAAATATCTTTGTCTTTTGAATTGTGTTGCGAAAGCTAATAGGGTTTCGAATTATATATAAGTCCTAAAAAATGTAGAATTAAAAATATAAAAAGAAACATTATCGATCGCGGCTATCGTTTCAAAATTCAATTCGTTTGTTACACAGAGTTGAAAAAAGGCAGAGGAAGGTTCGCGAGAGGATAAATCAATATTTTGATGTTTTTTCAAGTCGTTATATAATTATATATATATATATATTATAATCCGGAATAGATGTCATATATAAAAGTGATAAGGCCGTCTAGTTGGCAAATAATTAAATTGATTTGTTATCTAAGTTGTATGGAAGGCAGCATCATCTCTCTCGTTATGTCGTAAAATCCTGTAAGGTATCCATAAATTAGGTGAATACCACTACTGCTCGCGCTTAGGCCTAAGATACACTTTGTAAGTTTTACTTATGTTAGTGGGGACAAAGCTAGTTGTTAGAAAGAGATAATGATATTCATCTCTCATTCCGTAATATAGCTTACGTAAGGAAAACTTGCAAGTTTATTTTAGGCCTTAAAGTATGTCAAACACGCCTAGTTTTTATAAGATTGCATAGGTATATATGTAAGTACTCGATGTTGTATGGTTCGGGGTGCTGGACTGCACTAAAGAAGCATGAACCACAAGTGCATGCAGGTGGGGTAACACGCCTGGATAAAATCCGAAACGAATATGTCAGATGATCTTTTAAAGTAGCCCCAATAACCGACAAGCTGAAAGAGGGGAGACTCTGCTGGTACGGCCACGTAATGAGAAGGGAGGAGAGCTACTCTGTAAAGACTATGCTCAACACCAAAACACAGCCCAGGGGAAGCGGCAGGTCACCTGCCACGTGGTGGTCAACTGTTGCGAGGGATCTAAGGGCCCAAGACATTTCGCCAATGACAACCCGGGACAGAAGGTTCTGGCGCCACTTTACAAGGAGGCCAGACTCCAGCCTGGGAATATAGACAAGGACAAAGTATAAGTACTCGAAAATTCGTGGTACCACATAGGTCGGGTAGCCTAGAGGTCCGGGGTGTTAGCCCCGTAAGCTGAAGATGCCGGTTCGTATCTGGCCTTGGCTTTGTCACTTTTTCTTTTGGCGTTGTAAACGACACGATCTATAGTGTCGTTTACAACGACGCGTGCCTTGACTCGTAATGTCATGTTATTAAAGTTTAGATTTGACAAATCTGCGCGACATCGTGGATGACACGAACTATATATGTCATTTTTTTCAACACCTGAGGGGTCGTAAGTGCGTTACCAGCCTTAAGATGGGAGTACGTTCTTTTCTTGAAGGTTTGAAGATTGTATCGGTCCGGCAATACCGCAAGCGACAGTTCATTCCACAGTTTAGCTGTGCGAGGCAGGAAGTTTCTGGAGAAACGCACAGTTGAGGACTGGTTGGCAGTCTTTAGGAGTAGTAGTCTTATTGTTGAGGATGGAAATGTTGGGCGATTACGAAAAGAAGCGGCAGGAATTAATCCCAGCAATTTATTAAAGAGTTTTATCGCTTAGCGATAATGTCGCATCATATAATCAAACTCATTTACGATGACTTAAGGCATATACGAGTATTTACTATCTTGATTAGTGCTCTGGTCTCGACCGACAATGAAAAAGCCAGGGCACTATTATACCAATATTTTGGAAAGTATTACAGGATATTTTCAGATGGCTCCTAAAGGAATCATTCGACATAAATTTTAGTTTATGAGTCTCTGTCTTTCTGTCAACTTTGTGGTTTGTAAGATCCTTTGTTTTATTCTACCGCAACACCCGTGACTTCGCGGCATGCCAAACGCTTAAGGCACCAGAATGCAAAGCTTTGTAAACACAATTTTTATCTGACAAATTGTTATTTACACCAGAAAAGCGATCAGGAAAATATAATGAAAAAAAATATAATATAAAATATAATAAATTTTAGATGAGGGTGAGTTTTTCAGTACGGTTACGATGGCCTACGTGACTGCGTGGTGATGATACTGATGATAGTGTTTGTTCTCTTTCGTTAGCGCGGTGTTAAAAGGAACGGGAGCTGAGATTTAAATGTTTTAGGCGAATATATCCGTCTCGTTAACGGAAGCGGCTCCTAAAACTAGTGCGATAAGGACAACGCCAAATTAGGCGAAAAATCCTGCGTAAAAATCTCAAATAACGATGTTTCGTACTCGACTGTTTCCTCCTCCAAAACTTAGCCAAATGTAACGAAATTTTGAGATCTAAATAGTAATGAAATTATCTATGTCGGACTCTTTTGCTTTTTAGGCTGATTGATTTAAGTTTTGAATACCATGCTTCTCTTTGCGGCCCAGTAAATTAGGCCGTTTTTGTGAATATTTGAAGTGCACTAGTGCCATAATAATAATTAAAAATATCAAAATAAGAAAAACAGTCGGACAAAGATATTAATAATAATAATTTGTGTTGAAAAAATCATTTCTCTAGCTTCAAAAACCACGGAGGAAACCGTCGAGTACGTTTGTATGGAGAAGTTACCACTCCTGTTGCCTCTTAAAAAGTGACATCGTGGCCGCGGACTGGACGCGAGCGGCGCGCGGCGTGACGAGCGGGACGGCAGGCGGCGAGGCAAGCGACGGCAGGCGGCGAGGCAAGCCGCCGTCGCTGTCGTCCAAAAGAGGTTCGTTATTGTCTATGCATTTTGTTCGTGCCGCTCGGAAACGGGCGGCGCGAGCGGTGATTTTACTAAAACTACTCAACTACTTATAGTGCCAACGCTCCCAACTATGGTCCAAAATTAATATTTGTTCAAGTGTGACCTGTGTGTCTATTATTTGAGTGGCGTGGCTCAACATTTCTATGAATGATAGAAAAATTAGACACAACCAAAACACCAGGCGATTAATCTGGCTTGTCTGCTGGTTTGCTTCCTATATCTTACAATAAAACATATGACATAATAAGACATATTATGATGAAATGGTTTAATAGGTATTAGATATTTAGTTAAATTTAATATTGTGTGCCCTAACAGGGTGTCATGAATTGACTAAATTAATTGTAACACCTTATTATGTAACTATGTTCATGACTGCAATAAATAAATGAAAAAAAAAACAAATATATCTACATACCAGGTCCACTGTACGGTGATAAACAAAGACCTATGAGACTTAGCTAGATTACTTCCATATATTATAAACTCTATTTATATACTGCAAGACGAAAACATCCATAACGGTCGCAATTCAACTAATAAAATAATATATGAAAATTTGGATGTTTGGACGTTTAAAAGTCAGACGAACCCGGCATCGAAAAGCGGCTCCCATATAGTCAAAGTTACGCTCTTATTTTAACCCTTTGAACGCCCCGCGTATCGTACGCGGCGCGTAATCGTGAACCTTGTGGGTACGCATGAAGGTTGATATTGGGCTGAAGCCGCGCGCTTCATATGACGTCTTTGGCGGTCAGAAGGTAAAAATGACATGCTTAACCTACATGAAATATGACATCACAATTTAATTAACTTGTATTTGTCTGATGCTGGTTTTGATTTGCCAGATTTATAATACAAAGAAATAATCGAGTAAAAGTTTTGCATACCTGTTAAATTGAACAACTGTTACAAGAGTAATGTAATCGCCATATTGCCCGCCAAAAACAATCCTTTTGATTAACATTTTTGATGTAACAAATTTATCAAAAAATACATTGATTGCCACTCTTAAACTTTTTTTGTAAATTATTTAATTAAGTAATTATGATATATGTTTATCTTACATAATCGGCATCGCCATTTAGCGGGGGAATTTAGCCAGCATCATGGGCACCCTTACGCAGGAAACAGATTTGGGGGACTTAATTGTTAGTTGTAAGTTAGTTTTTATTGAATTGTAATTTATTCTATAAGTCAAACTTTAGACATTAAGACATTATTATTCAATTAAATTATTTACTTACTTATTTTATTAGTATTTTTAACCGTATTTTTATTTAATATTAACAACTAGTACCAAAATAGAAATAGTTATAATGATATAAATTATCTTATTATTGGCAAATATAAATATTTAATATATAAATTCTACTTACTAAAATTTCTTTGAATTTATTACAAATTCTCACAACGAAAACTATTTCCATACTTAGTCATACATTATAACTATGACTGGGTATTGATTGGGTATCGTATGTTAATTTAATTTTCATGTCATATTTCATGTCGAATGCAAGTTTTGACGAATCGGTAAAAACCTCAATCATAATAATCTGTCCTGACAGTTTTCATTCGAGATAATCAAGAATTAACAAACTAGTGAGGTTCCGTTAGAAGGCATATTCGATATCGTGATTTGATTAGGATAAAGTAGAAGAAAAAATATTTTGCCGCGAAAATATTTTTTTTTCTATGGTCGTCCAAGTCGGCCAACCCTTCATGCAAAGGCCAAACATTTTTCGTCTCAAAAAACTTTTCTTCTACTTTTTCCTAATTAGAAGACAATACCCAATCTGCCCTTAAGGATCCCAACTACTTATATTTGTTACACCTTGTATACGTCTTCTTTGTCTCGAAACAGGGTAGAAAGGGGAATCACTATAATCGAGTTCTCCGGTAGTTCCCAGTCTGGCTGACCCCTGCTAGACATCGTATCATTTACCGTTACACATAAATACATTGCGCTGTATCACTAGCCAGTAAAGTCCATTTCAGCTTGATTTCTAATCTATAAAATGCAAAAATAAATTTGCAACAGTTTACCAATATAACGAGCGTTCGGTGTTCGATCATCATTCACTTGTCACTTGTCGTGAGAACGTAACGTTCAAAAGAATTTGAAATTCGAACATTCTAATTTCAAAATGAACTTCAGTCGTGTTTTGTTTTTCGTGTTCGCCTGCGTGCTCGCTTTGAGTGCGGTGTCAGGAGCGCCCAACCCTCGGTGGAACCCGTTTAAAAAATTGGTATGTATTTGTTTTTGGTATTGACGTATATCGTTTCAGATATGTGAACTCCCATATCAAAAGGCACTTTTTAGGGTTCCGTAGCCAAATGGCATAAAACGGAACCCTTATAGTTTCGCCATGTCCGTCTGTCTGTCTGTCTGTCTGTCTGTCCGAGGCTTTGCTCCGTGGTCGTTAGTGCTAGAAAGCTGAAATTTGGCATGGATATATAAATCAATAAAGCCGACAAAGTCGTACAATAAAATCTAAAAATTTTTTTTTTTAGGGTACCTCCCCTACACGTAAAGTGGGGGTGAATTTTATTTTTCGCTTCAACCCTAGAGTGTGGGGTATCGTTGGAAAGGTCTTTCAAAACTAATAGGGGTTTTCAAGAAACATTTTTTGATAAAGTGAATATATTCGGAGATAATCGCTCCGAAAGAAAAAAAAAAAAGTGTCCCCCCCCTCTAACTTTTGAACCATAGGTCCAAAAAATATGAAAAAAATCGTGGAAGTAGAGCTTAAAAAAGACATTAAATGAAAACTATAGCGGACATGATCAGTTTAGCTGTTTTTGAGTTATCGCAAAAAGTTTTCCCTTCATAGTAAAAAGACTTACTTTAATTAGGTACTGATTATGCAAATTTGCCTATTTGTTTTACTCGGGTGAAAGGTACCGTTTCATCCCTTGGTTAACAATTTACTATACTTTAAGCTCCAGTTTAGCTTATTGTGACGGAAGAGTAACTACGGAACCCTACACTGAGCGTGGCCCGACATGCTCTTGGCCGGTTATTATTAACTGGTATGGTACCCGGTGACTAGTTTGTATAGTAATTTATTTCATAAGACATAGCATATTTTAACTAAATTGAGTTTTTAAAAGCTCTTTGATAGATGTTGGCACTTACAAGTTTAATGAGAATCAGTTTAAACTGAAATGTCATCTAATCGAATTTTGATTACTTTTTAATGTCACGGAACTATGCCTTAGTTTAAAGCACAGTTTAAAAAGTTTGCAGAACCTTGTTCAACTTGGTGAAGAAGGGTTTAACTTTAGAGTCTCAATTTTATGGTACATTAATTTCATAATTCCTGGTTGTAATACTATTTATTAATAAAAAAAAATTATACTACGTTGGTGACAAACAAGCATATGGCCTGCCTGATGGTAGCAGTCTCCGTAGCTTATGTACACCTGCAACTTATGCGCGTTGCCGACCCTGAAACTATAAAATCTCAATTGTAATATTATTTGTCATAACATCGGTTTAATACGCACTATATCGTCCTTAAAATTAATAATTGTGTTTCATTTTTTATAACAGGAAAGAGTGGGACAAAACATCCGCAACGGCATCATCAAAGCTGGTCCCGCGGTAGCTGTCGTTGGACAAGCCGCCGCCATTGCTAAAGGATAAAAAACATGGCGCATGTCGTTAAAACATCTTCTCTCTCTCTCTAACTTTTAAGTTTGAGGAGATAGGTGTTTCAATAACGGTGAAAGGCCGTCATGAATCTCAAAGACTTTAATAGTACTTAAGTTTTATTTATGGAATAGATTGTTCTTTTTAGTCTAATTCATCTGTAATTAAATAATCTCTTTAGAAACAAGTACTCATATTTTTATACATTTACTTATAAACGCAATAATACTTGTTATTTTAATGATTTTATTTTAAAATTTGTGTTTGTTTTTCTTATCTGTAAAGCCCTATAATAAAAAGAGAAGTTTGACGAATAATACCTCTATTTAACTGCGAAAAAATGAATATAAAATTGTATCAATTTTATTGAAATATACTTTATTTTATAAGTCTCAAATATTTTTCTTTTCAGTATCCCTTTATTTTCTCACTCAATATTCTTTATAGAATTCAATCACGTGAAATTCGACTGCAACGACATTACTGTGGCAGCGTTCATGCCTTTACTTTAAGGTACCGTTCGGATAAGCATTACTGTTACAGCATAATCCGGGCAGCAACATTGATTTTAACATTTGCGGCAGTAATCCGAACAGAACCTTAAGTTTACACCAACTTGATAATGAGCCTCAATCAACTCTTTAACTTTTGAGAGAAAGGGTTGTCGCTCCCATGGAAAATTTAAATTTCGCGTCCTTCTTTACTGGCGAAGTGGGTTTACCAGAGTAGGTAATACCTACTCCCAGACTCTGTGGCCCTAGTGAAAAAGGGTACAAGTCTCTGGCAGCGCAGGTGTAAAGGGGTGTAAGTTCCACCTAACACTTATGCCCTTATACACCTAAACTGCCAGAGACTTATACCCTTTTTCACTAGGGCCACAGGTATATTCTTCGTAACAGTTTTGAATGATTCACGGTTAGTTTCACTAGACCATGACGTGATTATCTTCTTCTTCGTGATGTGAATTCTCAAGAGCAAATAAAAAAAACCGGGCAAGTGCGAGTCGGACTCGCGCACGAAGGGTTCCGTACCATTATTTATAAATACGGCAAAAAAAATATGTTTGTTGTATGGGAGCCCCCCTTAAATATTTATTTTATTCTGTTTTTAGTATTTGTTGTTATAGCGGCAACAGAAATACATCATCTGTGAAAATTTCAACTGTCTAGCTATCACGGTTCATGAGATACAGCCTGGTGACAGACGGACGGACGGACAGCGTAGTCTCAGTAATAGGGTCCCGTTTGACCCTTTGGGTACGGAACCCTAAAAACAGTTTCAATGTAATTGAGTATATACAAATCATTCAAGTATCTGTAATTGAAAAAAATGTTCATTCAGCCCAAAAAACAATGTCAAAGTGAGAAAGAACCCGTCTTAAGTAATTTATTATCTGTCTTTGGATATCGAAAAAGCACTAATATACTAATTTATGCGGCTCACTTCCGAGTTTCGATATAAAATAAACAGCTACGGGATAAACAAAGCAATACAAAAGGGGAAACAGCCCGGAACTTTATTCAGAGTAAAGCAAAAGTATATTTACAGTACATATGGTGCTACTTTATAGCACTAGTGCGAAAATTAGCATATTACGTTACTGTGTCGAACATTTAAAGGGCCATATGTACTGTAAAACGTTGTACGATACATGTGCGAATAGGTAATTCGCAACTCGTGTCGATTTAAAACACTCCCTTCGGTCTTGTTTTAATTTATCGCCACTCGTTTCGAATTTCCTATTTTTCGCACTTGTATCGTAATGTACTATTTTAGGGTTCCGTATTCTAGTATGTTCTAGGAACCCATATAGCAGGGTTCACCCAATGGCGGATCGCGGTTCGAATCCGGACCGCCGACCTATGTATATTATTTATTTAATTATTTAATAAACTCAAGTAGAAACGTGATGGTCATGTTAATTTATTTTAAAAACCGGACCCCTGAAGATACTAATTGGTGACCCCTGCCTTATAGTTTCGCCATGTCCGTCTGTCTGTCCGTCCTTTGGATGTCTTTGCTATGAAACTCTTACTCTATTTACGAAATATTGTTTTCTATTTACCGGTAGCTCTATTGTAGAAAATAATGTATTGTAGAACTTGTAAGCGAACCATCGGTTTAAAAGTCAGATTGGTATCATTTTTAAAACGGGACCCTATTACTAAGACTCCGCTTTCCGTCTGTCTGTCTGTCTGACCGTCTGTCACCAGGCTGTATCCCATGAAACGTGATAGTTAGACAGTTGAAATTTTCACAGATGATGTATCTTTGTTGCCGATATAACAACAAATACTAAAAAACAGATTGAAATAAATATTTAAGGGGGCGCCCTTACAAAAAACGTGATTCTTTTGCCGTTTTTATAGATAATGGTACGGAACCCTTCGTGCGCGAGTCCAACTCGCACTAGGCCAATTTTGTTAAAATAACTGCAGTAGTAAGGTTGGCCGGTCGAAGTATTTTACAGATGGCGCCAGCATTCGTTGTATGAAGAATTGTATCAAATTCTTGTTTTGTTTTTCGAATTTCGTGGTCTAGATGTTAGGTTTTTAAGATAAAGCTCATAGAACAAAACTAGAGACAGGTAAAAATATGCTGATATCTATGCAAACCATTGACCAACTCCATTCTTAGGATAAGGTTGCCGAACAAACCGGAAAGCTTCTTTGAGCAATGGCAAAAAATAGTCGTGTATGTAACAATGTCTGTTGCTGAATGACAGAATTTAATAAGTACGTACTTTTGTACCCACTTATTCTTTGCAAATAAATACATACATACATACGTCAATATAGAACATCATTGGAATTGAGGGATGCATAAACGAATTTTTGAAAATATAATTTCAATATCAACTCATCGCAATTCAGTCAAGGCGTGTTAGAGTACGTGTTCAGATTGAGTTTAGAGCGGCAGCGCTCCGATATATCAGGGGCCCATTTCTTGAACGGTATAAGTCTAATATTATTAGTGTGTCGTCATGGTAACCCATACACCTGAACCCGGGTACGTCCTTAAACTACGTCCAAAAAAAGAGGTATGGGCATTGTGAATGTCATCTCGCTTTGTGTGGTAGGGCATAGCACAGCGGATGTCATGCCAGGTCTAAAGCAAAGCCCAACTGGGGAAGTACCTCCACCTTACAGAAAACCGCAGCCAAATAACACTAAACTGGTAAGTTAGCTGGTCAGAGCTCAAGGAGGGTGCGGAGTGTTAGGGTTGGCAACGTGCATGTAACTCTGGAGTTGGAGGCGTACATTGGCTACGGAGACTGCTTACCATCGGGCGGGCCGTATGCCTGTTTGCCACTAACGCAGTATAAAATACAACGTGACAGTCTGTAGACTAATATTATTAGTTATTAATATATTTATTTATTACACAAATACATTTCGTCTTAGAATAAACTTTCAAGTGTGCTAAAATCAAAACACAAGTAAAAAAAAAACATAAGAAACTTAAATATTATTATTTATTATTAGTCTAATACCTTTTGAGAAATTGGCCCCAGATATATCGGCGCGCGGCCGCTCTGAACTCTCTGAAGTCTCTGAACTGAATCTGAACACTCACTCCAACGCCTTGACAATAAAGGCGTTCAGAATATTTGTAAGCACATTGGCCGCTCCGACATATTTGATGGCGACTATACATTCCACTTGCACAAATCTTCATTATTAGGGGCCCATTTCTCGAACTATATTAGTCTAATATTATTAGTGTGTTGTCATGGAAACCCATACGATTTGACAATGTAGACTAATAATATTAGTCTAATACCGTTCGAGAAATGGGCCCTAGGTTTTTCACTGAAATTGGTATGATATTGGCATCGTAAGTCTGAATAACACCTCTTGGCCTAGATATTGACAAAACAAAGATATAAAATTGTATGCTAGCCAATCAAATCTTTAAGAGCTAGGAAAATGTGGCAATATCCCGTTTATTCATAGGAGGTTTATTAATATAGCGAAAGAGATTTAGTTCGGCGAAAAGAAATTGTGCCTTTTTGCAGGGTTTTGTACAGAAACGATAATAAATTCCTCAGATATTCAGCCTAGCCTATTTTTAGTATATTAAGGTAATATAAGTAAGTCATATCAGACGGTTGGCGAATATTTTGTTTCTTTTGGCCAAGGTTTGGTTGAGTGGTACATTATTTTGGTATATTCAACGAGTAATTTTTTCCACACCAACTGGTAAAAAACTAACAAGAAAGTGGCATTTTATCCACATGTGGGGCAAAGTAATCAGATGCAAATTTTGAGTTGTTTCCTTATGTTAGCTGGTAGAATTGACTTTTAAATGATGATCATGAATGATATTTTTCTATGACGTTGATTTGATTTGATGTTTATGGTATTTCATAGTTAGTATTTAACTTTGGTATCGTGATTTTTATTGTGTTTCACGCGGAGGCAAAGTTTGTTTAACACTTGCGTGCCTTGAAACCCTCGCGACGCTCAAGATTCCACTTCTCAAACCACTCGCTACGATCATGGTTCAATTTTGGAATTTTTCGCTTGCTCGGGTATCAATATTAGCACGAGCGATTATACAACAACTTTGCCCCCTTGTAAAACAAATAACTATTGTTTTTTTTTTAATATGACTCTTTAATATTTTAAAGACCTCTCACAAATCGTTAGATAAGTTCCAAAGTAAGGAAGTAAGGCATGTAGCTATGCTTTTAAATTTTAGATTTCTTTTTGCTTTTTCACATCATTCGTTACCACGTCCCAAGCCAAGCGCTTAGGATACCGGGAAGCAAAGCTATATAAACTCAATTTTATTTCGCACAAAGTATTCTAAGCTGAAAATTATTTTACCAAAAAGAGATGAGAGAAATATTATAAATAAAAACCGCCGGAAAGGTTGGCCATCTGCGATGTTATTAATGTTATTATACGGTTGTTAATTTTTGCGTATCATTCTAGGGGAAATAAAACGGTTTTTAACGCCATTGTTATCAGTACCCCTAGTGTAAATTTAGTCGATCAGTGTTGCCACCTTAGTTTTAGTAAAAAGGGCTGTTGAAGAAGCTAAAAAGGGCTAGATAGGGCTAGATGGAGCACTTGCTGAGCCTTGCTGTATACAGGCTAATAAAACACCTTAATACTGATTTCAATCATTTGTTTAATTTTTAGTTTGACTAACAATATTATCAAAATCGAATAAATTTTGAAGATTTAATCAATCAACTAAGTTCAAAAATTAAAATATTATTAAGTTAATGAATTAAGCTAAAATGATTCATAACCGGTTAAATTTTTTAAGAATTTAAATTTAAAACATAATTATTTACCATATTGGTAATAAAAAAACATTAACAAAAAATAATCAAAAATCAAATTTAACAAAAAATACTTAATCAAAAATCAAACAAAATTTAACAAAAAACAATCAAAAATCAAAGTCCTCATCTGAATCTTCTATGATTTGATTTGGTGGAGCAGAAGAAGTAGATGGCTCATTGCAATCCACGGAATTTTTTGACAATTTGAAAGTGTATTTCAAATTACTTCCACATTTTTTAATTATGTCCTCAGGAAACTTGTGAGAAAAGCAAGTTTGTTTGAGTCGTTTTAATCCCCATCGTATATTCAAAATTGCAATCATTGTTTTTAACCCCATCCTGTTTCTCGTTTTGGTTTTGATCAAGTTCATTGAGCTGAAAACGCGCTCTACATCGGCGTTAGAATGAGGCAAAGATAAAATAATTTTTGCCAATTTTCCAAGCTCCTGATATGGGTTGTTTCCGGCAGCATCCTTATGAACAATCACTTCACACCAAAATTTTACGCTGTCTTCTTTATTCTCCCAATCCTGGTTAGCAATGTGCCTATATTGTGTCAATATTTTATCAATTTCTTCAGGCTGCACACCGAACGATTCAGCAAGTTTAACAATGGGTAGTACAGATTTGCTCTTTTTTAACGTTTCTTTAACAGAAAGAATTGTCATGGTCTCCAGGTTTTTAAAGTTACTTGGCAAGCGCTGCTGTAATTCACTTATTAATTTCAGAGTAAAATCAATGCATCTTTGTTTGAGTGCTTTTTTTTCCGGTTCTCCTTGACTCGACTTACTTAAAGAATCTTCAAACATGTATCCCATGTATGGGTTCGGATCAACATAATCGTTGACTCGTTGAACAAAATAGTCTATTCGGGAATTCGGGTTGATAATTTTATGGCACAAACTTTGAATGAGTCGTTTCAGTGCATCTAGGAGTAGTACCGGATCTGTTCCTTTGCCTTCAAATATTTTCAATGTTTGCTGAACTTCGTTAAGCACTGATTTTAAGTAAATTAAATACAGTTTATTCTTCTCATCTTGTAACATCGAATGTAGCATTGTAGCTGTGTAGCAATTTTCTGGCGCCTGTACAATTCGAAAATGAAGTTTGAGTTCATCCCATTGAGAAAGTATTCGAGTAACGGCTGGCTCTATAGAAATCCAGCGAGTGGCACACATCTTTAGAATTTTCAGCGGTTTCTCGCCCACATTTATGGTTTCATAAATTTCTTTGTATGCATCTTGTCTGGATGGAGATAGACAAAACCAATTGTATATCTCTCTGACTAAAAACTCAATATTTCGTGGAATAGTCTCTTGCGAAGCGTGTGATACAGCCAACTGTATGGAGTGGCAAACGCACCTATTCAAAACCAAATGGGGTAAGTTATATTCTTCTTTCAGAATTTGGAACACCCCATTATTTATTCCTACCATTACAGAGGCGTTATCGGTTCCGATTCCCATTAGTTTTTTAATATCTAATTGTAGGTCATTAATAAGACTGATAAGGCTATCAACTATAGATCTGGCATTTGCAGAAGTCAATTGCTGAAGACCTAGAAATGTCGAAACTATTTCGTTTCGTTCTTCGTTCAAATATTTAATCACCACTCCTAACTGTTTTGTGACAGACACATCTGTAGACTCATCAAGTATCAGGCTAAAAGGGCTCGTCCCAATATCTTTGATCAGTAAATCTTTGAAATACGGACTCAGAACTTCAGTTATAATATGCGTACATTTAGTACGATGCATATGGATTTCATTTGCGCCTCCTTTCAGACAGTCACAATTGAAAATTTCTTTGCATAAGTCAGTAAGATGGTCAACACTATTAATTGAAGAGTGTTCTGCTATGTATAAGCTAAGATATGCTTCAGATTTATTGGCACTGGTAGTATCTTCTTTCTGCACAACTATTTTTGTTTGTAACGATGACGTAAATGGAATTGTTTTTTCTTTATGTTTTTTTGTGTCCTTGTGACGATTGATGTCGTATAATTTTGCTTGCATTTCCACTTTACAATACAAGCACCGAGCTTTCAATGAATCTCCTGGCACTGATTTTAACCACTTAAACTCAGCTTCCCACTCTTTTTTGTAATGTTGCTTATGTGCAGTCTTTTTTTGAAGCGGCAAATCCATCTTAGTTATTTATTACTCACGAGAACTTTTGAAATGTTCACAATCACTTTGTATAGGTACGCAGACGAATCAATGATTTAATTTTCTAAAAACAATGCTCGGGGAATACCCGAATCGGAGCGGCGTAGAGATGCGATATGTTGCCATAATCGAACAAATGCTATCTACCAGAAAAATATAAATAAATCGCAAAATTATGTTAGATGATGATTTCAGATTTTGGTGTAATATTTTCAATAAAGTGAAAAGGGCTAGATAGCCCTTTCCGGGCTAAATCATTTAAAAACGGGTTCACGTAAGGTAAAAAGGGCTAGATCTAGCCCCAAAAGGGCTAAGGTGGCAACACTGAGCGAAACGTGACGTACGCGTTTGCGTTAAGTTTCATTTTGTATGGGTTTTTGAACAGCGCGCCAAGCGGGACGTTTAGGAAAGTCAAAAATCTCATACAAAATGACACTTAACGCAAACGCGTACGTCACGTTTCGCTGTCGAAAATATTTACACTAGGGGTACTAATTGTGATGGGAAACATTTTTTTATAACAAATAAGTTTTCTGAAAATATTTTTTATAAAAAAAACACAAACTCCTTACAAAACCCGGCGGTATATTACGTGAGAACGATTGTGTTGCTAATGAACTCTTATAGGGGCCAATCTATTAAGTAGGAAGAAAGAAATCCCCTAGTCCGTCTGTCGCCAGGCTGTGTCTCATGAACCGTGATAGTTAGACGGTTGAAATTTTCACAGATGATGTACTCGTATTTATGAAACAAATACTAAATTTTTAAAGGTCATAAAAAAAATATTTTTTTGGCTTTTTTTTTAATTTAAAACATGAACTAAAATAAAAAAATGCCTTTTTTTAATGATTTTAATATAGGTACAATTAATATAGGTACGTTTTTATAAAATAAAGGTACTTAACTATTTCTATTGCAGATTAAAAAGCGCTGGTGGCCTAGCGGTAAGAGCGTGCGGGTTCAAATTCAAACCCCGGCTCCTACCAATGAGTGTTTCGGAACTTACGTACGAAGTATCATTTGATATTTACCAGTCGCTTTTCGGTGAAGAAAAACATCGTGAGGAAACTGGATTAATCCCAACAAGGCCTAGTTTACCCTCTAGGTTGGAAAGTCAGGTGGCAGTCGCTTTCGTAAAAACTAGCGCCTACGCCAAATCTTGGAATTAGTTGTCAAGTGGACCCCAGGCTCCCATGAGCCATGGCAAAATGCGAGGAAATGGAAATGGAGGAATGGAATGGGAATGGAGGAATGCGAGGAGGAGGAAGAAGGCCCTATTTCTGTTACAGAAGTTCCTAAAAAATCTGTTCTAATAATTGCTTGTAAAGTCAATGCAAACAAACCATTTGTTGATTAATTTATTAACTTACCTAGGGGTAATATCCGCATATCCATAGCTGATCTTGATACACCTTAGAGGAAATTTCGATCAGTGATTATACTATATAAGATTGTTAGCCGTTTGTTTCGCAATAAAAAAAAACAACGGGTTGCACTCCGGGAGTGCCGGCAGAAGTGAAAACTTGAATATGCCGCTAGCGAGAGTACACCTTAATGGTATTTTTTTATACAAAAGTTCGCGACATTTTCCTTTCTGGATTTTGGCCTTAGATGAATATTTTTTATTTGAGTTCAATATTACCATTACGTGTATCTGTGTGTTTTACTATTATTGATATTCTGGTTTTTGTAAGAACGAGGTTAATTCAAACAGCGATAATAACAGCCGAAAATAGGCGTCTGTTTACGGCGCATATGAAATCGGCACCAATAAAAGCAAAAATCAATTTGAGAACGGAACGAGAAAGAAATTATCTGTGTCTGACAACGGTCGTCTGACCGAGACACAGATAATTTCTTTCTCGTTCCGTTCTCAAAATATCGATACGATTGGTTACGTTTTGAAGGACAAAAATGTCGAGAACAAGACTTCAATTTCTGAGATTTTTCGCCTAAGTTACAGTTGTCCTTATCGCACTAATTTTAGGAGCTGCCCCCGTCAGTGCGACGGAGATACATATAAAGGGGCTCAGCTGGTATTTCCTCTTAATGTGCGACATTCCATAAGATTACGTGTTTGTGACAATTAGCGCCAGTTCTAATCTCCCTCCAGGCCTCCACCGACTTTGCACCTTGCCAATTATATTATATTATTTAAAAAAACTTTTCTCCTGTGAACATCATGCAAAAATAAAGGACAAAAGAAAAAACAAAACATCCTCATAATAATATTTAATTTCATTATAAAACCTTAACACGACATTGTAAGTAATCTACGTTTTGGGCTCAGAAAAACGTAAAGTACAAACAATAACATTTACATATGTACAAATTACAATTATTCACATAGATTACAATTTCACTTAACACAACATAACATAGAAAGGAACTTTATACACCTTAGCTAGAAGAGTTCAAATTGACAAGCATTTTAAATGCTTTGCATTTCAATGCTGCTATGCTCATGCTATTTGCAGCAACTTTTTAGTCAGAAAATTTGAGAGCAGTGAGACGTCTTCGTGTTGGTCGTGACCGTCTGCTCAAGCTGAGCTAACGCCGTCAACTCTGTATCTATCTTCCTCTTTCCTCTTTGATCCTTCTTCTGACCTTTCTTCCGACAGCAGCAAAGAATTTCCTCAAACTCCTTTCTAAAATTATCATTCAGCCATCCGTATAGCAGTGGATTAGACACGGCACTCGACATTCCAATAATATGACAGATAGCGTACGTTATTATCATTTGATCCTCTCCCAATATAGGTTCTTTCGAGAAATCCGCTACCAAGTTGAAAACATTCAACGGCAGCCAGCTTATGACGTAGGTAACAGCAATAGCTATCAGGATAGTTGGAGTTTTTCTTGTCGATCGTCTTCGTCCTCTAAGTCTTCTATGAATTTGAATATGAGCTATAACTACGACTAGAACTGGGAGAAGATATTGGAATATGAGACTAAAAAGCGAGTACATGGCCCGTCCGTTGGCGATGGGCCAGTCTTCGATGCAGAAGCTTAAGGAGTCCATGCCAATGAGGCCTATGTTGTGGGTCTTGAGGTTTCTGAACATGTAGAGGGGTGATGCGAGGAAGAAGGCGATGACCCAAATGCAGAACATGATGATGAGGACGCCCATGGTCTGGAGGCCTTGTCTTGTAGGGTACACGATCAGCTGTAAACAAAGGGAACATGTTAAAATTATAAACAAGAACAACAGACACTTATGGGATCAACAACTGAGGATAGGGACATATTTTATTACTATTGTGTATGTATTACATGAGCAATGAGTTTCTAGTTATCCCTCTCTATCACTCTTCCAATAGTAGTGCGACAAAACAGTTGCGCTTCGTTCGCTACGGAGCGTAAACGATTGGCACTTGTCTACGCACCCAGGTAGATTTTTGGAGCTGTGTAGTTTTCGACATTTATGTGTGCATTAGAATACGTCGTATTTGAAGTTTAAAGATATTAAGTTTCATTTTATTTAATATTTAGAGTGTTCTAAATATAATATTTAATAACCAGGCATATGTTTTCTTTTAAATATAAGTCTAAGTAAGTAAAGCAGTGACATATATCTGATCTGGAAGCTTCCTCGCTCAACGCATAACCAAATTAGCGAGTGCTACTAGCATTTTCGGCACCTTGTCATATGGGAAAATTATTATTCAGTAAGTAGATATATAAATTATATATGCATGCTATACTTATATATCTCGACATGAATTCTATAACGTCGGATATGAACATCCGACCAAAATTACATTTTAACATAATGATAAAAACAAGTGAATTATCTTTCTAACAAACTGCCTCTAGTGTATGTATCTTTTTTAATTTCTGAGTTACAGAAAGTGCATAAGGTCGAATATCACGATTTAATTTATTTATGCATCTGAAAATGTTGACACTTTGTGAGGTGTTTACAAATGTCATTATCACCGTGTGTATCAACAGATAACGACATTTTGCCTATAATTTTAGTAACAATACTACGTGTCGGATCTGAATTTTAGACCTTATGCCTAAACATTCAACGTGTTGAGTATAAGTCAAAACACGACTTTATGCAATTCTTTTACCGTTCAATTGGCAGAAAACAAACAGTCTAATCTAATAAATTTACCATATATACCACCTTTTTAAATAAAAATATTAAAAGTACTAAAACAATATCACTTATCCAAAAATAGTATTTATAAACCACATAGTTCTTGAAATAATGACAAACAAAAGTGCCAATTTTGTTTTAGATCTCCTGAAAAGTTGACTATTTCCACATCCGACCATATGGAACTCGAGGCGAGGTATATAAACTTAATTCACCAATGAAACGAAGCATCTGAGTAAATAATAAAAGTAAATGCACGCATAAACCCCAATTTCTTAAAACTGTCCATTCTCCTTGAAAACAGGAAAAAGCAATTAATTAAAAAGTAATTACTTTTGAGATACATCCTGTTTTAGAGCACTAAAGTTGATGTATTTTTCTGATGGTACTTTTATCTCCAGTACTCTTGTCTCTGTTATCAACTTAAGTGCTTCAAACCAAATTTACTAAATGGAAATTCGAAATGGAAGCTTGCGAAACTATGGCTATGCATACTAGAGATGCGCAAAACGCTGCACTGAGTTGAAAAGATTGATTCATATCTTTTGCTCGCGGTGATATATATCACTTATTTTGTTCACTGGACCTGTAGACTATATTGTTCCTCCGAAGTCTTCCGAACCACTCCGAAACATACGGCCCGATTCGAAGAATGAAATACGATAACGATAAGTTCTCCTTTATGTATCGTTTGTGTATCGTATTATAGACAGAAGCGGCTCGATTCCGGCAACCAATGTCACTTTGACGTTAGAAATATCGTAGATAGATCTGATTGGGATCGCAGCGGAATCGAAATAAACGTCAATTTTGACATTTCCTTTAGTTATTGATCTTTTAAAGAGCTTTACTCTTATAAACGTGTCTTAATAATTCTTCTAATCGAGCCGATATCACTTAATAACTTGTTAGAACGTGACAGGCACGCTGACAAATGACAAAGAGCCGACCATCTTAGCCCTACAAATCGCACTGTCGTCCCCATAAAGACGGCGAATCACCGCCCCACAAGATGGGGCGCGAATGGACACAGTCTCCACAGCAGTGATAGTGAAGAGACCTCTTACACCTCCCTTCCTTGGGTATCGAATGAAACCCCACTGCCAGCGACCGTCCCCTCATCGTTCTGGTTTTCTGACCGACTCTTTCACTGTTCAGGCGATACGCCTGCAGAACGACCTTCCACTCAATATCCGGAGAGCTCAATTTACGTTCAAGCGCATGCTTTAATTTTCTTATCCTAACCAATTCCAGTAGTATTCCACGAAACCAACGAATATTAACCATGTAATGTTTTATAGGCGGCACGCTATCGTCATATTAAGTGGTTTATCTGTAGTGTGTAGGTATTTGTTCATTACGCCAAACTCTCGATGATAAACTGATAGGAGTCCATACAAAATCAATATGCGTTAGCTGTAGATGATCTCCTGTAGATACCGCAATAGAAACCAACATCATAGTCCAAGATCTCAGAGGCCCCAGACCTTACTTATTTTCTCACGAATGAGATGTATGGGATAATATAGTAAGTAAGTAAATATCCTTTATTGCACCACAAAGAAAACAAATTTAAAAACAGATTTACAATGTAAAGAAAGGTAGCAACAGGCGGTCTTATCGCTGTAAGCGATCTCTTCCAGACAACCTTAGGGTAGCAGGATATAAAGAACAACATAGTGTTAGTATGTACTTTTAATGTCTGCAAACTTTCTATATTGGCCCGACGGCCATTTGTCCGGTACAAGGTGCTAAATGTTGGTAAAAATAATACTTATTTTTTTTAACTTTTTATTTTTTAGAAAATATTGTTAAAAATTTATAATCAAGATTGCCAGACCATTCTTATCAGACGCTTTAAAGCTATCAAAATGATATTGTAACTTTACTTTTCTTCTCACTCTTGATTTTTATATATGATGCTCAGGGAACCATTTTGTAGTCAGACCAATTGGAGGGCCCAACCATACCCCAGACCCACGTGAAGTTATACATTTTATTCATGAGAAAATAAGAAAGGTCTGGCGGCTCTGAGGGCCTACCGCGAACCACGTTCGACGTGTTGCCTCTCTTTCGCACTTGTATATTCATACGTAAGTGTGACAGTGAGCCAACATGTCGAACGTGGTTCGCGGTAGGCCTTTGGGATCTTGCTCTCATAGATTTGAAACACAACTTAAACAACATTTACCTAATTTGCAAAGCGTACCTTGTGTGTTCAAGAATTATTAAGTGAGAGACAGATATCCAGTTTAGTCGCTATAATTACTATTATTATCAAGTACCTGGGAGACCAAGCTTTGCTTGGAAAACTTAAAAACTCAGTTCTCTCGGAGATAAGACCTAGCTAGATCGATTTTTCGCCCCCGAAATCCCATTTATAGCAAACCGTTAGAGACTTTAATAGTTATATATAAAAAGGTATAAGGTATTTAACTAGTTACATTATTCATATATAATATTATTAACGAGTGCCCGAACCGAATGTACCCTGGTGACCCTCTGGACTTATAGCGTTTAGTGAGTACGCAGCCCAATGGGTAAAGAACCTAGATATAAATCTGTAAAAATAAAACTGTAGAACGACTCATAATCATAATGCCATACGAATAAATAAATTATTCATATATTATTTAATGTTGCTTTACCCTCGTAGGGTTCATATTGAGACCGTACATAGCTTAAAGCCATAAAAAAGGTTCAATTATACATGAAAATAAATGCAATTAAAAATATATTTAATTCTGACTTGAAACCTATGGAAAAACAGTTCCTTTGTGTTTTTGACATTCCGGTTTTCATCTCGTAGATCACTAGACTTTTTATATAGAAATTGTGTTTTAACTCTTTTCAGATTTTGTTTTGTAATATCGGGGCAATAAGAAACGAAAAATAAAAATAATAGTTTTATTATTTTTTTATATACTTTGTAAAAATAGTAATAAACTCTCATCATACGAAGACTCGAAGTCACACATGGGTGCTCTTAATAAGTATTATAGAGGATACGTTGGTGACCCGTATCTATTCCCATCTATTGTACCTCCTTGATATAACTCTACTTATTTGCATCCCGAATAACTGTATGTAGTAAACACCCCTATGATGGGACTGGCACCAGTAATGGGACGGTATAGATAAATCCTGTAAAATAAGTATTGTCCAACAGTTTTTAAATGTTGGCAACATTTTACCGCAAATAAGAGCGTTAGAGCTACTAAAGTTTAATTTTCATTGAAATTTGTTAGTTTGAAAATTAAAGCGCTATACATCCCATGACTGGAGCAAAAAACATAATTTTAATTTCTTAATAATATTGAAACCAACTATTACAATTAAATACATAAAAAACATGAAAGACAAATAGGACATTCAACTTTTAACACATAAAGCGGTAGAAATTTTACAGATGTCGGAAAAATATCAAAAATACTTCAAATTTTTTCTTAAATGTCCCATAATTGGTGCCGTTTACATACCACAACAATATTTTTACTCTTTTAGCACACAATTTTATTCTATAACTATTTTTAATTTCAGCGCAATCGTAAAAGTGGGCGTCTACTTTTACGACAGCTCATTTGAATGCACATTTTACTCATTTGAGATGCGTATGTCAAATGAATATGCAAACTATATGCTTTATTTTTTAATATTTTATATGTTGGAATGCATGATGTGAAAAATAAAAGCGATGACAGCGCATATCGGGAACTAAAATGAAAACATTAATAGACCCAAATTCATCATACTGGTGAGAGGAATTTTAAATTGTACCTAATGCCCTTGCAGGATTCATACGTAGTACCCTACTCATGTTTATTTTATGTTTCTTTCCTTTTTTCTGTTACCTTCCGTGATTATTTCGCACTCGATGGTCTCATCGGAAGATCAGCGCTGGAAGTCGCCAGCAACATGCTGAGATGAGGCCATTTCGTGACACTTTACTGTCACTATGTTCTCTTTTATGTCTGTCTATTACTGTTTGTGTGTTTATGAATAAAACAAATTCTATTCTATTCTATTCTATTCTATTCTATTCTATTATATTCTATTCTATTCTATTCTATTCTATTCTATTCTATTCTATTCTATTCTATTCTATTCTATTCTTTTCTATTCTATTCTATTCCTATTCTGATATATGTTTTTATGACATTGTCATGGGGACGTTTAGGCCGGCTACGATTCGGGGCAGTATAGCCTAGTTTAATTTAGTTCTTAAATTTGTCAAAGCATGTTGCGGATTACATCATTTGTAAGTAGATTTGCTTTTGTAGCGTGCGCTGCTGATCACGAACTATATGGATGGACTTTTTTCTGTTCATATTTTATTTCCCTTACCTGAATATAATAATTATTTATTATATAATAAAAATATATGTAATTTGAGACATAATAATCAGTAATCAGACATTTTTTTAGCTTTTATAGTACGTAGGTTGCAGAAATATATATCAGAGATATAATAATAAATAAATAAATCATTGTCTCGATAGTCGTTTCAGCGAACGGTCTCATAGCGAAGAGTCTCGACCAACACCTTGAGAGACTCTCGCTAGTTGGTTGGATCAAGGGTCAGATGCAGAAGGCGGTGATCTTGGACACGGCGCGGATAGTCCGGCTCTTCGGCCCTGACCACCGGCAGCTTGGGCCCTGCCCCGCTGCTGGCGGCACCCTAGGTTACGTTTTTTATAATGTGTTTACATCTTTTGTATTGTTTTGTAAGTGTTTTTATATTTTACTTTTATATACATATTGTAAAAAGCCTAATCTGAGAGAAAAAGATAAGTAAAGGAAATAAATAAATATTATAGGACATTATTACACAAATTGACTAAGTTCCTAAGTAAGCTCAATAAGGCTTGTGTTGAGGTTACTTAGACAACGGTATATATAATATATAAATATTTATAAATACTTAAATACATAGAAAACACCCATTACTCAGGAACAAATATCCGTGCTCATCACACAAATAAATGCCCTTACCAGGATTTGAGCCCGGGATCATCGGTTTTATAGGCAGGCAGGCTACCCACTAGGCCAGACTGGTAATAAAAATTAGCTAATTATGAATCTTTCTAGGGTACTAACATTTAGCGATTTGACAGTTGTCAAATAGCGTGGCTGTAGCTGTTTGCTGGCAGGCAGGGACACTATGGTACACAGAATCAATATGCTTCATCTAAATACAGGTAGATCTACGTAACCACTTAGTTACCGGTGCCCTTGAGGCATATCGCTGCATTCCATATTTATATCTAAAAAGTAGCAGCCAATTGTTTTATATGAGATAAGCCACTGGTACTAATTGACAGTGTGTCAAGATTGTTGACATCGTGCAATAGTGTTTACTACATACACTGTGTAATTTAGTGTTTACTACACACTGTAGATGTAGGTTTCATAGGTTTGGGCCACCGTACCGTCTCCCGAGCGTCGGCGTCTAGTCAACTCTATGGCTTCTGATTGACGCAAGGTTGGCGCAATTGGGTACTTGACACATGTTGAATATTATAACAAAATTTAGCTAAATGGATAAAAAATGGGCGATTCATTATAAAAAAAAGTGGAATTAACAAAGAAATATTGAGATTATAAAAAAAAATACAAGGCTTCACAGACTCAATTTTTTTTTAAACTTTCAAATATAAAAAAGAAAATTATACCATTCGATTGCTTAAATGTTATTGAAAAATAAATTGTATAACAACTGTATCCTTAAACGCAATATTTCATGGTCAAAATAGCAAATTTTTTGATCTTCCATACATTAAGGATAGACTAATGTAACATCACATTACATTATCATTTTGTTAGAGGCGTTTCAATCGTCAAGTGCGAGCGTCAGAGTTTAACTTTTAATTTTGACCTTTGTGTTGCTTAAATGCCATGAGTCCTTTATAGACATTTTATCCTCAGGAAAATCAAGATGAATTGAAATTATTTACAAAAAACTGTCAAGTAGCCTGGTAGATCTGGATTAGATATAGATCGGACCTGTCAGTATCAAAAGTGACGTATTTGGTTGAAGAAATGACATTTCTGACACTGTCAGATTAAATCCCCATGGATAAATATCCTATAATTAAAATTAGAATACGCCTGTAAAATGGCCCGGTTCTTAATCTTGCCTACTTTTAAGGAGGCCTTTGTTATTTTTTCCTTCGTATATGGCATTTATTACGGTTAATAGTTCTTTTTTTTCTTTTAGCCTATTTTTGTGGCACAATGCTGGGCAATGACCTCCCCTCTCCCTATCGGATCCTCCCTGTGCTGAGCAAGATTCCGCTAATCCTGCTGAAACACATCCATGTCATCCCGAAAGAGATGGCTCTTCCTCGGTCTGCTTCTGCCACGACTATTCTGAGGCTGCCAGCTACTGGCTATTTTGGCCCGTCTGTCATCATCATCCAGCATGCATCATGTCCAGCCCAGTCTCACTTTAGCCTGGCGGTCTTCATCCCGACATCGACGAGTCGGGTTTTGGAGCAAAGCTCTGTATTCCTCAACTTGTCAAATCTTCGGACAGCCAGGATATTCCGCTCTATTGCCCTTTGGCAAACCTTGAGCTGCGCCTCAGTTAGTGACCAGGTTTGGGCATGTCCATGAGCTTGCGCTTCAGTGCAATTGGGAATTTGCCCTTCATGAGTTCCTTTATGGACCAGAAGCTTCTCCGGGCGTTTTCGATCCTTCTATCAATTTATTGCATTCTACCAAAAATAAATCTACAATAATTGTTACAGGTAGTAGATATATTTTTAATTTAATAAATAAATATTAAGTATAGGACATTATTACACAAATTGACTTAATCCCACAATAAGCTCAATAAGTCTTGTATTGTGGGTACTTAGACAACGATATATATAAACTCCCAAGACTTAGGATCAAATATCCGTGCTCATCCAGCTCATCAAACAAATAAATGCTCTTGGAACTATATTCACTTATGCAGATGACACAGCTGTGGTATTCTCAGGAGACACGTGGGAGGAAGTTCGCCTCTCTGCAGAACTTGGCCTCACCAAAATCGCTTACTGGCTGCAGAGACACTTGCTCACCCTAAATACCATCAAAACAAACTTTATTTGCTTCTCCAACTGTAACCGTACACAACCAGGAAATGAATTCTCAATCAGGATACATAATTGCTGCAACCAACTAGCCATCTGCTCCTGCCCATCTATTCGCAAAGTGGAATACACAAAATACCTTGGAGTTACGATCGACCAGCGTCTCACGTGGCACCTTCATGCTGAGAACATAATGAATAGGATCCGCAAACTGACCTGGACTTTCCAAAATCTTAGGCATGTAGTGTCAAAAACTGTGCTTAATCAAGTTTACGTATCGCTGGCTCAATCCGTCATCACATACTGTATCTCTGTATGGGGTGGTGCCACAAAGACTAAGTTTCTTGAGCTTGAGAGAGCTCAAAGAGCATTGCTAAAAGTCATGCACCGAAAGCCGTTCAGATTCCCAACTAACGAACTCTATTCACTCTGCAATTTATTGTCTGTGAGAAAATTGTACATTCTAAATCTTATTCTAAAAACACATAAGCGAACTACATACAAAACAAACAATACATGCACACGTAGGAAAAATATTAACGTAATTAAAACCCATACAGTGAAAACGGCATTTGCCAGAAGACAGCAACAGGCACAATCTTGCAATCTGTATAATCGGATCAACAAACACATTGACATTTATTCCTGCACTACATACGAGTGTAAGAATAGGTTAACTAAATGGCTAAAAACTAAAAGCTACAACGACATAGAAAACTTAATTCAAAATAAGTATAGCGAACATTGATATAGACCCAAACAAACACGCACACACACACACACATACACACACACGCGCGCGCGCGCGCACACACACACACACACACACACACACACACACACACACACACACACACACACACACGCACGCACGCACGCACGCGCACACATACACATACACACACACACACACACACACACACACACGTCTATTTTATATTAAGTACCCAATGCATCTCTTGTATCATAATAGTGTCTTGATAAAAATTTTGTAAATGAAAAAATGTTGTTAGGTATCTGTTACTTTTCTATAGTTTAACATACTTTCTACATCTAAGTTACTGTAAATTAACCGCGTGGAAGAGCGGTGCTCTCTTAGCACAAGTGTTTTCTCACTTAAAAAGAGGCACCAGCGCAGATATTGTAATTTGTTTTTTAAGCTACTGAATAAAAATATATATATATTTTTTTTTTTTTATTTTTTTTACCAGGATTTGAACCCGGGACCATCGGCTTCATAGGCAGGGTTACTACCCACTAGGCCAGATAGGTCGTCCTACTGTCAAGACAGGTTAACACAGAGCTAGGACCCGTTACACATACGCATATATAGGTCTTGAATATGGACGCAACTCCAGGTAGGTACCTAGGTAGAAGAGATGAACAGCCCTAATATCAGTAAAATAATCTGTGTATTTGATGCAGTCATAATTATGTATATTTGTGGTGTCCCTATTCAAAAATAAACATAAAAAAATTATGACTCTCCTTGTAAGGATTCATAAAATGGCAAATACTTACAGTTGGTTGAAGTTATGAAACATTTAAATAAGGAAAAGCTTTGAATAAAAGAAAGTCACAATTCAAATCAAATTGGGCGAATAAAATCGCATATTTCACTAGAACCCTCGTTACTCCTACTTATATATTTACTTCAGCTGAAATATTGCTCCTTTAAATATCATTATTTTACAAACGGTACTGATTTAATATAAACCCTAAACATAAGACCATAGAGCTCAATATTGAAACTTTAATGAACGTTTGCACCGATGATGTTCTATTCTTTTTATTAAGCATTTTCTTTCGAATATTTGGACTTCATCCCAATTTCCCTGCTCTGCTTAATTTTTTGTATGATAAATTGGACCGCTTTACGTAAAAAAGAACCAAATAACATGAAACTTGTCGATTTCTCATTTTGTAAAATTCAATTTATTCAAACAGGTTTATAAAATGGTGTAAAAACATTTGATTATAAATAATGAGTTTTAGTTTTTCCACCAAAATATTCAGATATTAATAAGGAATATTTCGCAAAACTCTGCGTAGGGGGCCCCACTAGCACAAACTGTCAAACTCCCTTGATGGCTCAATGTCATATTTGTTTGTGCACGAGCTGGTACACGCCCGCGGTGGGTGTGTAATGTTTTTAATAATAACAATTTGCGAAATTTCATTTTTCATAATTTGAATTGCATAATTTTGATATGCAGAAATTATGATTTGGTATAAAAACAAATACAATAAAAACGAATTGCATAATTTCGAAAGTAATTATAGTTTAGTAGCATAGTAATGTATTTGCATAACAGGCAACCAGTATAATGTTCACTCTGTATACTATTTTATACTCAGAACGTTTTTTATTCATGAAAACCAACAGCATAATATTGAAGGTGTGGTTTCACAATCAAACCACGGCAAATCGTTCATAAACTTTATTTATTTGATTGAGTTTGCTGAAAGTTTAACCACACTGAATTACTAATTAATAAAAAAAAACTTAAACATTATATTTGCATGGAACATAATCAATTTTTCTAAGCGTCAAACTGACCTACATCCGTACTTTACGTCTGTCGACATATATCATTTTACCGCAAAGCAGCGGCCAGTGTGAGTTGGAACCTCTGTGGTTCCTAAGGGATTCAGATAAACTTCATATAAACGCCTAGTGAAAATGAACAAGCAAAAATACAATTTCCGAGACATATGGTTCTGCCCATATGGTCGCAGTTCTACCTAACACTCCTCCTCGCTTCGCTCGTCGTCGTACCTAACGGCGACCAGCTTTGAAGTTGAAAAGGTAGATTGTTGTATAATTTTATAGTTTGATTGACACCAAGTATAGTTTGACGACCGGTTTGGCCTAGTGGGTAGTGACCCTGCCTACGAAGCTGATGGTCCCGGGTTCAAATCCTGGTAAGGGCATGTATTCGTGTGATGAGCATGGATATTTGTTCCTGAGTCATGGGTGTTTTCTATGTATTTATAAATATTTATATATTATATATATCGTTGTCTAAGTACCCTCAACACAAGCCTTATTGAGCTTACTGTGGGACTTAGTCAATTTGTGTAATAATGTCTTATAATATTTATTTATATCATAGAACACTATGTCACCATTCGTCAAAATTTAGTACTATATTTTAATTATTATACGAAATGTATGTTATAACAAGTAAAATTATTCCTAAGGATTGTTATGAAGAATGTTTTTATGATTATAGAGCATTCTGTCATTAAATTAGTATGACTAACAACTTTATATGTTTTGTTTTTATACATAATTTTTATTATGAGTTTCAATAGTAGTTAAATGAAATTATGCTAAAAGTTTGTATTAAAATTGAACGGCACCCGCCCGCGGTTACTGTAATTTCCGGATATCTGTCGCACGCGTCCGCACCGTTTAGCGTTGTTCATACTATTTTTCGTTTACCCACTTCGTGCACCCGTGCAAGACAGCGCACCGGACAGCGGAGTGGAGCGGATCGGACGATAATATTGATGAATAACTTTACCGTCACAGATAAGACTTTGGACAAAAGCTTACAAGAGAGACCAATATTAATCATACACCAGCGCTATCAAATTAGTTTATACCTATGATGCATTATATCTCATAAATTAGTGTGTATGTTGATAATATAGCTCATAAATTAGTTGTAAGTATGTTACTCTGCACTTACAGGGTTCACGTGGGTATTAAGAAGTTTTTAAGAACTGTACTTACTTATAAACAATTCTGATTCTGGAATTTATAAGACGTTGTCATAAAAGCAAAATGGTTGTTTTTTGCATAACATGAATCTATTATGCTTCAGAACGTATCAGTTTGAATAACAGAGCTATTGATCTTGAGTTATATTTAGGCAGTGTTTAGATTCACCTTTCGTTAGAAGTTTCTGATATTCGGCTTTGTTTAACTATTCACGTAAAGGCACGTCGATACATACATATAAATCTGTTATGATAGAGCCATTAGAATCTCAGATTGCCTCAACTGTAAAGCGGAGCATAATAAGTTGTTGCCAAAAATATAATTTTTGGTAGGTACAAGCTTTTATCGCTGACTGTACTTTTTAGCACAGGCATAACTAATACCTACTCATCGATACAATTCTGACGACTGGTCTGGCCTAGTGGGTAGTGACCCTGCCTATGAAGACGATGGTCCTGGGTTCGAATCCGGCCAGGGACATTTATTTGTGTGATGATCACAGATATTTGTTCCTGAGTCATGGGTGTCATTGTCTGAGTACCCACAACACAAGCCTTCTTGAGCTTACCATGAGACTTAGTCAATCTGTGTAAGAATGTCCTATAATATTTATTTTATTATTTATAGCTGTGCCCGCGGCTCCGCCCGCGTGGAATTCGGTCTGTATCAGTAAATAACCGGCTCATTCACCGCTAATTTCTCTGCCTCTCCCCTCGAGGTGGAACTTGATGTAAAGTTGACAAATGGATACGCTAGAGGACTGTAGTCCAGATAAAATATTTTACAATTAGGTACCACTTAATAAAACTACACTCCAAAATCAATTGCTTTTTTTTTTCAAATTCGCCCTTATTCAAATTTTTGACGTGATTTAAACGAAACGATGTATATCGGACAATACAGTTCCACTTTTGTATTTTTTTTACGTCCTTGACTGTACCTATCCAAATCATGTCCATGTCGGTGCTCCAGACCAATCAGTCTAAGCATGAAAAGGTAAGAAATATACACATAGAATCCATACTTCCGAACACTTTCGAATTTAGGTGTAATACCTATTAGAAGTAGGATTAGAGGAAAGGAGAATAGATATCAAAAACTTGAGGCCGAGTATTTACATTTTGTTTACAGTTATGTTTATGTATGCACAACTAAATGTATACATATAATTATATCTACAGTTACATACTAATAAGTAGGTATGTAATAGTATAGTACATAACATTGACATTTTACAATATTTATTTGTACACCACATTGCGAGTCTCCCCGGCGGGCATTAGCACGAATAGCTCCGTGCGGCTGGTAACGCGCGAGCACGCCACGTAGAGCTGCCCGTGCGAGAAGCAGCCCGTGCGCAGGTCCACGCCGGCGGCGCGCAGCGTCTGCCTCTGCGACTTGTTGATGTTCATGGCGAAGCAGACGCTCACGGAGAACTGTAGGCGCTTGAAGTGGAACGGGAAATTACTCAGGATGAGGGGGATGCGCGGGATGAACACGACTTCTGCGGCGCCGCACCCCGTCAGGATCTGTGCCTCAATGAGGTTTCGCTGCAGCTGCACTACTTTTAGGTGGGTTCCGTTGCATAAATTCGGAGGCGACAAATTCTGAAGAAGCATGATTGGAACTCCAACTTTCAGGGTTAATGTGTGTGCTGGGAGGAAGCACTCAATGAGCTAAGGAACTAAGGAACTCTACCGGGTATGTTATGACATTGCCTTCATCCAAGACAGTGTAAATGGAATTATAATATACTGCATGTTCACCTTCGATTTCCGCCTGCTCATTTTTCTGCGTGAGCATGGACCGTTCCTCTATGGGCGTGAGTATGGATCTCTCACAAACCCAAGAATGGCTCAGGTCTCCGTACACGCTCCGAATGAGGTTTTTAACGGATGGAACGATCCTGCATAACGTCTCTGGTAGTTGTGGCTACGCCTAAAATCACGATCTTCGCTATATTTTCGTAACCTCAATGCGTTGCGAGACTTTCGTGAAAGGTTCGCTTTTTTTCGGGAAGGCATTTAGGAGAGAGAGAGAAGCGATACGTATGAATATGGATACGATAAAATTACGATTAGGTATAATTCATGACGGAGAAAATATTTTTTTTAAATAATTATGCAATTATACGCGTGTTGATGTGTGTTGATTTTGCCACTACTTAACTATGTAAGTAAACTCATTTTTAACCGACTTGAAGATTTCAAAAGTAGGAGGTTATCAATTCGGTGTGTATTTTTTTAAAATGTTTGTTACTCCACAACTCCGTCATTTCTGAACCGATTTTCTATATATATACAGATTGGTCCCGTTTTTATCAAAACTCAGTTACATAACACAATAAACATAAGGAATCGAGGGAACTCTTCAAATGTGAAATGCATACATATAATGATTTTTGTATTTTCTTTAACAAATCTAGCATTTACATTTAAAAAAGTGACATTTGATGAAGTGGAACTGCTGATGATGATCAGAATGGAACTCTTCAACGATACATAGTACACGTTTGGCGATTTGTCCTCTTCGCTGTGTTTGTTAAGTAAATTTGATTTTCAAGACAAATTTTTGTCAAGTTCGAGTTCTGACGATGAGGAATCGAGGGAACTCTTCAAATGTGAAAGGCATACAATTAGTGATTTTTGTATTTTCATCAACAAATCAAGTATTTACATTTGTAGAAGTGACATTTTATGAAGTGGAACTGTTCATGATGAACAGAACGGAACTCTTCAACGATGCATAGTTCACGTTTGGCAATTTGTTCTCTTTGCATGTTTGTCAAGCAGTTAGATTTTCAAGGCACATTTTTATATTTCTATCCTATTCAGTTTTTTTAATAATTATCTGGTGCTTTATTTCATGCATGGTGTGAAATAATTTATCTTAAATAAAGTCGAATACCCTATTGCGGGTATCTTACCAGTCAACCATAGGGCAAATCTGAAATGTCAAGGTGGGTGCAGTGACAAAAAAAAACATGTTACCCCCTTTTCTACATGATTAGGCGTAGGAAGCTGTCTTTTTAATTTAATTGTATGAAATCAAAAATCAACAATAATCGTTCTTTCACCGGTCTCCCTCATTGATGTCGGTTTTTTTTTTCTTAAAAATTATTAGTTTACTTGATTACTAAATGTTTACTCAATTCCCCAAAAGATGGCACTGTGCGATGTATGGCAATTAATTTACTGTCGTTTAATTTCGTTGTATTATTACATCAACACAATTGAAATTGAATTGATATCCGTACCCCCCTCTTCTAACTTTAGAGTTAATTTGGCAAAATCCTTCCTCGGTGGCTTAATTTCAGCATCATATCTGTTAGTTTAGCAGGGTACTCGATACTCTTAGAATATATTTGTTGTAAAAGTGTGCACCTCCTTCCTAAGTAGCGCCATAAGATTCAGGTGCAAACTTAACTCAATCGAGTGTAGTGACTAACCCCCCTTCTAGGGGTTGAATTTTTATAGCCTATAACCTGGCCGGGGATTTTCTCGACTGATTAGTAAAGTTTGCATCAAAATCCGTTCAGCCGTTTTCACGTGATGCGAGGTTAAATAAACAGACAAACAGATAAACAGACAAACAGACAAAAATTCTAAACACTGTTGAAACGTGTTCTGTTATCGATTCTTAGTATCCCCAGCCTACTTTTTTTCGAATATCTTCCATGTACAGACTTTCGACCCCCTTCAGCTTTATTATATGTATATAGATTTATTCTAAAATCTTCAAACAAAATTCGTTTGCGTTGTTTCAATATTACGTAATATGAACCGGAATTAAGTAACTTTCATGAGAATTTTCTGCTTCCTGAAATTTTCGGAAATATGGAGAACATTCTGCAACGTGCATAATATTGTTATCTTTGCAAAAAGATATTGATCTTGCATTGTATATTATTGTAAGTTTTATATCGTGGCCGCTGGGAACGCAAACACCACACAAAAGCTGGCATCCTTGACAAGTATTCTAAACTTCAATCTGGCCGATTTGCAGCTACAAGAAAATACAATAAATCCCAAATTTCAAAGAACAAGTGACAAACAAAAGTATTTCCAAAAGAACAAACTTGAACACAAATCCCTAATTGTTAGCCGATATCAAACTGGCCAAGAATTTAGCTGTTTTGTAAAATATCAGTAATCATAGAAATAATACGAATACAGAAAGTGCACAATTTTATAAAACTCTAGAATCTTTAGGGTCGGCAAGCGCGCATGTAATTCCTCTGGAGTTGCAGGCGTACATAGGCTACGGAGACTGCTTACCATCTGGCGGGCCGTATGCTTGTTTGCCACTGACGTAGTATTAAAAAAAAGAAATTTGACATTAATGATGACATGGCCACACTTTGTCATTTCAAATGGTGTGCAGACTTAGCTTGGTGCGACTTTAAAATTTAAGTAAGTATTCAAGACGAAACTTAACTAAATAATTTGTTTAAGGAGCTTAAAAGTACTTCGACACTCATTTTACAAATCCCTAGAGAACTAAATAATCCAGCGAAGGATTTAACTGTATTTTGTAAGTTACGTTTCTATTGAAAGAAATACTTCGGCCAATCGTCCTTCAAAGTTTTATTTAACTTTTAATACGGTTCCGCACTTTACGCTCTCTTAAACTCATTTCTGAGTTTCGGGAGTACTAAATACACGCGGTAACTCTGGTTACGCGGCACGGTAGTGCCCCCGCCAAGACGAGCACAGTGAAATGTAAATTGGACCGGGGTACGTCCTTAAACTACGTCCAAAAGAGAGGTACGAGTATGGGCATTGTGAATATCATCTCGCTTTGTGTGGTAGGGCACAGCACAGCGGATGTCATTCCAGATCTAGAGCAGAGCCCAACTGGGGAAGTAAAAGTACCTCCACCTTACGCAAAATCGCAGCCAAATAACACTAGACCCTACTCATAGTGTTGTGTTCCTGTCGGTGAGTAAGGTTGCCAGAGCTCAACGAGGGGGAGGGGGGATTGGGTCGGCAACGCGCATGTAACTCCTCTGGAGTTGCAGGTGTACATAGGCTACGGAGACTTCTTACCATCAAGCGGGCCGTATGCTTGTTTGCCACCGACGTAGTATAAAAAAATAAATAAATCTAGATAGGAGAAAATGCCACTTAGAGCTTAAGAGTTTTTAATTTTTATACTTTCGTCGATTAGGACGATTCTAACGGTCCAATCGAAATTTAAAATACGTCAAATATTAGGTAGATATGATATGAATCACAAATGTCGGTGACGAAAAAAAGAGACGTTTTTTCAAAAAAAAAAACAAAAGTTCAAGGAAGGCCTCGTCTCAAAGCGACACGACTGCGGCGACGCCTTTTTCGATGCAAGTATAAAAATGAAAACGAACGAATTGTTGAATAATATTCAATAATAATATATATATACTACGATACGATATTGAATAATATATATATACTACGTCAGTTGCAAACAAGCATACGGCCCGCCTGATGGTGAGCAGTCACCGTAGCCTATGTACACCTGCAATTCCAGAGGTTACATGCGCGTTGCCGACCCTAACCCCCTAACCCCCCGTTGAGCTCTGGCAACCTTACTCACCGGCAGGAACACAACACTATGAGTAGGGTCTAGTGTTATTAGGCTGCGGTTTTCTGTAAGGTGGAGGTACTTCCCCAGTTGGGCTCTGCTCTAGATCTGGAATGACATCCGCTGTGCTGTGCCCTACCACACAAAGCGAGATGACATTCACAATGCCCGTACCTCTCTTTTGGCCATAGTTTAAGGACGTACCCGGGTCCAAGAAAAAGATTGAATAACATTATTCAACGTTGCATTTAGAATACCAGTTAAAATATTATATATTGAATTGAATTGAATTGAATTGAATGAGCCATTTTGTAGAAATAGGCCAAGTTAGTTGCAAATTGGCTTGTCGTAATGTTTCTTTTATGGAAAAACTATAAGTCACAGGAAAAAGTCAAACGTTAAAAATGTAAACTAAACGTAGACTATTTTTTTTTATTTTTTTGTTGAACCGTTACGAATATATAGACTCTAGAAATAAATAAAATAAATAAATAAATATTATTTGACGACCGGTCTGGCCTAGTGGGACCCTGCCTATGAAGCCGATGGTCCTGGGTTCGAATCCCGGTAAGGGCATTTATTTGTGTGAGCACAGATATTTGTTCCTGAGTCATGGGTGTTTTGTATGTATTTAAGTATTTGTATATTATATATATCGTTGTCAGAGTACCCACAACACAAACCTTCTTGGCTTAACGCGAGACTTAGTCAATTTGTTATATATAAATACTTAACTTTAAAAAATATCCATAACTCAGGAACACATATTTGTGATGAACACACAAATGCCCTTACCAGGGTTCGAACCCGCGAACTCCGGCTTGGAAGGCACGGTTCTGACTTGGAGGCCGTCTGAATAACATTACTTATTCGAATCTTAATATAATTACTTATTCTAATTTGAACACTAAAACTACAGCAGTACGGTTGAGTTTTATAGTAGCCTATTCGAACATAAGTCATTTTGTAATTAACGGTGTCGTTCGTAAATATTGAAAACTTTGAAAAGTGAAAACTCACTTCTTGTTTGTTTAATCGGTATTTCGTATTCATTGGATCTAATTTAATTCGGATTTTCAGGAATTCCTACTTTTCTTTATACGAATAAACACCTATATTTTCCATGAAATTGGTATTTTAATTTACTCATTTAATATATTGCAAACATGAAAATCAAAAGATTATTAAGATGGCCAGATGGCACGATGATAATCAGTGCCGGATTAAGAAATTTTGATGCCCTAAGCATTTCTAGATCTTGGTGCCCCCTCTGCCTAGGCTCATCCAGATTACATTGACAACATTGTTTTTTTTTGGTAAACTAAGTGACGTTCTTGGTCGCATTACTGCTGCAATTTGTATTTTCAATCCATTACTAATTTTATCAAGGAAATTGACAGTGCTGCAGCAGTAACGTTGCAACAGTAATGCTGGTGCAGTCGCCATCCTAATGTCACCTTTATCAAAGCATGCGTGAACTAAATGACTGAAATTATCTATATCTATGATTGTGTACTTGCCTTCCCGGCTAACTATGTGATTAAAACCTGCTTTGGTTCACTTCACAAATAAACCCTAGAAGTAACATGACCAAAAGTAACCCGAAAGTTACATAAGGACTGAGGCCCAGAGGCAATTGTAAATTCGTATGTGCGACAGGGAGACAACACGTCGAACGTGGTTCACGGTTGACACTCAGTTGTTTCTACCGTGGCGGGCAATCGTGCGAGGCCGAAGGCCGAACTACAGGATAGCAGTGCTTGGAATTGAACCAATGGTGGAAATAGTAAAAAAACGAATCCAACGGCCATACTCATAAGGTTGAAGATCCGGAGTGCCCACTTGGCGCTTCCGAGCAAGACCTCAAGGCGGAGTTGGGAGAGAGCTGGGTTTTGTGACTGAAAAAATAGCCAGTGTAAGCGAGGACTAAGGTCGAGCTCCACACAGGGTTGAAAAGAGAGCTTTTCTGAGAAGCGCATTCATGTGAGGCCAAAGGTCGAGCTTCAGCAGGGCCGAACTCTGGCAAGAATCTATGGCCAAGTGTCTTAAAAAACTAAGTCGAAAGCTGAGCTCTTCATAAGGCTGAAAGCGCGGTCCGATCGGCGCTTTTACGTATGAGGCCAAAGGCCACGCTGCAAGAAAGCAGAACTTGGAATTGACAAATTGTGTGAATGAGGCCGAAGGCTGAGGTCCTCATAAGGTTAGACGCCCGGGGAGTCTTATGGCGGCGCGCTATAAAAAAAAACCAATGGCGAATTGTAAACAAGGCATAATGCACAGCCACGAGAGACTAAAAGCCTGGATTTGGATCTGGACACATTTGGCTTAAGGCTAACTTTTACGTAAAGTAAAAAGCCGAGTATGAATAAGACCTAACGAAATCGAACCAATTTTATCATGGCTCTCCTGCTGCTCGGCATTTGGCCTCGCTCAAAAGGGCACTTGATTAGAGTTAGTTGCAGCCGATGAAATAGGCGTTTCGAACCGAAGAATTTCTTTGGCAGGATTGGCCCCTAGGAGTTAGGACCCAAGGGTTGATTTAGTTAAAAAGTGGAGCCACCAAGTTTTGTAGTGTACATTTTTAGAGGAGGGGGTGGGCTCTCAACTTTACTCGTACCTTGATATCTACATCAGTTAAGCTAGTAGGCTATGTTTGGTATCGTTTTCGTATAAATCGGGAATGCCGAACTCATTTACGAGTATGGTATCACATTGACACCATTCCGAAGTAGAAACATGTAAAATTTTCATTTTTTTTTAATATTCCTCTTCACGCTTCAACCGCTGAACCAATTTAGTTGAAATTTGGTATAGAGATGATTAGTTTAGTCCCAAGAAAGGACAGCATAATTTTAATCTAAAAAAATCATCGCTAAGGATGTGTAAAGGAGGGTGGAAGTTTATGTGGGGAATCAATAACCGCTGCACCTATTTGAATGAAATGTGGTATGATCTATATTTTAGATTTTGTCGACAATGAGAACAAACGTAACTTAGAATCTAAACTTAAACAGTTATTGACCTCCGACTGACCGACTTCGCCGAAGCTAAAATAAACCTGAATCAAAAATCTGGGTGGCATCACTTTTTAATTACATCTTAGGAAACCAAATATTAATTCTGCTAAAGGAAACCTTTGGTTCAAATAAAACCGTATGCTTTTGGTTTTCGACCTTCGAGGGGCCCCGAACCTGCACTTTAGCCTTTGATTCCGTCATCAGTTTTTTATAATAAAACTTTGACAATTAGTTCGCACGAGCTTGGCCGTGTGCAATACGTCGCAAACCAATCTGGTGTGCAAGAGCTCGGGCAGCATGAGTGACAAATTCCGATCCTCGAAAATCTGTTAAGACTTCGGTGCAAAGCCGAAGGCCGAGTTGCAAGAGAGCGAAATTCGGACACGACATAATTATAAATTAAGACAAAAGTGTAGATCTACTATTAGGTAAATTCGACACTGAAAGCTGAAGAACAAGCTCCACGTAGGGTTGAAGACGAGTAGATTTCTAAAACTGAGCTCTACGTTGTGTGTAAGGCCCTTTGGCCCAAAGGCTGACAGATTTGCAGAATGCCGGAAATCAAAAATCAACCACGAACCAATAGGTAAAGTATGATGAAAAAATCAGCATATTGCAAGCCTGATGGAATGGGCCCTCGTAGGGGCAAAGGCCTGCGTTGGAGACGCACTTACGTGCCCTATACACGACGCACAAAGTTTCATGTACAAACTACCCGTTTTTTTTTTCCACGATTTTGGTGCCCCCCTAGACGTGGTGCCCTAAGCAAGTGCTTATTTTGCTTAATGGTTAATCCGGCACTGATGATAATATAGAAAGTAAAAGCAAAAAAGAGAAAATAGGAAATAGAGCTTCAATTGGTCAATAAAAAGTGAACTTAGTGTCTGATCGGCTCTCAAAGAGAAGGCCCAGGAAAAAACATTACATTACACATATTATTATGTTGTACTATGCCTTATTTTATAAAGTTACGTTACGTTACGGGTAAAAATCCGCGTTTAACACGCGCTTGGCAAATAACGAGGAATGTTTTGGCCAGTACTGTCCTTGTGAATTATTTCCTTATTTATTTTTTAATAATAGGTGAACTTAATGCCTTATGGTAGTCTCTAATAGTCAAGTAGAAATAATCACTGAAGTGCAGGATCGCACAGGGAAAGGCATTGCTTACCGAGAGATACCATCCCTTAAATTGTAATGTACAGTTTTTAGTGTTCCGCACAAAACTTTGTTCGCGGAACACTTTGGTTTTGCAAATCGGTTATATGCGATTTATTTACGAAATAAACAAAATTTGTATTTTGAGGACCGGTCTGGCCTAGTGGGTAGTCCGGGTTCAAATCCTGGTAAGGGCATTTATTCATGTGATGAGCATGGATATTTGTTCCTGAGTCATAGGTGTTTTCTATGTATTTAATTATTACAACACAAGCTTTATTAAGCTTACTGTGAGACTTCAGCCAATTTGTGTAATAATGTCTTATAATATTTATTTATATATATTTGTATTTTAAAATATAGTAATAAAATGTCACTGAAGTTTTTAAATTACTATGGTACGTAAAATCCTGCTTCAATACATTTCTAGCGAATGATACCTCATTGAAAATACCGATCTTTACTTAGTTGAACGAATAATGACGTCAGCGCAATAAAATCGAGAACGAATCCACTCCTGCGCCGAAACTAGATCCCAATTTACGAGTAAACATACAACTACATTTAGATCGTGTGTTAACTAGAACTCAGTGATAGCCAATGCTGAAATAACATCCTGAAACCAGGGTATACAAGGTGTAGCAGTGAATGGAGATACGAAATTGACAGACTGTAAACTAATTTTTAACAAGCAGATACTTCTTGGACTATTGGCGCTCTCACTGCATTCGAGCGCCAAACTACCTCGACAGAAATGAAGGGGTGCCTTTCATCCCTTGGTTAACAATCTACTATTAAGCCAAACGTTATATAACTAATAAAACTAGTTGGAAACAACAATCGCAGTTATTTTTAAACTTTAATCATCTGCAAGCCACACGCTGTATACTTGAACGGCACCCGACGGTTTCATTCAATCCCATTTTACTGCAGACCATTGTGTTAATGGATAGTCTTTGTAATTTTCTCTAACGTTTTTTTTCTGTTTTAAACAAGTTTTCAAAAGTATTCTCGGTGGGAAATTAACGAAATAAACCCCGAGTGGTTAAGGCATCTGCCGCGAATGCAGAGGACGCAGGTTCGATCCATCGCAGGCCCAGGTCTGAACCTGGGCACTCCATGACATTTCAGTTCATATCAAATGTTCAAAATGGCCTAAACACGCTCTTATATTCTGAGTCATCCTACTGATTGTACATTACCTATATAGCTGAATGCTAAAATTAGTTTTGTATATTGTACGAGTACTACTCATTTGTCTTTTGTTTAATTACAACTAATTTTCAAATACTTCGCCTATCTTGAGTACACATTATCTTACTACTATATACGTTTGCACCATCTTACGAAGGTCGTACGATTTACGTATATCGTACCTAATGAGTCAAGTACGGATTTGTCCTGAGGGTCGCGACGTTGTAATCTCGACACAATGCGAATTAAATTATTTTGTGGTGAGCGTTCCGACTGAACGCCTGGCAACCTTCACTGAGGAGGATTTTTAGCCGAAGTGTGTCAAGTTCTGGCGGTTCAGCGGTCGGCTCCCTGACTACGACGGGGTTGTGAAATACAACGCAGTCACAATAATTGTTTTTTTTTTAGGTTTTAAGACATATTTCATAACATGTATGCAAGATTTTAGGTATTTATCTATGTGCCAACAGTTGCCTGAAAATATACCTACATATTTATTCATTTCATTATCATATAGGTACGTATGAAGGAAATAGGTATCAATGTTAGAATAGAGTAGAACCCCTAGCCTATTTTACGAACAAAAACAACCGAAACATAGACACATTTGCAAACAAATCCCCACTCAAAATAATCGGTCACCTGATATTGTTCAAAACCAATCGCCGTAATGGTAGTGGACACAAATATGGATACGGCCGGTCAATACGACTATCAATGTCAGAAGATAGCAAGGCTCTTTAACGGATTATATTTGAAGTTTTTTGATAGCCCCTGAGTCCAGTGAAATCCTTCAAAAACTTGTGTTGCCCTAACTAACTATTGTGGCGCAGTGATCCAAAGAGGGTCTTGGCCTCCAAAACGAGAGAACGCCACCTGTCCCGATCCTGTGCCACTTCCTGCCAGTTAGGGATTGCAATCCGGATTATTCGAACTTCGAAAATCCGGATTATCCGCGAATTTTTCAATCCGTTTAAAAATCCGGATTTTTAAACCGCAATCCGAATTTTTGGATTTTTGACAAACTATTATACAATTGTATTTTGCACCATTAAAATGTTCTGATTACTGAAAATACGCGTCAAGCGAGTTATCTGGCCGTGTGGCAGCACTGCTGCCCGAGCGCTCGCTCACTGGCCTGGGGCCTTACCCCCTCTGCTCCGCGCCGCGGCCGCCGCACCGGAGTCGCGCGACCCACCGACCGTGCCGAAAAGATGCGACTTTATTGACGGCAGACGCTAGTTTAAAGTTAATGATAAACACTTTGGAAAGCTACGAAGATTCGTTTTCAAATAAACTAACGACAGCTTTAAAATGATGCATTTCGGAGAGGCGTCTAGAGAATGTGACTGGGACGTTGCAGTACTTGCATAATTATCAACAGTTCGTTTTACAGTCCAATGACGAACTATTTAAGACACCAACGTTCGGGCAAATCAAGGACACAATTTGCAACGTTGCTGCGACTGCCTCCTCGTTGACCTCACCATCCTCTATTTAAAGCATCCCTATCCCTTCAACGAGTTCGATTGCGATTGAGGTGCGGTTTTTGTTGTTCTTTTTTCTTCTTGATTAGCTCTCGATGCTGTCATGTTTCGCAGCGAAATATGTAACGGGGTACTGCGATATAGGTTCCGCAGCGGAGATGTGATAAAACCCTCAATAAATTTTGATCTCATTGTTCGAGAATGTAGGATTCTTAATTAAAATGATTAAAGAAGAATTTTTTGTGTTTCCAATATGCTTTTGTTATTAATATAATATAACTGTGTAATGAATATAACTTGTTAATGATCATAAGAATATCACAGTAATTAAAAAGACTGATTTCTTATTAAAAAGTCGTTTTATTACAATTTATTCGTAGTACCAAGAAAAAATTCCCTAAATCCGGATTTTATCCGAAGTTCGGATTTCTGCCTGAAAATTATCCGAAAATCCGGATTTGGTGAAATAGATTCGGATTTGCAATCCCTACTGCCAGTTATCGGCTTTGAGTTGGCACAAATCCGCCTGTACACTGTCGCTCCAGCGGTATCTGTTGCCCTAACCAGTGAAAAAGCATTGTACAGTCAAAAGATTTAATTTGTGCCCATTTTGTACCTTGTCAGAGACAATAGTATGAGGTCTCTAGCGACTTTCATGTTATTTGTTACTGTTACAAGGTACGTAATGGGTCACAAATTAAATCTTTTGACTGTACAATCGTCTGCAAAAGGACCATTGAAAGTAATCTGTTTGTTAGTGGTTATTTATGTAAATGGTAAAGAGCAATGGACTCAGTATACTACTATCATGGACCTAGAATTCTAAGGACGTAGTTTCGCTAAAACACAAATAGGATTCCGTTATCCAGCAATTTTCTAGTATTTACGCGTGACACACACACGTTGAAAGTTATCTCTATGGCTTCCTCCACCAATCTGCCGTCAGTCGAATTGAAACGTCAGTGGATTAATTGTTCGAAGAAAAAAATTAAATACGCCGTGCGTGGTTGAATGTTGCAAAAATTATACCGATCGAAAGAAAAAAAGAGGCAGGATACATTTTCATGCATAAGTTAATCAATTATCACATTATCTTTCGTAAAATACGATATTGATCCATGTAGTTGTACCTAAAGTGGAAGGCGCTCCCACTTTTTTTGCCATACTAAATTGAACCGTATCCCCGTGCTAGAAAGGTGTTCGTACCAAACTAGAGAAAAGATACCTAATCCGCCTAGGTATACATTCGTGACACGCACACATTTAATCCTTCCGCCATTGCAGTGTCACAGCTGGTCGTCAGTTGCGCGGCCTCTGTCAAATTGTTCCTCTACGACTACTATACTGCCTGTAGCAAGCCGAATTTCAGCCAGATTCGAACTTTAAGATTCACTTTTGACACTGACATACCTACTCCGTATCTTTAGCATAATTATGTTTGACGTAAGTATCTTAGAGTTCGAATTTTATTTCTTATTAACTGGAACTATCTGCCCATGACTAGTTTAAAAAGATTTTAATACTTTATTGCTTTTATGGAAGACACTATAGCGAGTAGAAGTTTTGTATGTAATCTTCTAACTTCTTTGTATTGCTGTTACTAGCAACGAAAACTTGTAATAGATCGATGACGAAGACGCGTGCCTTGAATCGTATTATCATGTCATTAAAGGTTAGATTTGACAAATCTGCGCGTCATCGTGGATGACACGAACTATACATGACATAGATATAGGTTACTTGCATGTTCATATCAAATTTCATGTTATTTTCAGAATAGCGTTTTAAAATAAGACCATAACTTCGATTGCATAAAATAAATATACCTAAATATAAACCAATCAATCACAATCGACCACAAATCGACCTAGCCAAACTAATCAATAACTAATCAGATGGATCCCAGACCCGGTGTGGAGCCTTTCCACATTAAAAACGTCATTAGCATCACGTATATTTAAAAAAGTTAAGATTACTACGACAATTTCTGTGGAAATGTTCTGTGGTGGGTCTATGGACAGGCTTGTTTCGCTTATATGTGTAAAATCATTTATTGACAAGGGTTCTACAGCGACTTAACTAAACCAATAACTAGCTTAAACTTAGCAGTTATTTTAATTTACAATGTTAATGCGGCTATAGTTATTAATATTTACAATACCTACTAGTTGATGGAGGGTAGATTTAGTTTTTTTTCTGCCAACAAACTGTACTGCAGTTTGGCAGATTAGTAGTTTAAGGCTTTTTGTAATCTTCTTTTGATTCAAATAAATAAATTAAAAAAAAAGCAAAGTTTATACTATAGGTACTAGGCGACGATATACATACGTATACATATAACATACTTATACATAGAAAGCATCCATGACTGATGTATGTTGGCGCCTAGGTTCGTATAACTTTCCAAATAATAAAAATTACCTGGTATCGATCCAGTGCGATAGCCGTAATAGTGATAGTGGAGACGAAGATCGAAATGGCCTGAATAGCGCCAGTGGCCTTACAGAGACACGACCAGTCTGGCAACGGCCAGTGTTTCGTCAGCAGCTCCATGAGGGTCAGAGGGGTGCCGAAGCAGCAGACGAGGGCGTCCGACACCGCGAGGTTGACAATAAACATATTGCGGGCTGTTCGCATTTGGGGCTTGCGGACTACCTGGAAGAGAAACGATATATTATTAGTTAGTTCTGCATTTTATCAGTAAATAAGTTTTTGGCAAAAATAAAATTATTATCGCAGGTTTTTTCCACAGACTATTAATTTAATACTCATCGAGACAATTCATAAAACCCGAAACACAATTAGGTTGCGTTGCTTTATCACAGGGTTCATATGGACACCACTGTCTCCATGATCAGATCAGCTCGACGGTGTCATAATGTTACATTGTCACCCGACTTACCGCAAACTGGGAAGCGGGTCAAATTGATAGCAAGTTCAATTTACAGGTAAAACTAAATAAAAGTTTGTTATTTACCATGATTTAAAGTTCGTGTCATCCACGATGTCAGATTGGCAGATTTGTCAAATCTAACCTACCTAAAATATCGAAATTTCAACAGCGCAGTTTCACAGTAAACTGACGTGGAACTGTCTAGCTAATGAATAATGAGTCTAGAAACAAAAAATAATTACCATTCATTAGTCAACACCCGACAACCCATCGTGGCTATTCGTAAATATTTGTTATATGTAAAGTCCAGTCTTAAACCTAACTACCAACCGAACAACGTCATGCTCTACAAACGTAGCACATTTTCACATTGGCGAAATGATTATTAATTTGATGGAAACCATTTTATAAAACAAGTAAAAGTGTTAAATGTAGTGTTTAGTTTTTATAGTTGCCCAATTTCACAGTAGATGTCGCTGTTCTATCGGCTACTTCACGCTATTAAGATTTTTCTACAGCCCCTTATAAGGTGAATTTGGGTTCGGAATAAATGAGTATTAAGTTGTCAAGTGAAGTGTTTCATTACAAAAGGTAGGAAGTGCAGTGTAGTGAGTGAACAAAAAGAATAAATTAAAATTTGTTCTAGAGCGCCTTTGACAACATAGAACATACGCTTAGTACACTCAACCTGTTTATCTTTACTTTTAGGGCCTATTTTATAGTGTGCAAGTATTGGATAGCTTATTAAGCACTTTATATAACGATGACTTTATTCATCAGATAAGTGGCAAGTAGCTTATTTAGGACTTTGCTTGGACATTGTGAAACAGGCCCTGTCCTATAGTTTACATTTTGATACCTGCCTATCTTAATAAATAGTAATAAATAAATATTACAGGACATAGTCCTACGGTAAGCTTATAAGTCTTGTGTTGTGGGTATGTACTTAGACAACGAAATAGGTAATATATAATTATTTATAAATACTTCAATATCAGGAACAAATATCTGTGCTCATCACACAAATAAATGCAATTACCAGGATTTTAATCAGATTATAGTGTTGCTATGTTTTATCTCTGTCGCATACGTCACACCTAACGCAGGTGGGGGTAGACAGTTCCTCACCGGGCGTTGACAAGAGTGGTGGTGCGCGTTGGAGCCAAGTCCCGTAGTAACTCTAATCCTAAACTTCTGGGTGTTCTTAGGACACTACACGGACCATCGGCTTCATAGGCAGGATCACTACCTACTAGGCCAGACAGGTCGACAAATTTAATTTGAATCATGATGTTTTACAGTGACAGATGTCCTGTTAAACCATTACCTACCTACCTTCCAATAAGTGAGTTGATGCACAAAACCGTCCATATTGCGTGAATCCATTAAATTTAAAAAGTCGTTAAAACGAACGTGCTCGTAAACCAGTGAAGCTTTTTAAAAGCGTTTTTACAGAAATTATTTTATTTATATTAATGGAACGGTAAACGTTTGTATACGTAGGTTGATAACGGTCACATCAGCGTTAATTTTAATGTTCATACGTAGCGTTAAATGTGAATGGTCGAGTACGAATCGTTCAATCGTTAACTAACCCGTTAATAAATTCAGTAACAAACGTTCTTCTTTTCTTTTTATAGGCTTTTTCAAACGCTATGGAAGGTAGAGGCAAGGAACAAAATCTCCTTAGGCAGAACTTGCAAAAGTGTCAAGCTGTCAGAGTGGCTAAGATCCTAGGTGTTATTGACGGAGTGAAGTGCGCTGTCTATTATTAGATTTTTTTCTCAAGTATTCTAGGTATTGTAGCGACACCTATTTATGGTTTTTTGTCGGACACTTCTTGGTATATGGAGATTCTGTTCCTTGGCTCTACGTTCCATATAAAACGCGAAGGATGGGTGATAGTTTCTATTCATTCCATGCCATTGACGTTTCAGACCAATCCTTTATGAACAAAAATAACTTGAATCCCAATAGGACAAAAATACATATCTTCGTAGCTTAGAATATCTCATAATAATAAATACAGATCATCAAAATATAAATTATTATATTTTGATGATATTAATAGGTATACAAATAAATAAAGTTTGACTCTACTTGTCGACCGAATCGATTCAGCTTGTGTCGAATTGTGAAGGTACGTTTAATTAAAAATATAAATCATCACAAATAGAATCGATTACATGGCCTTTGCAGATTTAATCGAGAATCGTAAAAAATCGTTTCTAATTTGCATTGTCATAACACTCATAATCCTATACTTTATTACTTTTTGAAATGTGTTTGAAAAAGACTATAAATGAGAAAGTAATTTAACTGGTAATAATCTTCTTTTTACAATATATGTCCAAAATATGCTAAATATGGTACAGTTATAAGCTCTCCAGTACGGGTAAGATGGTCGGCTTTTTATCATTTGTTACCATGCCGGTCACGTTCTAACAAGTATGTGAGTGCGAAAGAGACGGGCATAGTGACAGGTGATAAAAATGGAACCATCGCTGAAATAAGATGAGATTGTTTTTCTTGCGGCAAGTTGTTTATAATTTTGACTAACATTTGTATATCAAAGCTAAAGGAGAATATTTACACGACAATACTTTTTTATGTTAAATGACCGCATTATTCATACATATGTAATGAAATTATGTAAATGGCATGTAAGTAAGAAAAACTTACCTCAAAAAACTGCCGATAGGTAATCGTAGTATATAATTGAACAAATTCAAGCTTTAGAGAAAGTTTCGTATCAAATAGACCTAAAAAAACTAAAGAAAAAAATCTAACAATACAACGTGCATAATATTATCTATAGCCTTACCACGAGTTTGATATAATTATTGAAAGTAATATTGTCAGATTATCATTAGTCATAATTCTGAAACCGTTAACTTTCCAGTATTTTCGTAAGGTTATTCTATAGATAGGTTAGGTTTGTTTTATGGCAATTCTGAAAAGTTACACGTTTCTGAGAAAAACCAAATTATGACTAACGACAATGCGGACAAACATTATGACTTAAACCTTGATGGGAAACAATAGAGATCCGTTTGACACATTCGCTAGCGTGAGTGTAACTTACTTTCTTTGCATCTCGCTCGTACTAGCATATTAGTGCGAGCGAGTATATAGGAAGTAAGTTACGCAGACGTTAGCAAATATATCCGTTTGACACTGTTAAGGCAGTCGTGGTGAGCCTACTAGTGAAGGTGCCTACTTATTACGATTGTTTTCAAATACCGAAATGTCATGACATTTATGGAGAGGAGATTAAGATTTTTTTTCAAAACCTGTAGGGCTAAGATGGTCGGCTCTTTATCATTTGTCACCATGCCTGACACGTTCTAACAAATATGTAAGTGTAAAAGTGACGGGCATAGTGACAAGCGATAAAAATGGAACCATGCTGCCACCGCTGGTTTAAGTTTTAATCAAATGGTTGCTACACAATGTGTTTTTCATAATGATGATTTTAGAGAAAACATTCCAACAAATTACAGTAAAGGATATAATCGGAGACTTCTTTTAGAAATGTCGTTAGGTTTCCCATTTGAAAAAGTACCTATTTTTAATCTTAGTTTTATTTGTGGGTTCATTGCAAACACATTACTCGTCATAATATCAATATACATGGTTGGCTAAACACGATTATAATATCTAATGTCTTTCTATAATGTATTCTCTTATCTTCGAAGACCATAAAGTAGGGTATAATTACTATTTTACTGTTACAGTTCGTCCTACCGTTTCTGCCATAAAGTGATTACTTCAAGTGTTAAGTCAGATAGGCTTATATTATACCCATTAACTTAATTAGGAGCCTAAAATGTGTATGTTATGGTTGGTTTCATGACTCTGATATGTAAATGTTACCTATAGTAATAATTTTCCGTTATATATAAATAGCGTAAAATTTTCAGAGCAAAATTATTACAGAGTCGTCTACGAATAATCATGTGTCTACACTACGAGTACATAATGATAATGGTAATGATAATGATACACTGATTATAATGAGTGATAATGGAGTTGCAGGCGTACATAGGCTACGGATACTGCTTACCATCAGGCACGCCGTATGCTTGTTTGCCACCGACGTAGTATAAAAAATAATAATGCTAAATATGTAAGCGTGAAAGATTTCTTTTGGCAGGATTAAACTACAACCTATAAGTACTGGTGAATAATATTATTCTCCTTTTTTGCAACACTAGACATACAAAGGTATATCGGTAATCGGCTTATATCGTACGTGTCATCCACAATGACGCGCGGATTTGTCAAATTTAACCTTTAACTACATAAAATTATGTGTCAAGGCATACGCGTCGTCGTGAATGATATGATTTATAACACTTTTAAAAATTGTGGAAAGGACAATGGGCACTTTTGTATGGGGAGTGTCCCATGGATGTATACTGTTGAGACATATGTCGTTTTAAAGCTCTTAATCGTAGTATTATTTTATTGTATGGCACCAACCTTGGACCACTTGCAGGGACCGAGCTATATAAAAAAAGAAGTTGCGCATAGAAGCAGTTATATTTCCTTATACGCGGGATATAAAAAGTTTTAGCGTATTTTATTCGAAAGAATATAAAAAATGCTTTATGTTTTTTGTATCAACACCAATGATAAAGTATTTAAAGGGACACAATGTACAGTTTTAAAAAATCGTCATTCTAAAAATTACTTGATACACAGCGAAATAAGAGTGTATACAAATGCCATGTATATCATATGAAAAGTATTTTTATAAGCTATTTTTCGTATAGTATAACTGGGGTCAAATCGTTGCAGGGACCAAAATAAAACCATTTAATGAGTTAATTAATTGTAGTTAATTACGCCTTAACTTTTCTACTCAACGCCAGATGTCGCTCTAAAGCAAAATTCTACTTGACGTAAAACATTTATACATAGCGGTAATCTCGTCAGTCTTACTCCATCATTTTAAAAAGTATAGACTAGTTTATGGTTTTCTAAAGTTATGTCAAGATGACTCTGAATGTAATATTGTCAACAATAATTGTCAAAACACGCAATTTAAAATATTCAACATTGTAATTACAAAATAGTATATTTCTAATACGCTATAATTTTCTCCAATCGAAAGGCACTCCATTCCATTGATCTCAGAGAGTATGCTCCTTGATGATCTTCACTATTCATGGGGTAGGTAAGATAAAAGTATTATTTTTTCTCGTATAGCTGCTATATAGCGTTCGACTCCATGGAAAATAAAGGCTCCAAATTATATAAAAAATGTAGCATATATACAAAGTGCAATTTAGATAGTATTCCAGAAAAAAATGCGCCAATGTAAATGCTGAAAAGTTTCCGTATTGTCGAACAAATTCATATCTACTTCTGATCTACGCGACCTTAGAAGTTTGGATTGTCCTACCTAATCATTTTACATTTTATTGTTTTCAGAACAAGAATTATTTTACTTCCCACTGTCTATGTAAGGGGACTTAGAGCGGATTCATACTTTACTATACGTGTCGTGTCGAATGATAGTCCCTATGTCAGTTTCTCCAATTCTATTTTGCGTAGGATAAGTTAAAAAAATAATTAAAAATATGTTTTACCGTATTTTTATTCGTGAAATGTTACCTATATTTCTAAGTTAATGATTGTACTATACTTCAAAAAATATGTCTGACAAACATTTTACATGAAAGCCATTTTTCCCCGTAAAAATGAACCATCTTTTGAATTTATGATAATTTATTCATATTTTAATGTACAGTCAGCGTCAAATATTTTGTAGCAGTCAAAGTGGCCAAATAGTTCGGTACACCATACTAATATATGGTGTACCGAACTATTGGCTACTTTGGTTGCTACAAAGTATTTGACGCTGACTGTACTCGGGTAATATTGCAGGCATTATATCAGCACCAAATAAATGCTGTGAACCAGATATATAAAGTGTTTTAAGTGGCGAATAACGTTTCCAAATCGCATTTTCTTTTAACATATCATTCTTTTTTCTTTTTTTTTGCTCTTTTTTTCACGACCGGTTTGGTCTAGTAAGTCGATGATCCTGGGTTTGAATCCCGGTAAGGGCATTATTTGTGTGATGAGCACAGATATTTGTTCCTGAGTCATGGATGTTTTCTATGTATTTAAGTATTTGTATATTATATATTATTATGTCGTTGTATGAGTACCCACAAAACAAGCCTTCTCGGCTTGCCGTGGGACTCAGTCAATTTGTGTAAGAATGTCCCTATAATATTTATTTATTGTTATTATTATTGTATGTCCGGTAACAGAACTCCCCAGGAGCACTCGGATGTGTAAGGTCGCTACTCCCCAACTTATTATAATTGTTATTACTTTCAGCATTTTTAAGTTATTCATCGGACACTGAGGCCATTGAAGTTTTAAGCTGGCGGCATCAAAATGGAGTACCTAGGTACTGTTTCAAATAAATGGGTGGTAAGTAAGTACATTTGGTGAAGTGGAACTGCTGATGTTGTTCAGAAACGGAACTCTTCCACGCGCGTGATTTGTCTTCTTTGTAAGCGAGTAAGTTTCAAGTACCAAGGTTTTTAGGAACCTTTGTGTCAAGGTAAAGGTCTGACGATGGGTTCCATGAGGAAGCGAGGGAACACCTCAAATCTTATAGGCATATAGTAATTTTGGATTTTCATCAATACTTTAAGCTTTTTAATTCCCACTAGTGGCATTTAATGAAGTGGAACTTCTGATGTTGACCAAAACGGAACTCTTGAACGTGCGAGATTTTTCTTCTTTGTTTTTTTTTTGATATAAGAGGCAAACGAGCAGACGTCACACCTGATGGTAAGCGATTACCGCCGCCCATGGACACCTGCTAAACCATAGGGGTTGTAAGTTCGGTGCTGGCCTTTAAGATTGGAATACGCTGTTTTCTTAAAGTTTTAAATGTCGTATTGGTCCGGAAATACCGCAGGCGACAGATCATTTCATAGTTTAGCTGTATGAGGCAGGAAGTTTCTATAGAAATGCACAGTTGAGGACTGCCAATCATCTAAGTGGTGAAAATAAAAATGTTGTAGCGTAGAGCGCTGACGAAAAGAGGCGACAAGTATTAATCCGAGCAATTCGATGGAACACTCGCCGTAATAGATTTGTCCTGATAAGTTTGTAGAAAGTAAGGTTGTTAAGAAACATCTGTGTCTAGATCCAGATCTGATAGATACCTCAAACCTTATAGAAATACATATAGTTTTTTTTTGGATTTACATCAATATCTTTAGGCGTTTTATTAAAAAAAAAAGCGACATTTAATCAAGTGGAACTGCTGATGTGTTCCAGAACGGAACTTTTCAACGCACACGTTTTGTATTCTTTATTAAGCTTGTAGTGAGTAAGGTTCTTAAGGTGTACTTAATACATCAATGTCCAGTTCTGATGATGGGTTTCATGAAGAATCGAGGGAATTCCTAAAATCTTTTAGGCATACATGTAATAATTTCTGGGATTTTATTTACATATCAAGCATTATTATTAAAAAAAGTGTCATTTGACTAAAAGTACCAGCTGATGTTGACCAGAATGGAACTCGCCAACTCGCGCGCGATTTGTTTTATTAGTTAAGTTTGTAGCAAGTATGTTTTAAGTATTAAGGTTTTTAGGAACATTTGTGTCAAGGTAAAGGTCTGAAGATGGGTCCCAAGAAGAATCGAGGGAATTTCTTAAATGCTATAGGCATATATGTAGTACTTATTGGATTTTCATCAACATATTATCAACTTTTATTCACAAAAGTGACATTTGATGATGTGGAACTACTGATGTTGACCAGAACGGAACTCCAACGCGTGCAATTTTTCTTCGTTAAGTTTGTAGCAAGTAAGGTTCTTAAGAAACATTTTTGACAAAGTACAGTTCTGATGATGGGTTTCATGAAGAATCGAGGGAATTCCTAAAATCTTATAGGCATACATGTAATAATTTCTGGGATTTTATTTACATATCAAGCATTTTTATTAAAAAATTGTCATTTGACTAAGTGTAACAGCTGATGTTGACCAGAATGGAACTCGCCAACTCGCGCGCGATTTGTTTTATTAGCTAAGTTTGTAGCAAGTAAGTTTTAAGTATTAAGGTTTTTAGGAACATTTGTGACAAGGTAAAGGTCTGATGATGGGTCCCATGAAGAATCGAGGGAATTTCTTAAATGCTATAGGCATATATGTAGTACTTATTGGATTTTCATCAACATATTATCAACTTTTATTCACAAAAGTGACATTTGATGATGTGGAACTACTGATGTTGACCAGAACGGAACTCCAACGCGTGCAATTTTTCTTCGTTAAGTTTGTAGCAAGTAAGGTTCTTAAGAAACATTTTAGACAAAGTACAGTTCTGATGATGGGTTTCATGAAGAATCGAGGGAATTCCTAAAATCTTATAGGCATACATGAAATAATTTCTGGGATTTTATTTACATATCAAGCATTTTTATTAAAAAATTATCATTTGACTAAGTGTAACAGCTGATGTTGACCAGAATGGAACTCGCCAACTCGCGCGCGATTTGTTTTATTAGTTAAGTTTGTAGCAAGTAAGTTTTAAGTTTTAAGGTTTTAAGGAACATTTGTGTCAAGGTAAAGGTCTGAAGATGGGTCCCATGAAGAATCGAGGGAATTTCTTAAATGTTATAGGTATATATATAGTACTTATTGGATTTTCATCAACATATTATCAAGTTTTATTCACAAAAGTGACATTTGATGATGTGGAACTACTGATGTTGACCAAAACGGAACTCCAACGCGCGCAATTTTTCTTCGTTGTTAAGTTTGTAGCGAGTAAGATTCTCAAGAAACATTTTTGTCGAAGTACAGTTCTGATGATGTGTTTCATGAGAAAGCGAGGGAACTCCTCATTCTCCTCAATTCTTATAGGCATATAGTCATTTTGGATTTTCATCAATATCTTTAGCTTTTTTTATTCACATTAGTGGCATTTGATGAAGTGGAACTAGTGATGTTGACTAAAACGGAACTCTTCAACGCGCGAGATATTTTCATTTTTTGTTTGTTGTGATATAAGAGGCAAACTAGCAGACGAATCAACTGATGGTAAGCAATTACCGCTGGCCATGGACATCTGTTACACCATAGGGATTGTAAGTGCGGTGCCGGCATTTAAGATAGGAATACGCTATTTCCTTAAAGTTTTAAAGATCGTATTGGGCCGGAAATACCGCATGCGACAGATCATTTCATAGTTTAGCTGTATGAGGCAGAAAGTTTCTAGAGAAATGCACAGTTGAGGATTGCCAACCATCTAAGTGGTGAAGATATAAATGATGTAGCGTAAAGTGGTGACGGAAAGAGGCGGCAGAGATTAATCCGAACAATTCCTCGGAACTTTTAAGTTTGTAGAAAGTAAGGTTCTTAAGAAATATCTGTGCTAGACACCAGTGTCTAGTGTCTAGGTCTGATGATGGACAGCTCAAACCTTATAGAAATACATATAGTTTTTTTTTCATCAATATCTCTAGGTGTTTTATTTAAAAAAAGTTATATTTGATCAAGTGGAACTGCTGATGTTGTCCAGAACGGAACTTTTCAACGCACGCGTTTTGTATTCTTTATTAAGCTTGTAGCGAGTAACGTTCTTAAGGTGTATTTATATCAATGTTCAGTTCTCATGATGGGTTTCATAAATAATCGAGGGAATTCCTGACATCTTATAATTTCTGGATTTTTATTTACATATCAAGCATTTTTATTAAAAAGTGACATTTGACGAAACGCAACAGCTGATGCTGGCCAAAATGGAACTCGCCAATTCGCGCGCGATATGTTTTATTTGTTTATTTTGTAGCAAGTAAAGTTCTTGAAGATATTTGTGTCATAAGGTCTAGTTCTGATGATGGGTTCCATGAGAAATCGAAGAAATTCCTCAAATCTTATAGGCATACAATACATACAGTAATGTTTGGATTCTCGTCAACATATCAAGCATTTTTATTTAAACAAGTTAGTGATATTGACCAGAACGGAACTCTTCAACGCGCGCGATTCTTATTCTTTGTTAAGTTTGTAGCAAGCTAGGTTCTTAGGAAACATTTGTGTCAAGGTCCAGTTATGATGATGGATTCAATGAGGAATTGAGGATTTTAAATCGATTTGAATTCTCAATTGGGAGGAATTGAGGATTTTCGTCAACATATCAAGTTTTTTTTATTTGAACAAGTGACATTTGATGAAGTGAAACTGCTGATATTGAGCAAAATGGATTTCTTCAACGACAAGTATTTTACCTTAGGCGGTTTTTTTATTTATTTCGTTTATAGCATGTAAGGCTTTTAAGGAACATTTGTGTCAAGGTCCAGTTCTGATGATAGGTTCTACGAGAAACCGAAGGAGCTTCTCATATTGTATAGGATAGGCATACATATAGTCATTTTAGGATTTTCATCAATATTACAAGCATTTTTACTCAATAAAGTGACATTTGATGAAGTAGAAATTGCTGATGAAGAACGGAACACCTCAACGACTTCCAGATTCTTTATTTTTATTACTCTTCTTTCTTTTTCATTATTCTTAGAACAGGTATTTCTACTAAGTGAACTGAACTGCTACTATAGTAGGTAGGTAGGTTAAATAGGTTAAAACTGTAAGGATTATTATGTATAAGTAGTCTTTCTTTTAATTAAACATAGGTAAGTAATTCTATTTAAGTATAAGTATCTTTAAAAAAAACATCAATCGACTCTTATCTGTCACTAGTTCTAGTTTCAGAGTATAAAATCCGGGTACAGAGCCACGGCTAGCCGGGTAGCCAGACAGTTCGAATACGGACAAGTTATTGTTAATAAAAAATCTTATCGTCTTGCAAAAGTGAGGTAGATGTGAGCGTAAAGGAAACACAGCAGTTGCATATACTACAAAAAGTTATTGTCATAAATGTATAGGTTTCGAATACATGAATATAAAGTTAAAATGCTGGTAAAAGTATTAGTTTTTATCATTAACCATTTTATATCCCAACAAAACTAAATGCTTACCTAATGTAGGTTACGTTAGGTAATAAATAAATAAATATGTAGGGACAATCTTACACAGATTGGCCCCAAACTAATCAAAGCTTGTACTATGGGTACTAGGCGACGTTAAACATACTTATTTAGATAAATATATATTTACGAATATACATAGAAAACACGCATGCCTTAGGAACAAATATCTGTGTTCATCACACAAAGAAATGCCCTTACGCGATTCAAACTCGGGACCATCGGCTTCATAGGCAGGGTCACTACCCACTAGGCCAAACCGGTAGGCAAAAGGTAAAGATAATTAGGTAAAGACAATGAATAATTAAACGTATTATAAATTGACACCAATATCCATCAAATAGTATAACTAGGTATGCTAAGAGCGTGCTTCAGGCCATTACGTCGCACCTTTAGAATGAAACTAATTTGACTCAAAAAGTACGACTACTTTATATATGTAGTTTGGTAGAACAGTAAGAACTCACTATATGTGTCTCTTTTTCATGCGGTGAAATCCCCCCACCCGGAAAGGGTAGCGACGCCCATTTTATCGACTCTCGAGTCGACTCCAATCTGATACTAATAGTAAGTAAGTACTTACTTAGTAAGCAAATTGTAGTAGTCATCCCTTCTTAATAAAAGGACGGAAGGATTGTAAAGATACTACTTTTTAACCGACTACAAAAACTTTTTTTTGTATATATGTTAAGTAAGATCTTCGTCATTTCTGAACCAATGTTGAAAATTAGTTATGGTTTGAAAGTGGGTATATAGTTCCAAGATGGTCCTATTTTTGACAAAACCACGAGGAATTAAGGGAACTCCCCAAATCTTATAGGCATTTTTTAGTTTCATCAACAGACCAGGCATTGCCATTCAAAAAAGTGCTATTTGAAGAAGTGGAACTTCTGATCAGGACCAGAAAAGAACTCTTTAACGATGCGTATTTCACGCTAGACGATTTGTCTTCTTTGTTATGTTTGTAAAGAAGCTACTTGCTTAACGAGGTTTAAGGAATATTTGTGTAAAGGTCTAGCTTACATCATGGGTTCCATGAGGAATTGAGGCAACCTCTCAATTCTTGATGGAACGTAAAACTGTTTATTGACATAATTGTCGATAGGTATCCCATCTGCTCTAATTTACCCCACTTGACGGTACTTACATGAAAAAAAACTTCTCTTAAAAATAGGAAACCGACTTCAAACATAGGTATTAGAAAACAATACAAAAACTGTTATTATATTTTCAGAAACCATACGGCAATAATGAGGATGCATCGACATAAGAAGAATCGAACATGGGCAAGATAAAGTTCAAGAAAAAAGCAAATATAATGTGTACTTGTGTGTAGTCAAAGAAAGTTGAAAAATAAAGCATAATTAATGGCCATAGAATACAGAACCAATACACGAACATTAAGACTATTAAAAATAGACATATAGGTTGATCGTACTACTCGTACTAATGTATTTCTTTTGTTCAATTATATTATTGCATTAAAGTTAGATTCTCTAGGTATATATTATTCATAGGTTCTGTATTCTATACGAATTGTTTTAGTGTAATTATTGTACTAAATACCGTTGACCGCCTGTCAACAGTATTTATTTCTACATTACTATCACAGAAGATTTTAGGCCCTTCAGTAGTTTTTGAATTAGTATTTACTATGGACAAATATAGCGAAATGTGAGTTTTTACCTAAAATATCAATCTTTTGTGAACGTGGTGTAGAGTATATACCGCCTAAGACTGAAGTAGCTACGCGGGCAACGGGTTCAAAATAGAATCGTGTTCATGGTCGGCCCATGGTAAAAATAATTAGGTACCCGTAGACCCGCTGGTGAACACTGTTTATGATAACACTTAAAATAAACTCTGTGGACCCACTACGAGAACATATTGGAGAGACTAGAGATAATACACCGCTTTAAGGGCGGTCGCACTCGGCATTGACATCTGGCGTCTAGATGGCGGGTGGACCTCAGCGAATTTCAAAGAAATATTTATAAACATCCAATGACGTTCGGCTCGGACACCAGATCTTCAATCTCCTGATTCCTGTGGAGTCTCCAGGTTCCATCCTCTCCACGTGTGGGTCCTAGGATTTTTCACGCTGCCAGACTCCGATGACTCGGGCACGTAGTCCAGATGGGTGAGGATCGTGCAGCCTGGAGGGCGTACTCTGAAGTTCCAAATGGCCGAAGACCGTCTAGACGTCCTAGGTAGGTCCCGCTGGAGAGACGAAATGCAAAAAGACCTTAGCGAACTCGGCGCCGTCGACTAGATGGAAACGGTTTTGGACAGAGAAGCATGGCGGTCTTTGGTGTCGGAGGCCAAGATCCACTTCGGGTCGCTGCGCCACAGCAGTAAGTAAGTATAAACATACTGTACCTTCTGTGTACCTAACCCAAAACAAGATATTTAAGAAAAACTCCACCCGCCATTCTGACGTCAGGATTGCGGTTGGACCTATGAAACCTTACATTATACCGCACTAAAAGTATGCAGTTATATGGTACAGTCGCCATCAGATATATCGGAGTGGCCGAGGTGCTCATAGATATCTAAACACGCACTCTAACCTCTTGACAGTAGAGGCATGTTCAGATATTCGTGGGTACCTTGGCCGCTGCGATATATATGATGGTGACTGTACCTTCAGTGTACCTCTGTAAATAGAAATAGAAACCGGTGTACCTCTCCCCAAAACAAGCTAGGCTAAACTCATGCACAATATAACTGCATACTTTTAGTGCGGTATAATGCAAGATTTCATAGGTCCACCCGCCATCCTGACGTCAGGTTGGCGGGTGGACCGTTTTGTAAAATATCTCGTTTTGGGGAAAGGTACACTGGTTTCTATTAAAGGTACACTGAGGTACACAGAAGGTACAATATGGTTATAAATATTTCTTTGAAATTCGCTGAGGTCCACCGCCATCCTGACGCTTACCATATATCTAAAGACCGACCTTAGGGGCAATAACGATAGTGCTAGTTCAGTTGTGTCATTCACAAATTCGAGCCAATCGTGCTGTCTAACGCAACTAGATGCGATCAATCGCGTGCGTAATGCGAACTCGTCAACCAATCACGTTGTGGCACTTGTGGCGTTAGACTGCACGATTGGCTCAAACTCGTGTGCGTAACACCGCTGTACTGGCCCCATTCTTATTGCCCGTAAGGCCCGTCCTCAGATATATTATGTCAATGACACAGTCGCGATTTAAAAAAATCACATCGCTTCTGCTACCAAATTGTTGAGCATAACGTTTTCCTATCCATAGGTTCCATCTGTCCAGTAGGATCCACCATCTCGATCCACCAGATTGAAGAGATTGTTACTAACTGATGGATCGAGATAATGAAACCTACTGAATAGAGCGGGTCGATTGGATATAACAAAGTACGCTTATATGAAACGGTGCTCCGGTGTGCGAGTGAGACAGTCAGGCCAATTTGAACTTGCATTTGACAGAAAACTGATTGTCTCCATCAAACGCTACCAGTTCCATTGCCGGCCTCTTCGCTGCCTTCTATAGTGGTTCAATCTTACCTTGCTTATGAATAAAAAGGGGCGTGCACACCGATATTAGAGTAATATTGGAATCATATCAGTTAGTTGCGGGCATCTCGCTCACACAAATACATGCGTATAAGTGCGAAATGAACGCACGAATGACAGATAAATGGTATCATTCCAATATTATTCTAAAATTGGTTTAATGTCAGTTGCACTTTCGAATTGGCCTACATAGCGATTTCCTTAGCCTGCACACCGGATCGGCGTGTGGGCCGGCATCTAGCTAATGTAAAGCACCCTCATTAGGTGCTTTTAGCCTTTTGAACGGCAAGAACACCTAAAGATGTGGTGAGAGAAAGCCGCGCGTACCTCATGCACTGCACTAGCTTTACAGCTTGCATTGCGACCAATGTATGCCGCTCACCGCCCCGCCGGTCGCGAGGGTCCAATCCGCGGCCCTAGAAGACGTACTTTACATAGAAACAAGAACACACGCGAGCATTTTGTGAGTTGTGTATGTGTACTTGTGTTATCTAGGCGCACAAACGGTTACAATATCAAGAAGTGTACACCGCGTGTGCAGTCCAACACGGGAGCACGGGTGCGATTTGAAAATAACGCGCTAGCGACGCATTACGACATTGATACTTTACCCTTTCAACGCCATAACAAAAACGTTACTCACATGCCAAGGTCACGGGCGCAAGTGAGCTTGAAAATGCATGAGTATTACATTAGGGACTTTGACAGCGATTATAACAGCTATAATCATTAATGTGTTCATGGCCCTTAAATCATGTCTAGTGACGGCGCCTTTAGATGTTCTTGACGTTCAAAAGGTTAAGGGCGTTTGCTAGCTGGCGCGAGTGCACGGAGCGGGTGCACGCGCGCGGGTGCCTTTGTAGGTAAAATTCGTCGCACGCGTCCGCGCCAGTTAGCGTCCTCAGTTACTGTTTTTCGTTAACCCGCTCCAGCTAGCAAACTAATCGCAAATGGTCCGAGATTGGCGCAATAACCATGCATTCCCATATCTGGATCTGGATGCACCTATTCACCAATGCTTGCTTTAAAATAACTTGTCGACTCGTCCTGATAATATTTGTGCGACCGTGAAGAAAATCTATGCCGTCACTTATTTTTCAATTTATATGAAATAAAGATGTTAAATGTATTCAAAAGTTTTTATTTAATAAGGTATGTATAAGTGCTCTGTGCATCCGCACCAGCTAGCGGTGCCCTTAGCAAACCAATCGCAAATGGTCCGAGATTGGCGCAATAACCATGCATTCTCTTATCTGGATCTGGATGCACCTATTCACCAATGCTTGCTTTAAATTAACTTGTCGACTCATCCTGCTAATATTTCTGCGACCGTGAAGAAAATGTATGCCGTCAGTTATTTTTCAATTTATATGAAATAAAGGTGTTAAATGTATTCAATTTTTTTTATTTCATATGTATATATAATGGAACGAAATACAGCTACTATCTTAGCTTGGCAAGCAGTTAAGAGTCGCTGATACTTGTAATGTATTCACTGCGTTAATTTTAGGTTTAAGATTCTTTATTCTCACTAAGAATTTGACAATTCACTTACATGAGAACTTAAAACTACACAATTTAATCCTGATTCATATGGCAAACGAAGGGAACGTTGCTTTGAACCGCGACGCAATCTCAAATGTTTCACTTTTACACAATTTTCCTGCAGAGAGACAAAACAAGTATGTACATAGTACCTTTTTACGATTTATTTTATAGTAACATATAAACTTAGATTTATTTTCTTGCTGCTAATTATGGTACTCCAACTACTCCATAAATACATTTACTTACCTACTTATTGCTTAGGAATCTTATTTCATGTTTAATAATAAGTTTATATAACGTTTCTAGCGGGACATAACGCGAACTTTAAAAAATATAATGTTTTTTTCTACCTTTATCACTCGAATATGTAAGACCAAGAGAGATAAATAGACGAAACTTACTAGTTCAAGGTAACCACTCGTTTATTGTCAAAGTTCCGTTAAACAAACTTATTCTTCGGTGACATTTTTTAGCGTTTATAAGCGTCTATACGGATCCAGCATATGCCGCTCATTCGGTTCTCCTATTGCACGCAAGATGTCAGTACTAGAGAGGATTTGAAAAATCATAATTAAGTAGTTTAGTGCCATTTATTGAGCGGTAATAATTTAAAAAAATATATAAATTACTTTTTCATTATATTTCAGGCATGCAAAGTGATGTAAATGGTTACAAAAGTAACTCTATATGAATGACATTTTTTAGTTCCAGTTTACGCCGCAGCGCATGATCAAAATTATTAATATCATCTTCCCTGGACATTTTCGGTCTTTGGTGTCATATAAGTAATTAATGCTTAATTGAAGACCTTCCAAATAGGATATGACTCAAATGTATATACCAATAGTAAAAATTACCCAAACTGCTACCAAGGCTCCATCTAGTGCCAGGTAGAACAAACAAAGCGGCATTTACCACAATTAATTAACGAAAAAACTCGTTTTATTACCGCCCCTGCAAGCATTTGAGTGCAAGTATATATATATTAAAATACCTTATAAAAATGTCTTTTAAATGATATATATGGCTTGAGTATACAAGCAAGTTTCAGTGTTTAATAGCAGTATTTTTAATTCAAGCATATGTTATATCAACTAATTCCAGCCCTGTACGTACTTAAACGTAAGTAGTGGTAAACAGAAATCTAGAATTTCTCATATTCTTTCATACAAAACACCTAACAACCGGCTACATAACAAGTACTTTGTAAAACAACAGTTTATATTGGCCACTCTTTTTTTTAAATTGCTCAGTCCCTGCACGTTATCCAAAGTTGGTGTCATACAATAAAATAATGCTAAGAGTAAACCCTTTCAAACGAGATATGTCTCAACAGTATACATCCATGGGACAAATTGCCCATTCTCCTTTGCTCATTCGAGAGAGCATCGAGTAGCAGCAAATAGATTTAAACCGACATAATGCTTTGCTATGTTATGAGTATAACCATTTTCTATCGATAATCGGCATAATAATTGTTCATATTTTTGCCTTTACTACATATCAATTATCATAATGTTTGATTAAAAATATCCGTCATCAATAACTTAATCATTTGCCTATGTACATTTTTTAATGAACATAATAAAGAACTCAAATCATCGATTGTATAAAACCCCGCAGACCACATTGAGCCATCACTTCACAAAATTCGCGTCAAAATGTCGGCGCTACTTGATTGCTTTTCGGCATTATGGAGATGCCACTAGAAGGAAGGGCTATTAACGAGATTGGGTGACTTTCTGATGAACCATTTTGTTTAATTTTAATTATATTAAATGCTTTCAGAAATTACAGCAAACGATGTCAGAAGAAGAGCTCGTTTATTCGTCAGCAGTTTGGTTCTGCGAGATTTTTTTTAAGAGCGCATTGTGTTTGTGGTCCGGTTAGCCGGGTCAATAAGCTATTTCGCTATTTTGTTACTGATTTAACTTATACGTATTTTTAAATATAAATATCTACATATAGAAATGACAACAAGCAACTTGCCAGTAGCGTCTATGATTACCAGGACACTACAGGACTTCAGAAAAAGTGTTGGAGTTAGTTAGTCAACAGTTCGGTTCTGAGACTCTGAGATTTCTATTTATCGGGTTGATGACGATCAAGTTAGCCAAGTAGATAAGCACTTTTGCTGATATTCAGTTAATGGTGCCACTTTTATTATACCTAACAACTTTTATTATATCGTCAACTGTTCGATTCTGGGAAAACTTTTCTATGAGGGTGTTCGGGTTGATAGCGAACATTAGTTATTAAAATAATTTATAGTTATTTATTATAAATACTTACAGAAATGACGACCAGTGAGTTTCCAGCGGCCCCAATAACTACCAGGATTCCATAAAAGGTCAGAAGAAGAGTTCTAGTAGGTTCGTCAACCGTTCGGTTCTGGGAGAATTTTTCTATGAGGGTGTTCGGGTTGATGACGGTCCGATTCGCCATGTCGATAAGCCATTTTGCTGACGTATTAAACGTCAGACTCATGTTGCCATCCAGCCGCTGAAACAAAAAAGAATTGAAATATACATATTTACTTTAAAATACAATCGATTTAAAAAGTAATCGATCAATACGTAATTCAACCGAAGGTTAGCAAATCTATTTTTGATAAGGGAGAACTGGAAATAGATGCAAAAATATTTTATGTCAATGGGGGCGTTTAATTCGGCATTATAATTTTTAGAGGAAACTTAGGCCTAGGATAAATATATAAGGAAAAAGCTAAAGAAAAAGTAGGAATACTCAAAATCACGAGCTTTTTCGATTTTTGTATGATATAATATAAGTGTTCCAAGGTTTTCATTTCCCTTCCGTTGCCATTTTTCATAGTTATAGAAGGAAAGTGTTAAGATTTAAAATTGCCGCATAAGTGTATATACTATAAATTGGTTACTGAATTGATGGCTAGATGTCGCTTTTTACAATGCAAACTTCATAGCGGTGTGTTTTTCTAAAACAATCGAGTCAAACAGTTTCCGTGGTCAAGTCAGTAACCGAAAATAAAGTGAAGTTTAGTAACAGTAAAGTGACAGCGCTCAGTAACAGTAAAGTGAACCTTAAAGTGCAGTGTTTAAGTGCGGATTTACAACAGCCAGGTGCGAATAGAATGAAATCTCCTATTAGTATCGTGATTCTGAGTAGATAAATACTCATAATATAAAAATTCGCAAATCCGTATAAAAAGTGTACAACTTTAAGACATTCACTGTCAGCGACCCGCTAAGCGGGCTCTTTTGGGCGATTTTATGTTACTACTGCTGCTACTACTGCTACTAAATGTGTTAAACAAAATGTCCCCATGATTTGTATAGTAATCTAAATTGTATTTTATTTCTCTTATTTTATGCTTGTTAATTATAAGATTTAATGTTTTGAAAAGATGTGTCCCGCCGAGTTTCTTACCGGTCCATATTGGGATACCCTCCTCCAATTAAGGGGGGATTTAAATCTTCTTGGGTCAGAGGTGTAGAGTTAGAGCCGGCGTAGCTTTATTTGACGTTCATAAGCGCATTGTTATATGCCTACTTGAATAATAAACTATCTTTTTCTGTTTATTTTTATCTTTTCTAAACTAAAATATAACACAGAATACTTAGTCCCACTTGTTCAGTTTAACAACTTTTTACATAACCGTAACACGATACTCGTATCAGACATTTCACCAATTATATCTCTGAAAGTATCAGTAACAGTAATTTGTCACGTACGACGGCTCACATCTGGGAATTTCGGGTGAACGACCAAGGTAACTCAAGTTTTAGTAGCTTAGTTGGCTAATTATACAGACTGGTGGATTAATATGAAGGCTATTAGGTGCTTTTCAAATATTCATTTTAATATTGAAATAGCTTGTTGGAGATGACGCAATCGTTGATGATTGCTAAACACACATTTTTTGGTATTACGTCGGTGGCAATCAAGCATTCGGCCCGCCTGATGGTGAGCAGTCTCCGTAACCTACGAGTATACAACTCCAGAAGAGTTACATGCGCGTTGCCGACCTTAAAACTCCGCACCATCGTTGGGCTCTGGCAACCTTACTCACCGGCAGTAGCACAACACTACGAGGATGAGCATTAGGGTTTAGTGTTATTTGGCTGAGGTTTTCTGTAAGGTGGAGGTACTTCCCCAGTTGGGCTCTGCTCTAGATCTGGAATGGCATCCGCTGTGCTGTGCCCTACCACATAAAGCGAGATGACAGTCACAGTGCCTATACCTCTCTTTTGGACGTAGTTTAAGGACATACCCGGGTCCAGGGTCCGGGACACTTATATCTAGTTAGAAATGAAGTATTTTCCTATATTTAGGGAACCCTACTTAAATAATAACTTTGTTGTCCGTTAAACAATCTGTATTTTTTATTAAACGAACCGCGACCTACGTCGATTCGACTCACACTTGACCGGTTTTTTTTTATAAAATAAATACTTAAATAATTCGCGCTTTAGAAAACACATCTACAATTCCAATGTCTGTCTTTAATTAGGTCTTAAATTTATAATCAAATTAAAATGTCTGTGTCACATGGATATAGAAAATAATAATGGAAAGAAATCAACGAGCCAGTTTGCGCAAGAAACGTTAGGTTTCCCGTCCGCTCCATTTCGCTCTTGATCTGAATACTCCAGTAACAAAGTCTAGAGACCGATTCTACTTTACCAATTTGATATTTTTTTATTTTAATTTTGATATGGCCTTGAGTCGTGTCAGGCAGGCATCTCACACGCGCTTACAAGTGTGAGCGAGATGCCTTGTGAAACGACTCTTGAAGCCATATAAGGCCGGGGACTGGACGCAAGCGCCGCGCATTGCGGCGAGCGCCAAATATAGGCCGTTCATACATTTAGTCGATCATAATATACGATTGGCCTTTCACATCATAAAATAAGTGTCACTTTTAAAACAGCGGGATTGAAAGAGACAGAGTCCGACCAAGCTAACTTGGCAACGATTTTCATAGCCCAGCTTGTGCAAATATTAAGTAAACGTCACAATTACATAGAAGTTTGACGTTTAAACAACAGTTGCATTGTCTGGGCTATCAATATCGCTGCCAACTTATCTTGGTCTGACTCTAGACACAATCATAGATAAGTACAGTCAGCATTAATTGTAGTGGATGAAACAATGTGCCAAGAGTGGAATAATTTTACAAAATGGATATATCTCTACAGTTCCCATATCAAAAGTATAAATATATGTGACATATTTATTATGTCCTGGTGGTAGAATGATAAATTCTTTTGATCCATAATCTTATTTGCGCTTTTTGATGTTATCCGTACAATAATCATATCCATAGGTACTGATTTCATTTCATAATCATCAAACAGCGTTAGCTTCTCACGCTGATCGGTGTAGCGGCGCATGCTAATGCTAACTCAAGCGGTGCCACGAGTTGACACTGACGCATACGTTGACGACTACATAAACACGATCGCAGTATGTAAAACTGATGTATTAGTGCGACAAGGGAATGCACTTGAGTTCAGACTGACGCTAACGTAAATGTCAAACGCCAAGTCGTGAAGATCATGTCAAAATCAGATGTGAACTACATGTATAGCCTCGTAAGGCCCAAGGTTTACCTATAGGACTTATTAAGTTCGATGAAATTTAAATCATATTCAATTGGAACAGAGTTGCATTTATTTTGAAACATTCAATTTTCAAACAAAATAAAATTAACTGTATTCCCTGCACTATAGGTTCAAATTTCAGTGACAAATTTTGGATTTTTCATTTGTATGGCCTAAGTGGACGGTAAAGTTGGGCGTGCAGCGGGGCGGGGCGTGTTGCGTGCATGTTAAACAAATTCAAATTTATAGAAGCGGCCTCAATGCACGCCGCCGCTCAAATCACTTGTGAGCCCCACGCCACGCTGCATGCTCCGCCGAACGCCCCGCTTCGAGCGTCCACTCAGGCCTCACACTTAGTGTAAGGCCTGAGTGGACGCTTGAATTGGGCGTGCAGCGGGGCGGGGCATGCGGCGTGGAAGTTAAACAAATGCAAACGTATAGGAGCGGCCTTAGTGCACGCTGCTCAAATCACCCCGTTGTGAGCCCGACGCCACGCTACACGTCCCGCCGAACGCTCCGCTTCGAGCGTCCACTCAGGCCTTACACTTAGGATGATATCAAATTGGTAAAACAGAATTGGCCTCCTAGACTCGAACAAAGGTTTCCGCCCTGATTCAGTCAGAACTTTAAGATTCCATTCAGGCTTTGTGAGGCTTTGATGGATGGTATTTATAAACCTAATCGAGGATTCTGGTCATTTAGGTCACATTTAGTACTTTAGGAACGAAAAAGATAAAATTTATGAATTGAAAAAGGTAAATGCAGATGGCCGCTCCGTCTAAACGATATTCATTTGTTCATCATAAACAACCCGCCTTCCACCCGGTCCAAAAAAATAAATTTATGATTAGGTATTCATTTTACACATAGTTTTTATACAAAATACGTTAAAATTATCCATACCAAAATGAAGAGCAATTAAACATCATTTAGAGGTGGAATGAAAAAAATCTGCTGTATAAAAATGTATGAACGTAAATTAACTGATTAATAATTCTGCTTTAGAGACGTCTTGATGGTAGACGTCTTAACGTTTTATCTAGTTAAAAGTATGTCAAAATATGCCGGTCGAAATGATTGCTATTTAATTGGGTTCGTTTGTATTTTCTTGTATGAGATTATTGCTCACACTATTTAAAGCGTTTTGTTCGTCCTTCTACTCGTGCAGTCTATGGGTGAAACATACGAAGCGCCCCGTATACAGTACAATAATATCTTCAGGATGTTGTTAAAGCTGCCTCGTCATTGCAGTGCGTCAGTCATGTTTGCCGAGGCGCACACGGATGGCTTCCATGCCATCATACGCAAGAGGGTAGCCTCTTTTGCTGAGACGAGTGAGAGGCAGCAATAACAGCATCTTGAGAGTTAGCCGGACGCCTCGACTGCCCTATATTAAGGCATTGTAAGGTTATTTAACTTATAGTTTTAATTTCGTTATAAATTTGCTAACATTTAGTTTAAAGGATTCCGAGTTTAAGTGAGACTAACAAGATATGGATTCTATGAGTCTGAAATAATTTTTTTTTATTGCATAAAGGGAGCCTTGTGGTGATAAAACTACTCGACGATATCTGGCCGAAGGGTGTCGTGTTTCGGAGGTTCAGGGGCAAACTGCTGAATCCGACACAAGACCAGACGAGTTAATCGAGCCACGCCGTTTTGTCGTTTTATTTTATTTTATTGATATAATAGGTATAGGTATATACAGAGGTATTACTATAACTAGCTTAAATTTAAAATAAGCCCTTGAGGCATTGTACCAAGGATGCTGGCAGCATTTTCTCGTTGTATCGCAATACTGATACGTTGTGCGAGGAAGCCGCCAGCTGCTCTTCGGTCAGCAGTTACGTCAACCAGACGCTTCGCGACTTCTGCAAAAAACATGTGCGCGCTGGGAGTGTCAAGTTTATAAAATGCATATAATAAACACCCCTATAATGGAACAGGCACCAGTAATGGGATGGTATGGACAAATCCTGTAAAACAAGTGTTTACCATCAGTTTTTAATCGCTGGCAACATTTCACCATAAACAAGAGCCAAAGAGCTGCTTAAGTTTAATTTTTCATTGATATTTATTGGTTTGTAAATTAATTGCACCATACATCCCATGACTGGTTAATAATATTGAACCCAATTGAAGTAGCTTTCATTAGATACACATAAAACATAAAGGACGAATTGGACATTCAACTTTTAAAGCATAAAGCGGTAGAAATTTCACAGATGTCGGTGAAATAGCAAAATTACTCCTACCTTTCTCTTAAATGTCCCATGATTGGTGTCATTAACATATATATGTTAGTCTGTAACTTATTTGTAATATGGGCCTTGTTGCCTGAATTAAATATTAAAAATAAAATTAATTCAAAATGTATTCTACTTTTTTTTTTATACAAAGTTGGACCATCCTACTGAGCGACTTCTGCAGGTGCAAATTAGTGTACTTTACAATAAATTATGATTTCGACGCTCTGAATCAGTTTTTTCTAGGTATCCTTAATAACTTTCGATGGCATAATTGCATCCAAAGGTTGAATATTTTCCTTAGTTTATTAATGGTCATTTTCCATACAAAAGTTCTCCATGTTTTCCTCCTTTAGTTTTGGTCCTAGATGCTTTTTTATGATTTCAATATTACCAATACCTGTATCTGCACCTTTTGATTGTTTTATATCCTTTTTTTACAAGAACTAGGTTACTTCGAAAAGCGCTAAAAACGACCAAATAAATTCGCCGTAAACAGACACCTAGCATACAAAATAGGCAACAATAAACCCAAATATCTAAACAGACAGACACAGATAAATTCTTTCTTATTCCGCTCCTAAAATTTGGTTATAATGGGTTAAGTTTACGAGGAGGAAAATTTCAAGAACGAAACCTCGATTTCTGCGATTTTTACGCAAGTTTTTTCGCCTAAGCCGCAGTGGTCCTTATCGCACTAATTTTAAAAACCGCTTCCATCAGCGCGACGGAGATATTTACCTAAAGTTCTCTAATCTGAGAAGGGGCTGAGTTGGTAATCCTCTTTATATCACACACCAAGGAACTATTCAAACTAAAGCCCTATTTTGAGGTAAATATATGTTAGAGAAAAGATCGAGATTGTTCCTTTTTTTCTTTTGTGAGTAATTCTATTGAAAAACGCCCTTGATTCAGGACTATTTACATACGTTTACATCACAAAAGTACTTATATGAAAAGAGACCTTTTTAAAAGGGTTTCGGTCTCTTCACAGACTGCCTCGTGTAGACTTTGTAATTTCGTCATCCTGTACAGTACAGCATCTATAGGAGCTGATGAAACAACGCGCCAAAAGTATCTGACATCCCGGATAACTTTCCCAAATATAGATAAATCTCTAAAATTTTCATTCAAAAGTATATATTTTACAGTCTTGATTGTTCTAGATATAAAACCATCACTGTTTGTTAAGTTATTACAGAATGGTAGATACTTTTGAGACCTTGTTTGATCCGCTACTTTTGATGCTGACTGTACTAGGTATTACAACTGAAAATTAAAATGAAAAACGATTTATTTAGGTATCAAAATTGCAGCTAATTACATAGTAGAAGATCATTAAATTATTAGGAGCATTCTATTGTTAGATAGCCTAGGAATAGTGTCCTGAGCCCTAAACTAGGTAAACCTGTCTTATAGGAATCAGGGAATAAACCACCGCTATTTCTAGTAATGCAGGAAAGGTTGGTTGGGTACACAAATCTAAAAATTAGATAATAATTTCGCTTACAATACGTATAAAATGTCAGCTATGATTGCGTCTGCAGCAATATTACTGCTTCAGCATTACAGGTGTAGCAACGAAGCAGCGAAAAATGGGTGATACCGCTACCCATTTTTTTTGTAAAGTTCTGTACCCCTAGTGTAACTTTGATCGACATCATAACGTGACGAACGCGTTTGCGTTAAGTCTCATTTTGTATAGGATTTTGAGGTTCCAAAACGTCCCGCTTGGCGCGCTCTTTCGAAATCCAATACAAAATGAGACTAAACGCAAACGCGTACGTCACGTTTGGAAATCGAATTTATTTACACTAGGGGTACTGAACTATACTACATACTACTACTATACTTACATTGCCGCCAACAAATCGACCTAGCCCACAGTACGCTCAGTAATTATTACTGCTTTGTGTAAGTATCATACTTGTGTGATACAATCATGACGGTATTTATAATAAGTACTTATTATAGACAAATACTTAAACACAGAATACATCTACAACTCAGAAACGAAATATCCACAAATTAAATGCCTTTGAAAGACTTCCACTTCCACACGGAAGAAACAAAAATTGAAATAATTGTATAATTAAGTTTATCGTCGCCATTAACAATAGTACACGCGTTGCTTAATTTGCAGTGATCGGAACTATGGGAGTAAAACTTTAACAAAACTTATCAAGCGGACGTAAAAAGAGTGCTTAGTGCCGAGCCTTAAACATATTCGAATATCTATGAATGTAAATATTTTTATGGCTGTAAGTACTATATACTATTCCTATCCCTATGGACATGAATATTTTTAGGGTTGTATGCACTATTTTATGTCCGCTAAACAAGTTTTGTTAAAGTTTTACTCCCATAGTTCCGATCACTGTTAATTTGGGGCTAGGTCGAAGGTTCCGAAATATTTATCTATATTTGACGACCGGTTTGGCCTAGTGGGTAGTGACCCTGCCTACGAAGCTGATGGTCCCGGGTTCAAATCCTGGTAAGGGCATGTATTTGTGTGATGAGCATGGATATTTGTTCCTGGGTCATGGGTGTTTTCTATGTATTTAAGTATTTATAGATATTTATATATTATATATATCGTTGTCTAAATACCCTCAACACAAGCCTTATTGAGCTTACTGTGGGACTTAGTCAATTTGTGTAACAATGTCCTATAATATTTATTTATTATTTATTTATTTTATTCTATAATTTGCTCGAGTCGTTTTAGGTAAATGCTCCGTCTAGCAGTTTAGTGATCTGTGTATCTCTTACATAGATTTAGAAGTGAGCAGATGTCTACATTGTTTCTATATTTTCTATAGGAAGGGTCCCAGATTTTATCGTTTTAATCCGATTTTAATGCCCAGCTGAAAACGTATAGAATCTCTAAAACGGTCATAAAATCTACATTAATGACATCGTCTTTAAAATATTGCGAGGGGGCTTTTCAAATCCGTTATGTAGATTTAGCCAAGCACACAAATATCTCCGTGGAGCTTAAATAGGCAATAGGTACAGTAAGCTGCAGAGATAACTGACCCGCTGCATTAAAAATTGTTTGAACCCCGGTGAAATATCTTTGCAGCTGACTGTAAGCAAGTATATGAAAGAATATGTACTGTCATAGAAATAGAAATAGAAATAGAATTTGTTTTATTCATAAACACACAAACAGTAATAGACAGACATAAAAGAGAACATAGTGAGAGTAAAGTGTCATGGTAAACCAACCGGCAACGCAGCGAGGGTGATGGGCACCTTTACTTCGGGAGCAGCCCGGGGCGGGTCACAGTAGGTAGGAAGATGTTAGTATAGTTTTTAATTATATTTTCATGGATATTTTAAGATTTTGTGATTACGTTCAGTTTAAAATATGGTTGTAAATAACGTAATACATAATTGATATATATAGTGGTGTTATTATAACTAGCTTTCATCAAAAATAGGCCCTTGAGGCTTTGTACTAAGGATGCTGACGGCATTTTCTCGTTGTATCGCAATACTGATGCGTTGTGCAAGGAAGCCGCCAGCTCTTCGGTCACCAGTTACGTCAACAATATGATTTATATGTTCATTAAACAATTATTTCATTTAGTTAGTTAAATACAATTTCGTAATCCGCTTCGCCGGCTCCTTGCTTCCTACAACCAAAACTTTACTGCGATAGATATATTCCACCTGCCCACCGCTAAATATAGAAAAGCCTTATCAGATTGTTTAATATTGATTAATGTATACTAATTTAATTTATAATTGCCGTGTTTAGCCAGAGATACATTTAAACTATTATTAGCATAGTAAAATCAAATCTTCAACTTTATGTGTATAAGTAACTTGTGGATAACGTTGTTGGCTGTACATAAAAACAACACTTATAATGTAACACCATTTGTAGATTGTATTTGTATAGTTGTTTGTTATCCCTTAAAAACAATAAAAAAAAATACAATTGCAAAACGGGATATACCTACTTCATCTACGTCATGATTTTCTACATCGGTTTGGTTTGTTTCGTATTTACCAATATAAATAGATTCCACTATCTTTAACATTCATATCTATTAGATATTTCAGTAATATAAAAGATTTTATCATTTCTTCGGACTAAAAATAACATTTTAAGAGTCCATTGAGATTTCTTGATGGCAAAAAGATATATTTCTAAATCCCTCTTCATCGGCAATTCTTGAATTCCCTCGTCATCTGAGTGATAAATTATTTAGTCATTTTGTTGAGAAATATATTCGATGAAATTGGAAATGAAAAGGCGGATTTTCAGTTAAATCATATATGCCTCACACATACATATTTATAACTTCAAAGTTAAAATAAGTGCTCATTGAACGTAGTACGAAGTACTGAAAATGGTGTATTGTCAGTGATATCCATACACATTTTTAGGGTTCCGTAGCTCGAAAGGAAAAAACGGAACCCTTATAAGATCACTTTGTTGTTCGTCCGTCCGTCCGTCTGTCAAGACCCTTTTTCTCAAGAACACGTGGAGGTTTCAAGCTGGAATATATATCAAATACTCAGATCTACTGTCCCTTGGAGCTGTGAAAAAATCAATTTTCTAAGCCAACGTAATAAAAAGATACAGCCGTTTATGCCGCATATTTTCGACACTCGCAAGGGAATCAAAATCTACAGGGTACTTCCCGTGAACGCAGAATATTGAAATTTGGTACGAAGTATTGTCTTATAGCCCAGATAAAGGAAAAACTGCGAAAACCGTAAATTTTCAGTTACATCATATAATAAAATATACTTACAGGTTTGTACGGAACCCTCGGTGCACGAGTCCGACTGGCACTTGGCCGGTTTTTATATGTAAGTTTTATCTATACCTATCGAAAAAATATATACGTTTTATCTTATATTATATTGTTGTCTGGTACCCCCAACCTACAACACAAGCTTCATTGAGCTTACTGTTCGGCTAGGTTGATTGGAGTAAAATTTATCCCATAACGTTGTTCCATAATATACGAGTAATATTCGATTCCTTAACACCAAATAGTAAATTTTGATGCGATGAAGGTAGGTAAAATTATATTTATGTAGTCTTTGGTATAATATATTTATAATAATAATTCACTGTTGTGAATAAAACAAAGGCGAAATTGCGTTTCTCTGTAAAGACAAAAGATTTATTTTTAAATTGAACTTAGAACATCTAACCTACTACAATATTTGTTCGTACAAAGTAATTTACCTGTAAAGACAAAAGAAACAACATTTAAAGCCTCTATTTTAGGGTTTTGTTATTTCTTTTACACAAAACGAATCACATCTATTTTATAGTAATGACTTCTTCTTCTTTTAAAATATGGCTTCCATCAAATCTATGATGATTTTGCCAATGTCAAGTTTCGTTGTAAGTTTTAAGTGTGCTCGTAGAGCATGACGTTGTTCGGTAGTTGCTTTTAGTAAAGAGATAGCTGGACTTTACTAAAAGCCACGATGCATTGCCGGGTGTTGATTAAAACTTGGTTAAACGCGTTTCAAGATTAATTTTTCATTAACTGCACACTTCCACGATAGTTCACTGCATAATAAGCTATCAATACTACACTTTGAACAACATAAATGAGCAAAACACAAAAAAAAATTCTCGAGACGTCTTCGCCATCTTGAATCTCAACGACAAGACTTATAGTAATGAACAATATTTTCATATTTTGCCAATCATGAATGTCAGTGTCATAACTGTCATTCATGACAGCTGGTAAACTCTATGGCTAAAATGGCTAGACGCGTTCAGATTAACATTAAGAAAATAGTTAGGTGTCACGATTTTCTTTACATATTTATAACTTTATAAGCTTTTATAAAAAGAGCATATATATGTAAGTTTCTCTAAAAGGGAGAGCATAGAGCATTTAGGTTATTTATAATAGAATACATAAATTATGATGGGAACTACAAAAAGACATAAAGACAAAGAAACCTACTATATTTATGTTATGCTAAGATACATATTATTACTGGAAAAAATCACTGTCTTGGGTTAGACTTGAACCCATGATCGCTATTTGTATTTATTTATTTGCTGAATATGGGTTTACAAAGGTGTACAATAATATATTTTAGTTTAACCATACTCTGCTTAGTGTAGCATCCCAGTGCTCTGCCATCTGAGCTACCAAGACTTTATCCAATACAGCGAATATTTCCACAACATATAAGCCTAAGGAAATATTTTAATACAAGACAGTGAATTTTTCCACTTTGAATTGGTTTCTAAGCTTAATAGTATCGTTCGCGGGCGTTTTTGATTGATAGAAAATTAATTTAATTATGTTGGTTACATGTAAAATGACATGACATTTAAATTTGTATATAAAAAAGCAACGCTGGCAAATATATTACAGAGGGCTTATCGCGAACACTGAAGTTCAAAAATTGCGGGCATCTTTCTCTTTTACTCAAATTAAAGCGTAATTAGAGTGACAGAGAAAGATACCTGCAATTTGAAAACTTCTATGTTCGCGGTTATAAACCTATCACTGTTCTTTATTGTATACTGGCTTAATATGACGTTGAAAAGTTTTATACGTAGCTTTTATACCAACGTTTAATCCTTTCCACGTGGGGCCATTTATCCAGTGAGTCATCTGTATGTATGTATGTATTTGTCGGGAATCGTGGGTGTATCATACTAGAGACAGCAACTCAGAACATTCAATAGTGAATGATGAGGACTTTTAATGAAATACGATATTCAACTCACCGTCTTTACTGAACAAGACTAATTACAAATCATAGCACGCGTTACATTTCTTATCTTAAGCAAGCCAGTGGGTTTGACCCAGGAACCGCTACAGACGTCTTCTTTTCTCGTTCTCGTCTTAAGAATGCTAGACAGCATAACTTCAAATATCCTCGATTTCAATTGTTTTAACAGCGCACTCTATGACTCCTTGGCGAAACTGCGTCGAACGCCACTCAGGAGTAACGTAATACCCTAGTTTGCTCTACTTGTCAAAAATGGCGTGATGGAACGCTTCTTAAATGTGATAGATGGCACGATTCGGTCGTTCTCCAATCCGGCCAACCCTGACATTGTACGCGCCCCTGCATACATTATCCTCCTTTGTGATTGTCACTGGTAGATTAGAGCGGAGATCAGATTCCTTCTGCTTCCAAAAAAAATTGAAGCACGCAGTTCATCTGCACCTCCACGGCCATCCCACTTCTGATGTCGGGAATCTTGGGCGTATCATACTAGAGTCATATGCTGACTACCTACATATTTGTACATATTTATTTATATTTATATTTGGGGACCTAGCCTCAAACTAAGCAAAGCTTGTATGGACACTAGGCGACGATATACATACGTAAATATATAGATAGATACATACTTACAAAATACATAGAAAACTCCCATGACACAGGAACAAATATCTATGCTCATTGCACAAATAAATGTCCTTACCAGTAGCGGTATCATAGTTGCATTTTTATCACCTGTCATGCCATGAGTCACTTTCGCACTTACATACTAATTAGAACGTGACAGGCATTGTGACAAATAATCAAGGGCAGATCATATTAGCCCCATAGGATTTGAACCCGGGACCATTGGGTTCATAGGCAGGTCGCCAATTAATGAATAAACCATGTAAAGATATTTTACATAATGTCAATATTCAGGGAGGCAAATGTGTATTAAGTATGTATGGTAACCGTTCGTCTACTTTCCTTTTAAATTCATCCATCGTCAACGATTAATTGTGTTTGTTAACGTTGTTTTCTATCTGAAACCGGAAAACTAATCAAAAACTGACTTAAATTGGTCCCCTCGTAAACATGGCACAATATTGACAATGCAAATTTAATTTCCCTTTTAGAGAAGGGCCTGATTCCGTTCAAAAATTTGTTATGGTCTTGATCGCCGTTGACCGATTGTCTTGGGCTTTAGTGTCGCGCTGACCGACTATTTGCATGAAGTTCTTATAACGCGGACAACCGTCCGCACGGATCAGTCAGCTTTACTCTATAACGGTCCCTGAACTTAATACATGTTGGTCCGGTGCGGATTGCTCCGCGTGTGTGGATGTCGTTCGATGCCTCCCTGAAAGGTATGAGAGACCGCTTTCAGCTGTGGCGGGTCGCTCCCACCGACGTGGGGAGGTCAACTGTAGTCTTTTTGAGGATGAAGTGGCTGCTGGTGTTGGCCAGCTCTTCGCTACCGATTGTAACCTAAGCCCACGACCCCTAGCCTGGTCTGCCGCCTCAAGGAAAAAAAACCATAACTGACAAAAAATAAGTTTCGCAAAAAGCCAAAAAACTTTGCACACGTGTTCAAATACGTTCAATTCAAAGTACAAAACTGAAACTATTGTTAATTGACAAAGTAATAGTGTAGAATTTTTATGTATTGTATATTATTCGATTATCTATTTATTTAAATAAGTTATTTAGAAAAAATAGTTACTGCCTCGTAAAATAAATTTATAAAACATATATTTACTAACATCAAATGACATAAATGTGTACTAAAATGTGTACTTTAGATAAAGAAATAACAGCTAGATAGGAAAATCATATTTTTCCTCCTGATTTTGAGGGTGTCAATAACTCAATTTCGCAAAAATGGTCACTTATGGTTTTTCTCCTTAAGGCGGCAGATGTTATCGTTTGAGCGGGCCAGGTTTCGGGGCCGCGGTAAAGGGGACCAGTAGCTTAGCTGGCGTGCGGATCGTTCCGCACCGACGATCAGCGCGATGCTAAAACCAGCCTTGGTAATTGGCGCCTATCTCACGCATGAATTTGACTTTCGCATGAGCCATCTTCAAGGTCTTATCAAAAAGACCAAAAACGAAACGAATTGATAAATCTGAACCGGGCTATAAAAGTTTGTTAGCGTTGTCGAATTTAATACGCCATCGCCATCGTCAATTTGTCTTCGGAATTTCTAAAATAAGCGACGACTTATTTATTCATCGGAAAAGCAAAATGTATTTACAAATATTAAGTTTTATGGGTGTACCTCGGTTGTTAAAGTATTAAATGATGTAAAACGCAAAGTTGTGCTGCTCGAATCGTAGCATTTTTCAAGTAAAATTTGTACCTATGCATGGTGACCTCATACTCTTTGTAAATGCTCCATACAAGTAACATCCTAAGGCTCATGGTTCCTACTTATAGTATTTATTAAGTTCGATGAAATTTAAATCATGTTCAATTGGAATAGACTTACATTTGTTTAGTTTCGTTCAATTTAAAACAAAAAAAAAAACAACAAAATTTTGTACATTAGACTTGGCATGCAATTAATTTCTTGCGGTTTCGTCTTGCAAGTGCGTGTGCTTATGAATCATGCCGTACGTTACTCTTTTTCCGTTTCTGAATCTGCAAGAACTTAATGGTAGTGCGTGCTTGAATCTTCACTCGCAAATGTTGGCCTATTTTCTTGTATGACCGGGCCTTCGAAGGATAATGCGGTGTCTGTGTAATCTGTGTTCTCGACGATTAATTGTGTTTGTTAGCGATGTTTACTACCAGAGATCTGATCTGGAATTGAAAACTGACGCAAATTGGCCGCCGTAGACATGGCACAATCTTGACAACGCAAATTTAATTTATTAGAGCAGAAGTTTGTTAGCGTAATTGAATTCAGACCATCGCTATTTTAGTAAATTTCTAAAATAAACATTCTATTAAGAAAATGACTTCGTTGAAAAAGGGAAAAATAATTAATTTTCCAATTAAACCTAACGCAATTTTTTTATTAATATTGAACTTTTACATGTTTAAGTCAAGAGCAAATTCCATGAAAAAAGTCAAACGAGAACTAGATTATTTATATACAGGAGCAGTTAGATTTAAATTAACTATATCTTTTGATTGAATTCACTCACTCTTCAACTCACTTGAAATTTAACTCGCTCAGTAACTCATCTATCTCGGTGTTACTTACTTGCTCGCTTTTCCCACTCATGATTCGAATGTGCCGGCCGAGTCAAATCTTGTTCGCACTTATGGCTGTATGTATTACAACCACCTCCTTTACCCATTCTTACAGATCCTGTGAGTGAATAAATATGGCATATTTTTACATACTTATGACTTATTGATAAAATTAAAAAGAAAAAAGCGCTGGTGGCCTAGCGGTAAGAGCGTGCGACTTGCTCCGGAGGTCGCGGGTTCAAACCCCGGCTCGTACCAATGAGTTTTTCGGAACTTAAGTACGAAATATCATTTGATATTTACCAGTCGCTTTTCGGTGAAGGAAAACATCGTGAGGAAACCGGACTAATCCTAACAAGGCCTAGTTTACCCTCTGGGTTGGAAGGTCAGATGGCAGTCGCTTTTGTAAAAATTAGTGCCTACGCCAAATCTTGGGAATAGTTGTCAAGCGGACCCCAGGCTCCCATGAGCCGTGGCAAAATGCCTGAACAACGCGAGGAAGAAGAGATAAAATAAAAAAGAGCCATTAAAACATCTCCAAAGCAGATTATTGATGAGTTCATTTATTTTCATAATTTTTTGTAGGACGGAATTGTTTCACTTATAGCGATCTCTATATTATGTTTGATTGCTCTAATGTTGAAATGGATTATTTCTATGTAAAAAAGAACATCGTCGAAAAGGAATATTCGTAACTTTACATATTTTTGGACCACCCTAATTCTCACGTAACAAATTTCAAATTAAAACTGGTTACGGCTGTTATAAGTGATTAGGCCGTATTTGTTACTGTATGCCGCAATATACTTTTCTCCAATATGCTTGGAATTTTTCACCTAATTGTAGCAAAAATAGTACGGGAAGTTCTTCATTATGGTCAAACTCAAATAAAGAAAATATCAAACCATTACTGTCGTGTTTTAGCGGACGGAAAGTAATTACTGTATTGTTTTTAGGGTTCCGTGCCAAAAAGGTACAACCCCTTACCCCAGGAACCCTTATAGTGCGACACTGTCCGTCCATCCGTCTGTCTGTCTGACTGTCTATCACATCGTAAAATATCTCGAGAACCACTTAAGCTATCAATTTGCAATTTGGAATAGTTATGAACAACGCTAACGCTAACATTGAAAGTATTATTTTTGTATTTTATTTTTATTCATTATGGAAAATGCCCAATATGAAGAGGGGGCAAAATTTCAAAGTCTAGTGATTAGGTCAAGTGGGGTATCATTTAAAAGAGCTCAAACTGTACATTCCAAAACATTTTTTCCTTTTTTTTTCATTATGTAAAAAATGAATGGAAAATGTGAACAAAATACCTATAATTTTTTTTCTTTTATTCATGCACATACAGCTTATATTGCACAATTATATTAAATGAACGAATATTGAATGGCACTGAATGGTAGAATAAGTTGTGCCTTTAACTTTTATTTAATAATTAGATTTGAGTGCTGGTTGCTGAATAAATTATGATTATTTTACCTTATTTCCTCACATAGGTAATTCCACGAGACTGTAACGTTAATTAAGCAAATTTAAGTATCCAGATATCTACCTGTAGGGCTACGCCAGACATACAGACACTTAAATGTGCTTAATTAATGTAAGAACACACGAAAGAATTGGTAACTGACGTTACAGTCTCGTGGAATTACCCACATGTAATTAGAGCATGCTTCGCGTGGTCCGACAAAATCGAAACTCATCCACGAATTGCCCTTTCCCGGACTCTGCAATAATGTATTATTAATAATAGAGGACATAGCCGGAAAACTGTTATCAAACTCTTTTAAAACAATTATTTCACGTTATTCCGCTAAATTGCGACTCATTTTATCTCTTGGTTATGTCTGCCGCCGCATCCCGTATTATTTTGTCTGATATCAGCAAGGTTATTTCAGTGATAATAGCCTGTGTCCAGACATCATTCTGAATGTCATTGGTAACCCTTATCCTAACAGTTTTAATTGTTTTTATGTCTGTAAATAAATTATTCTTTAGAGTATAAGTATTAGTGTATAAGGGCCGATAAATGTATCAGAATGCAAAATAAAAAAGCGGCCAAGTGCGAGTCCGACTCGCCCAAGAAGGGTTCCTTTATGACGTATTAAAAAAACTACTTAAACTACTACATCTCGTTCAACATTTTACCACTTTGGACACACATTTTACCACTTTGGTAGTGTCTCTCGCGCAAACTATTCACTTTAGAAAAAAATTATATTAGGAACCTAAATATCATTTTTGAAGACCTATCCAGATACCCCACACGAATGGGTTTGACGAAAAAAAATTTTTTTTTAATTTTATGACGTATTAAAAAAAACTACTCACTAGATCTCGTTCAAACCAATTTTCGTTAGAAGTTTGCATCGTAATGTATATCATATATTTTTTTTAGATTTTTCATTCTGTTATTTTAGAAGTTACAGGGGGGGGGACACACTTTTTTTCACTTTGGGAGGTTCTCTCGCGCAAACTATTCAGTTTAGAAAAAAATGATATTAGAAACCTTAATATCATTTTTGAAGGCCTATCCATAGATACCCCACATGTATGGGTATGTTGAAAAAAAAATTTTTTTTTAAATTTCATGACGTATTAAAAAAAAACTACTTACTAGATCTCGTTCAAACCAATTTTCGGTGGAAGTTTACATGGCAATGTATATCATATATTTTTTTTAGATTTTTCATTCTGTTATTTTAGAAGTTACAGGGGGGGGGACACACTTTTTTTCACTTTGGGAGGTTCTCTCGCACAAACTATTCAGTTTAGAAAAAAATGATATTAGAAACCTTAATATCATTTTTGAAGACCTATCCATAGATAACCCACATGTATGGGTATGTTGAAAAAAAAATTTTTTTTTTAATTTCATGACGTATTAAAAAAAAAATACTTACTAGATCTCGTTCAATCCAATTTTCGGTGGAAGTTTACATGGCAATGTATATCATAAATTTTTTTTAGATTTTTCATTCTGTTATTTTAGAAGTTACGGGGGGGGGGGGGGGGGACACACATTTTACCACTTTGGAAGTGTCTCTCGCGCAAACTATTCATTTTAGAAAAAAATGATATTAGAAACCTCAATATCATTTTTGAAGACCTATCCATAGATACCCCACACGTATGGGTTTGATGAAAAAAGATTTTTTGAGTTTCAGTTCTAAGTATGGGGAACCCTCAAAATTTATTGTTTTTTTTCTATTTTTGTGTGAAAATCTTAATGCGGTTCATAGAATACATCCACTTACTAAGTTTGAACAGTACAGCTCTTATAGTTTCGGAAAAAAGTGGCTGTGACAGAATCGGACAGACAGACGGACATGACGAATCTATAAGGGTTCCGTTTTTTGCCATTTGGCTACGGAACCCTAAAAGCCTCTAAAATAATTTCCGTAAGTTACGATAAAAAAAGTCACCGTTGCTATGCCCTTTAGTTCTTTTCATTCACGCTCTGGGGTTTTTCTACTAACTGTATTACAAAAATTTGGATATCGACTCAGCTCGAATATCACTTAAAACTTAACTTACATTATTTATATATCTACTTAAATAATAAGTACAGCACATAAAATAGTATATACAGCGGGTTTGATGCCTTAAATAATCTTCTACACAAAATATTACATCAATTAAAATTACACACTTTTACAAATCCTTGATCCTTTTCGTTCATCCAAAGGAAAAATGCCGCAATTACGCTGTTAAAGCAAGAAGAATATAATGCTTTGGCAGAACATCTATCATTTCGTACATCCCCTTTCATCTGCGCGCATTCAACACATTGTAAATCCACGGTTTGTAAAAACTCGCACACGCAAGTAGGTCAAAGGCCTATGATGCTTAAAACGTGTAATTTCTATACAGCCAGCAGAGTTCTTTTTATGCATCGCCAAATACAAAGTGTTTCATTCAAATTTTATTTTTAAAAATCTGTAAGTAGGCCGCAAGGGCTCTTTCGGGGCGACCAGTGTGGCTACCACCAGTTCGGCTCGCACCTATATGCGAGTACGAGCGAGATGCATAGAAATTATGTTACGTTCTCGATAGCGTTTATGTCATTGCAGAACTGGTGGTAGCCAGTATATGTTAGTTTTGACACTATCATTGACTTATGACACGGGTACAGGGCATAAGTCAAGAAAAAATAGTGTAAATGCGCCTACAGAAATTAAAGCGATTGCATGATTGGTTATTTTGAAGTAAAGAAGGTAAGAATATATTAAATTATACAATTATATTTTATTAACAATAATATTATACATAATGGATATATACAGTGGTGTTTACTATAGTTAAAATAAAAAATAGGCCTTTGAGGCATTGCACCAATAATGCTGGCGGTATTTCCTCGTTGTATCGCAATGCTGATATGGTGTGCGAGGAAGCCGCCAGCTCTTCGTTCACCAGTTACGTCAACCAGACGCTTCGCGATTTCTTCTGATTTCTTGATCACTCAATTGTATTGCAGCTATGGTGCAGGTTACAGTTTCGGCACTAGGCAGTATGAGTTAAAGGGTATATTACTATACAGGAATATTGCTTTTAAGACACTATACAATTTAGGTAAATTAAATTTAAAGTATATTGCCATTCAGACGTTTTGTGTTTTAGACATTACACAGCTTAGGCAACAACATGTTTTGTGACTTTGCTACTGAGACATTTTACGTTTTAGATGATTTAAATCTTAGGCAATATGATTTTAAGGCATTTTGCTTCTTAGGTATATAGCTTCTTAGACATTCGTTATAGGCATTTTGCTACTTAGGCGTTTTGCTTTTTAGATGACCTGCTCATGAGGGAAAAAAACTTGTGCGCGCTAGGACCCCATGGACCTTATATGCTCTAAATATACTTATAATTGATAAAATTTCCTCACAGAACTCATGAAAAGCTCTTTGTATCCTCTCCTGTCAAAGTAACTCGTCCATTTATTGATCACTTTCAAGCCTCTTTAACAGTCTACAATTTCTTAACTTGACATAGGCCGTGTCGGGCAAAACCGCTTGAATATTGATTCAAGTGGTTTTGCCCGAAGTGCGAATGAGGACAGAAATCTCTAGGGAATAAAACGGTTGGCGATAATTTGATTGAAGCGTTCTAGATTTTGCCACTGAATTTACTTATAGAATACTTTCTCAAATATTTATTGAATCTGAAGGAGTAGTAGAGGTAGATCAAGATAAGACGTAATACCTAGGTATGTACGTAGTCTTTTAAATCAACTCAATTTTTTTTGTAGACTACGTCGGTGGCAAACAAGAATACGGCCCGCCTGTAAGCAGTCTGCCTAGCCTATGTACGCCTGCCACTCCAGAGGAATTACATGCGCGTTGCCGACCCTAATACTCAACTGTAACTGCACGCGCAGTTGGATAAAGTCAAATATTGTAATACGGCGCAAGATGTTTGCAAATACAATTTATTGTAGCCTATTTAAACTTTATTGCTCAATTACAACTTGTTTTAATAGCTGTAATGTTGTACTGTATTGGGTAATAACTGCAGGCGGGGTAATAGAGAAAGGATAACTGTCAGTAATACATGTCAGATATAATTCAGTACCCCTAGTGTAAATTTATTCGATAGCGAAACGTGACGTACGCGTTTGCGTTAAGCCTCATTTTGTATGAGATTTAGAATGAGACTCAATGCAAACGCGTACGTCACGTTTCGCTATCGAATAAATTTACACTAGGGGTACAGTTATATTAACCGTTTTAGTCAAAATATACTAAGAACTCCATGTATACAGGGTGAAATTGTTATGTTTGACCAGAGGTGAAAATGTGAGTCATACTGAACAACGATCATAGGTAACATACAATTTAAAGGTCATCAACTTTTACTATGGGGCCAACCCAGAAATCGCGAAAAAAAAATCCGCCGTCTCATTACATTTTGGTGAATTACATGTCAATGTCTTCTAGGGAACATGTTATTTCTTTTTCGCCATTCCGGGGTATTCCGCCATTCATAGTAAAAGTTGATGACCTATAAATCGTGTCATTCAAGAAGACGCATGCCTTGACTCGTATTGTTATGTTATTAAAGGTTAGATTTGACAAATTTGCACGTCATAGTAGATGAAACGAACTATACATATCCACCCCTCACTCAATCTCTCGTATCGAATGTCTAAAGGGTATTAGGTTCTTCTTTACTAAGTGACGCACAAGAAAAATTACAGTATATAACATCGCACCTTCGTATATAATTGACGAAGTACGGTTCGAACGAGTTCATATAAGGGTTCAATGGGTTTGTAGATTACCGTCGATAGATATCTCAATATGGTGGACTATATAAACACACGTCAGCACACATAATTCTTATAAAACATGTGTCGTCCTCAAGAATAAGGCACATTGTCGCTTTCCATAAGGATTCTCGGGCAGGTTATTCGTATAAAGATATAAGCAAAGTTCTTCCTTATGGTAAGCGACAAAGTGGTACCTTTCGATTGAAAATGTCCCTTATCTGCACCGGATTTGCAGTAATAAAACGTGGAACTACACCATACCTAATTACCATAATTTGACGTGGAGGTACATGCTTACGCGTTTACTGCAAAGTCTGTGCGTTTAGTTTATCCCACGCCATTTTTAAAATGACCGCTGAATAAATTTGCTGAAATTTAACGCATATTTCGGTTGTAGTATAAGCAAAAAAGAAAAGAAAACATATGGGTAAGTTGCTAAATATGAAAAATGAAATGTTTCTTAACATTTTGGCTATGGTATTCTCCCGAGTCACTCCGCCAAGATCAGCATACAAAATGCAAACCAGGGGAAATCCCATAATTACAATTGTCCAATCCACAAACGATAAATGAAAAGGAAAAATATCCGGATGACAAATGCTACAAAAGTCACTTGAGTATTTCCATACATTATTTATGTTTCTATTTGCGTTTTCTATCACTGATTGTTATTCTGGCTAGACCCCCAGAACTGCTACGTGCTCTGTCTAGTGGACGAGTAATCTATAAATGGGTCTCAACTCAAGCACCCAAGAACGGACACGTTACATTTTATTATGTCGATACTGTTAAGTGTGGAAAATCAATAGCAGACCGACTTAAGTGCGATTGAGAGTTTTTGCTGATGCTTCTACTTGCTGAGATCAGTCTTGGGAATGTAATTTGTGTATCTTTAAAGGATGACTCACGTTAGACTGGGCCGGAGCATCTGGCGCTTCTTTATCTATGGAAAGCACCACATGGTCTCCGGTCAGCCGTCATAAAAACTTATCTGCCCGGCCTCGTCTAGCGTCAGTTATAATTTAAACGAGAGTGATTTTAAGAAGATACGAGTAGAATTTTTCTTTCTTCACATTCACTAATGACAATGACAACTATGATCAGTTTACAAAGTTTTCCTTCACCGAAAATCAAGTGGTAAAACTAGTAATGGATACCAAAATACGTTTTTCTTATACTTAAGTTTCAATTGACTTCCATTCCGGCACCACTTTAATTTTTTCACTTTTATCTATTCAAAATTCAAAATCCGGCATCCCCGCTAAGTGCGAATTGGACACTTGAGCACGTACACGTCTGTAGATAATCTCACCTATCAGCTGTCTTTTCGCAGCCTCTGCCTTTATACCGTCTGGGTGCCCTCTTATTCAAGGGATTTTTGGGTTCCGTAACTTCGTGCCTCAAAAGGAGAAATAACGCAATCCTCTGTGAGCTTTTATCCGTCACAACCATTTGTTTGGTAACTGCAGCGGATTAAGTTGAAAATCATCTACACAAATTTAATATCAAAGTTGATGACCACCGGTCTGGCCTAGTGGGTAGTGACCTTGCCTTTGAAGCCGATGGTCCCCGGATTCAAATCCTGGTAAGGACATTTATTTGTGTGATGAGTACGAATATTTGTTCCTGAGTCATGGGTGTTTCATATGTAGGTATTTAAGTTTTTTTTTTTTTTATAATATAAGTAATATATGTTAACAATAAAGCTCTTAAACAATCTCTATTGACTAACTAAATTAAATTTCAATACTAAAATGTATAAATGTTTATATATTATATAAGTATATCGTTGTCTAAGTACCCGCAACACAAGCCTTATTGAGCTTACTATGGGTCTTAGTCAATTTGTGTAATAATGTCATAATATTTATTTATTTATTTATGAGGACCCAAAGAAGAACCGTGTGACTTAAATATGTAAATGCATTTAAATGACAGGCATTATTGAAAAATATAAAAAAGTCAAAAACAATAAGCTTTTAGTATATATTATTGTGAAAGTTTGATGCTAAAGCAAAAAAAAAATCTGTGTATGAAATATATTGAAATACGAGTAACCCACATTTTTTGACTATAAGCTGCAAAACAGTTCATTAATAATATTATAGTACACATATCCCCGTGAGATATACCGTGTAGTATAAGGGAATATTATCGGAAATAATTTGAATTTTCCCTGAATAGGTATATACAAATTCCTTTTTCTTAAATGGTGAAAAAATAACAAGGCTTGTTAGGATAACATTTTACTTTATTTAATCGGAAATACAGCCTAAATCACTTAACCTTGAATTTGGGAACTTCCCCGGGAACATCACTATAATATTGTCGCACAGATGTATGGGTGTCGATAGTTAATCCTCTTCCTATTCCGCACTCTGACCACCATCACTATTCACTTTGTCACACAGATATATGGGCACCGATGTGTCGATAGTTAATCCTCTTAACTTTAAGTTACTGGCATCATGTGAAACTGGGTCAGCACTCGGCTGGAGGGCTGTTGGCAGCGATTATGGACGGTTTTGCGTTCTACTCGCGGCCTAATTGGTAATTATTTTGTTTTTTACTACGTTCTGCGTACAAGTTTTAACTTTCACTCCCTAAAGGATTGAATTTAAAAAGTTCTTGTGTAATATTTTTAAAGTGGGACTAAGCAGGCCAATGCACTCGAGAAGCTGGACCGAACTAGCCACAGACTGGATCCTGGATTTTCCAAATAATTTATAACCTTAAAACGTAAAATTGTATTGAGATGACAGCTGTCACCGTACCAAAGCTATATGAACAATACTATAGCGGAGCTCTGCAAAATGTGAATAATAAATTAATGTAGTTAAAACAAAAATATTGCTTTACTAATTCACGAAATAATGACGTGCTTGTCAATCAGTGCTAGCCCCTTAGTGTAGGACCTGAGGGGACGCTCGAGTTGGGCGTGACAAATGCAAGTTAGTGATATTTCAATGTTGAAAAATTACTATCTAAATAATAAACTGATAACAGATGTCATATACTATAGAAAATTTGATCTACATATGAAAACGGATTAATCGGTTTACAGCTTTCGACAACACCAACAACACTAACAACACACACTAAATGTGTCATTTTTTTTCATTTTATAAAATGTATATGTCGCTTAGAAGTTTTGGGATATGTCAGCTAAACATATTTTTTATATTTTGTGTCAGAAAATCAATAAATGATTAAAGTGACGGGTCTCAAAATTGTTTCTAGCATACAAAGTAGAACCTGATGTAGGTAAGATATTTATGTCAAAAATTTAAAGGGCCATATACAGTATGTACTGTAAAACGTACGATACCCGTGCGAATAGGTAATTTGCAACTCGTGTTGATTTGAAATACTCGCTTCGTCGGTCGTGTTTTAATTTATCGCCGCTTGTTGCGAATTTCCCACTTTTCGCACTTGTATTGTAATGTACTATTATAACACAGACGTCGGTACATTACCTACAATTTTATATATTACAAAAATAAAATGACAATAAAGGTCGATATTGAGAAATAATTTATATTTACCATAATTCAACTTATTACCTACTACGTCGTATGTGGCAGTGAAATTAAAAAAGTTCAGTACCCCTAGTGTAACTTTGATCGACATCATAACGTGACGAACGCGTTTGCGTTAAGTCTCATTTTGTATAGGATTTTGAGGTTCCAAAACGTCCCGCCTGGCGCGCTCTTTCGAAATCCAATACAAAATGAGACTAAACGCAAACGCGTACGTCACGTTTGGAAATCGAATTTATTTACACTAGGGGTACTGTTTTCATGTATGAATTGTGTTGAACTGTCAACTCTGACGTATTTATCATGCTCTCAAGTTGGGGCTCAAGTGGAAAGTGTGCAGAGCCGTCAAAACGATTTCCACTCACAAATCCGCTCTTGTTGTACAATTTTATTTGAGAATTTTACGATTTAATTGGTTAAACGTGCTTTATAACGTGACAATGAATGAGGGCTACCGTTTTTGTGCTTACTTACCAGTTGGCGCCAATATAGATAGTGATCTAGAAAAACAACTCTCAATATTCTGCTACGCTTATTTAAAAAAAATACGTTGTAATATAGGTACACAAAAGTATTTTAAAGTCTAAATTTGGCGTTTATTAAACCTGTTGAATTTTGCATATATTTTAGTTGACACTTTTTTAAATCACTAACATTAATTTAAAAAAAAAGTTTTTTTATTTCTTAAGCTCTGAAAGTGGGTCGTTTTTGTTCTAAAATGGGAACAAAAAATTATACGTTTCTGTTCTAGAGCACTGTACTTTCTAAGTACGTTTTTTTTTACGATATGCGATTAAAATTTTAGTTTTAGATAGATTTGGTTGTACAATATTCATTCTGATAGAAGTCCCCATTCCATAAATAACGATATTTTTACCTAATTTGTTAAATACCCTCAAGAAATAAAAGTGAAGTTTATATTTAGCCGTGATTTTTTAGGAGAAAAGTAGAGTGTTTAACTCGAGAGAAAGGCACCATTTCAGTCTCGGACTATTGGCGCTCTTAATGCGTTCGAGCGCCAAACTACCTCGATGGAAATGGGTGCCTTTTATCCCTTGGTTTACAATCTACTATACCACAATTATGAATAAGGAGTGAAAATTCGCGATGAAAAAGCTTGTAACCACAAAAATACTATGCATTTGACATTTTGAAAGACCTCCGAAATTAAACGCCTTGGTCCTCATTATGTCATGACAAGGAATTAAGACGTAACAGAATAATAACATTCATTAATCTTTGTTAATGTGAATCTATTCATCAAAAAGAGCATTCCGTAGAGATTTTTTAAGCCTGTTGTTATATCTTTTAACGCTGCTTTAGGGGCCTACTTAATACCAGTTCACCGGACGATATCCACCTGTCATTTATTTGCAAAAGTTTTTGGTACAAGCTTTTATCGCTGACTGTACTTTTCCTCCCACAGGCAGTTAGTGTGTGTGTGTGGGTCATCGAGACAATTCTAAAAATCCCAAAAACAATTGGGTTGCTTTTTTTATCACAGAGTTCCTCTATGGCCACCTCCTGTCCATCATCAGATCAGCTCGATGGTACCATAATATTGCATTGTTACCCGACTTCCATATGCATGCAAATTTTCAGCTTCATTGAAAGTCGGGAAGTGGATCAAATTTAACTTGCAAGATTTGATCCGTACCAACATACATTAATTATATTGCAAGTAACATACATTAATTTTGTAATAAAAATACATTTGTTTGGCTTTTTAACGTCTTTGAATGTAATTTTCAAATTTTAATTTAAACGCTCACCATGTTTTCAACAGACTTACCCCATTATACATTTATTCTCCAAAATATCATACAGAAACAAATATTAAACTCTTCCACACAAAATACGTAACTGATTATTCTCTGACCTCGAATAAGCTACATAATAGCTGGCCCATTTCGCCAAATAATTACCAGAAAACAAAAAAAAACTTAACTGTAACGAAGGCTAAAAGCGAATATCAACTTTAAACTTAACACCGTAAGACTCGAATTAGAACAAACTGAGATATTAGTTGGAGATCTTCTGCTCTTGCGTGACCGAAGGCCACGTTAAGAAATGAAAATGGTAGCTCAGTTTCAACAAAAATCAGGCAGTCAATTTAGGCTTGCAACGGTGTGAGTAGGTATGATATGAATACCTTTTGCATTCATGTTTCGTTTGAATAGATTCCGTTAGGTTCGTGTTTCGTTCCTGAGATAAAATGTCATTTTCTCATTGGCTTATATATTATTTCGTAAAGACGGGCCTTACGGGCACTAAGAATGGTGCCAGTACAGCGGTGTCATTTTGGGTGTCATGCACGAATTCGAGCCAATCGATAAAAACCCGATAGGGTTTCACGGCGCTTTTTCTGTTACTTTAAAAGTATGATTTTAATACATAATATATTAAAAAAAAATGTTGTGACCATTCGAGCGCATGATGCGATCTAATCACTAATCGCGTTGTTGAATTCCACTGAGGCACAGCAAACGAGAATGTTCGGTTGGAATTATTTATGAACGAGCCTATCTTTACTTTTGAAATCTTTGCATTTGCTACTTGCGTAGCAAATTGCAAGAATAACTTGGACTAAACACTAATCATTGTGTAAACGGGCCACTACGAGTAAAATTATTATTTTGATTAAGATTTTTTTGTTTCCTGCGCGTGTCCTAGACAAAACTGTACTTTTCAAAGCAAACTAGAGATACAAGTTTACCTACCGTTTAATGAGGTTTTACAAAGAGTAGCCTGTAAATCCAATACACTGTTTCTACAGTACACTGTGTATCTTAGTTACATGAATTGGATTCGCAGGGTACTACTATAAGTTAAACGAGTTATAATACTCGCAAAGCGAACCTTGGTAAAACCTCATTAAACGGTAGGTAAACTTGTATCTCTAGTTTTCTTTGAAAACCTCGAAAACAATAATACCTAAAAAGACCAGACAGACGATATATTATGTTGCAAAACTATAGATTACTTTCTGAAATACTATTACGAGATAGCTGGCATTTTACAGCTCATAAAACGGTTATCGCGACAGCGGTACCATATTTTTACACCTTCATCTATTTATCCAAGGCCGGAGTGGAAATAATTTTACAATGTTGTGTTAGGTGAGTGGAAAAACCGTTAAATTTGCCGAGCAAATGAAACACTACTATTTTTTTCTTTAAAAAACATTCACTGAACAGCTCCGAGATGTAATATTTTTACTACATTTATTTATTTGCTTGCTTGTTCAATAATGTTAATAATAATGTTAAATAATACATTTATTTTTGACTTGAAAATGGAGGACTATAGGAGTTCGTTTAATATTAATCTTCCTCGGACCCGAAATTTGTGCTATTGGATCCAGAGTGCGGCTAGTTCTAGTGTCTCGGGTACAATCGGCAGACGTGCTCTGCTCTCTCTCTTTGGACATTGAATTGATTAAGGAAAATTGTTTGGAAATGAAATAAACGAAGATAAACAACAGTAACGATACCACAAATTCATCAAAAACATAATAGACGAGAGACAACAAAACAAATAGGACGTTAGGGAAGAAAAGAGAATGTATATGGATCAAGTAAAGGAAAATGTCGCTGCCGCGTAGTATCAAACTATACATATACTTAGGTATACAGAAATTACTCCACGCAACAAGAGCTCAAAAAAAATCTCTTAAATATATGATTATGATTATGACAACATTGATAAAACACAAGGAATAACATGGTTTATCATCGAAGCATCTTCCAAGACTTTACATCATATTTCATAAATTACGTAAGAACGAATGCAAAACTCAATAAAGTTGTCAAGATGATTTCACTGTTTATTATTAGATGTCCTAATACCGACAAAATCTAACATTTTTCGGAGATTGACTCAACCTCTCTGAAGGAAGTAATCCGTCAATATGTCATCGCAGCTTTCCGTTGTCGCGCAAAAATATGCCTCGTAATTTTCGTGTTACTTCGGCTTTCGGCTACCTACCAATATTGTACTTAACTGAAATAAAATTTGATACTTTCAAGTACTATGTTAATCTTTACCTACTTTGTGTATCTTTTTCTTAACAACAAAGTCTTTCCATGCAAAATATGCAGCTCGGGTATCGCTGAAAGGAAATTCTAACTCGCATCATAAAATGTTATATGGTTACACGGTTAGCCACTGCAACAGCTAACCATAGCCAAAACAATGTTGTATTCCTTTTACAGTACAACGGGCAGCTTCTAAATGGGGCTATTTCTTAAATTGCAAAAATATTTTAGTGAAAAATTTATATAGCAGTATATGCAATTTTTTATTGTTATTGTTGTAGTGTTATTGTTAATAATTATGTGTAATTGTTTGTAGCGTAGTAAATGTGTACTTTGAATGAATTTTTTTTGTAATTTGTCGTCATATTGTTTGGCGGATCTGCAATATTTTTTTTTTTAATTATTGCAGTAACATACGCAATATCTCCAATATCCAAGAGTATATGTAAGTGTTTTGAATTACCACGCGTAAGGCAGTGTCTTACGTGAGCGAATAACTCGCGAACGCGAAGCGGCGCGGCGTGGCGCGGGTGAATTCAATCCTTTGATACCTATGGAAGTGTCCTAAGTGGGCAATCTCCGAATGCCGTTGGGCCGCCCCGCCACGCCGCGCCGCGTCGAATTCGCGAGTCATCGCTCATGTAAGCCGCTGCGTCAGTTGGTACTTATGCGAGGAAATGTAATGTTAATTTTCTATATTGGCTGGTGCCTATATACAAAATTATTTATCCACCGTAGCCTCGTGCTATTATTTCCAAAGTTGGACTGTGATTTTTTATATAATGAATTTTATGCCTAGTACAGCTGTGTTAGAGAGTAAATTTGTGCTTGATTAAGTTATTTTTTGATTTCCAACTAAACCCTTTTTACCGTTTAGCTTCCATGTGTTTTTGTAATCTATGTTGTATAACATTACCAATAAAAATCGTACCTACTCGAGAATCAGTACGAAGTGTCAAATGTAACGGAGTTATTTCGTGCCAGTTGGTGGCGGTATTATCGAACATGGACGTGAGCTATATAATACGAGTATATTAACATCGTTATGTGGGAAAAGTGATATTAAGGCCCCCATCCTCATTTAAAACATGGACAAAAAGAATTGAACTTAAAATCCCCATCAATTTTGTCCAGATGGCGTATTACGAAAACAATAAAAAGGAGAACGGGCACTTTCGTATTGGAAGTGTTCTTTCGTTTTGTATGCAGTTCATTCAACAAGTCGAGGTTATATCTAAATCGTTTTAAAGCCTTTACAGGTGCTGGACGCTGCACTAGTACTCGACATGGGTACACTTTATGTTCAAGTGACAAGGATTAAGTTCGAACACAGAAAAATCTTCGTTGTTCAAATTTAACCTTTATTTCCATGAAATAAAGTGCCCATGTCGGTGACTAGTGCAGCGTCGAGCACTAGTACTTCTACCTTAGGTTTTCTTAGGTTAGATTTGTGACATTCTGGAAATCCCATGTTTTTACTTTTCTGACATTCTGGAAATCCCATGTTTTTACTTACTGACTTACTGACCGTACCGTTTGGATACAGCCTACACCAGCATTACTGCAGCAGAATTGCAGCGCGACATTACTGATGTATATTTGACGTGGTGTGCGCGATTCAGTATGCTTGAAGAGCCCTTGACCCTTGCATTGATAAGCCGTACGAGGCGCGCTGCGCGCAGGCCAGTGTCGGGTGCCTACGGCATTCTCATACTCAAAGAAGCGAGACGGGCGGGCGAAGGCTGACGTAAATTCCTGAGCACCAAAGGCGTCCTCATATATACAGGAGGCACTGCGCGTGATCCGATGCCCTCGTAGTAGGTACCTAATATGACTATAGGGGTGACGCCTAATATAGATATGTGGAGCGGATTTTTTATTGTAGTCGGTTTTTTGTTATATATTAAGTCTATAGTAAATAAATAATACTGAGGTGTACAGTTTCCAGAGCCACTATTGAAAAATCGTATGATGTACCCTTAGAACGCGAGTCCGACTCGCACTTGGCCGCTTATTTAGATTTAGTTTAGTTTAGTTTTATTTTTGTATAGTTTGTATTTAGATTAATTATAATTTTAAGTTGTTTTTGTTTATTGTTCCTGAAAAAAAAGTATTAATCATTTGAAAAATAAGTAAAGAAACAAATAAAGGCAATTGGATAAAGGTAATAACAGGTGGTCAGGAAATGCGTTGCCAGAATTTAAGATGGCAGTAGTCTCTTCTTGATGGTTTGAAGGTTGTATCTGTCCAGATATACATATATCTGGACAGTGATTTACTAATATATACAAGGTCGAAACATTGGTTATCTTGCCTCATTTCTAATTCGATCTCGCAGAGATAGCTCTGCTTTTATGCAATCTAACTAATCTATGCATTGTCATGCCCGCATGGGGAGTAGAGATCACTCGTCAAAATGTAAATAGGGACCCTAGACTCCCTAATTAGTACGGGTGGATTGCACGCTGTTATTCTAGCACTTTAAAAAGTCTGATAAACGGAGCTGGTTGGTTAGCTCGAACGAATGTCGAAACTAGTCAAGCTTTCCACTCCGACTGCTACCAATATCTAGATGTCGTAATAGTTATCGTAGACTTTATTTTCACTATATCAGATGAGAGTTTAAACAAGAACCTGTACCCCTAGTGTAAATAAATTCGATTTTGAAACGTGACGTACGCGTTTGCGTTTAGTCTCATTTTGTATTGGATTTAGAAAGAGCGCGCCAAGCGGGACGTTTTGGAAACTCAAAATCCTATACAAAATGAGACTTAACGCAAACGCGTTCGTCACGTTATGATGTCGATCAAATTTACACTAGGGGTACTGTTTTGCGTGAGGTTTTGTTGTTTATTGTTATAATTATATATCAGCAATTATAGATAAACCTTACGTGCTAATAGTGATATTAGTATTATTTTCATGCGATTCTACACTCTTATATTATACAATTCTAAATATGATTATCTCTGTGATTATACAATTCTATCAATTCCACGCTATTATACGACCTACTGAAGTACAAGTACTTTACTGTCGATTGCGGTAAAAATTACCATCTAATCGTTCATTGTTTACTATTATGTTTTCTTATGATATTTATTATACATATTTTAAGTTGGTACGATGTGACGGCCTGTCCAGAGATGGCCACCATCCGCAACGTATTATATTATAATACTCTTATCTAACTACTCTTATCTTATCTTTCATGAATGAAAATTGAATGTAAAAGTTTCCTTTACAAAAATTTACCGCTATTTCTGTTTCCGATTGTATTGTGATAATAGAAGATGTAGTGACCTAGTGACTAAACATTATTTATTTATTTAATCTTTATTGCACAAAAGAAAACGTTATATTACAAAACATTGGCAAAGATATGTTGAGATGGTTTGGACAAGTGGAATGAATGAGTGAAAGAAGTCTTTACAAATCGAGTGTATAAGGGAGAGAAAGTTAAGGTAGCGAAAGATGTATATCTGGATCGTAGCAAGTGGAAATCTTTAGTATAAGTATGTACATATATATGTGTATGTGTCGTATATGATTGTATTACACATGTTTGACCTTTAAACATTGATAACAAAAATTGCGTACTCGTAACTAGAGATGCAACGAATATTCGACCACCATTCGGTATTCAGCCTATTCGGCCACGATTTCACTATTCGGCCGAATACCGAATAGTGGCATAGTATGTATTCGGCCCAATATGGAATAGTACGTTAACACGTAGATAACGGTAAACGAGGGGTACAAAAAGTAACAAACTACAAGTAATCAATTATTAAAATCAAGATAAACCTTTATAATACATAGTACAAAACCATGAGAAAAATAATACAACATATTTTTTTTACACGCACGACGAAAACGAACGCACCGCAATGTCCGCAATTCAATACGGACTGCGTGCAGAATAAGTATCAGACTGCTTACAGCGAGAAACGCGCATTAGAATTTACTTCATTTTAGGTAAAACTTCTAACCCAATAATCGGCGGCCGGATATTCGGCTATTCGGCTGATGATTCTGCTGGATATTCGGTATTCGGTATTCAGCCTAGCCACTATTCGTTGCATCTCTACTCGTAACAGTATTAGTAAAACCGTTTGACATTTTACGCCTTGACACCCAAATCCACTGATAAAATTAATCTTTCCGCTGTTCCATTCGCATTGTCATGAATCGGTGAGTTTATATCGCTGTTAGACGACCCACTGCTGGGGACAGATCATTGTAGTCAAGATATAGCTATGGCAAGAATGAAATGTGTCAATCCCATGAAAATCTACGTGAAGGCCTCTCTGCTGTACAAAAAAAAAAACATTGATAATACGTAAAAAATATTTAGATACACTTGGAATATGTTGAAAAGGATTGAAAATTGGTCAGCCACATCTAATAAAAAATACAGCAGCTTTATAAAAATGACAAATACATAAAGGTCCTAAATTATGGTAAACATTCAAACGAAATTTTAGACCCTGTTAGAATAATTTTGACCAAATCGAAGGGTTATAAAAAGCAATTTTATTCGGGTTCAATTCACTCTCGTTCCGCATAAAATAAACGGAACCTTTTTTGGGTAATTTTGAGGAAAATGGAAAATGCGGATGTTTTCTTATGATTTTTATTATACATGTTTCTAGTTGATACGATATGAGGGCTGTCCATAGATGGCCAACATCCGCAACACATTATAATGAAATATATATAAATTAAAAATTAAATATCATTTGACGACCGATCTGGCCTAGTGGGTTGTCTCCTTGCCTATGAAGCCGATGGTTCCGGGTTCAGTGTTCGAATCTCGGTAAGGTTCGAGCTCGGATATTTTTCTATGTATTTAAGTATTAAAAAAAAACAACGATATATGTAATATGTAAATACTTAAATAATAATATTTTATTAATTATTATTTAAGTATTTACATATTATATATAATATCGTTGTCTAGGTACCTAAAACACAAGCCTTCTTGAGCTTACTGTGGGGCTTAGTCAATTTGTGTAAGAATGTCCAATTATTATTAATTATTTATTATCGGACAACTAAGGCCCATATCTATAAACTTACGCGTACTTTACAAACTAACATATGTACAATAATAAAAATCTTAAAAGTTAAAAATTATTTACGCGACACAGTTTTCTCTGTTGTGTTGTGTTTCATTATATTGTGTATAGGTAGATTAGGTAGGTACAGTAAGGTGCAGAGATAATTGACTACTTGCATAGAAACTTGTTTGCAGAGGGGTACACGTTTTTCCTCTAGCAGTGTCCTCTAAATTTTAGCGCTTGCGCATTTTAGTTTTGACTTATCAGTGTATACTTCCTTTTGATTTTGGATTTTTTTACTAAACTAGGTAGATATAATGTACTTTATACTTGTCGGGTTACTTACACACAATTCGAATCCCCCAAAAATACAGTGTGTATTGTTGATATAACCGCAAACTTAAACTAGACGTAGGATTAGAGGAAGAGAGAGAGAGAGAGAGAGAGAGAGAGAGAGAGCTATAAAACGGTCAGAAAGATTTTTTTCAATTTTGTCTTAACTACCAGAGAGTAATTTTTTTTTTCCAAGCAGCAATGTATTCCGTACATCGTAGTCAGTCGTGACAATTGTGACGTCGCGTCATTAAATGCGACGTTTAGATATATTGCTTGCTGAATTATTTTATATGAAAAAATTAAAGTCGTCTTTTTTTTATAAAACCTATTAAAGTGTGTTCATTAAAGCCTAAAGTTATATATATCTTTTAGTAACCCATTAAGCGAGGTGTCTTTCATTTTCGTTCAAAAACATAGTAAGTTGATTAACATCAAAGTTAACTTTCCTAAGCAAGAACGAGGGGATGAGCTTGACTTTATTAAAGTTGTTTCTTTTCCTCTCCATAGCGGTAATGAAATTTTCTCGGCGTTGACGTGAAATAATCTTTATTAGCTTCTAAAAATACATGTTCAGCTCAGCAGCTTTGAAAGGCTTCCTTTATTCTTTGATATCAGCGTGAAAATGTCTATTGGGTATCTAAATCCAGAAAGAAGTCGTTAGAGCTATATGCTCCAGGGGCGAAAGTGAAACATGCATAAGACGCGACGTTACTTAGGGTTCCGTAGCCAAATGGCAAAAAACGGAACCCTTATAGATTCGTCATGTCCGTCTGTCTGTCCGTTTATGTCACAGCCACTTTTTTTATATCTTTAGCCCTTCAATTCAGGTTTTAAAATCTGATTGGGTGTTTCATATACACTTTGACTTTTAAATTTAGGTATTTCCTTATTTGTTTACTTATATTTGTTTCGCATGCCGTGTTTACCTGTAAGTAATTATGACACCTTGTTTATTAGCGTGTACAGTCAAGTGTAAAAATATGGGTCTTATTCCAGTCAATAAGAGCGTAAGTAGTACCATATTTATGAAACGATTCTTTCGATACATTTTTTGCACTTAACTGTACGTTTTTAATGTATCAATGTCAACAATTGTTGGTGAACCTTAAAAAAAATATCCGTATTTTAACAATTACTGGAAATATATTTATAAACACAAACACAAGCTATATTTTGTAACATTATATTGGGCAACTAATCAAGACTCCGATAAAAGCCAATCGTTATTCTATACTAGTTTGATCACAGTTTCAAAGCAAGACTGTTACAAAGAAGATTAAACAGCGCAGCAAATTACATAAAAGTCTTGTTTGAACGGGTTCTGGCTTATATCGTTCTATGTTCCAGTTGCTAGAACTATTTTAGGTGGAATTCCTAATTATTAACAGAAAACTAAAGATCTCAGGAGCCATATAATACAACAGTACAAATATTATTTATTGCTCACCAATATGAAAAAGAACATGATATACTTACAAGTTAAGCACATACATTAAACTATGGTAGACAACACGCGGTCTTATCGCTAAAGAGCGATTTCTTCCAGACAACCTCAGGGTAGTGGAGACGAGACAAAAAAAAGTTATGTAAGTATATTTAATTTGTCATCGTGTAGTGAGTGATAAAAGTTGAGAAATGTGTAAATAACTAATAATACACATATACATAAATAGAAAAAAGTATAAACTACAACATACACTGCAATACATAAATAGGACCCGGGTACGTCCTTAAACTACGTCCAAAATCCCAACTGAGGAAGTACCTCCACCTTACAGAAAACCGCAGCCAAAAAACACTAGACCCTACTCATAGTATAGTGTTGTGTTCCTGTCGGTGAGTAAGGTTGCCAGAGCTCAACGAGAGGGGGGGGGGGGGGTTAGGGTCGGCAACGCGCATGTGACTTCTCTGGAGTTGCAAGCGTAAATAGGCTACGGAGACTGCTTACCATCAGGCGGACTGTATGCTTGATTGCCACCGACGTAGTATAAAAAAAAATTGAGTATCATATATAACACATTTACGAATCATAAATATCATATAATTTTGGGACTTAAATCCGCACTTTCTACATTGGTTTCACAGGAGCCAATGACGCTTGAAAATCCTTTAAATCTTCAAATCTCATTAGTATTTTTAGTGTTATCTGGAACATATTATATCTATCTTTTCGACGGCCTAGTGGGTAGTGACCCTGCCTACGAAGCTGATGGTCCCGGGTTCAAATCCTGGTAAGGGCATGTATTCGTGTGATGAGCATGGATATTTGTTCCTGAGTCATGGGTGTTTTCTATGTATTTAAGTATTTATAAATATTTATATATTATATATATCGTTGTCTAAGTACCCTCAACACAAGCCTTATTGAGCTTACTGTGGGACTTAGTCAATTTGTGTAATAAAAAGTCCTATATAAAGTCCTATATAATAATATCTGTATTTCGTGTCACTGTTAATGTAGTATTGACTTGTGAATAAATATTTACTTTCACTTTAGCAACAGATTTTTTTCCATTTTGAATATCTAAATATATGATGCAAGAGTGTATATAACTGACAATACATGTATTGTAAACGGTGTGAGGTGTGCAATAAATAGTATTTTATTGTCTTAAAATATCAAAATCTGGGATTTAAAAATGTATTATATTTCTGTTGAGTTGCCAAAATGAAAAATAATGAAAGTAAATATAATTTATTTGAAACAACACACAATCATAAAATTCATAGATATTAAATATGTGACATATTTTTGTAATTTGTAGTATCAAAGTAGATAATCATTCAGCATTCAGCGTGACTGTCAATGTGTCGGCACATAGTGCATCGACGCTTGTTTTCAGTGGACCCGTAATAATAAAATGTACATGTAGTACGTTTATGTAACTCAGTGGACTATTTTTTAAGACTTTGCACTTATTATGAGCAAATAGGAAACTATATTCATCAAATTTTATTGAGATCTGAAAAAAAACCTAACAATAAAAATCGGCCCACTAAAGTTAACAAAATGTAATATCACAGAGATCGTAAAATATCACATGCCTAAGGGTGGTACTCCACCTGTCCAATTTCTAGGTCCAATATGTATTTGCGTCTCACATTTTGCTTAATTAAGAGAGTGAGACGCAATGCACATTGGATCAAGAAATTGGACAGGTGGAATAACACCCTAAGGCGGAGAAACGAAATTCCAATGGGTTGGCAGTTTTATACGTTATAGCAAAAAGCCAAAGAGGCAAAGTTGGAATTAATAATGCAGAAGTCTCATAAAAGGTTCTCAATGGCACGCAATGCATTTAAATAATGCCAGGAGGCATATTCGAAGTGAAAACTTCTCGACATGATATGTTATTTATAACCTACGAGCTTGACGCTTATACATATAAATAAGCCGATACTGATTTAACAATTTCATACAGGTTTTGATATTTTCGTATTTTAATTACATCGTAATGAGAGTCCATTTTCCGTATTGTAATGCTCACTATTGAAAAATTAACTGACGTATACAACTATTGATACCAACTACCCGAAACTGTAATAATTAAGTAATCTAATCTGTAACTATAAACTATAATAATAACTGTAGATTATTGCAAATCTTATGTTAATCAAATTGTGACGTTTAATATGTAATAATAGTACAAAAAAAATGAGTATGAGTATGAGTATCCGGTTTCAACATTCGGTTTTACCCAAAACCACCTTACGACATCGTCAATCGCTGACGTTAATTGGCGCACGAAAAATGCAATAAAACACTTTTTGGTCACTATGAGATGCCTAAATGACGATTGTCAAGATGGTATCAAATCAAGACGAAAACCGTGACAAATCGTGAATCTAGAATCGACTCGGTACTGCGAGTCGTGTCATGTTCGTATCTTCGTATCATATCAATAACAAAACAATCTAAGATTTATAACTGCGAATAGGCCTCCTGAAATTTAAACTTTAACACATTGACACGAGAATGCTTTTGCAACTTCAGAGTTTGAGGCTATTTAAGACTCCGTTATAAGTTTACTCGTGAATACTTTTTCAATGAAAGCTTTTTCAAATGAATTACAATTTATGTTGCATTTCTAAGAAAATCTTACTAATTCTGCAGCATGTTAACTGGCTGGTAAAAGTGATATCCAGAAATCAGGAATGCTGATGCAGATCATTCAACATTGCCAAAGATCATCAGATCAGAAGATTGATCAGGCTATGTATGCCAACCAGCAGTAGTTAGACAGACGCTAGAAGAGCGAGAGATGAGTCAAATGCCATCTGTCTCTCTATCGCACATTAGTGGTAGAGTGATATCTGTCTCTCGGATAGCGTTTCGCTGTTATAGCGCAAATTATTGTCATCTTGACTAGGCCCCCAGATATTTCAACGTACTTTGTTATAAACTGAATAAAAAGTGACAATTCTCCTAAGTTATCGAGGCTGGATTCAAATTGGCGTCTGTAGCTAACGGACTTAACTCACTCTAGAAGTCTAGACTACCCTGTTACGGCGGTACTTGTCCCAATATTTCGAGAATATGCAATCTTAGAAAGACTAGGCGTCTTTGACCAGCTCTAAGGGCGAGCTAGCTAATGCTAATGCCAATACTAGCATCTCCTGGATCCCTTACGCAGCGGCTTACGTGAGCGAATAACTAGCGAACGCGAAGCGGCGCGGCGCGGGTGAATCAATCCTTTGATACCTATGAACGTGTTCTACGTGGGCGATCTCGTTGTTGCGAACGCGAATGCCGTGAGCCGCCGCGCCGCGCCGCTTCGCGTTCGCGAGTTATTCGCTCACGTAAGCCCCTGCGTTACGGGATAACGATATTAATTATTGCAGATTTGATTGTGTTTAACTCATTCGAGACACCGATACAGGACCGATACAGTGTTATGTTTACGATGCTTGATATATAAATAATCTTTACTTAATTTAGTCGTTATCTTTTATCTATTTTTCAATTTGTTCACTCTATATTATTTTATGTCTTTTTCCTTCTTGTCTGTTAACTTTCGTGATTTTTCTCACTTGATGGTCTCATCGGAAGATCAGCGCTGGAAGCCACCAGCAACATGCTGAGATAAGGCCATTTCGTGGCACTTAATATTTTCTTTGTTTTTGTTATATAATGTAATTTAATGTGTCTTGTTTGTGTTTACGAATAAAAATTATTCTATTCTATTCTATTCGCATTTTTTCCAGTAGTCATCGAAAAAGGTAATTTTAAACTGCATCTTTACAAGTGGGATAATTCTTTTGACTTAAATAAGACAAACGTAATATCTTTTGTACCCGTTTCGTTAACTTTTATTCTATTGACTACTGTGGAGATCTTTTCTTCAAATGTCTTTGTTGTTGAAACTTTTTGTTGTCGTTTTTACATTCATGTAATATTGTGATAAGTGTGTAAGTTTCATATTATTTTTTCTAAAATAACGCGACTGTACTAAAGTATTTTACAAAAAGCAAAATGAAGCTCCCAAGAGCCTTGTATATTCATGGAAATTGGACTACCTATTATTGTTTTGCTTCCAGACGTACGAAAACACGCCAAATAAAAAAATAAAAAACGAGTAAACTGAAACTGGCATATTTAATTGAAAACCAGCATCCTTCATCAATCACTCAACAATACCACCCACTTTGTTATCTAGCAGCAAATTTATCTCTTTCAAATTAAAAACACGCAAAATTTAACGAGGAACAGACGCGTAATTTTATACTTAACAGAACACCTGGAATGTAATTCCAATCGCTTTGCGAGCACGAGCATGAAATAAAGGATGAAATTATTTATCGGTAAAGGATGAAGGATGACTCACGCTAGGAGGCTTTTGAAACTTCTTTTTCTATGACAGGTTGACAGGTGATCAAGTAATACTTTCTGTGGAAAACTATCGTCATGCTTGTAGTCCTTGACTCACGCTAGAACGGTCTGAGTCCAGGCCGAAGCGTCCAACACATCAGTTTACTATAAATTGAACCATCACGTGATCACCGAGGCTTTCGACCTACCTCACCTCTACCTCACCTCCTCACATTTAAAATCTGTCGGGTTGTTTGAGCCTAGGCCTATGGTGTATAAAGATCGCAATCTTATTTGATTTTAGTCTGCTCTGATTTTCAACTTAATTTTTATTTTTATTAGCCTATTTGTGTGTCCCACTGCTGGGAAAAGGCCTCCCCTCTCGCTTTCCAATCCTCCCTGTGCTGAGCAAGATCTCGCCAATCCCGCTAAAATGCATCCAAGTCGTCCCGCCATCTCTTTCTCGGTCTGCCTCTGCCACGACTACTCTAGGGATGCCTTCTAATGGCTATTTTGACCGATCTGTCATCATTCATCCGGCAGACATGTCCAACCCAGTCCCACTTTTAACTTAATTTAACAGACAAATATGCATCTCAAGTTAGTTTGTCCTTCGTCGTCAGACACCAAAAAACTAGTAAAGGAAATGTCTACCAACCTAGTCCGGGTGTCTGGTGACCTACGAGCTGGCGCATTTTTTGCACAAAAACTCAGCCTCACTGTGCAGAGGAGGAACGCGGCTAGTATCCTGGGAATATTGCCTCAGGCTAATTTAGGCTTAGATTTATGATCATATAAATAGGCTAATTGTCTATGTAAAAGTTTTGAATAAAATCTCAAGTATTCTGATTTGGCTGTGAACTCTTATGAGCTTCGCTCGCTCGAGCAGTAGGAATACTGGATTAGTATTTTCGCACTGAGGCTGGTTTGTTTAAGCGATTGTTATGACTATTCGTGTTAATCAAGAAGTTAGTGTAATTTAAATGTAATCGTAGCGTAAACTACTATCAAGGTCGGGGTTTAGAAAGGCCTGTACTGTAAGCAAATGTGGTAAATGTAAAAGAAGCAAACATAGATTATGACAGGTGTACCTAGTTATTCTAACCTTACTTGTAAGTTTTACCTAAAACTCAGTTATAGTATTTTTCTGGGTGAGATCTTTTTTACAATATGACCTCCATCAAATTTCGTCCTCGTCAAGTCTCGTTGTTCAGTAGTAACTTTTATTTGTGCTCGTAGAGTATGTCGTTGTTCGGTAGTTGTTTTTAGTAAAGAGCTGGACTTTACTACAAGCCACGATGGATTGCCGGGTGTTTATTAAAACATGGTTTCAAGATTAGTTTTTATTAGCTGCACATTTCCACGGTAGTTCACTGCATAATAAGCTATCAATATTACACTTTAAACAACATTAAACACACAAAAAAAATCTTGAGACGTCTTCGTCATCTTGATTCTCAACCCTCCTGATGATGGTAATAATTTAGTAGTTACGAGTATGACACCTGTCGTTGGCATTCCAGTACCCCTAGTGTAAATAAATTCGATTTCCAAACGTGACGTACGCGTTTGCGTTTAGTCTCATTTTGTATTGGATTTCGAAAGAGCGCGCCAAGCGGGACGTTTTGGAACCTCAAAATCCTATACAAAATGAGACTTAACGCAAACGCGTTCGTCACGTTATGATGTCGATCAAAGTTACACTAGGGGTACTGTTATAGAGTCGGACCCCACAGTTTTTTTGTCAAATGCTATGTAAAGTATGGTGACAAGGCAGTATAATTAAGTTACAAAAACATAGATTTGGAAAAGTCTGTACAATCTTATAGTTCTAAGTTCTGGGAACATTTAATTGTTTGCCCACACGTAAAATAGACTGCTTTACAGAGTGGTTTTAACATCAGATAGTGTTCAAGCGATATTTATTTTCGGCGGTTAAGCTTTCCCGACACGTCTGAGTGTTGTCTAGACAGTGACGCGTGACAAACAACTGTGATTTAATTTATGTTGTACGTATTGTCCGTAAATTTCAACCTAAATTAAGCAATAAACTACTTACTATGATTTTTGTGCCATTGTAAGTCAAAATAATATAACATACGAGCGCGACAATCATGGTCAAAGTTATCGCATTTACGGTGTGATTTATGCTTATTTAAATGACAATTTATCCACATTTTATTAGTTTTAAATAAAAATAGCTTTGCCACATTACTAGCGATAATTAAATCATTGGATAATATGACTTCATTTTTTTGACACTTCAACTTAGTTAATAACCTGTTAAACGTAACTTTCAACCAATGAAAAAATTCGATTGAAACTCTATACAAGAAAATCAATTATTTCTCATTATTCCTCTGGAGTTGCAGGCATACATAGGCTACGGAGACTGCTTACCATCAGGCGGGCCGTATGCTTGTTTGCCACCGACGTAGTATAAAAAAAATATTTCTCATTTATGATTACACGTAAATTTGAACTTCAGAAACCAGTCGCTTCGGTACTCATTACTTCACCAGATAGTTAATACGGCGGTTAAACTTTCCCGACACGTGTAAGTCTTGTCTAGACATCAGTGACGCGTGATGAATGACTTTGATTGAATTTATGCTGTCCGTGAAGTATCAACCCAAATTAAAGTACTAAACTTAGATATTGGGTTGGAAAAGGTAAGGAAATAGAACATATTTGGTACATTGTGTACCTGAGCAGAAATATAAAATTTCAGGGGGCGTATTTGAAATGATAATAGACAATAAGCGGTGATCGAAAAAATATTGAAATGTCAGACAACGTAAATCACGTGAGCATTTTATTCATCACACATTTTGTGCACACAAGGAATAAATTAAATGAAAGGAAATCATACTTCATACTTTTATTTCTTGCTTTCGATTGTCGATTGTCATCTTGCTACGCCCGTTTCTGACTAATATACTTTGAGATGTCTTAAGAATATGTTTTCAATGTACATTTATATAAATATATTACTTTTCCATTTTATTCCTTAAGTATTTTATATCCCAGTTAAATATATTCCCATCAATACAGAGCTATTATTCCATAATCTCTCAACTTGCCTCGACTACTTTACCTTGGATTATTCTTTAACTCAGGGCTATAACCGCGTATAGTTCGTCAATTGCGGGCATTTTTCTGTCACTCTAATTACGTCTTAGTAAGAGTAAAAAGACAGATCCCCGCAATTTTCGAATTCCGGTTTTCGCAGTAGGCCCCCAGGCCTACTTGATAGTAATCCTTATCGATTACCTTATATCATCGCTATAGCAGCAACGCTGCAACAGTTATGCTGCTGCAATTGTTATCTAAATGTTACCTTTACCCTGAACCCATGCCTACGTGAAAGTCGGCGTTGTACAAGACATTATATATACATATATCTATTTTAAATACTTAACCTTACATAAATTACGGCTGACATGAGAGAAGGCATCATTCTCAAAATTCGCTAAACATCCGAACTATCCGTAGAGCTCCCAATTCGTCCGCCCGACTTACTTTAACGCTGCTTAACCAGATGTGAAATAGGACATTTATTTGGTCACGAGTGAAATAAGAAGCACATCGTTCCTTGAGAGGAAAAGAGCATTTTTTACAAAAAAGAACTGCTTAAGCTAGAAATAAATATCTTCAAAGGTTTCTGAAGAAAAGTAGGTTTGATATTCAAGAGTCAAAAGAAAAATCTTATCTTAATCGGTACAGCACAAATATAACATATTTGTAGGTAACTAAAAATATACTCTGTAGGACTATTTATTTCAATCAATTTCAGTCTGTTTATTCAAGTCTGCGACAGTTCAAAACATTTCTTTTTTATATTAAAGAAGAAATGGAATCATAAAAATAAGACATGACATACAGACCAAATCCAATAATATAACGTGATACTGATCTAACATGGGTCTAACATCATTCCAATATGAGATGATTCTAATCTCCTTTAGAGGACCTGCTGAATTGCGCATTATGTCAACGTCACTTTTGAGACTGACAGATCAGTATCATATTGGAATGAGATCTAATACTACTTCATCCGAAAGGCTAATTATAGTAATTATTAATTAACATTATGTATGTACATGTATATAGGTATCTCAAACTTTTTGATATAGGTAATTTTTTTATATAATAATTGATTATTACTCAATAATTCCACCATTCGTATTTATTTTCTCAAAAATTTCGAACAATTTGATATTTGAAACTCTCGATAATTCTTAATATTTTAATAAGTCCTTCGAGTATAGAATTAACGACAGTCGACTGTAACTAAAACTCGAATCCAAACACGTCACTTTTGACACTGACAGACCAATATCAGATCAGAATCAGTATCATATTGGAATGAGATTTAATGTACCTAAAACTCAAATGGCCTGTTAACCAAACAACAACTAATCGGACAGTCAATTATTTCTCTAGGCATTTATACAATTATAAATATTGATGAAACAATGCAACGTCAACCCTAAAAGTAAGGCTTGCAATCCGGATCTGAAATATATAAAATTATCCGGATCTTCCGATACATTTCATATCCGTTATGCAAACCCTACCTAAGAGCGTTGCTGGATACAATATCGGATTTCAGAAAGGATCACAAAGAAGAAAACAATCGAATTAAAGCTGTTGTGAGTTATACTAACACTAAGCTAAACCGTATAATTAACTAAGAAGTATACCTATATTAAAACACCCTTTTAAATCTATTTATTCTATGTTTGATTATATAATTAAAAAATGTGCCTTATCAGATCTGTATCCTACGCATCTTGTTGGTAATCCTATGTTTAATTCCGCACAGTCCTCACGACACAGGCTCGACCACTGTGAGGGCTACTGTTTGCTCTATAATGCGGTTGTACATACTTATTATATATATTTATTTATTTATATATGTATGTGTGTATTATGTTTGTATGTATATGTTATTTTATGTATTTTAGCTTGATTTTGTTTTGCTATTGTAATTGTAGCACCGCTCTCAATCTCTCTGCTTAGCCTTAAGGTTGACTGGTAGAGAATGCCTCGTGGCATTAAGTCCGCCTTTTGTACTATAAGATTGTTTTCTTTTGTGCAATAAAGATTAAATAAATAAATAAATAAATACTTTATAGTTAATTTTAATATAATTACTAATGATTCATGAATGAATGATTCATGTCATGTCAATTTGGAAAATAAATGTAATTCTATTTGTATTTGTATTCATTATTCAAATTCACTGATAAACTGTTACGATTTTTACACATTATTAAATTATACGAGTAGAACGGGATTTACACCGTCCTCGAAACGTCGGAGGTTTTAAAACTTAATACACGATTAAACCTCGTTCTACTATTTAAAAATTGATTAAAATATAACCTTTAACCACAAAAGGACTTGAGCCACAAGCCTCTTACAACTGCATTTGTTCTAGAATCATCGGATATTGGACTGGACAATGTATTAAGGCGCGGTGTATAGTAAATCTTTAAATCGATACTTACAGGCTTGTATAAGGATTTCATCGATTATTTTCTAGGATGTATAACTTCAGTCTTTGAACTAGCTGTATGCTTGCCAGAAACACGATGGCTCAATTTTTTCTTGATAGATTATTGCTTTGAAAATATGCTTAAAATTGTATTTCTTTCGATATTTTAGAAGTACTATGATGAATATCAATATGAAATTCACTTCATTCGATAGCTTTTAAGTGACATTAAGCATTTTGCTTGTCCTTTTATCGATGCGTTAAATTTTTCATTCATAATTATGAATTCAACATTTTGTCTACTAAACGTTAACCTGCGCGGCAATACCGTCAGTACGCCAGTACGCCCGTGACCACTGTCAGCGTCGGACCTGTGCTAGTTTAGCGGACGTTACATAAAATGGATAATCACACTATAAATACACAAATGAGGTCTGTAGCGACTTTCATCTTGTTTGTCACTGTGACAAGGTACGAAATGGGTCACAAATTAAATCTTGTGACTGTATGTAACTATCTAATTTTTAAATTAATTAAGTATAAATCATAATCAATTTAAATTTCCGGAAAAGATCCCAGAACTATCAAACCAGAATACGGATGACGTCAGAATAAGGACGTAGGCGTGCTGCGGGCGCGGCGCGCGGGGCGCCCGCCTGCCTATTCTTCCACTTCGTCTGCTTCATCCCCTCAAAAACCTAAAATCCGTCTATAAGAGCGCCTTAATGCTTTAACATGCGCCTACATATCAATGAAGTTCTACTAAAAAAATATTCACATGCAATCGCTAGGGTTGAACATGAATTTAGGGAACTGGAATTTTATGATGCGAAGATAGCACTTCGTTTTATGATTATGACCTTTGGCTTTGTGTTGGAGTCACGTTCGGGTGCTACTTGATGGAAAATAGATAATGGTAAAGAAAATAGTTTTTTTGTGGAAAATACCATGGACCTAAAATACTAAGGACGTAGTTTCGCTAAAACACAAATAAGATTCCATCATCCACCAATTTTCTAGTATTTACGCGTGACACACACACACATTGACAGTTATCTCTATGGCCTCATCCACCAATCTGCCGTCAGTCTAATTGAGACGTCAGTGCATTAATTGTTCGAAGAAAATTCTGTAGGCATGCGTGGTCGAATATTGCAAAAAATTTCATACATAAGTTAATCAATTATCACATTATCTTTCGTAAAATACGATATTAATCCATGAAGTTGTACCTAAAGCGGAGGGCACTCTCACTTTTTTGCCATACTAAATTGAACCTTATCCTTGAGCTAGAAAGGTTTTCGTACCAAACTAAAGAAAATGTACTCAATCCGCCTAGGTATACATTCGTGACACGCACACATTGAATCCGTCCGCCATTACAGAGTCACAGCTGGTCATCAGTTGCGCGGCCTCTGTCAAATTGTTCCTCTATGGAAAATACGTATCGTTTAGATGACAGATGCCTGACAATGTGACAATAGCACGGCTCATTACTTTATGAAAAGTGGAAATACTTTTCAAAACCTAATTGTCAAAATTTGGCAAAATGACTGAGTTGTGTTATAAGTGTTATAACTGTTACCACTGTTACCAGTGTAGATACTTATAAAAATTCAATGAATTCATATCGTTTATAGAATATACAGTAAATATCACAAATATTTTTGCATTATCATGTTCACCAATTAGCATATCTAACAATTTACCATACTTATATGAGATAAATGGACTCCATAGTGCAGTGAGAGAAGAGAAGATAATTTATTATAGATGTAATTTTTTTAGGGTATCCGTACCCAAAGGGTCAAACGGGACCCTATTACTGAGACTCCACTGTCCGTCCGTCCGTCCGTCTGTCACCAGGCTGTAGCTCATGAATTGTGATAGTTAGCCAGTTGAAATTTCTACAGATTATCTATTTCTGCTGCCGCTATAACAAAAAAGACAAAAAACAGAATAAAATAAATATTTAAGGGGGCTCACATAAAAAAAGTGATTTTTAGATAATGGTACGGAACCCTTCGTGCGCGAGTCCGACTCGCACTTGACCGATATTTTTCTGTTCAAAATAATTTACTTAAAAAAAAACTAACCACTATATAACATAAATTCATTACGATATTTCATAGAGTAAAAAACACTAACGACATCTACTGTATCATCAAATCCCTTAATCTATCTTCCATATCGCTAGAAAAGGCACATTTCCAGAGATACGAGGAGTTATGTGACAGGATGAAAATTATGGATTGTTCCATGACAGTATTTGGATTGAAATGTAGGGGAAAAAAGCGGCCAAGTGCGAGTCGGACTCGCCCATGAAGGGTTCCGTACCATTTATGACGTATTAAAAAAAACTACTTACTAGATCTCGTTCAAACCAATTTTCGGTGGAAGTTTACATGGTAATGTATATCATATATTTTTTTTAGATTTTTCATTCTGTTATTTTAGAAGTTACAGGGGGGGGGGGGGACACAATTTTTTTCACTTTGGATGTGTCTCTCGCGCAAACTATTCAGTTTAGAAAAAAATGATATTAGAAACCTAAATATCATTTTTGAAGACCTATCCATAGATACCCCACACGTATGGGTTTGTTGAAAAAAATTTTTTTTTTTAATTTTATGACGTTTTGAAAAAAAAAAAAAAACTACTGACTAGATCTCGTTCAAACCAATTTTCGGTGGAAGTTTGCATGACAATGTATATCATATATTTTTTTTAGATTTTTCATTCTGTTATTTTAGAAGTTACGGGGGGGGGGGGGGGGGGACACACATTTTACCACTTTGGAAGTGTCTCTCGCGCAAACTATTCAGCTTAGAAAAAAAATATATTAGAAACCTCAATATCATTTTTAAAGACCTATCCATAGATACCCCACACGTATGGGTTTGATGAAAAAAGATTTTACAGTACATATGGGGCTACTTTATAGCACTAGTGCGAGAAGTAGCATATTACGTTACTGTGTCGAACATTTAAAGGGCCATATGTACTGTAAAACGTTGTACGATACATGTGCGAATAGGTAATTCGCAACTCGTGTCGATTTAAAACACTCCCTTCGGTCGTGTTTTAATTTATCGCCACTCGTTTCGAATTTCCTATTTTTCGCACTTGTATCGTAATGTACTATTTTGAGTTTCAGTTCTAAGTATGGGGAACCCCCAAAATTTATTGTTTTTTTTCTATTTTTGTGTAAACATCCTAATGCGGTTCATAGAATACATCTACTTACCAAGTTTGAACAGTATAGCTTTTATAGTTTCGGAAAAAAGTGGCTGTGACATAATCGGACAGACAGACGGACATGACGAATCTATAAGGGTTCCGTTTTTTTTGCCATTTGGCTACGGAACCCTAAAAACGTGTACCCACGAAATATTTTACTCTTATTATTTGCACGGAAATTATATTGTAACAGTCATGACTTAGGTATCATCAGATGTAATGGACCGGCCAATGTTCTCCAAAATGTCTGGACATGTATTTTTTTGAACATTTGTCCAATTCTAACTTGGTCCTCTCCGATATACCAGGATCGGCTGTCCCAAATCAAAACCTAGCAAGGGACATTTTTTGGTAAAATACGTTTTTCTAATAAACCTGCCACAAATTTTGAGCTGCGTCGAATGCAAAAACACCTGTATTCCTATCACAATTAGAATCAAAGTTAAGAGACCTATCAAACCTAGCAAGTGCATATGTTACCTGCAAATATAAAATTCAAAATACTAGTAAGTAACATTTCCAAGCTTAAAAACCTATTAAATGTGCCATATACTAGGTTTTTGAATTTGAAAACGGAGCTTACTAGGTTTTTAAATCAGAAATAATCCCATACTAGGTTTTTGATTTTATTGTGATATGAAATTGCCGAAGTGTAGAACAAGGAAGTCAAATATTATAATAAATAAAACCTAGCAAGTAAGTAATGAGTGAAATCGGCGTTAAAGGTCGCCGCGTCCCGCCGCCCCGTTTGCGATTCGGGATCGGGAACAAGTTTCAACTTGAAGTTTGTAGTTGGTCGTACTTTGCGTTGCTGCGCGGACGCATACATAATGATTAAACATTACATTTCATTTCATATTTAGGCTGACAATTGTACGGCCCAAAATAAAAATTGGACTCTGTATACGGCCTTAGCTACTATTGTCAATACAGAAAAAACGGTGGAGTTTGTAACTTTGAGTTACTTAACAAAAGGACATACTCATATGACTGCGGATTCGGTTCACGGAAACATAGAAAGTAAAATGAAAAAATAAGGAGATGTCTTGGACTGTAAAGATTTTAAGGATGTCGTAAACAGTTCGAGGAAATATATACTCTTAATTGAATCCACAAATTTCAAGAAATGGCCAAGGAAAAAAAGAGCACCAAGAAAGAATGATGATGAAGATTTGATGAAGTCTTTCTTGCTCAACCAAGTTGTTAGAGTGAAATTCGTTGTTGGCTCAAAAAATGTTTTTTACAAGACATCTTTCAACGAGCCATTTGCAGAGTTAGATTTCCTGCCCAAACCTATAAAGTAACAGAGCTTCCCATAAAAATATCAGGTCCTCGAGGCATTACAGCACTAAACCGGCCAAGAGCATGTCAGACCATGCTCAGAGTAGGGTTCCGTAGTTACTCTTCCGTCACAATAAGCTAAACTGGAGCTTGAAGTATAGTAGATTGTTAGCCAAGGGATGAACTGTGGATGTACGTCTTTTAACTATGAAGGGGAAACTTTTTGCGATAACTCAAAAACAGCTAAACTGATCAGGTCCGCTATAGTTTTCGTTTAATGTCTTTCTTAAGCTCTACTTCCACGATTTTTTTTTCATATTTTTTGGACCTATGGTTCAAAAGTTAGACGGGGGGGGGGACACTCTTTTTTTTTCTTTCGGGGCGATTATCTCCGAATATATTCACTTTATCAAAAAATGTTTGTTAAAGACCCCTATTAGTTTTGGAAGACCTTTCCAATGATATCCCACACTGTCGGGTTGAAACAATGGTTTGCAAAAAAGGAAATAAAGAAACAAAAAAAAATTCACCCCCACTTTACGTGTAGAGGAGGTACCCTAAAAAAATATATTTTATAATACGACTTTGTCGGCTTTATTGATTTATATATCCATGCCAAATTTCAGCTTTCTAGCACTAGCCTCGGACAGACAGACAGACAGACAAACAGACGGACATAGCGAAACTATAAGGGTTCCTAGTTGACTACGGAACCCTAAAAAGGACATTATAGTTGCTAAATTAGTGCGTAATGCCAGAAACAAGGCGTGATTTTTGGTGTCAACTGCCGATTAACAACCAATCGATTAATCTCCAAACTGGGGGCGAATTAATGCCTGAAGACGCTTGGTTATCGATTAATAAATAACTCTTTTTTCAATATTTTTTTCTTGTTTTTTTATGGTCCTACTAAATTTATAAATATTATTAATATGAAAGTTCGAATGTTTGTTTCTGAATCTCGCTAAAACGCCTAAATAGATTTGCGTGAAATTTAGCACACAGGTAGTTTATAAGCTAGGTTAACATAAATAATAGTTTTGAGCCTGGAAATCATCTCGTCGTGGGTGAAAGAAAACATGGAAGTTTACGCGGCGTAGTCGCGAGCAAAAGTTGGTAGTATTCCTGAATAATGTATACCTCCTAGATTGCTAATTCTACAAATTATCCGTTAAAACAAATAAAAATCCTAGTCCAATTTAATAACCTAGTCTTTTGCTAGGTTTTATGTTAGGGATCTAAAATTAAGCATCAAACAGAACCAATTCAAAAACTTAGTAAGAGCACTTGGTAGGTTTTTATATTGTAATTGACAAAACACTCCTGTCAAATTTTTATAGTCAGTCGTTAGTAAGGCACATAAATCTTGTAAAAATACACATAATTTTAGTTTGACTAATTCTTCTTGTAAAGCAAGTTATACTTCTTTATATGTAAACAAGTCTTGTGTGTAAAAGGTCTCTGTGTCTGAATTTTTCAACAAAGAGTTTGTTTGCCTCTCCTGTAAAATTACGCTAAATGCACTTACTAGGTTTTGATTTGGGACAGCCGAGGTGTTTCTTGTAACAGGAGTAATAAACTGTAGGCTGTACTCCTCAAACTGGCCAACAGTAACTTTTAAAAAATAACTTATATATTTTAAAAATAATATTTAATTTGTATGAAAAAGAGAAAATATAAAGGTGCCACTATAGGCACTACCTACCGCTTATATTATTTATTTACGAATAATATTTATATATTTTAAGAGTTAACTACCGTAAAATGTACGTAATTTGCGTCTGACTGTTTAATTGTGCCTCAACAGTTTTTAAATAAGTAATGGCCTCATTGAAACAGCTAAATTTATTTACAATAACAGTATACATAATGGATTTAAACAGTGGTGTTACTATAACTAGCTTAAATCTAAAATAGGTCCTTGAATATATTATTGGAAGTATTAGAACAAATTAAATTATTTTCAAAAAATATTTTAAGAGCCCATCAACGTGCTCACTAGCGCCACTTCTAAATAAGTGTGATTATTTAATTTTAACGATATATATTTAAAAACGGCGGCCGCTATGTACTGTATTTTGTATTTAATTACCTTTCGAATACAACATAATAGTTTTTACGTTGCTGGATTCGTCAATCTAGGCGTCCAAAGTTAAAACGGCCGTTTTAGTTTTAAGTTCATAGATCGACGAATCTATCAACATAAAAACTAGTTTGATGTATTCAAAAGGTACTTAAATACAAAATACAGTACGTAGCGGCCCCCTTTTTTAAATATCTATCGTTAAATTTAAACAATCACAACTATTTTCCAGTGGCGCTAGTGAGCACGTTGATGGGCTTTTCAAGTAGAAACACTACTATATAAATTATAAACTGGAATAAATGTCATATACTAAGGAAAAGTGACCAAGGCCTCCAGTGCCCCAGGCTGGAATCGAACCAGCATCCTCTGCTATCGCGCCAGGTGCCTGAGCCACTCGGCCACCGGGGTCACGGCAGCATTGGTCAAATTTTTCAAGTATATGACATTTATTTCAGTTTATAGGTCCTTGTTTGTCCTTGAGGCATTGTACCAAGGATGCTGGCGGCATTACCTCGTTGTATGGCAATACTGATACTTTATGCGAGGAAGCCGCCAGCTCTTTGGTCACCAGTTATGTCAACCAGACGCTCCAATGGTCTCATTTAAGTGCTACAACATGATATTAGTGATGGTTTACTTTAAATCGACGTAAAGGTCTATCAACAATTATAATAATTTTAATTACCTAATTTCGAATTTCGGAGAAAATTTTGGAGCACTCCACTCTGCAACCTATCTAGTTAACAACGCGACAAATTTGCGTTTTGTTGCAATTAATAAGACGTTGCTGCACTACAGGTTAAAAATTGGAAAAACCGTCTTAAAACCATACATGTTTCAGTTCACTGTGCAGAAAATATTCAACAACCTAGGTACCTCAATCTCGACATTCTGCCCGCCACGCTAGTTTCTGAGAACTCTAGTTCTTGAACTTTGAACAAGGTCCTTCAGGCTGCATAGTAAATGGTGACGCTTTAGCTTTTCCCTGTGCCTTTAAATCTTTTGAGCTTCTATGTCGAACATGTTTTTACATTATAATCAAATGTGTGTATTCTTTGGTTAGTCAATTGAAAATATTTTAGCGTAAATAAAGGCAACGTAGTACACGAAAATGTTAGTTATTGAAATTGACAAGCAAACATACATCACCATTTTGAACTTTCAATCACACATTGGTAGTCGAAGTGAGATCTAACTAGACAGTCTAAATCTTATTTTAAAAATAAGTTGGATAAATGGAGATAGTGAAAAGTATAAAAAAGGTCACAATCGTGACATATCTTTATATTGAAAAACGTTTTTAATAATCAGGAACTATTACTTATGTATTAGCATTTATATTTTCTGTACTCATTTCATTCTGTATTATTCCAGGTTTGACAATGTAGCCTTAATATCATTTCCAGTATGTATTTGTTAATAAAATTGTATGATCAATACAGTGTACCAACATTAGGTTATATTAATATGACAGTTATCACATTTGCCAAAATATCACATTTGGCGCGTAAAACGGATATATGTCATCTGTGGCAATCCTATCTTTGTCTGTCATCCATTTTTTATCGCTAAGAAAGAAGCGTTTAATTTTTTCCTTATTATTTGTTATTATTTTTTCCTGCACCAACATACAAAAATGTCTCTGTTTGACCCAATGGTTGACTGGTAGAGAATGCCTTTTGGCATTAAGTTCGCCATTTGTACATTTTTCTTTAGGTGTACAATAAAGTTTAAATAAATAAATAAATATAAGCTTTGTAAAAGTTACTGATTAAAAACCTCTGAAGAAGAAATACCTTTGTTCATATTTAAACTATTTCAAGCATCACTTGAATCCCCTGGAAGAGGCTCACAAGGTGGGCTTTCATATGAAAGAAAAATAATGTAAATGATGTGATTTATAATTGTTACATATTTGCTGTGACTTATTTATAATGCTAAATAAATGAACTAGAGTCATGTCAGTAATATCAAAAGGCATGACATTTTTGAACAACTCATGTAGGTTGTCAATAACAAGTATAAACAAATATAACAAAAACCTACCCATGATTATTATGTCAAGTTAGTCAAGAGCATGTTTGATCTAAAGTTATTTATGACTTATCGGACATAATAATTGCCTTTGTTGAAAATCCAAGCAACTTTTGACGATTATTGTTTACATCAGTCAAGTCATTCCACAATTTCCTCAACACTGCAATACCTACTCTTTATAAAATTGATATGACAGACTTATTTTTGGTAGATGCTATCAATTTTATTATTTTTGTTATCATACTGGTTTCAACGATTACGTAACATTACGTGCTCAAACCTAATAAAATTTGCGTGGTTCCCAACAATCAGCTCATAGCCAAATTGTCACTATACACGTTCATTGCCAACTTCGCCAGGTCTTCAATAAAAGCTAGATCGATTAAACTCCTGTTAAAAACTCAGTTCAGACTATGAAATAGAAATTTCGTAAGCACAAACACAGAAGGGGAACAAAGAAATACAAAGAAGAAAGCATAATTACTAGCGCTAATCTTACGATAAGATCATCGGGTGAAAGAATCACGGCGGGTAACATAAAATAAAATAAAAATTTATGAAATCGACTCAAATGTATTACATATAGTGAACTAAAGATGAACGGATGAAGACGCATCAAGATAAATAAATAAAATACAATAAATACATATTAAATTTATTTTATTATACAAATTGACTAATTCCCACAGCAAGCTCATATTTATAAATACTTAAATACATGGAGAACACTCATGATTCAGGAACAAATGTGCTCATCACACGAATAAGTAAGGTCTACCTACCAGACCTGAAATTAACGATAATATGAATTAAAACACAGTTGTTTTATACATATGAATATCTGGAAGACCGAGTTTTGCTCAGGAAACATAAAAACTCAAAAAAATTGCGTTTTCCCAGGGATAAGACCTAGCTAGATCGATTTTTCGCCCCCGCAAAACCACCATATAAGGTAGAAGTACTATTGCTCGACGCTGCACTAGTCACCGACATGGGCACTTTATTTCATGGAAATATAGGTTAAATTTGAACATCGAAGATTGTTCTGTATTCGAACTTAATCCTTGTCACTTTGACATAAAGTGCCCATGTCGAGTACTATAGTAGACGCAAACCAAATTGACGACCGGGATCGTAAAACTTCTCATTCACACTCGCGTGGTCGTAGGTAGGATGAGAGAGATATGACCTCGGTCGTCAGTTTGGTTTGCGTCTACTATAGTGCAGCGTCGAGTACTAGTACTTCTACCTTAGTAAATTTCATCGAAATAAGTAGAATTGCTCGTTTAAATGTATAAGATATTCGCATAGCGCCTAAGATGAATCGTAAACCAAGAACCGATACATGTATATTTATGTATCCTAGAGATACATACATGCTACGCTTAAATAGGAGATTATACTTTTTATCACACTTGTACATACATGAGTATTCAAAGCAGGCGAGGATTAAGAGACGATATTACTTTCGAGGTGATGAAGTTTTTTTTTTCATATCTTAAGTTATGTGAACCAAGGATTATAAGTACCTATACATTTCTTTTTTTTTTGTAAATTAAGCTGATAACAAAACCTATACATTTCTTTATTTTCTGTAAATCAAGCTGATAACAACAAAATAATATCTGCAATTTTTAGTAGAAGTAGAATGTTATTGAACTTGTCAAATTATTATTATTATTTATTTATTTTAAACTTTATTCCACATCAAAGGACAAATGGCAGACTGCCTCGTGGCATATTATGGTTATAAATAATAAATTTAGTTAATTTTATACTTAACAGTTCTACAAATATTCATGTTTTTTTTACAATCGTAGTTATATGTCGAATCTGCCTTTGCATGTTTCTCGTTAAGAATAACACAATAGTTCCTACAACTATCCATATCACCCTTAATAAACCTAAAGTACTTTTATTGTTTGATATTTTCTTGTTACCCATTGGTAATAATAACTTTGAACCTGAAACATTAGAAACATTATTATATGTGCTTTCAAAGGGATATGTGAGTCAAACCTTCGAACAAACCAACCATCTACATAGATCGGACATAAAAACATGAGGGACTTGCCGACCAAGTGTGATATTTAAGGCATGGCGAAGATAGCCGGCAAATCGTATACCAGCCGAATTTTTGCACTGGTTTTCTCAAAAAATGCGTGGATATACAACCAAAAATTAATAGTGACCAAAATTTCAAGTTCAGCGCGACGCGTGACGCGTGTTCAAGCCAATTTTGCCTGCCTAGTCCGGCAATTTCGTGCGAAAATTCATTGCAAGCGCACACAACACGCAGCCTATTATTACGTAATGAATTTATACCTACGCATGTTAGAGAAAAATATTATAGGTAGGTCCATTTAATCTGTAAATCTGCTTAGAGCTGGTAGTTTACATTAAATATGATAAAAGTTGGTTCCAACTTACAGAGTTGCTAGTAGGATCATGAATCTTTGCTGGTCTCAAGGTCACTGGTTACCTAGACCGTTCGACTTCCTTAACCTAAAACAATAGAAATACGCACCCCGTCTCTCTCTAACTAATACAATGTTATGAAATGGGTAATATAGGTACGACCGTTCTCGGCAAGTGTAGAACAGTAAAGACAAGGAGTCATTACCATTCAGGCTTAATAAGGAAAGTATTTCATTGTACCAGTGTTTCACTAAAATGAACCTTGAAATATACATGTATTTCATTTATTTTGCATCTTATATGTATATAAATAAGGTTACTTATGCAGTAAGCGCCAATGAACATAAGATTTATTTTTCAGAAGACGTAACATTACGCGATTTGAATATAGATAGTGTACTATTATATGTACGAGAGCAGTGTGTTATATGTACGAGAAAAATGATCATACGAATGTTGTTGTGTATTTTTTTCATTAATATTAGTATTCATATAATTCATATTCACTAAACGGTAATGACATTGGGCAACCATTGTGTAAATAAATACCTAATTCAATCTATAAGCAATTTTTAATATTAATCTAAATCACATATTTTATAATTAAAGCCATTACGAAATTAGAATAGAAACTGTTTAGCCATTGAAGAATAAGCAAAACTTTAAATCAATTCAAAATATCCCTCTCTAGAGCCACAAACCCTCTCAAAACCTTGCTAACACTATAAACAGTATCATGGGATTGAAAATATTTTACATAGAAAAATAAAGCTTATGCTTTTGGTTTTAAAGTTAAAATTAGTTGTCAAGCTTCAGTGTTCATAATACCTTTCCTTTTAAGTTGCAATTTGATAATTCGAAGCATTTACTTGGGTCCAAATTTTGTGGCTTCTGTCCTATCATCTTCTCGTGCGTTTATTGTATTGAGGTTATTATACTGTCTGTATTGTTGAATATTCGCCATATAAACGAACCCACAATGAGCCGCAAAATTACGTAATCTGTCCAAAATCTTCTTTTCATAGTCCCGAGAAGATTTTATTAGGCTAAGAAGAAAATATTTCGCAATTCCAACGATTTTTCCACAAAAATGCCAACATATAGAAATAATTTTAATTAATTTAATTGTAATGAAATAATCAAACCAATAAAAGGTTTTCTTCTTCTTCTTTTAACACATTGACTGCCGGGAACCCGGTTGGCGGGCGCTGTGTTCGTAGTCGCTTTCCTCTACAAAGCGGGAAAACGCTAGAATCGGCTACGCGTGTAGCGCTACGAAAACGTTGGCAGTGAATGCGTTAACATATGGCCTCCATTGAATCTATGAAACCAATGTCAAGTCGTTTTTCGGTTAGTTACTTTTAAGTGTGCTCGTAGAGCAATAACGTTATTCGGTAGTTGCTTTTAGTAAAGTGATAGCTGGACTTTACTACAAGCCACGATGGATTGCCGGGTGTTGATTAAAACATGGTTAAACGCGTTTCAAGATTAGTTCTTAATTAGCTGCACACTTCTACGTTAGTTCACTGCATAATAAGCTATCAATATTACACTTTAAACAACATTAATGAGAAAAACACAAAAAAAAACAATCCAATAAAAGGTCGAAAGATTAATAATGTTTTGAAATAAGTGGTTGTTGTTAACATGACATTTTATTTGACCACTAGCGCCCACCTCGGCTTTTCACGGGTAGCAAGACAAAACTTAAGCAAACTATACCCCTAAATCTTCCTCAATAATCATTCTATTGGTAGGTGAAAACTGTATGAAAATTAGTTCAGTAGTGCTTGCTCAGTACGTGGCGGGGTAGGTACTTTGTTTTATATGACATAGAGATACTATGTAGCGATACTTAACTATCAGAGGGCCAAATAGAATCTTGTTAGTTTTGACATGAGGAACTTCAGGCTTTATTTCATGTCCCAACTCAAGTTCATATTTCGGAAGATTTTTGGAACATAATAATACATTTAAATGTTCTGACAGCTGATATAAAGAATAATGTATAATAAGAATAAGACTATGGTACTATGTCTAATTCGACAAGGCGAGGTTACTAGTACGTAAAAATGTTACGTACCACGTAAAATACGTGAAGCGATTGAGATTGGGCGGCGCCCTAATTTCAACCGAGACAGCGGCTGGGCTGTGCCGCCGGCATGGGAGGCTGTAAACCATGGACAAAATTCCGGTGCGTGTTGTGATCGTGCATTGGGCATAGTGAGTTCGTGCTGTTTATCGTTACAAGTGTTGGATGACCCAAAACCGCCACCGAGCAGGCCTAGACATACTATGTACAATACCGACAGCACGCGGCGATAGTGCAAGACCACCACTCCCAACCGGTTATCTCAGCGTACTGCTGCGCACAGCGCGGTCTTCGTGAACGCTACTTATATACTGTTAGTACTTGAAAATGGAGACTTAGGCTCTCCGAAACATATCAGTCGAGTGACTAATACTATAACACGCTAGACAAACCGTAAAATTAGCTTAATAAGACTATGGTGTTAAATTAGGTACCTACGGTTTAGAATACCTGCGTACCACCTTTTGAGTTTTTATATCCGAGATTATTATTATTATTAAATTTGCCAAAATACTACTTTATCATCTTGTTTTTGTATCAAATTTGTATTAAAATCACAGATCATTTAGCAAACAGAATTTTTATTACGGACAAAATTTTTGAGATGCGCTCATAGTTATTTTCAGTACGTACAATCCTTTAAAAACTGGTGAGAAATTTCAATTTTATCCAAAAGAAAGACCAAGTCATTAGACGCAAATTTTGAGTCGCTGCATCGTGTTGACTGGTGAAATTTACTTTAATATTGAACTGATTGCGAATTATTAAATTTTAAAAGCATTCATCTAGTGGTAAAACATTTTCCCCCTTATTCATTTCAACTTTACGGGCCTCATTTAGTTAAATTATATTTTATCCCTTTCTTCCAAATACATAGGTCAAAATGAGAGATAAAGACAAGCGCTCCGCAGCTAAATCAGGCCAGTAACGTATTTATGAATAACGCCATTTGTGTTTTGCTCGGTACAAAATTTTGCTTATCCCTCATGGCTTGTACTCAAATACTAATAAGTACGTAATTCGTGCTATTAGATTTTGGAATCGTCCGCTTGTTTGGGCTTAATATTAGCAACGGGTAAGTAACAATTATGCCCACTTGTAAAACAAATACCTAACTTCTATTCTGCTAATGACAGCCTATTTAATGCCAAATGTAAGCCTCGTCTAACGGCTTTTGTCTAAAGCTTTGGTGATTGATTAACGGCGTATTTTCGTTGCGTACAGCGTTACATTGTATTTGTTAAATCTTGCACAAGAGACTTGTGTGTTGATAAAGTCTCGTGTAAATAAATGAGACGGGTATAATTAATCGTACGCACTCAACGTAATTAACGAGGAGGCCTTAAATGGAGCTTAGGAAAAACCTATAGCGTTTTTTGTGGCAACGCCTTGCAATATAATTACCATTGAAAAATGACACAGTAACAAGGCCTTTAAATTGCAGAAATGCCACTCAGCGCCAGAATCAACAACAAAAACTACTAATTGCGATACGAAGCGCCCTTAAAATTGACAATTCAGAAACGTCCACAGTTTCACTAATTGACGCTCGTAATTAGAGAAAGTGGCTGTAAAATGACCCGTTTTATTTTATTTTAAAAATAGTCACTAAAATCGCAAAGTAAATTAATCATAATTTAAATCTCGTGTAATGTATTATTTATATGGTCCATACATTTTGGATGCCTCGAAGACCTCAGTGTTATCTTTGATACCAGACTTACTTTTCGTGATCACAGCAAATGTTATTAAAATGTACATGATTTTTTTAATGATAAATGTCATTTATAATGCCAATTTATGTGCATGTTAGTTTTAAGTATATTGCTGTGACACCCTGCAAGGGGTCACATATAAAGTATATAAACTTACCTACTTATAAGCCCCACCTAATAATGTGTAATGTGATATGCAATAAACATTGAATTGAATTTTTTGTATTTTTGAAGTGGTCTTAATTGCGATGTCCATGTCCTAACCACATTTCATCGCTTATTAATGAAGTGAAATCACCGCTAATTTTAACTTGTAGAATTTTTTGCCTACTCGTTGAATTTACGACCCTCATTAAATTTTTCCAATAGAGATTGACCTTATCTAAGATAAATGGACGTCTAACTCATTGAGAAATCCCTTCAGTCAGTCGTTTTCGTCGAAAGGTTTTGGCTAAATACCATTATCTGAACAGTGTTAGCCGAAACGTTGATGCAATTGATCAATTACAAATTGAACAGTAAACTGTAACCGTCCTTTACGGTTTAAGACTGACTCATGCTAGGCCGGGCCGGAGCTTACGGTGCTTATCTGTAGGGGCATATCATATCTGTGGTTGATATACAACAAATTGTGTCAAAAAATTTCAATAATGTTAATATCCAGGGAGGTTCATAACAATTATTTGTTTTTTAGGTTTTCCTTACCACATAACAAAACAAGCCACAAGCTCAAAATATTATACCGAACATTCTCCTCTCATGTGAAAGTCAGCACCGACATTGGCGAATTCACCCTGTGCAAATTGGCAGGGAGTAAAAGCCAGGGAAAAAAAAATATCCAGGGAGGAAAATGAGGACAGTTTGGTTGAAAAGGCGATTTTGCATGGGTCTTCCAAGTTCATCTTAAAAAGGTCTCGCGGAAGAATTTTTAGACGTTCACTCAGCAATAATAGCGTGTAGAAAAGAAATATGGATGTTAACACATACAACGGTCAGTAATTTACCTATTTACGTACATTTTTTATTTCAAGTTACCTAAGTTTTTTTTTTGAGGATGGCACATATTATGTTTTACGCTCTTGTGTAAAATTGGATCTGAAGTCCTTCCTAGGTTTTGATATGGGATTTGCTTTACTGTATTAACCCATTCATTGCCGACGCTTCATATTTTTAATCATCACAGTGCCGCCTCCTTCCACGCGACGACGCGAATTCGCGTCCTCGGTATCACGTTTAGGCATAGACAGGACGCGAATTCGCGTCTTCGGCACTGAATGGGTTAAATCGTCACTAGACATGCTGCGTATTAGATTTGGGGATAGCAGCTCTGGTAATTATGCCGATTTGAAGCAGGTGGCTCTGTAATTGGGACGGACTAGGTGGTGGGACACAAATAAGATAAAAATCGAATTGTAGCCATTACCAAGTTTTGTTAGAAGCGCTGGTGGCCTAGCGGTAAGAGCGTGCGACTTGCAATCCGGAGGTCGCGGGTTCAAACCCCGGCTCGTACCAATGAGTTTTTCGGAACTTATGTACGAAATATCATTTGATATTTACCAGTCGCTTTTCGGTGAGGAACCCGGAACATCGTGAGGAAACCGGACTAATCCCAACAAGGCCTAGTTTATCCTCTGGGTTGGGAGGTCTGATGGCAGTCGCTTTCGTAAAAACTAGTGCCTACGCCAGATCTTGGGATTAGTTGTCAAGCGGACCCCAGGCTCCCATGAGCCGTGGCAAATGCCGGGACAACGCGAGGAAAAAGAAGAAGAAGAAGACTAGGTTTTGTTATAGGGCAGACGTCCTTCAACTAACATTATTGAGATTATTATCGAAACAGTTGCTTCAACATATGTTCGAGATAACCAGGAGTGTCTCATTTAGCAACAACACTGCCTAATCTACTACTTATCAAGCTGTATCAAATATCAAGAGTGGAGATAAAACCCATATAGATATGAGTTAGAGAAGTACTTAGGAAACTTCGTGAAATGTTGTTTCGTAGTATGTTTAGTTACAGTTATGTTTGTAAACAAATAATTATCATTGTGAAGTTTCCTGTTTACGAGTAATACCTACGGATAGTTTTACATATATTTGGCACTAAATAAGTTTTTTTTGTTATTTCGGTATTCAATATTTGCGCGCTGGTGGCCTAGCGGTAAGAGCGTGCGACTTGCAATACGGAGGTCACGAGTTCAAACCCCGGCTCGTACCAATGAGTTTTTCGGAACTTATGTACGAAATATCATTTCATATTTACCAGTCGCTTTTCAGTAAAGGAAAACATCTTGAGGAAACCGGCCTAATCTCAACAAGGCCTAGTTTACCCTCTGGGTTGGAAGGTCAGATGGCAGTAGTTCGTAAAAACTGGTGCCTACGCAAAATCTTGGGATTAGTTGTCAAGCGGACCCCAGGCTCCCATGAGCCGTGGCAAAATTCCAGGACAACGCGAGGAAGAAAAAGGAGGAGGTATTCAATATTTGCATTGTTCTCTATATATTCATTTATTCAGTTAAAAAATGTCGTAGAAAATTGAGCGCGCCTTTTGTTCTATTTTTTTGACCTTCGCAAAAATTATGTTTTAATAAATGTAGGTACTAAGTTTCTTGCGAAAAACATCCAAATATAAAGTGTTTTTTTTTTATGTTTATAATTAGAAGGCTTTTCTGTTTTTCCATTTCATAAAATACACTTAAGTAAGAATTAAATCTACAAAGGAAATTTTAATTAATATAGACAGGTACTACAAGAAACTAAATGTCATAAAACCTCTTTTGTAATAGAAACTACCAATAATTAAATACTTAATTAAGTATTACAAGTAAAAAGTTCTCCTCAAAGGGATAAGTTCGCCTTTGTACTTCGCTTTTCCTATTTGTACGAGTTTACTACTACTAGGTACTTAATTAACACAAGTTAAAGTCGTTAAACCGGCCCGGGGCCGGGCCGGGGCGCCGGACACTTCATTTTCTATGACAGGTGATCGTTGATCACGTGATGCTTGTCATCTTTTAGTCGTTATTTGTAGAATGAAATAGTAATTTATATCCCATAATTAGGAGAACATCTTACTTAATTATTTTTGCTAATATCATCTGTAAAATACAATTAATAAACTATCGGATCCTGTGAGCTTACCAAACTCCATATCTTCGCCATAAAAAAAACTGAATTGATACAAAAATCTATATAATTTTTGAACCAAATTACACGACAATCGATTGTCAAATGCGACCTGTAGACGAGAACATTTGGAAATACGAGAAGATCTTTGCCCAAAATGAAACAGAGAACTCTTTCGCTCGGTCAATAATGAAACAATTACGATACAAGTGCAATGCTGAGAGACTACAAATTAAAGCACGACCGAAGGGAGTTTTTAAATCGACATAAGTTGCGAATTACCTGTTCGCATTATTATGATACGATTATGCTACAACGTTTCATAATATGGCCCTTAAAATTTTCGTCATAGGATCGTAAAGTGCTAATTACCGCACTAATGAGTTTCTAACGACACTAGTTTGTAGGTAGTATAACATTCACACTGTTTCGATACCTAATATTTTCCGATAAATGAGACAATGTATCTTTTACACCACATAACTCAAGATCGATCTTCATAAAATGGCGGAACCATATGGGCCATAAAGATGGCGGTTACAAATAAAAATACAATAACGTTAGTATAGAGAAACACTCTGAAGTATCGGATGAACAATTTATTCCGAATTTAGAATAAGTGGGTCAAAATTATTTTCGTTTCGTTTTTGTCTCTAAAAATGTAGCAGAGTGAAGCTTTTTGTATGAGATGAAGTTATGTATTTAATTTTTCACACGTAAATTGAACAACTGGGGAAGTTCCTCCACCTTACAGAAAACAGCAGCCAAATAACACTAGACCCTACTCATAGTGTTGTGTTCCTGCCGGTGAGTAAGGTTGCCAGAGCTTAATGGGGGCGGGTTTAGGGTCAGCAACGCACATGTAACTCCTCTGGAGTCGCAGGCGTACATAGGCTACGGAGACTGCTTACCATCAGGCGGGCCGTATGCTTGTTTGCCACCGACGTAGAATAAAAAAAAATAACGATGACTCACGCTAGAACGGGTACGGGTAGGGTCCGGGCCAAGGCGTCCTACGCTTCAGTTTTCTATAGAACGCACTGCGTGATCGTCGATCGCCCGCAATATAAAACGAAGTATCGGAACCCTCAGCCCCGACCCGGACGATTCTAAGGCCGGCGCCCCACTGCAGCGCACGCTATGTACACGACCCACGTTCCTATACAAAATTTCGTGGGCTTGCCCACGGTTTGTATTAAAACGTGGGCCGTGGATGTAGCGTGCGCAGCAGTGGGGCGCCGGCCTAACGCCTGAGTCATCCTTTAACCTAGAATTTTCCAAAAACGTTAGCTTGTTATTTTTTATTTCGTTCTATTAATAACCGCGATTTATTTAATACTCGATATACTCAATGCGACATAACAAGTATCTCTTAAATCACAGTCATATTGTGTACAATGTAAAATATAATTAAAATGAAATTCTAAAATTTTAAAATGAATTTCCTCCAACGGACGCTTCGGCTGTGAAATGAGCTCCCTGCCGAGGTTTTCCCGTGGGGCTACAGTATCGGGTTTTTCAAAAAAGCAGTGTACAAGATTTTAAAGGGTCGCCAACGCGCATGTAATATGTCTGGTATTGCAGGCGTCCACAGGCTGCGGTGACTGCTTACCATCGGGCCGTATGCTTGTTTGCCACCGAAGTGGTATACAAAAAAGATGCCAGTTAGTTTTAGGTCAAGAACGGTATTTAAATGAAAATGTAAAATATATATAAAGCGAGAATAGAAAAACTGAAATACGAATGAAGGTTCAAAGCGAGGTGAAATAGAGTTTGTATTTTATAGAGTTTGCGCTTAAACTTCAAACTATGACATATAAAATAATTTTTTTCATAAAATATTAAAGAAATATACTTATTTTTAGCCTTTTCGTGCTATTCCTTTGAATAGATAAATAAACAACTTTTCGAATCCAATTAAAATATGTTTCTCCTTTTAAAAAATGTTTTTTATGGAACGTCATTTTTATAAATAATAAACCGGCCAAGAGCATGTCGGGCCACGCTCAGTGTAGGGTTCCGTAGTTACTCTTCCGTCACAATAAGCTAAACTCGAGCTTAAAGTATAGTAAATTGTTAACCAAGGGATGAAACGGTACCTTTCACCTGAGTTAAACAAATAGGCAAATTTGCATAATCAGTACCTAATTAAAATAAGTCTTTTTACTATGAAGGGAAAACTTTTTGCGATAACTCAAAAACAGCTAAACTGATCATGTCCGCTATAGTTTTCATTTAATTTCTTTCTTAAGCTCTACTTCCACGATTTTTTTCATATTTTTTGGACCTATGGTTCAAAAGTTAGAGGGGGGGGGGACACATTTTTTTTTTCTTTCGGAGCGATTATCTCCGAATATATTCACTTTATCACAAAATGTTTCTTGAAACCCCCTATTAGTTTTGAAAGACCTTTCCAACGATACCCCACACTCTAGGGTTGAAGCGAAAAAAAAAATTCACCTTCACTTTACGTGTAGGGGAGGTACCCTAAAAAAAATTAGATTTTTAGATTTTATTGTACGACTTTCTCGGCTTTATTGATTTATATATCCATGCCAAATTTCAGCTTTCTAGCACTAACGACCACGGAGCAAAGCCTCGGACAGACAGACAGACAGACAGACAGACAGACAGACAGACAGACAGACAGACGGACATGGCGAAACTATAAGGGTTCCGTTTTATGTCATTTGGCTACGGAACCCTAAAAATGTATTTTATTTCTAGCATAGTACAATCATACAATGTCAAACATAAAACTTCTTACAATTAAATTAATTATTTTTCTAATACTCAATTTTAACTACTTACTTAAATCATTGGTCACCATTAGTTGGAGCGCTATTTTTATTGAACTTTAATGATCTATTCTACACTAAATATATAATAAAACACCTACAAATAACTAGCTTGTAATTATTTATTTACTAAATTATAAGAAAACATAAAATGACGATTCAGAACCGAAAAGAGAGCCTTCACAAAAATAAAACGGTTTGCTTGATTGAAATATAGAAACGAAATTACGAATACGAAAGTTGCTATTACGAAAAAATCCTAACGAGTTCCTATTGTGTAATAGAAGAACGAAGATTTTTTCTGAATAAGGAATTATGTAAAGTTTGATGCGAGTTTTTTAGTTTAATTCGAAGATTCCGAGGATTTCTAAGAATCCGCCTATTGTACGGAATCATTTTTTTTTGTACACAACATATATTAATAACGTAATGTCCACAACACATATTAGAATGATTTAAAATATAAGTGTGATACTTAAAAATAATGTAAAAACATAAAAAATCGTTATAATTTAATTTGAGTATTTTTCTTAATTAGAAAAACGCAGTTTATTTTTAAATTAAATACCGGTTGAAACATGTTTCAATCGTCTATAAAACATACACTTAATCTTACAAAATATATATAAAAATAAATTACTGATTTTTTAAATATAATAATAAAATATTGCAACCTTTGTAAAGAGTAAAATACAATTAAAAAAAACGAAAGTAGTTACGTCACACATCCTGCCAGTGATACTTCCCAAAGAAATATTTTTAATCGTCACTAAAAAAAAAATATCTTTCAAAAAATTCTAATTTACACACCAGAATGCTATTTGCTGTGCATTTCGTTTTTAAGGTTCGGTTAAGTTAATAGTTTCTGATCTGTAATGAAATACTAGCTTTTTCTTAATAAGAAATATATAAAAAATACTTACGATATCATCATAAAAAGGCATCAGGATAGTTAAAATCCGCTGTATATGGTACACGCATAACGTCCAATTCAGAGTCGGTCCGTTACAGTATGGCTGGTCACGCCTGACATTGCCTATTACCTCTTGTCCACCTATTTTGACTAAACACTTTTATAACCATTAATAAAAACCCTAATTAAAAAACACGCATGCCAGTAATATAACGATTTTTTAATAACGTTAATTGTTAATTTTAAAATAATACACTGAATTTAAAACACGTTATTGACAATTCGAAATTCGCAAAAGTTTCAACGGATCGTAGTTCGCTAAAGGATGAAACGCGTGCGTCCTTCCTCGCTCCCGAATCAAGACTGAGCATCAACTACATCAAGCGGTGTTCGTCTAGCTAGCTGAATCATTTTGAAAATAGAAGACCGTTTCTTTTTTTTCTAAATACATTGACACTGGCAGATCGAATGCAAAGCCTATGAATAAAAAAAAAACAGTTGCGACCCTTTTTAATCGCATTTTACCTTTTGAGGAACTTCTAACCTTTTTGCTTGAGCAAACAAAATGCTTGCAGGGTAAATAAAAGTCGGTCTCGACTGTGAATTTTCTTTTCTTTTTTGCGCTCCTGATTTATTTCGACAGCCGTTTAGTAAAAATCTGTCTTTCTACCATTGAAAAGTTTTTAAGTTTTTTTATTTTTTTATTTGTGGAAAATGAAGGATGTTGGTCCTTATAAAAATAAGGCAACTAAACGGAGAGATTTATTGACGGAGCGTCAGCGAAGGTATCCGTTTCAGTTTAGGCAAAAATGCTTGCATATATCCAGATGTTTTCTTCTACAGGTCGCAATTCTCAATCGATTCTCATGAAATTTTGTAAGCAGGTTCGATGTTTTTTGGTCGATTCAGTTTTTGAAAATTTCTTAAAATGGCGGAGCGATACATTTATTCAGATTTAAGTTATGCTCGCGAGATCTACAGCTCACAGGGCAACTAGTATATTATGTAGTTGATGGATTACGTACCTACTATGTAAAACTAAGTTTATAGGTTTTTTTTTTTGAAAATTGTTAAAATAAGTTTTTTTTTTAAAGCGAAACCTATAAACATAGTATTCTGAAGCGATCGGCATCAAAATCAAAGTGATTTGTTAAGATTTAGTTAGTGGAAAACGTTTTCCCCCGAAATGGAATTTCATAGAAAAAATACCGTTATTTCGCTAGGATCGCAAAGCTGTTCTTCTATCTTAAAACATACTAAAAAATCGCTGGAAAGGAGCATTATTCGTGAATTTACGTGGATTAAGAGAATACGTACTTAAAACTTTAAAATAAAACTAAATAACACTAATAGCAAAGCTTTTAGGCGTAAACTCTGAAAACCCTTTTTAGAAACCGACACAATTAAATCATTCTTTAAGTTAGTTTTGAATAATCCTTAGCTGGTACATTTTCCATCAAATACATTGGAGCGGCCAAGATACCCCAAAGTATCTAAACATGTACTTTATCGTCTTGATAATTAGAGGCGTTATTAAGATGTTTATGAAAACTTTTTTATACTACGTGCGAATATTGTTTAAGCATGTTTCGAATCAATGAAATTACTAGAGAAAGGTTCCTATTAATAATTTTGGCAACTGTATTATCTGAAAAAGCGTCATGTTTTTTTAATAACTCTGAAGGCTGCATCCACTGCGCCTTAATAAAAGTATAATTCTGAGTGTGGAGTGGTGAAGGTCAGAAAGTTTTGACATTAAACTGACAGAGGACTCTGCTTGCTGCTTAAAGAGTTTTCATAATGAGAACTTTGCTCTTTGCAAAGTACATTATAAACCCCTTGCCTTCTTTACAGACGTACAGCTGCGAAATACCATGAAGAAATTATGAATAAATTAAAAAGAAAAGCAAACTTATATACCTAAAAACTACATATATTACATAAATACAAACATACATACAGACTATAAATATAAGATACACATACATACAGACATACTATAAATATGTTATTGATAAATATTATTCGAACTCTTGTTTAAGCAAATGCTTACGTAACATCCGCTTGAAAGAAAACTGGTCTGATATTTAGAGGGAGTGCATTCCAAAGACGACTAGTCTCTTGTTTACCTCCGTTCACTCTATTTCTTTTTTTTTTTTTTTTAATTTATGGCTATCGCCACGAAGGCATTTGCCAGAATTTGTTCACTCTATTTCTTTAATAAAATGAGGGATAGAAGGAATGCGGCCTTGATCTTCACTAGTTTTATCAATAAAATTGACAAAATACGGCGGCAGCAACAATGATCGCCTGCCCACGGCCAACGATGAAAATCGAAATTCGCAATTGCGGGCAATTTTTCTCTATCACTCTAATTACGCCTTCATGTGAGTGCAAGAGAAAGATCCCCGCAATTTGCGAATTTCGGTTTTCGCGGTAGCCCCTCAGTAATTCAGGTATATAGTCGAAGAGGTGCAGAAAGCATAAAAAATCGTTTTGAAAGACCTATTTAATGGCTCCACTACATGATGGCCCAGCGTAGGCCAGTCTAAGGGACGCAGCTATGCGGTGGAATGAGATAGCAATATCACTTACTCCTTCTAACGCATAAATGCGTCCCTTGGACTGGCCTGCGCTGGGCCATCGTGTAGAGGAGCCATAAGAATACCCCACACCAGCACCATTCTAGCACTAACAATCTCGGAGCAAAGCCGCGGATGGACGGACAGACGGACATGGCGAAACTATAAGGGTTCCTAAGCTGACTACAGTACCCCTAGTGTAAATAAATTCGATTTTGAAACGTGACGTACGCGTTTGCATTTAGTCTCATTTTGTATTGGATTTAGAAAGAGCGCGCCAAGCGGGACGTTTTGGAAACTCAAAATCCTATACAAAATGAGACTTAACGCAAACGCGTTCGTCACGTTATGATGTCGATAAAATTTACACTAGGGGTACTGAAACCTAAAAAGTAATTTTATTAGAGCTTTTAAGCTTTTTATTTGTTAAAGTACTCCGTTAATGATGGATTAACAAAATGTGTAGCAAAATAAGTCACAAAACGTGAAACGTTCTGTATCTTTTTTAAGTATACCAGGCGGGACTCAGGCTTACTCACTTAAATAAATCACATTCAACTTGATTTAGGATTCGCTGTCAAGCTTAACTTAATGTTTATGTAATGTAACATGTGCGACCCTGATTATTTTTATGATGTATTTTGCGAAGGAGAGGCAGAGGTAAGTTGAATTAGGGACAAGTTCGTACAGCCTCAATAGGTATTTGTTGTACTACAATACAACAATGGGTTTACTCGCCTGCTTTAAAAGTATTGGATGTTGTACAGTCAGCATCAAAAGTAGCGGATCAAATAACGTTTCATAAGTATCTACCATTCTCTAACAGCTTAACAAAAAGTGATGTCTTTAATATAGAACAACAAATACTGTAAAAGATATACTTTTGAGCGCGAATTTTAGAAATGTATCTATATTTGGAAAAGTTATTGAGAATATCAGATACTTTTGGCGCGTTGTTTCATCCGCTACTTTTGATGCTGACTGTACATGTGTCTGCTGGCACATAGTATAGTCGTTCTCTCCACGGCCTGAAGTTTAGGCCCTTTGTATTTATTTTAACGAATTATTTATTACATTAAACAAAAACCGGCCAAGTGTGAAACTCGCCCACCAAGGGTTCCGTACTTTTTAGTATCTGTTGTTATAGTGGCAACAGAAATACATCATTTGTGAAAATTTCAACTCTGTAACTATCACGACTCATGAGATACAGCCTGGTGACAGACGGACGGACAGCGAAGTCTTACTAATAGGGTTCCGTTTTACCCTTTGGGTACGGAGCCCTAAAAAGGAATCGTGCCCCACTTAGAGAATTAAATCGTGGTGAAGTAATTTGCTCTGGAGAAAAATAAAAATACCGTTTGAAGAATAATCCATGTACGCATGAATGATATATAAATGATATCATTTAGATACCTATCACAATATACTGGCCTTGGATTGGCCTCTATTAGCCGCATATCCTAGCAATCTACCCTAAATCAGATTCGCTTCCCTCGTTTTTGTACCCTGTACAGTCAGCAAAACTATAAGCTTAGGACCCTTGCATACAATGTACATAATTATGCAGGGTTGCCAAGATAATGGAATGCGGAGTGTACCGAATAAGTTTAAAACAGTTAAAACCATAAAATAAATACAAACGCCGAATAAACGAGCACGTTCCGCGCCTAATAAGTAATAACCAAGGCCGCATATTTATTTAGATATATTATACCGAGCCAGACGAAATCGTGCCGGGATAACTGCTACTGATTTGGTTTATAGAAGCTTTACGAATATACATTTATTAAATAAAACTCGTCTGGCAAAATTAAGCAGTAACGGTAAATTAAATTAATAAACTGAAAGTGAAGAAATAAACATGTTGAGTGGCATCAATTTTGCTGTTCATTCATTGTAGGTACCTATTTCGTTTTGGGTACGTATTTAAATTTCGTACTGTGTTCAACCTACTATTTATACCTGGTACAAAATTATATTCGATGTGTTGTTTTTTGTTCCCGAAAAATGTGACGGAGTGTAGATTTTTGTTAACAAACCATTGATATTAATCTTGCAATTCATTTAATATCAAGATTGGAAATAGTATATATCTACCGTCGGGTACTTCACCGTTGTAGTTGGTGACCAACTTCGCTCAAGTATTCAAATAATAATTTTACCAAGGAATACATATCCTCGTCAGATGGGTAGTGAAAAAAAAAACTATAGCTCCCTGGGGAGTTATAACTTTTTTTTTTTATTATAGGTATTTATAGGCTATTTCATACAAACCAAGTAGCGTAAATGAGTTTTACTTTTAAAATACTGCCTTTTATAATTTAATATGTTTATGTTTAAAATTATTTAATTTGATTAATTTAACAGTCGTTTAAAATATTTTTACGTTATTTTCAATCGTGGCTGAATGCCACGGCCTTCAATACCTAACCTGTGAACAAAAGACAATATGGTGAAGAATGTTTGATATGTCACCGTATTTAAGAATAATTCCGCTTAAAATTTAGTTTTTTCTTCGCAAGTGTGATGAGAAATATTGTGTGTAATTCCGGGGGTAAGAATATTGCAAACTCGGGGCTTTAATTCGCTTCCACACCGCAACCACAGTCGCTTCCAAGATATTACTTGCCCCCCTCGTTGTACAATACACTATTGTAATTTTTTTAATACAGAATAAATGTCATCAGATATAAATAATGAAAACTTGGAAACCTGCAACCAGATCTTTACACAATTTTATTGTTGATCTCTAGTCATAGTACAACACGATACAAGTGCGAAAATAGGAAATTCGCAACGAGTGGTGATAAATTAAATCGGCAGGAGTTGCGAATTACCTGTTCGCACGTGTATTGTACAATGTTTTACAGTACATTATAGTCGTTTAAATTTTAGACATACGCACGTATGGTGCGAGTTACCGCACTAGGGCGGTAAAGTAGCAACATATATTTATTTATTTATTTACACTTTCGTCTTCCTCGCGTTGTCCCGGCATTTTGCCACGGCTCATGGGAGCTTGGGGTTGGCAGTTGGCGAGAATTGGCGTAGGCACTTTTCAGTAGTCAGTTTTTACGAAAGCGGCTGCCATCTGACCTACCCAGAGGGTAAACTAGCCTACTACTAGCCTTATTGAGATTAGTCCGGTTTCCTCACGACGTTTTCCTTCACCGAAAAGCGACTGGTAAATATCAAATGATATTGAATTTATTTATACTTTATTGAACATAAAATATTAAGTACGAATGGTGGACTTAATGCCTTAAGGCATTCTCTACCAGTCAACCACTGGGTCAAAAAGACTTTTGTTTGGGGCAGGGTGATATATGTACGGTCGATGTCCCACCTTAAGCAACCAAGTTGCCATACTAATTGTATCGGAAGATACTCAGGTTAGGGAACCGACCGCAATAGTAAATTGTTAACCAAGGGACGTGAGAGCGTTAATAGTCCGAGACTGAAATAGTACCTTCCACCCGAATACATTTTTAATTTTGGAAACACTATTTTTAATTTTGTAAGGAAACCAAATAAAATAAGACTGCAAAATCACTAATTAAAGTAATAGACGGCCGTTACTTTTTTTCCGTAGGACTTGCAATCAGAGACTGCATGTTGGGATATATACTACACCTAATTTTTTTATGATTTGTTCATTAATGTATAAAAATCAGCGGGCTTGACTCTTACCTTTTTATTTTTCGTTTTAATACTGCCAATGATAATATTTTTTACCCGACTAACTTGGTTGTATAGCTAGCCAAGTTAGTCGGGTAAAAAATATTATCATCTAACATTAAATTTTTTGACCGCCTTGAACGGAAGCTTTTGAAAAAATATTTCTTAGTAATGAATAATTCCTTTACGGAATACTTTCAAATAACCAAACGGACATCATTTTTCTCCGAAACGGCAATTAAATTTGTAAATAAATATTACAGGGATTTAATAACCTTATGAATATAAAATCAAACGAAGTCGAGAGAGATCAAAGACCGAGCAAATTGCTTTTGGAATTGTAATGAATAATAGAATGTCTTCATAATAATGATACTTAATCCAGAACTACCCAATTATAGTTTCATATATCGTTATTTTGAATAACGTAATAAAAGACATAATTACCTTACCAACGACACACATAATGTTATTCTTGGTATAATGGTTATAGCCATAATTATTACATACTCTTAAATGTATTCGTTCTTACTAGTGACATTATATAATTATGTGAAGGTCTCAAAGTAAATAAAAGTCTGTTAAAAATTTGTGTTAACGCCTCGTATATGTGTGCCATGCATGAGACACACATACGAGGGCTGATCCGAAAGTTGTTAGTTGCTTCGGCTCTACTCATGCGATAAAAAATTTATTTATACTATTGTGAGGGATTTTTCAGTACTTATTAAAGTGGTGTAAATACATTTATAGAAAACGCTTATTTTTGTTTTTATTTTATTTCTACTTCGAGGCGTCGAAGCCTAACCATCAGTCATGAAAATCAGTAATTGAGACTCCATATGCGCTGTCATTTTGTAGACAGTTTTTGTAAAAAAAAAAACAAAAGTTTTTTAGGTGCTACTAATGACGAATCTCGGCCGTTCTTTTACGTATAAATTGTTTTGATTGAGTAAATATTATTATGATTTAATACGTGTCAACGATGAGTCCTTTCATTAAAAGTAAACATTTCTGATATTTAAAAAAATATATATATGCACATAAGATTAATTATTTATTTATACATTGAAAATATCAGAAGGAAGATAATAATCAGTCCTGGGTAAATTTAAGTTCAATTTTCAAAGATTTCAATACGAAATTCATTTAATTGTGCCAAAAATTGCCGTTTTTCTAAGCAATTCGTAACTCCATACAAAACAGCTTTCAGTTGAAAATAATAATAAAAAAACTATTTGCATTAAATAAAAATAAAAATGCTGGTCATAAGTAGCATTGAAATATCCCTCACAATAGTATAAATATTTTTTTTTTTGCATAAGTACAGCCTAAGCAACTAACAACTTTCGGATCAGCCCTCGTACACACACAGCGACAGCAGCGCGGGCGCGGCCCACGCCCCACTCTTCATCTAACCAGCAACGCATACGTACATATAGTACTTACCTACCATGTAGTTTTTTATTACTCATTAAAAGTGGTAAATTTTGGAAGCTCCTGCATTATTTCTCCACCTAAGTCCACCGCCCGTATCTGGAAGTCGCTCCTGCTTCTTCATTTTGGTCTTCGAGCCGGATACAAAAGAACCTTTAATCGACACGTCGATCACAAGAACAAAGGATCGCGCTAACGAGACGGACCGTTACGTGGACATTTTGAGAAAAGGAGTTACATTTCAACTGCGTATCTACACGTTAAGGAGCAGAAGATGTCATCGTTCCAAGGGGATTGCCATTAACTGGAAATAAAGAAAGAAATCACGGCCACTATAGGAGTAAAGTGAAAGTGAGAAGTGAGAACCTGGGGAGTCGTGTCAATGTGAGTTTGTTCCGATACTTTCCCTTTTACGAAAATCCCTCCTTATACCTAAGTGTTTACGCACCTGTGCATACCTATACTTATTTTTATTTCGCACCTTAAACGCGAATTCTTACCTATCATATTGAATCATTAATTTCATAACGTCATTACGTATAACATACCTATGTTAATTAGTACCTTAAACGTTAATTAACTAAATCAGTTCTTTAAACAATTTCATTACATACCTACTTACCAAGCTACTTTAAATTCTTATGCTACCTAATTGCCCGTGTTATTCGCACAGTTTAGAAACGCTAAATAATACCTAGTCGTAAATATTTGCCAATTATATTTAGTTAATCGGTAGTCAGTAAAGAGCATAGTTAATCTTATTTACTTACTCGTTTCTTAAATAAATCCTACAACTAAATCATATTTTCCCATTGTGTAATCTTGAGTCGTATAGCTATAAAACCCCATAGATCTGTACTTACGGTGTTTAGCCTAAAATAGCTGAAGTGTTAATCGCAACATTTTTGTGCATATTCCAGCTGATGCATTTCGCCGCGCGCTGCGGGTCTTGACCTTGGATGCGCTCGGCGCCCGGCAACTGCTACCGGCCTTATCTCTACTTGCTACTTAGCTATTTTAGCACTTCGCTCGCCTAACTGCACTCTCATTACGCTTCCTCATAAACAACATTTAAGTATCCCAATCATTTGTTTATTATTTGCTAGTGATTTTTGCTTAACCCTTAACTACCTACCTACTATTTTTATTACACATGCACCTACCTCCCGTCCTTAGGACGGCTACATAATATCGACCTTATATTTTAAATGTTATGGTTTATATAGGTTTTTGGAAATAGAAACAACAATTACCCAAGTTAAATTGTTTATTAATATAAAAATAACATCAAAAACACGAACATAACATATTTTTTTCTTAAACATATGGCGCCAGTCTTTAATTTTACTCTAGGAACAATATATCCTTTAAAAGGTGAGATCAACGTAAATTATAACTTCTTATAGAGATCCAAGTAATTATTTCTTATTATTTAATAATCAACAAAGCTAATTAGCAATATAACGGTACAAAAAAGGCACTATTTTAATAAAATTGCAGACCACCAAGTTACTGCTTTTCGCGGCAGCGAATGCACAATTTGTTCGCACATTCTAGGCAAATTGGTTTTTTGCATTCGAAACACATGTACTGCGTTCTGCGTTTCTTCTTCGGGTCACACGTAGAGCAGGTTTTGCGCACTTCCAAGCGTTCTTCAACACCATTAGCGTTTTGGAGTGTTGGCAAATGATCGTTGTAGTTGTGGAAAAGTATGCGATTTAGAGCATTTTTAAGTATTTACAAACCTACTTAGATGCATAGAAAAACACTTAAAACTTTTAAAGTAATATTCGTCGCTCATAAAATAATAAGTGTACTTTTACGAAGACAAGGTCACCGACTATTATACTAGACAAACAGTTGCCTTGGTAAAGAAAATAAGAGTGCATAGTTACGTAGCCTCCTACAACCCGTCTCCGAGACCCCAAGAAAAAAAAAACGTAAGCACCTACCACCCGTCTCAGAGACGGACCGAGGCAGAAATATACTCACCAAAACTAAACGCGTGCACGACCGACCTCGGCGAGCGGTGATGCGGCACTGAGGCGGGAGGGAGGAAGGTACATGGACACACACGTTTCTCCGATGCTCACACTTAGAATTATACCATTTTTATTATTGAATGAGTCTGTGAGACGGTAGGTAGGTGGTTAAGGGTTAACTTTTTTCGATTACAGAATTACAATAATCTTTGTAAGTACCTTAACTAGTTAACTGCATAAGTCATGGACAAACCCGAGTACAAAACATTAATCAAGCAGCGAGCTACATTTAAAACGAAAGTCACTCAATTCTTAACCTATTTAAATCCTCTTAACAGCTGTCCTAACTTAAACAGACTGCAGATCAGTGAAATAAATATTCGCCTGACCAAAATTGAAGAGATTTACTCCGATTATGATTCTGTGCAATCTGACATAGAAAATTCCTGTGAAATTCCAGATGAGCAGTATGCTGAGCGTGAAACCTTTGAGTCGAGATACTTCGGTGCAGTTGCGCTCGCTCGAGAGGTATTGGCGAGGAGCGGGAACTCGGCGGGTCCCGCGCTGGAGTCCAGGTCAGTCTCAGGTTCTTGTGTGCATCAAGGAAGGCCAAATATTAAGCTCCCTACAATACATTTACCTACCTTTTCGGGACAATATCAAGACTGGCTGGAATTTCATGACACCTTTAGCTCACTGATACATTTAGATGAATCTATACCTAAAATAAACAAATTTCACTACTTACGCGCTGCGTTAAAAGAGAGCGCTGCTTTGATTGTGCGATCGCTTGACTTCTCGGCTGAAAATTATGACGTCGCCTGGGATTTACTTTGCGAAAGTTTCAATAACTCGAGACTTCTGGTCAATAATCACTTACAGGCTATATTCAACTTTGAACAGATAGTCAAAGAAAATCCTAAGGCATTGCGCAATCTTATTGATACTGTTAATAGGAACTTACGGGCTCTAAAAAACTCTTAAACTGCCCACTGAACATTGGGACATAATTATAATATATATAATGTCACAAAAACTCGACGCTGTAACTACGCGCGAGTGGGAGGAACACCGTAGCACCTTAACGGCTTTGCCCACACTGGCAATATTTTTAGAGTTTGTCAAAGGTCGTGCTGATTTATTGGAAACCATGGAGGATGCCAACAACAAGCGCCGACAGAGTGACAGCACAAATAGTCGTCATAAATCTCTAGTTGTTACCTCTCAGTCCCCTCCAACAGAACGACAATTCGTGTGTCCATTATGTAAAAACAACCACGCGCTGTATCGTTGTCTCAAATTTAAATCGTTTTCACTTGACGTAAGAATGCAAAAGGCTAAGTCATTAAAATTATGCTTAAATTGCTTACGTCAAGGGCATAGCGCAAACGCATGCAGGATTGGTCCGTGTCGCCTGTGTAACAAACCATTAAATAGCTTACTACATTCTCATGATGCATCGTCGTCTGCGTCACCCGCGCCGCACAGCAGCATCGCCCTTTGTACCGCGCCGCCGGTACCGCTCGAGATCAGCTCTCCCGAGACAGACGAGTATCATAGCGAGAGAGAAAGTGACGACTATGATGATTCACAGAACCACATTGCCTTATCAGCAGTTGAAAACAACTGTGCGCTTTTGTCCACAGCATTAATACACGTTACAGATAAAAATGGACAAAAGCATACAGTTCGTGCATTACTGGATAACGGTAGCACATCATGCTTTATAACTAAAAACCTAAGTCAAAAACTAAACTTATCAACTGTCTCCACCGCGTCGTCAGTTGATGGGTTAGAAGAGCAAACTTCTCGCCTAACAAAAAAATGCAATGTCACTATATCTTCCCTTTCAGAACCATATGAAGCACATCTCGAATGTTTTGTCGTTTCGCGCGTTACACGACAAGTGCCTATAGTTCGCATTAATGAAGCATTGTTAAATATTCCTCCTAATATTACGTTAGCTGACCCTACATTTAATACCCCGTCCGATGTTGATGTGCTCCTCGGAGCTAACATTTTCTGGAACATTGCAGTGGGTGCAGAGATTATTTCATTGGGTAAAAATATGCCGGTACTATGCAAGACCAAGTTAGGATGGTTGGTTGGTGGCGGTTCACAAAAAACTCATCAATTAAATGCAGTTCATTGCAATCACGCAGTCGTTTCACATGACAATCAATTACAGGAACAATTAACCCAGTTTTTTGAGCATGAATCTGTACCTCAACATAAACCAATGTCAATGGAAGAGCAACAATGCGAGAAACATTTTTTAGAGAACTTTTGTCGAGATTCTGAAGGAAGATTCATTGTTACTATTCCATTGAAGGAATCTCCTGATAGATTAGGGGATTCATACGATCGAGCGTTAAGCAGATTTCAAGCACTGGAACGTAGATTTAGTAGAAACCCATCTTTTAAAAAACAATACTGCGATTTCATGCAAGAATATATTGATTTAGGGCACATGGAGGAAAACACAACTCCCGAAACAGACAGCCATACATACATTTTGCCTCATCATGGCGTGGTTCGTGAAACTAGTCTGACAACGAAGCTCAGGGTCGTTTTTGACGGATCAGCTGTCACTGCGTCGGGATTGTCGTTTAACCATATTCAGATGGTCGGTCCTAGAGTGCAGGATGACCTTATAAGTATTTTAATAAGATTACGACAACATAAATTCATAGCAACCGCAGATGTTGCCAAAATGTATAGAATGGTAAACATTAATACAGAGCAACAGGAACTGCAGCAAATTCTATGGCGTTTTGAGCCCCAGGAAAAACTTAAACTTTACAAACTCAAAACCATCACCTATGGTACTTCCAGCGCCCCATATTTAGCCACAAGGTGTCTCAAGCAACTAGGCGTAGAATGCCATGATCCAACCATTTCTGAAATCATACAACATGATTTTTATGTTGATGACCTCATCACAGGAGCGTCAACCGCTGACGAATTAATAGACATTTGTCAAGGGGTTATAAAACAACTTCAGCAAGGTCAGTTCCATTTGCGCAAATGGTATTCAAATCACCCAAACATAATTAACAACATAATTAACGAAAATACTAGCGATGGTTTATTTAACCTTAGCCACAAAGAATACTCGAAAACCTTAGGGTTGATATGGGCCTGTAAAGAAGATAAACTTCTGTATTCTGTTGCCATTAAAAACAATAATCCCGTTAGCAAGAGAACAATATTGTCCGTAATTTCTCAGGTTTTTGATCCGTTGGGCCTAATAAATCCATGTGTGCTCACAGCTAAAATAATTCTTCAAAAATTATGGGCATCTAAAATTAGTTGGGACGAAGTAGTTCCATCAGATATACATGAAGTTTGGTGCAAATTTGTTAACTCACTGAGTGCCCTAAATAACATTCGGATCCCAAGATGCGTGGTATGTGATAGTCCTGCATTTATTGAATTAGTGGCATTTGGTGACGCATCCACTCATGCTTACTCAGCATGCGTTTATCTCAAGTCCGTAGATAAAGACGGCCGTGTGTCAGTACATTTAGTGATGGCAAAGAGCCGCGTAAGTCCTCTGAGGCCTTTAACTATTCCTAAAATGGAACTGAACGGTTCCCTTCTAGCCGCTCATTTGGTGGAAAAGGTTAGAACATCGTTTAGGCTACAGATCAATCGTTGTACTTACTGGTGCGATTCAACAATTGTTTTAGGGTGGATAAAATCATCTAAAAACTATATGCTTAAACCTTATGTCAATAACAGAATTCAAGAAATTTTGCAAAGGACTAAACCATCAGAATGGCATTACGTACCCACCAACATGAATCCAGCAGACATAGGATCTCGGGGTGCAACTCCGGCACAGTTAGAAGTATGTCCTTTATGGTGGACAGGACCTACATTCTTATTAGGAGACGAATCGTCATGGCCCGCCCAACCAAATTACGCTAAAGAAAGCGAATTGCCTGAATTCAAAGCTCAGTGCACATTAATTACCCAAAAAGATGATTATTCCAGCTACATCTCTGATTTTATTCAAAGGTTTTCAAATTGGAATAAATTACTGCGCGTTGTAGCCTATGTTCAACGTTTTATACACAATTACATGCATCCAAACAATAAACTCGCTGGGCACTTAAAAATTCACGAGCTTCATTCCTCGTTAAATGCTTTATGCAGATTTGCCCAACGTGAAACATTTCTGAAGGAATACGATATATTAAAACGCAACAATAAGTTGCCTGTTAAAAACCAACTTAATGAGTTGAACCCGTTTTTTAATGCCGAAGACGCTCTTATAAGGGTAGGAGGTAGGTTGTCAAACTCATTTTACCATTTTGACACAAAACACCCTATATTACTCCATTCATCACATCACGTCACAATCTTACTTTTCAGATATTACCACATGTTATTATTGCACGGTGGACCACAGCTCCTACTAGCCAGCTCTCGCCACAAAATATGGGTTATTGGTGGTAGAAATTTGGCTAGAAAAACTGTGCAAAAATGTATAAAATGCTGTCGTTTTTCCGGTAAGGTTAGACAGCCAAGGATGGGTGATCTTCCTGAACCTCGGGTTCATGCAGAATATCCCTTTTTTAGCACGGCTGTTGACTATGCTGGCCCAGTAATGATATTGAACCGAAAAGGTAGAGGTAGCAAGTTATTCAAAGCTTACTTATGCATTTTCGTTTGCCTTGCCGTAAAGGCTGTTCACATCGAACTTGTGACTGATCTGACCAGTGAAACATTCATGGCCGCCCTGCACCGATTCATAGCCCGCAGAGGAAAACCTGCACATATTTACTCTGATAACGGTCGTTGTTTTGTGGGAGCCTGCACTGAATTATTTCGATTCCTTAAACAAAGTTCAAATCAAATAAGTTCTGATGCATCAAAAATATCAATAAAATTCCACTTTTCACCTGCTTATAGTCCCCATTTTAATGGTTTAGCGGAGAGTGCAGTTCGGTCAGTCAAACATCATTTAAAGCGAATTATTTCTGGTACCAACTTAACCTATGAAGAACTGAATACCGTTTTAATTATGACCGAGGCAATTTTAAACGGAAGACCCCTCACACCTTTATCTTCAAATCCTTCGGATCTTTCAGCCCTCACTCCGTCACATTTTTTGATCGGACGAACAGACACGTTGCTCCCATCTCCCCAGGCCCCTGAATCTGCTGCCATCTGCACCTTGTCACGTTACATGCGAGTTCAACGACTAAAGGCCCACTTTTGGTATCGATTTTACAATGAATACATTTCAGAGCTCCAAAAACGTCACAATTGGACCAAAGATGGAGGACAACTCAAATTAGGAGAAATGGTGCTTGTCAAGGACGACCGACTGCCTCCAAACCAATGGTTACTGGGTCGAGTAACACAACTTTATCCCGGCACTGATGGAATATCCCGAGTGGCCGATGTACTCACCATGTCTGGAACTGTCCGGCGCGCCTTCAATCGCCTATGCCCATTGCCAGTAGAAGACAAGAGCTCGGTTCCTGGGGGGCCAATATGTTAACGCCTCGTATATGTGTGCCATGCATGAGACACACATACACACACAGCGACAGCAGCGCGGGCGCGGCCCACGCCCCACTCTTCATCTAACCAGCAACGCATACGTACATATAGTACTTACCTACCATGTAGTTTTTTATTACTCATTAAAAGTGGTAAATTTTGGAAGCTCCTGCATTATTTCTCCACCTAAGTCCACCGCCCGTATCTGGAAGTCGCTCCTGCTTCTTCAATTTGGGTTAGGTTAAAACTGTGAACCCACAGAACCCCGTATTAAAAAAAATGTTTTTTATCGGAACCCTTTGTTTGACATAATGTAATGATTGTCAGATTATCATTAGTCATAATTCTGAAACCGTTAACTTCTCAGGAATCTCAGGATTTAATTTTAAGGTTATCCTATAGCTACGTTAGGTTAGGTTAGATTTGTTTTACGACAATCCTGAAACGCTACGCGTTTCTTAGAAATATCAAATTGCGGACAAACAATTCATTATGAATTAAAACTTTATAGTAAACAGTAGAGACCAGTTATTGATTGTATAAAATATTAAATCATATTAAATTATAATATAACAAAAGCTTAATACAATATGTCTTCATAGTAGTTAAAAGTTATATAAAAAAGGGCATTATATCAATTATGGTTTAGATTTAATAATAATATAACAAAATCCACGTGTAATAATAATGACATTATAACAAGTAATAGATTATGAAATGGCATTATGGCAAGTGTGCGATAGTTTTTTTATAATTATATTAAACATTACATACCCGTTGTGAATATATCAGTTGGTCTGGTATGCTTCTTTAGTTCGTTACGATATCATCCCGCTACCAAAAAACAATCCCATACAATCAAAGTTAGGGTTTTGAACTCATTTTAATGCGATCCTGAAGATCGCTCACGCTGGTAAGTGCATTCGAAATGAAATAACGAACCAATTAGAACACTACCACATTAGTTTACTGTATACTAAGCTATCGATATTACACTTGAAACAATGTTTATCAGCAAAAAACAAAGTAATTAACCAGGATGCGTGACTGTCAAGATGGCGCGCGAACCGGAAGTCAATTGCTTATAAGATGCCACAGCAATACGACACCGATCTGTCATTGTCAAAAGTGACGTTTTTTGGTTGAAGAAATGGCACTGACAGATCGTGATGCTTATAAGATGTAACAGCTATACGATATCATTTGACTTCCGGTTCGAGCGCCATCTTGATCGTCACGCCTCTTGTTTAATTGCTTTGTTTAAAAAAAAAAGCTAGGTATAGGTTCTTGCTCGGTAGTATTAGCTAGCCGACAAGCGTTTTAATTTATTAGTTTTTCCATGATTTGAACGTGAAATAAAAAAATAATTTCACATCTTTACGACCGTTCTGGCTTAGTGGGTAGTGACCCTGCCAATGAAGCCGATAGTTCAGGTGGGTTCGACTCCAGGTAAGCGCATGTATTTGAGCGATGAGGACAGATATTTGTTTCTGAGTCATGGATGTTTTCTATGTATTTAAGTAAGTAGTTGTATATTATATATATCGTTGTCTGAGTACCCACAACACATGCCCTCTTGGCTTACCGTGGGACTTAGTCAATGTGTGTAAGAATGTTCCTATAATTCCTTGAGATTCTGTGAGGCGATGGATGCTAGGTGCTCAACTGTTCCAATTTAATTTGATAATGTGGTATTATTGTTTTAATAATTGATAAAGCTTATAAGGCCCGACCAGAAATATATGATCATTGTCAAGAGGGCGCTTTTATTCCCATGTATAGGGTGACAGTTTAGTTTAGTATGAAAAATTTAGTTCCAATGAAATTCTGCAATATGGCGCGTGATCATAATTATATTACTGGTCAGGCTTTAATTATTATTGCTGTTAGTCTAAGTTTCGTGACGCATTCAACTGTAATGTCATGTTAACATTTTTATTAATAATATATTATAAGATTAACATTTAGATTGTACGGTCACGTCTGAAAATATCGATACCAAAAATATGTATACACGACTTTATTGCTCATGTATTAAGGTAGTGTATAAATATTTTTGGTAAGTACATTTTTCGTATCGATATTTTCAAACGTGACTGTACAGAACTTTTTTTTAATATCCTGTGAAAATATGTCTTAAATTACATATTACACTACCGAATCGATTCGAACTTTAAGATTCGTCAAAAATTTGCTTAAGATACGATATGGATCGGATATGTCAGTGTCAAAACTGACATTTCTTCAAACAAAAACGATCTTTAGTAAGTTTTTGACGTATATTAAAGTTCGATTCGGGCCGTACAGTTCTTTAAAAGTTAGGTCGTTGGCGCCGAGTAAGCCCCGGAAACCGGTTAAATTTCCAAACTGTTATCATGTATTTGGCGCAAAACCTTTTAATTTCGGTTTCACTCAAAAAACCGTTATCTTTAAACCGGTTTTTATGAGAACAGTTCTTGTCAAATTAACCGGCTTAGAGCAATAAAAACCGCCTATGTCTGTGTTTATGTTTACGTGGCACACCACCAGACCGGCCGGCCATATCGTCGTTTGTCGAATAAACCAATAAAGATCTTAAGCCGTTCGCGTTTTTATAAAAGTTCGGAGGAAAACCGAAATAAACCGGTATTTACCAGTATTTTTTAAACCAGTTCTGAGCCTTGGCGCCGAGGTTTTTGGGCAGGTTTTATGCGGAAGGTAGTAAGTAACTCGTATGCTTGTTTTAGCCCTATTTTAATGTTTTCATTAAGTAACAAAATGTGGCTATATTAAGGGAACAGTCAAAATTGTACTTTTTCTTTTACGAGTACGAATTACTTTATAGAGCAATAAACATTACGACTTTACGCAACTCTATTAATAATGTATACAGTTTAAAACATAGGGCCGTGGAATAAGGTTCAAATTTGTTTACATATTTAAGATTATCCCTCCCAAAAGTATTTTATCGCGTCAAAGTATTAGGCGAATTTAATTAAAAAACTTATTCCTTTGAAGAAGCTAGTAAAAGCGTTTGTTAGTTCAAACTCAAACAGCTGCGAGTTTAATGAAACCCGAAATTTTTTATTTAAAATGAGGCTCGAGCTTTAGTTTTGTGTGTAATTTATACACCGTGTTTTTTTTATTTCCGTTTATTTCAAGGGTGCATCCCTGAGCTTAAATTAAGTAACTTTCTCAAAGACACCGGTATTCTAATTAACTCCATTTCGCAGATAATCAATATTTAATTTTTATCTTATAAGGCCCTTACGAGCGTGTACACTTGCCTTAGGGCCTGTTTACATATTGATTAGTGTTTAGTATGAGATAATACATTTGCTACTAAACGTTAATACTATCTCGGACGATTGATGTTCGAAATGACTTTGATATGTCACAGTTTTCAATTGTTTGGTTGAGTTAAATGTAATGCCCGTGTTACTACAATGCTATATGCAACATTTAATGACTTTTTATAAAAAAAGTTTTTTTTTTAATTAACTATGCCATTTAGTTTCCCTTAACGTTCTTACCGATACCCCGAAGTTAACGGAATTCAATAAAAACACGGTGTATACGAATTTTTATCATAATTTTTAGACGTGGTTTTCACTTGACAAAAATCAATCATGGCCTATCAATCATACATCGTGCCTGCATTTAGTTTAATTTTAAAGTTGAAATATCAATCCCTTTCGCCTTCGGGCCTTATGCATTTTATGTTATTGTGATTGGACACTGACTGACACTGATGAGTGAGGGAAAAGACAAGAAGATCAGAGAATGTAGCGGACCCGCTCAACGAAGAAAACGCAAGCATTATCCGGGCTCATAGACTTTTTGGCGATGACCCATCTATCAAGTCAAAATTACAGAGCCTTGAGCATCGCCGTCGAGTCGCTAGCCTATCGGTGTTCTATCGGATACATTTCGGGGAGTGCGCACAGGAACTGCACGATCTGATCCCACCTTCCCCTTTCCATCATCGGACATCCAGGCGTGGGGAGCGAATTCACCCGTTCGTGGTAAACATTCCATTTGTTCGCACTAAACGGTTTGCCTCCTCTTTTTTGTTACGGACGGCTAAAGAATGGAATGCGCTCCCGCCATCTGTATTCCCTGATAAATATGACCTCGGTCTCTTTAAAGCAAGAGTGAATAGGCTACTACTGAACCGGTGAGCTCCATCTTAGGCCCTGTCTTCACTTTCCATCAGGTGTGACTAGACCCAATCGCCGATCAGTTTTTAATAAAAATAAAATTATCTCACCGACCACGAGTAGTGTTAAAATCGTTTTTTATTTCCGTTATTTTCTTATTCTGTTCCTAAAATAAATTTGGTACATACATAGTAACACAAAATTAGTGAGCCGCAATATATCATCGCCCTTTTACCATGTCTAAAAGTTACAAGTAATATATTTATAGGAAATTTTTGATTTCAGTGAGAAATTGAGAATTCTTTCTTTGTTATATTTCATGAAATGAAGAACATAAAGAGTTTTTGCAGAAATCGCGAAACATCTGGTTGACGTAACTGGTGACCGAAGAGCTGGCGGCTTCCTCGGACAACGTATAAGTATTGCGATACAACAAATGCCGCCAGCATACTTGGTAGAATGCCTCAAGGGCCTATTTTAGATTTAAGCTAGTTATAATAATTCTGTATATATCCATTACGTATATTGTTATTGTAAATAATAGTACATTACGATACAAGTGCGAAAAATAGGAAATTCGAAACGAGTGGCGGTAAATTAAAACACGACCGAAGGGAGTGTTTTAAATCCACACGAGTTGCGAATTACCTATTCGCAATACAGTACATGACCCTTTAAATTTTCGATATAGTTACGTAATATGCTGATTTTCGCACTAGTGCAGTAAAGTAGCACGATATGTACTGTAAAGTATATTAATCAAGAGTTTTAATTTTGTTAAAGAAATAAAAAATATAATTAAGTCGACGACCGGGTGGGTAGTGAGAGTGACCCTGCTTATGAAGCCGATGGCCCTGGGTTCGAATCCCGGTGAGGGCATTTATTTGTGTGATGAATAAGCTAGCCGACAAGCGTTTTAATTTATTAGTTAGAAAATGATTTGAATGTGAAATGAAAAATAATTTCACATCTTGACGACCGTTCTGGCTTAGTGGGTAATGACCCTGCCTATGAAGCCGATAGTTCTGGTGGGTTGGACTAGCGGTAAGCGCATTTATTTGTGCGATGAGGACAGGTATTTGTTCCTGAGTCATGGGTGTATTTCTATGTATATAAGTATGTATTTATCTATATATGTATATCGTTGCCTAGTACCCATAGTACAAGGTTTGCTTAGTTTGGGGCCACGTTGATCTGTAGAATATGTCCCCTAATATTCATTAATTAATTTATTAAGTGTGAAAGTATACTAAGTTAAAATTCATAAACCGGTTGCAATGTCCTTAGATATATTTTTAAGTCAGTATTGTGTTTCGATTCAAAATAAAATACATGTTATTTGCAGTAATATATTTTAAAATATCTTGACGCGTTGTTAGCAAGACTCTCGTTTGAAAATTCGCCAATCTGAAAAAAAAATGTTTAATCATTACATTTGTTTTTAAATATTAAATAAGAGGAAAGCTTTTCTTTCACACAATTTTACGTTATGTGACAAAAGGGACTATCATACCATATTTAAAAAAAAACGGGCACAGTGTATAAATTCAATACGGGTGAATATAAAAACGGTTAGAATAGCACCTAAGAAGTATATGGAGATAAAATTTTCCTAGAAATACAATTATATTATTAACCAAACAAAATTTTTAGCTTCCCCTCAATCAAGGGAGGCTAGAGCTCTGTTCAGTATGGTGATGGTGGGCATCCGAAGACGAAAATAATGAGCTGTTTAGGCTTTAAATGTTTTAGTGTAAGAACACTTCTCGATGTGTACTATTGAGCGGCATCGTCTTTTAGACTAAGCTCGTTAAATAAAGGTAAAAAAAAAACCAAACAAAATAATTCAACCCGCAGTAAAGAACCACACAAGTTACGAGATACGAGTATTTTAAAGTAACTGTCAAAGCTTGTTGGCATTAACTATTAAAAGCTCGTATACGTCATGTTATATGTATTGTAATGTTTGCAGAACATTCCTGCTCGGGGATTAAAAAAATAATTACGGGGTCGAAATTAAGTGTAACTTTAAAAAACTTGGTTATTTATGATTACACGGATAGTTAGTGCTTCTGGGCATTTTTCGTAAATCGCCAACCATTGTGCCTATTTTGCGTGAAATCGAGGTAGCGCTACTCTAACCACCCCAGCTCCTCCACGAAGACTAGTAAAGTTTTCAGGTTGCTAACTGCCTCTCCTAGTGTGCACGAGTCCCTAGGTATTTGTTTCTGTATACTTCTACCCGTTTGCAGTCTAGGAGAATGTGTTTTGTTGTTTTCTCTTCTTCCATGCACGCATAAATTCTATATCTGGTTTAATTTATCGCCCGTATAGGATATACATATACACATTTACAGAACCAGATCCGAATTAGTACTTGCATGAATAAATACAAGTTGCCGCGCGCAGTCAAGTTTCTGATACTTAAATCCGACATTCTTATTATTACATTTATACACCGTGTTTTATTTCCGTTAATTTCAAGGGTGCATTCCTGAGCTCAAATTAAGTGACTTTCTCGAAGACACCGGTATACTAATTAACTCCATTTCGGAGATAATCAATAATTTATTTTTATCTATTAATATAACATATAACACTTGGTTTAGGTCCTATTTACATATTGGAAAGTGTTTAGTACGAGTTTATACATTTGCTACTAAACGTAAGTACTATCTCGGACGATTGATGTTCAAAATGACATCGATATGTCACGAATTTCAATTTTTTGGTTGAATCAAATGTAATGCCCGTGTACAACAACGCTATAATATGCAACAATTAAGTACTTTTAATAAAAATGTATAAAAATATTTTGTTTTTGAAAATTAACTATACCATTTATCTTATACCTTTAAACGAGCAATTCTTGTATATATATATATATATATATATATATTTTCGGGATCTCGGAAACGGCTCTAACGATTTTGCTGAAATTTGGTATATGGGGGTTTTTGGGGGTAAACAATCGATCTAGATTAGTATTATGTTTGGGAAAACGCGTATTTTCGAGTTTTCCTGCGTTTTCCTTTCGACGCAGAATATGGTCGCTAATTTCGTGTTACCGGCTACTGTCCGTCTGGTCCAGCGGGTTAAGACGCGGACTGTTAAACGAGTGTTACGGGTTCGAATCTCGCCCGGTGACTAACTTTTGTTTTTTTTTTTATATGTTCAAGTTTATATATATTTTTTTATTTTTTATTGTTTTAGACAAGTTTAATTTAGTAAAAAAATGTAGTTAAGATTATCACCTATACACCACCATGTTACAATAAATAGTTATAACCGAGCAAAGCTCGGTCGCCCAGGTACTTTTCCTTAAACGTATTTTTACCCATACCCATTTTTTTTTAACTGCAAGAATCTTCCATCGCAAGTTTCGCGCGGCGCGCCGTATCTTTTGTTTTTTTTTTCTAATTTCCTGGCTTTACCTTAAAGCAAACTGCTTAGCTCATTGAATATTCTTCAGCTTCCATCAAAATGTAATGAGTTTTGGTACAACTCTTAAAGTTTTCGAAAACACGAAAGTCATTATTTAGATCATGCAGACTCATGCATAAATGTTTGGGAAACATCCTCATAGCCAGTAAAATATAAAGGTCTTATAATAAACTGTAACTGAATTATTAGTATTTCAAATACCATCAAGTTGTTAATTCCAATACCTACGTTTTTATCGCTGATGTACACGCTACTTTAATGTATAGGCAATAAAGTCGTGTATACATATTTTTGGCACTTTGTCCGTGTCGATAAATAATACCTTGACTGTACCTATACCTTTTCCTTTCAAGGCGCTGTAAGTTCAACATCTTCTCTCATTGAGTGTGAGTGTGGGCGTCGCCTGTGCGTGTCCATGATCACGGATATCATTGTTTTGAATTGTGTTTTTTAGACAAAAAGTAATCGATGAGATCGTTCAGAAATAAACTTGCGCATTTCATTTTAGAAGCAATTCTCATATTTTTGCTTTTGTGCAAAAATTGAAAAAAAATAACGGGTTACACTCCGGGAGTGCCGGCAGAAGTGAAACTTGAATATTAACGTTGTGCAATTTTGATATTTTGGAATGGTTAGGGAATAATTTTGCACGAATTGCTTTAATTATCAGTAGTAAAAGTACTATCATTTATGTGGGAAAATACAATACTTCCTCTCCTACGCCGCGCCGGCGGTCTACTGGCTTCAATGACATTGTAACAGTTTTTCGATCAGGTCACGTGTCCGTCTTACGAATTTTCAATCTGACGAATCTGCGGGTCACGTGACCTGTCGCGAGTTTAAAAAAAAATCCCCATCACAAAAAGTGCACAGCGCCGCTAAAGAAGTTTTCACTTCAAAAATGGTGCAATTTATCGTGTTTTGGTCGTGTTATTTTTATCGATCGTAGGTTGTATAATCAGGTTTCGAATCGATGAAGTTACCTATTAGAGAAAGGCCTCATTTGCTGTTCATATTTTTGATGACCATATTATGTACGAATAAACAATCGCTACGTTTTTTTTTTAACTATCTGAAACTACGGCACCTAAGATAATATTCACATTTTGTATGAGTATAATTAATTATACTTACTTCGCCAAGTGTTGCAATTCACATATTGCATTTCACAGTAGTTTGGGAACGTTCTGTATTCGTTGTTGTATGACACAGCGCAGACAGATTGCATTCTGTAAAAAATATTTATTTTATAGTTATTATTCTCTGTTAAGCAGTTGTTTCAGAGTGGATTTGTCGTCCGACTTTCAGTCCGGAGTAAAGGTCTGCAACGCAGCCCCAGCCCAAAACACCGGCGTGAAGGTCATTGTTTTATAGAAATAAGAAGTAATTTTTTTTTTCAAAATATGCGTAGAAGTATTGTTCTTACGTTCGTAATAATAAGCTGCGAGATACTGCATTGCTCGCGGTTGATACACCGTAAGCGTTTAAGTGTTCGGGTCGGCAATGCGCATGTAACTCCTCCGGACCATTACCATCATTATCATCCTATTCTCGGAGACATTTAAATTTTTAGCAGATTGCAGCGGGCACCGGCTCCGTTCCAGTGCAAATCTCTCTCTGGCTATCCCGCCTCACAAACACCGATCATATGACAAGTCTTTTACTGTGTACTGTGTACGGTGTCAATCGGTCGCATCGCTAAAGGCGAATTTAAAAAAAGTTGTGGCTTTCGGACGGAACATAAACTAAAAGATATGTGCCCTTAGGTAGTTTTGTATATATGTATTATATAGTATAGAATGCATTATATATTATAACTAAATATGACTATTTACATATTTGTTTTATTTCATATCCCATTTATATATTGTAAGTTATAGGACTTATAGGTTTACCTATCTTTTAGGAAATTAAATATTTTCTTCTATGCCGTTTAGTACAGTTTTGATGCCTACCGTTCTCCAATTCTTCCTCATTTGCTCAAAGTTTAACTGGAAGAGATCCCTGAAAGGGATAAGTTCGCCTTTGTACAAATGATGTATGTTCTGTCCTGTTTTATGTTTATTTCTGTACAATAAAGTGTTTTACTACTACTACTAACATCAAGCGGGTCGTATCAGCCGATACCGACGTAGTATAAAAAAACTTATTTTACATTGAGTAATAACTTACATAGTAACATTTTACCATTATCAAACGTGGACAAAGTAATAAATTTGCAATTATTATAATATACAAACAATATTTTTCTAGCGGGCGGATGGAATGAATTCTAGAACGGGGTATGTAAATAATTTGTTTAACGGATATTTTTGTTTAGAATTCGTAACTACACTAAAAAGCTATGAAAATGGGTTACTCTGTGAATCAATTACAGTCTCAATGTAATAATGTTCTTTGAATATAAATGAGTGTATGACATAAGAATGATTGTATTTGAAGATTTGCATGCCGACTAGCAAGCTGAATACACTGTAGGTATCTAATAAATTTGTTTGACAACATCCACTTGATTGTATTCTAGCAAATAAATTATTTGATATTTAAAAATAGAAAAATATATTTTAATTGCTTTAGTGTACCTCCAACTGAATGAAACAATGAAGAAATGCGCTTACCTAGATCACAAAAAATTGACGGGGTTATTCAGAACCTCAACTTCTAAATGCTACTAAAAGTTAGGTTTAAGTCTAAAATAACGAAATTTGTTAAAAAAGTACGGATCTCATATACTTGTAGCCTTTTCAAACGAAGTAAAAATAGCCAAGTTCATACAAACACTAAATTTCATTAATTAATTAGCATTGGACTCCTTTAAGTTTTTCATTTTTTTCCTACGGCGCGCGGTTTAACATGTATAAAATGAAATACTGGGTTTAAAAGTAGCAATTTCGGGTTTAGGTATGTCTTTGCAATTATATTTCGTTAATTGCATATTTTGAACTCATAAAAATATCAAATAGAGGCAAAAACACATTTAAAACTTTAAGTTTGTATGAAGTTTTCAAACCTTCAAGGCCGTTGAGCGAGCTAAAAGTGACATCTGATATAGATATTTTGAATAAACTTAATTAGGAAACTTTTGAAAGGTACCTACTACACTTAGGATCTGTTTCACGAAGTCTAAGTAAAGTATTGGATAGCTAATTAACAAAATGAACTGCTAAATAAAACTTTCTGAAAAACTGAACACTTTATTTTCATTCAGACGCATCCGGCTAATCGTTTAACCGCCGCATTTCAAAATGGCCCTGTTTTTGATAACGGCTAGCCATAATGTAATAGGCCGAATTATATGATCCGACTGCGACATAGCCTTGAATGAACCTGTGGACGACAGCGGCGTCGGCTTGCTGCACCACCTGCCGCCCAGCTCGCCGCGCCGCGCGCCGTGTGCGTCCAGTCCGTCCAGTCCAGACCAGTTGCGTTACTCACTTGTACGACTGAGCGCATTTAGTAAGGAAAGTCTTGCAGCCGTGCACGAAGAAGTCCGTTGCCCAAAACGCCGCGTTTTTCGGGTAGTTGATCACTGTTGGGCGGAATTGGTACCTTGCTGATACCACTGCGAGGGACGACAATACTAGAACAAGAGTGATATTGTTATGAACCATTATACCTCTATTTAAAGTTGTAGGTCTGCATTTTTTTTTTCATATTATTCCTACTCGTAACCACGAGCTTATTCGATCCTAGTACCTATGAGAAAAAAAGTGTCCCAAAATCTATATATATATTTCAATTCTTTCATTTCAAATGTATGAAAAAGGTAACGGAATTGAAATGAACATCTTGGGTGGCACACTTCTCCTATTCAGATCGAATAATTTTGTGGTTCTGAGTAGGTTCAAATTGAAAAATAAAATTGCGTAGTGTAACTTACAATAAAATTTCTCATATTAATTCAATACTCGGGTTTATAATCATAAAAAATGATTAAGAACTAGTTTCTATTTTCTTGGCATAACACTCGAATAGATTTTTGCTTTTCAAATCATTAAGTATACATATATTGGAAATAAATACCAGAATCGAAACATAGTTTTCAGACACCAATAACAAAAGTTTATCATATCTTAGTCGCACACAAATTTCTTTACTACCGAACACTAAAAATAGTTTGAATCTACAAAACTAGCAACTCACTATAACACGCTCAGCTAACACTAGTGATACTAAAGTTACTTTTACTAGATTTTATCGTAGAAAACTGAGACCAAGTACTCAACACGCTCTTAGGACAGTTACGACGATCACTTTAGAAAACTTTTGCTTGAAAACTTCTTACAGGCGCTTTATTTAAAGAGATGCCAGGTTCTAGTGAATCCGCCTCTTAAATGATAATTTTGGGCGCTTTCATTTTTATGTACTACAATGTTGGTAAATAGTTATCATTTTACTGTATTTTGTGTAGAAATTGTTTTTTATTGACTTTTAAATATCAAGAAATAACATCAATGTAACAAAATAGGATTACTACATCTGGGTCTTCATATTATGAGCTATTTTATTTCAACAAATATCACTGTTTAAACGCAAATGCTTGTTTTTTAATTTAAAAAAACGCTTCAAGTAGATTTAAGAAGTTCCCTCGATTCCTCGTAGAATTCGATCATCACAAATAGAAATTGACTGAAATGTTGTTTAAAACCTTAATTGTTTTACAAACTTAACGAAGGATCTTCATCAGCAATACTAGTTCATCAAATGTCACTTTTTAAATGATTTATTTAAAAAAACTACTAAGAATTGCATTCATATACGATTTTCGGAGTTCCCTCGATTCCTCATGGATCCCGTTATATAAACTAGATTTTGACAAAAATTAAGACGTTAAGCCACTTTGTAGTCTTTGTACTCTGTTTTTTTTCATTAATTGCCACAGGTACTTGTGGTATTTTGAGGGCCACATCGACCAGGTATTGACCTATTGTAGCGGGTCACGCTACTTACATATGTACGCAAATTTTCAGTTTCATCGGAAACCGGGAAGGGGATCAAATTTAACTTCCAAGATTTGATCTGTACAAAAAAAAATTTTTACATAGATAATTTGCAATGCAATGTTAAATAAAAGCTTTTTAAGATTTTTAAGAGAACGACACTAAAATGCGTTTGCATGAAAGCGTATTAAGCGTGAATAATGGCCCGATTCGAAAAATGAAAGAGGTACGATAATGATAAGTTCTGGTTTAGATAAGTTCTCATTTAGATATCGTTTGTATATCGTATAATTGACAGAAGCAGCTCGATTCGGGCAACCAATGTCACTTTGACCAGATCTTATTGGGATCACAGCGGAATCGAAATTAACAAAAATTTTGGCATGTCGTTTAGTTATCGATCTTTTAAAGATCTTTCCAAGAAACGTGTCTTAATTATTCTTCGAATTGGGCCGTAAATATATTATAACAAGTTGAAAGGACCAGAAATCGACAAGTGAAGGTTATACTATAACTTTTTTTATCGTAGTTACGTTATTTCACAATACTTTACCTACTAACCACCAACTCATATCAGCAAGTCACACGCACTGAAAGTAAACATTTACGAATCAGAGATCACCAACAGTTTCAGATCAATAAATTCACACGGTACATTTTATAAGCACCTTTGTTTCATTTAAGGCAGAGTTTGGATAGAAGTTTGTTTTTAAGGTAATATCGAATCGTCCAAAGTGTAAAATAGCATAAAGTAACCTAATATTATTATGATCTATTGTAGCTAAAACTTTGTATAGGTAAGGACAACAATGCTATTTTATTATTGTTGCGAATGCAACTTATTATTATATAAAAATCAATGCAGTATCTAAACGCAGCCGTCGGGCTCGGCTAGTATTCGGAGGCTTTTTAAAATCACCAATAGGAGCGCTCCACATAATCTGTATCGCGGCCAATTGGAAGCATTTAAATCTAAACCTTTTGTACTGATCAAATCAAATATTGCAAATCACTCTTTCATCATCCTCCATACTTTCGACACCTATTTTCTACATTGAACCGTTTTGACAAGAACCCTTGTAAACCAGTACCCCTTTGGAAGATTATACTTCACTTCATTATAAATCGAAGTTTTATTTAAGTCGTCGAGATCCTGACCTGCACGGCGGCTACAATTATTTTTTGCAGAAATTTTTTTCGTTTATTAGCTCTTTGCTCTTATATATTATTAGCTCCATGAGCTATATTTATTACATAAGCTCAGGGTTTTACAGGGTCAAAAATAAAAATACATTAAAGATAAAGATAGTTTATTTGTAGGCATATTACAATGCGCTTATGAACGTCAAATAAAGCTACACCGGCTCTAACCCTACACCTCTGACCCGAGAAGATTTAAGTCCTCAATTGGAGGAGGTTATCTCAATATGGACCGGCAAGAAACTCGGCGGGACACACCTTTTCAAAACATCTTATATATTGTATGTACATATGTCAATCACAATGAAAAAATCAACAATGATCAACTCTCGTCAACGTGGGACTCGAATACACATCTTTGGATTGCCGGTCCAATGCGTTACCTTAGGGCCTCCGTTTGCTAATGGGGATTATTCGGAACGGACGCCCCGTCTAATAAGAAATTGTATGAACAGAACTGGCGCGAGCGCGGTCGACGGATTTCGCCTGGGAGCAGAGGGCTTACCGCAAACCACGTTCGACGTATCGCCTCCCTGTCACACTTACGTACGAATTTACAAGTCCGACAGAGAGGTAACACGTCGAACGTGGTTCGCGGTAGGCCCACAGGACCCGCGAGCGTGCGCACGTGGCGGGCGTCCACGTCAGCTAGCGGAGGCCCTTACATCATCATTAAATTCATTGCGTTACATTACATCGTATTAATTAACATTGAATTATCTAATCATCAAACCGGCTTGCTTTCCCCTTCTAGTTTGTTCTGTCACTGTTATTAACTAGTTGTACCCTAATATTATTAATGCCAAAGTAACTTTGTCTGCCTATTATTCTATCTGTCTGCCCATTTGTCTGTTACCCTTTCACGCTTAAACCAGTCAACCGATTTATATATGCATAAAGTTATATTAAGGCCCGGAAAAGGAGGTAGGGTAGTTTTTGTCAATCGTATTATATATTTCTTTCCGATACCTCCACCTTCCACCTGCTGGAAAGAACTTGATTCGAAAACTCATCTGGTATAAATATAACCTAAATTCTTATTTTAATGCGCAGATGTAAATACAAAATCCGCTAGAGATAACCATTTATTGGTACAAACGGCATCCGTATTTATGAAGTTCCAAAAAAAGCGTAATTGTAAATAAACAAATGTAACCGATTCCTGGTTTCAATCAGCTTTGCCCATAATGCCTTTGGCACCTCAGTTTGTGTAAATGCTAGGGATGAGCCGAATATAGTTTGCCGAATAAAATATTGGGTTTGGAGTGGAATTCTACCAGGATTGAATAGAGTAAAACATTATATTGTCGCAGACAGCAAAACGATACATGTATTCATTTGTTTGTAAACTGACAAAATAAAGAACCACAGACAAAACCAAATAGCTTCCAGCTAAGGAACATTGGGTTTAAAACCTGTTTGGTTTATATGTTCTAACACCTGCCCTTAAACCGAACAGTTTAAACCAAGATTAGAAACACAATTAAAATGTTTGTCTTTGCCTAGAAGCTTTGTCAAAACATCCGCAGGCATTTGATCAGTAGACAAGTATTCTAAGTTAATAATTTTATCACTTACGACTTGCCGCACATAATGATGTCGAATGTCTATATGTTTACTTCTACTATGGTTAATTTGGCTGTTGCAAATCTTCCAATCCAAGTTTCTTTTTGAAAATCCATTTACATTTTACAGCTTTCTTTCCAGCAGGTAATGTTGTCAATGTCCAGGCTCTGTTCTTTTCAAATGACTTGTACTCATCCACAATTGCTTCCTTCCAATGTACTTTATCATGTCCTGACAGCGCTTCATGAATTGTCTTTGGTTCAGCACCTTGACATACAACTGTCATTGCATTCTCTGCATTAACGGAGTCTGTCATTTCCTCATACTCACTAGAGCCTTAATCCGTAGTCATATCAGGATTCCAAGTGACATTCTAAAAACCATTTGAAAACGCGCCAATTACATTAGCAGCTAAAGAATGAATCGCTTCCTACGAACCCCGCTTACCTACCCGACTATCGCTTTTACCAATTTTCAACACTCACCAAAGAATCAAAACTTTCTATGGATTCAACATATCTTATAATGTGTATAACTCGTAATAACTGCCGGAACACGTGACTAATGAAGAGAATACTTGAACAATTCTGGAGGAGCTTACTTTTTAGTGTTGCAACAAGACAAACATAATAAAAATATATTTGCCGAACAGTAAGCACTTACTTCTTATTTTATTTTTCCTCTCATATACTCTAAGGTTAGTTGGAAGAGATCCCTTATAGGGATAAGTTCGCCTTTGTACCTTCTTGTAAATTTTATGTAAACATGTGCTGTGTACAATAAAATTATTATTACTACTACTACTACTTTAACCTATTCGGCCGAATAAGATTATTGGAAAACTTGCCAAATACGTCGAACACCGAATAGTCGGCCCATCTCTAGTAAATGTATCGGTATTTGTTTTTTCAGCTTCAAGAAGCCAAAGGTCAATGTTATTCGTAATAGACATAATTTTCTATGTTGTTTATGGTGCAAGCCCTTTTAATGTAAACAACTGGTCTTATCTTGTGGGGATCAGCTGCTAATACTGATTAAATATTCATTTTGTAAACAAAGGCTATCATATCAACTTACAACCTGGGGTCGCGTGAGTCACTAAGAGAATTATTTAAGGAAATACATATTCTAAGAATTTCTAACTCGGCCATCGCTATGTATATCTAAAATAATGATGTGTGTAAGGAAAAGCTTACACAGTTTCCCAACGAGTGTTAATGATAAGCCAAAGGCTACAAGAAAGTCAAGAAACACAGGAAAGCTTAAAGTAACTTACGGACTGGTAAAACAAGAAAGTCGTTCTTGGGAAATTCTATAACTAGATACCAAAAATGTCACCGAGCTACCAGACTCTAAATTCAAAACTGTTGTTAAGCAAACACTCATTTGGCGAGATTGTATTTATTGTATACATGGACAGTGATACATCAAGATACATGGTGTTAAATATAATTGCTTAGGAACAGTACAGTAAAAAAACAATTTCGGTACAAGCTTTTATCACTGACTGTACTTTATTTTCCACAAGCAACTAATACTTATCAAGACAATTCTAACAACCCCAATCACAATTAGTTTGCGTTGTCTCATCACAGAATTCCTATGACCACCTCCTGTCTCCATCATCAGATCAGCTCCATATCATCATAATATAGCATTGTCATCCGATTTACATACTTATGCATAATTTCAACTGAATCGGAAATCAAATTTAGATTTGAGCCACACTAATAAACAGGGAAACTTACCTAATAAAAGTTTCTAAAAAAAGATAAAAGCCTTTTTTTTATTTCCAAGCCTTTGAAAGTTGAAAGCAGGAACGCGTCCTTTAGTAAAGACAGGGGCACTAAACATTTTTTCCAAAGGCTCTTTTTAAACTCTCATTATTATTTAAGGCTATGTTTTATAACAAAGTATATAAAGTCTGGGAAAAAAGCGTACTTTTATGTTGTTTTCCGCAACAAGGGACAGAGATAAAACAGACAAGTATTAAAAAAGGGGTTGTACGGCCATTTAACGTCGGGGAACGATGATTTTAGAACAGGTTAAAAAGCAAGGGACATGATTTAATCTTAGAGTAAAATGTTCCTACAAAAGAATCCGGTCAGGTCATACTACACAAATATCATAAAACAATATTATCACACATTTTACACGAAAGTAAAATTTTCAAAATTCACCATTCCGTAAGCTTTGGTAATTCAGTTCGTTAACACCATGTGTATGTTCTGCTTGGTAAAAATTAGTTTAAGAGCATAAAAGCACATTGAAAGTGTTTTTATTTATTTATTAAGTATGGCAAATGCCCATTATGAAGAGGGGGCAAAATTTCAAAATCTTGTTACCTAAATATTACGGGAAACATAATAATCACACCTTTATCTTGATAATGTAATGTATGGGGTAGTTTTAAGTCATTATGAAAATAGGTGGAGGGTATCTCATGTATCGATCTTGTCGAATTAAATGGTTTTTAGTACGGTCGTGTTTCGCTGTTACTCCTGAAATCCTGAATCTACAGGGGTTCCCGCATCCTAGATACGGACTTTTCAGTGGCGACGATAAAGGAACTTACTCGCGAGTGTAAAATATTGTGGCGTGTAATAATAAATTAGTGCTAATAATGACAACGGCGGTCGGCAAAATCGGGCCGTTCGATTTGGATAAGGACAGTTGGGATTATTATATAGATCGCTTGGAGCAATCTTTCATTGCAAATGCAGTGGAAGATAATGTGAAAGTGGCGACCTTGATTACAGTGATTGGCGGCGACGCGTATGCCTTGATGGCAAATTTGTGTATGCCAGTAAAACCGTCTACAAAGACTTTTAAAGAGTTGGTGACAATTATGAAGGAACATTTGCAACCTAAACCTAGTTTATTGGCAGAACGATTTAAATTTAGGCGACGGATACAAAGTAGTGATGAAAGTGTTGGAGAATACGCGGCCGCACTAAAAAAATTGACAAAAGATTGTAAATTCGTGGGCGATAGTTTACAAGAAAACTTACGAGATCAGTTCGTATGTGGGTTAGCGCGAGACAGTATACGACAGCGGTTATTTGCAGAAGATGACATTAAATTCGACAAAGCATTTAAGCTCGCGGTGACGTTGGAGATGGCGGAGGCAGACGCAGCGCTTGTAGAGCATCGGGGGCATCGGGGCAGCAGTCGAGGGAATGGTTCCGGAGAAAACACAGCGTCAGTACATCAAATGAGAAATTCGGGGCGAGGGCGGGCCAGTGGGCGCGCGCCGAACGATAGTACTTCGCGTAACTCGACGAACGGGAGCACGGCTGGTCGTGGTGGCGGCGGCGGCGGTTGGAGTGGCAAACTAAACGGCGGAGGCTGGCGGATAAAAAACTCGGTTATAGGCACGGAGGGCGCAAAAGGGTGTTGCCGGGTTTGCGGAGGTCAGCACGCGGCAGAAAGCTGCAAGTTTAAAATGTATGTTTGTCGAGTCTGCAATAAGGAAGGTCATTTGAAACGCGTATGTCCTAATGTGAAAAGCAGCTCAGCAGGGGTACACCATCTGGGAAGCAAGGACTTCCACATGAACTCTTCCAGCGATAGTGACGAGGTAAATAATTATTCTATGGACGCACAGCGGTTAAAAAAATATAAACCGTATTTTATTAATGTTTGTGTGAATAGCAAGTCTTTATTAATGGAAATTGATACAGGTAGTGCCGCAACTTGTATAAGTTTGGAATATTATAAGGAAGTATTTAGTAATGTGCCAATGGAAAACAGTGACTTAAATTTAATATACTACTCAGGCGAAGTAGTTACGCCGGTAGGTAAAATTACACCTCTGGTCACTTATGAGAATATAAGTAAATACTTAGAGTTATATATTGTACGCGGTGGTAAAACAAGTTTGTTGGGACGACAATGGTTAGTGGAACTAGATATTTTACCTCCTTTCATACTAATACATTGTAATAATATTAAGTGTGAGACATTTAATTTTGATGTGTTTTAGTTCTAGTTACCGAGACGTGTTCGGCGATGGCCTGGGTCGGTTCACGGGCGGCACTGTGGGGTTCCGGCTGCGACCGGACGCGCGGCCGGTATTCCTGCGCGCGCGCCCCCTGGCGTACGCTCTGCGCGAGCCGGTGGAGCGCGCGCTGGAACAGCTGGTGCGCGACGGAGTACTTGAGCCCGTGCAAACCTCGGATTGGGCTACGCCGATCGTGCCGGTTATGAAGAAGGACGGTACCATTCGGGTATGCGGTGATTTTAAACTTACTTTAAATAAATGTCTCGAGGTTGACCGTTTCCCTTTGCCACGAGTGGACGACTTGCTCACTAAATTACACGGAGGACAAAAATTTACCAAGTTAGACTTGTCACAAGCGTATGCGCAATTTGAATTGGATGAGGAATCAAAAAAATATGCTGTAATTAATACACACAAGGGCCTTTTCCGGTATAATAGATTAATTTACGGTCTAGCTTCTAGCCCAGGTATTTTTCAGCGTAAACTTGAACAGCTGTTTGCCGACATGCCGCGTGTCGGGGTATTTTTAGATGATGTCATTATTACCGGGGTGAATGACCAAGAACATTTAACGACTCTGATAGAAGTGTTTAAGCGATTGCAAAAATATGGCTTAAAAGTAAAAAAAAGTAAATGTACTTTCTTTGCGGATTCCGTTACGTACCTAGGCTTCGTGATAAGCAAGGAGGGCGTTCATACGTGTCCGGATAAACTGGAGGCTATCGAAAAAGTGTCCGTGCCACGTAATACTACGGAATTAAGATCGTTTTTAGGACTAGTCATGTATTACGCGAAATTTATACCAAACATTAGCTCATTACTGGCACCGTTATATAATCTTCTCAGAAAGGATGTTAAATATTACTGGGACGGATCGTGTGAGAATGCTTTCAACCAGGTTAAAGATATGCTGATGTCTAGTGAGGTACTGGCGCACTATTCGCCAGAGTTGCCACTAGTTTTGACTTGTGACGCTAGTAGTGTAGGCGTAGGATCTGTTATATCGCATTTAATGCCAGGGGGTACCTCCTCTGACGGTACGGAGAGGGCGCGGGAACGGCCGATAGCTTATGCGTCGCGCTCGCTTAACAAAGCGGAGCGCGGGTATTCGCAAATAGAAAAAGAAGCGTTGGGTATAATTTTCGGAATTAGGAAGTTCCATCAATATCTTTTTGGACGAAAATTTATTTTAAGAACCGACCATAAGCCGTTAGTAACCATTTTTGGTGATAAAGTCGGCATTCCGGTTATGGCGGCTAGTAGAATGCAACGTTGGGCAGTGCTTCTATCAGGTTACGACTACGATATAGAGTATGTGCGCAGTGATAAAAATGCCGCTGATGCCTTGTCTCGGTTGCCAACCGGAGAACAAGCAAGAGATAAGAAAGAAGTTACATACATGAATTTTATTCAAAACTTTCTTCCTATAACTAGAAAAATAGTTAAGGAAAATACGTTCAAGGACGACACGCTACAAAAAGTAGTACTATATATACAATCGGGATGGCCAAATCAGTATAGTAATACAGAAAATTCCTTGAGACCGTACAGCTCCCGTAAAACTGAGTTATATCTGGATAGAGGGTGTGTAGTCTGGGGTTATCGGTTAGTGATACCGAAAGCATTGCAAGAGGCAATTTTGGTTGAATTACATACTAATCATATGGGAATAGTGAAGATGAAAAGTATTGCGCGCAGCTATGTATGGTGGCCGGGAATCGACGCGGATATAGAACGTATTTGTCATGAGTGTGCTACATGCGCAGCAGAGGGGATGGCACCCCCGCGTACTGCACCGCAGCCGTGGTCATACATACCCGAACCTTGGTCAAGGTTACATTTAGATTTTTTGGGTCCTCTCGGAGGTAAAACATATCTTGTGCTTATAGATTCTAGTACTAAATGGATAGAAGCATTTGCAATGCCCAAGACCACTGCTTCGTCAGTTATTAAGGTTTTGGAGGGAACGTTTGCTCGTTTTGGTTTACCTCTTGAGGTAGTATCAGACAATGGGCCGCCATTTACGAGTAGAGAGTACAAGCATTTTTTAGAACATAATGGAATTAAAATCACGTATTCACCTGCCTATCATCCGTCGTCTAACGGTGCGGCGGAAGGAGCGGTAAAATTATGCAAACGAACGATAAAAAAAGCAGTAAGAGAGGGCCATAACGTGGATTCGGCTTTACAGTCCTACTTAATGATGTATAGGAATGTTGAGCACAGCAGTACAGGTTCTTCACCAGCCATGCTGCTGCAGTTTAGGACCTTGCGTACGAGGTTAGAGTTATTGAAAGACGCGCGGGAGGTGGAACGCCGCGCGCGTGACATGCAACAGCGGCAGGTGTATAATTCGGGCGGAGCGGACAGACATTTTAACGTGGGAGATAGGGTATGGACGCGAGATTTTAGGGAAGGAAGGAATTGGATTAGTGGGCAAGTCGACCAACAATTAGGGTCACGTAATTACATAGTATCTAGGGAAAACGGTCCCCCTATGAAACGACATGTAGATCAAATTAAAAGTAGATGGAATTCGTTTTTGGATTTGCCTCACCCGAATGAACCGTCCTCTGAGCCGAGTCCTGGCGCAGACGGCGCGCCGACGTCAGTATTAGGGGAACATGGAACTGACCCACCTGCGCAGTCACAGTCTTCGGTAACTAGACCAACCTTGAGACCACGTCCCACTAAGCCACCTAACCGATATGGTTTTGAAATTGATTAACGTGAGAGTAATCTATAACATTGTAGACATTGTTAAGTAAAAACATTTACAATATAGGTAATATTAATTACCTATATTTTGTTAATATTTAATACGAGTATGTAAAAAATTTATGACTATTCGACCAAGCTAGAAATTTGGTTCGGTACTATGCTTTGTATGAATACTTTAACATTTTTCTGGATTGATCGAATGGATGGTTTAGTCATAATTCAGTGAGAGGGTGTAATGTATGGGGTAGTTTTAAGTCATTATGAAAATAGGTGGAGGGTATCTCATGTATCGATCTTGTCGAATTAAATGGTTTTTAGTACGGTCGTGTTTCGCTGTTACTCCTGAAATCCTGAATCTACAGGGGTTCCCGCATCCTAGATACGGACTTTTCAGATAACTTTTGTTTTATTATGAAGAAACATTTCCAAATTTAATTTGCAATTTAACTCCTTTTGCAGGTATTAATTGTACTTGAAATTCGTACGGGATTATACTTAAAACACATTAAAAGAAAAAAAAAATCCCTGAAATAATAATACCAAATTCTCTTTAATACATACAAATCGCGCAAATAAGTTAGATTAATAAGTTAGACCAATTGGCCGATAGATGCCGCTGTACACAATTATGCTTAGTATATTTTTGGACAAAAGTCTTTCATATTTACGGTTACATGAGATAAATTTATTGATAGTTTGTACGGACACCTCGGTGCGCAAGTATAAAGAACTAGCACTTGACTGGTTTTATTTTTTTATTTTATTCCTAATAAGTAGGTACTCCTCACTATTTAGCCTAAGGTTTCTGAAACTTAAAACCCATGTAAGTACTAATGTACTCCCGTCCCGCACGTCCTCGCACGAAAAATCGGAATCAAAATTAAATGTTCCCAGATCTCGAGAGCGAGATTACTCGACGAGAATGAGATTTGACAAAGTAATTAAAAAAACTGGACAAGTGCGAGTAGAACTCGCGCTCCAAGGGGTACACCGCACAATTTTTAATGTTTGTTTTGGAAACGAAACGAGAGTGTAACGTCTTGAAAACCCGAAAGGGTCAGAGCCGGATAAAAAACCAGACGTAAAAGAAAGTGTTATGGCGCAGTGACTTATATATTGACAACTATAATAGCTATATGCATAGCAGGGCTTCCAAATACCGGACCTATCGGAATACCGGTATTAATACCAAAACTCTCTTCATCAATCCTGGTATCCCGGGATCCCGGTATTTATTATTAAATCTTATTTAAAATTTGGGATTGAAAAAGCTAAATATTATACTACATAAGTTATAACAGCCTTAAAGGACAATGGACAGTTAAATAATGTCGCTATCTGCCATTCATATCCATACCTATTACCATTGGGTACTAGGATTTCATTGTAAAATAAGCAAAGCTCAGGGCAAGGTATGAAAAGTCCTTTAAATTCAGCTAATATTCCAACTGCCATATTAGGTTGTATTTCAGCTTAAAAGCACCAATTAGTTTACAGCTGGATTGCCTCGACGCTCTGTGCAAATTAATTCAAGTTAATTATTAGCTTGCCCGAAATGCAATTTGCACCTAAAATTAGTTTTGAACAGGTTAGGTTAATATAATTTTCTTGATATTCTCGGAAATATTAGCAAAACATCTTATTTAGCAAACATAAAATGAATAGTTGTTCATTAAAAACAAACTAAAATCTTTTGTACTGTTTTAATCGAGAGGATATAAAGTTTATGAACACTCAATTAAATTCCGTTAAATAAAATACTAATGAATTAAAAATATTGAATTGTTATAAATTATAATCAGCCTCCAGTATAGTCTAAAAACAAAATATGCAGAAAGTGGCGGCAAAATAGTTTGCTCGAAAGGTCAATCTCCCATAGAATCATTGAATGTTGCGCCTTTTTCTTCTGGCGAATTTCTTTGCCACAGTTTATGTGTTTCCTTACGATACCATTCATGTCTCTTCAGGGCAAAAAAAGGTATTTTACGAGTATTGAACCAGTGCCAAAACCAAGCAAGAATTGACAGGCAACCTCTCTTACTAATATGCTTACACGGTGGCATTTCAAATACCAAAATGTCCTCAATAAATAACACCCAACAAACATGATTGCGTACTTCCAGCAAACAAATTTACAATCTAAAGGAGATTTATTTAAAGCCCCTACGGTAGGCGGATTTTCCTTTACTTGATGAAAGTGTAATTCAAATTAGACGTATTTGGGAATTTTTGCTGCGTGTTAAACGAGTTTATGTCATTACTTTTGTCCTGTTTTTTCTAAAATTCGTAGAAACGTACAAAAAAATTTTTTGAGGACTCCAATCTGCCAACATTGCCAGTTGAGTAGATCAAACATAAAAAAATATACAAGTATATCTATTTCTACAATTCTCACAAAGAAACAGGCTATAATAATTTACTTTTTCATATTTTAATATGAATATGAATATGATAAAGGCAAGGAGTTTAAGAAAGTTAATTAGTAATTTAAACACAGAATAGGTCTTTAAAATAAAAGGTTAATATATTTATAAAAAAATATTTAAAAATGTTTGTTACACCTGAGTTTTGAAAATCAACAAAAAGCGATATAGTTTATCACCGTGTAATATTATATGTATTGAATTTGTAATAAAATGTAAATAAAACAAAAGAGAGTAAAATAATTGCATGAAGCTAAGATTGTTACCATTGCTTGATGCCAGACCGTCAATATCTCCAGTATCTCCTGATGATGCCTTGAAGAGAGGAGAAACCCGTGTCGAGTTTTTTTTTTTTATGATGGTTTGTTATATTCATTTGCGTATTTATTTTCGCTGTGGGAACATTAATTGTATGCAAAAATACGCAAGTAAGTATAACGGGTTAGCACTAATTAACTAGCACGTTCTTATTTCGCGGAACTGGTCTGAAAACCAGCGCCGGGCATCTCGGGCCTGCACACGCTGAGACTGGAACCCTTTGCCCAATATTTCTACTTTGTCGATTTGTAGAATTTTTTTTCTCTAATATGTAATTTTTATTTTATTTTTTTATGTGGGGTAAACCGTCCAAAATGGATTCTGTTTAATAATCACACAATCTAAGTTAATCATCAGAACGATAGAATAATCCGATACGATACGAACATCAGAATAAAACAATTCTTATTTTTAATAGCAAAATAAAAATCGGCTCGTTTACAATATACAATTCTACGTCGTCTTCATATTGTAGTTATTTTGTTATATTATTTAATTGACAATTTAGATCACACCAAAGATAAATTATTGAATTTTTTATTTATTTTTATGCTAATCCAGTTATGTCTGTGTTTGTGATTCCTGTATGTAGTAACAATAGTCTTTGTGTAATACTAACACTTTTATGGGCTTTGCCTGAAATAAATGATTTAATAATAATATTTTCGTAGTCTTTTCACCGGCGTCTCAATAATCCAGTACTACGACAAACACTATTGGAGGCAATAAATATACGTGCCCGCCATCTCATCCGCTGTTTTATTGGGAAGCGTCAATATTGTTTATTAGATTTATTACCTGAAGCTCTGGTGATAAAATATACGAATAAAATAACGGGTGTAAGTGATATGAGTACCGAAATCTTTTGGTATTATTTACTCATGTGTAACGGGTGCTAAATTTAAAAGAGCGATTCCTTTTCAACAAGTTGGGTTTAAAAAGCATTTTTAATTTTAAAATGGGATGATCCTGTGTGTTAATCTAAGTCTACGGATTCCACTCACGTGGTTTTAATGTTATTATGCCTCACGACAGTTTAAATTCTATCCTGTGTGGAATCAAAAGTGCTAAACCAAATCCATTTTTTACCGTATAACATCCAAGCAGTGCCCTCTGTATGTACTCCTAACTCACTCAAAGATGCGCTCTTTACTTCAGGAGGATTAACTATAAATTTAAAAAACCTGTAACAAATGAAGACAATGTAATGCAATTAAACCCAAACCTTTATGCAATCCCTGTAAACATTTCAATAGCGCGATGTAGAAATCGCCGCACCCGGTACAGCGCCATCTCGCGTGATATTTAGTAAACATATTTTATATGGCTCCATGGAAGTACGGACGCGAACACCTCTAAACTTGAAAATTATGTTAAATGCATACGTGAACTTAAGGTGAGATAAGACTCACCGGGACAAGCAAGACAAGCACTTGTATAGAAATAATGAATTAAAACAAAAAATATTACTTTGCTGATCCGCGAAACAATTACGTTCTAGTCAATCAGTGATAAGTTGATAACCCGTTATACTTGCGTATTTTTGCATGTCATTGATTAATTTTAATGTAATTTAATTGATAATTTTGATTTAATTTAATGAATAATGTTAATTTAATTGAATTCGTATTTTTAATTTAATTTCATTAATATTTTAATTGTTTGTTGTTTTGTGTTGTTGTATATGGATCTTGTCCGAAATAAATGCTTTTTTTTATGAATTAACATTCATACTATTTTACTGTTTGTCACTATATATTAATATTAACTTTGTATCTATAATAGACATCCATTAAATTATTGTTTTTCATCACACTTTACTACCCAGTGCGCAGCAAGAAGTTCGTAACACTCCTACTCCGACAGGAGTTAGAGCTTCTTTTTAGGGTTCCGTAGCCAAATGGCATAAAACGGAACCCTTATAGTTTCGCCATGTCCGTCTGTCTGTCTGTCTGTCTGTCTGTCTGTCTGTCTGTCCGAGGCTTTGCTCCGTGGTCGTTAGTGCTAGAAAGCTGAAATTTGGCATGGATATATAAATCAATAAAGCCGACAAAGTCGTACAATAAAATCTAAAATTTTAATTTTTTTAGGGTACCTCCCCTACACATAAAGTGGGGGTGAAATTTTTTTTTCGCTTCAACCCTAGAGTGTGGGGTATCGTTGGAAAGGTCTTTCAAAACTAATAAGGGTTTTTAAGAAACATTTTTTGATAAAGTGAATAAATTCGGAGATAATCGAACCGAAAGAAAAAAAAAATGTGTCCCCCCCACTCTAACTTTTGAACCATAAGTCCAAAAAATATGAAAACAATCGTGGAAGTAGAGCTTAAGAAAGACATTAAATGAAAACTATAGCGGACATGATCAGTTTAGCTGTTTTTGAGTTATCGCAAAAAGTTTCCCCTTCATAGTAAAAAGACTTACTTTAATTAGGTACTGATTATGCAAGTTTGCCTATTTGTTTAACTCGGGTGAAAGGTACCGTTTCATCCCTTGGTTAACAATTTACTATAATTTAAGTTCCAGTTTAGCTTATTGTGACGGAAACGTAACTAACCCACCCTACACTGAGCGTGGCCCGACATGCTCTTGGCCGGTTTTTTTTTTTAAATTATGTAACTAACACATAATCATGAATCAAGTAGCTAATTAAAAAGTCTACTTGTTTAAATTCAAGGTTTAAATGAGTTTCGCTTTCAACATACTGACGTTTATTATTATTATTTTATTTTTTATTTAATCGTATGGCTCGGGAGATGTTACTCACGTCCGCAGGAATTGCCACTAACACCCTGCACGTGTCCCCTGGCTGGCGCTAATCGAGTAAAAACCTTTCGGCTGCTGTACCTGTTATCACTTATCAACCTCACAGCAAGTTAACCGAGTCGCTGATGCTATTTCTAAAGTGTACTATGATGGATTTATTTATTTAAACTTTATGGCACAAATTTACAAAAAAGAGAACAAATGGCGGACTTAACTCCTTGAGGCATTCTCTACCAGTCAACCATTGGGCTAAACAGAAATAGTTTGGTGCAGGATTGTAAAGAGTTGATATGGAAATAGACACAACTCGAGACTACTATGATACTATACTTACGCAAATATACATGTTAAATATACCTACATATATAAGTATTCAATATATATAAATGAAAATAAATATATATATAATAATTATGTACCTAGTATGAGATATTACGCAAACATTTAGTATTATTTATATCGCATTATCAATATTATGACGTATATTATTATTTGTTTGTATTTCAAAATATTGATTTAATAGCTATTTAAAATATTTATACACAATTTTTAATCATGCTAACTGAATGAGTTTGTGCCTACAATGCAGAGCTGTAAAATGTAAACATATTTAAGAATTATTTTCGTTTATAATTCAGTTTTTCCTTCGCTCATATCATTGAGTGTAACGCCGAGTGTAAGAATATTTCAAACTCAAGTCTTTGACACCAGCTTGCCGATGTCGTGGATCTATAGACTCTCGTTTGCCATAATTCACTTACCTCGTTGCACAATATACTATTGTTTGCTAGGGCAATAAAAGCGCATTTTATATTTTATAACAAAACCGTTTTATACATAATGACACGTTCCAAAATTCAAACTGCAAGTTAGGGAGTTTCCCATCAACAATGCTTCAACTAAACAGTTGGTGAACGACGATTACACAGTGTAAAAAGTAACAGTGGGCCAACGATTTTGATGTTTGCGTAAATGCCGAGACCGCTCAAGGTCACCGTACCTACCTAGGGTTGTCACAAACTTACACAACTGCCCAAAAGAGGAGGGAAATGTTTTTAGGTTTCATGTATGTATGATGTATGTGTACTAATTTTACAAATGGCGTCTATTTTGAAAATGAAGTTTGACGGACGTCACTTTTTGAAATGGGTGTCGATGTGTGTAGCATCAACCATCATTAATTCTAAAATAGACTCTATTTTGGAAATCTGCACCCCCAAGAACCCCCAAAATGGACGTCATTTTCGTAATCGGAACCCCGAGGAACCTCGGAGATGACACCCATATCGATTTTAAAGAAAAATTAATTTCCGCCATCTTGGATTGCAAAATGGACGTCATTTTCGTAATCGGAACCCCGAAGAACCTCGGAGATGACACCCATATCGATTTTTAAGAAAAAATTATGTCCACCATCTTGAATTTCAAAATGGATGTCTTTTTTGTAATCGGCACCCCGAAGACTCTCAAAAATAATTAAAACATCAAATACTACATGATACATATACAAACAGAAGCAAGAAACAATTACTTGCTTTTTTAAATAAAGTCTTAAACTACTCGTAATTGCTTAAAATAAGCTATGAAATATGTCCGCCATTTTGAATTTAAAAATTGATATCATATGATATAATTTTTGTTTACACTGAAACAAACAATCAGCACATGTCGTATGCAATATTTTAAGTGTGCACAAATTGATTGATAATTACAAGACACGCGTCAGCCCTCAAAATCAGATCCCTGAATACTAACAATGGCGTGTATGAAACTCAGGGACCGCTCCTCCCGCCCGCCGCCCCTCGCACCCCGCACGGTTGCCCTATCTAGACGCCTTCGTCGACCGACTGTATTATTTCTTAGACTGTGACGATTATTATAAAGTTTGCACAATAGAAGTTTGGAAGATACGAACTGCTTTTCTAAATGTTCACTGCTCTTGGAACTTTGACATTGAAATGAGAACTTAGCTTTTAGTTGACAACGTTGCGAGTTAGACTTGAAGTATTACGAAAATAGAATGTCTTGGAAGCTTTAGAATTTTAACTTGCCTTGTTATTGATATGATAACATGGCACGAGTTTTTCTTTTCTCCGGTTTGGAAGATGAGTAAATAAATATTAAATATTGTAGGGAAAATCTTTCACAAATCGACCTTGTACAGTCAGCATCAAAAGTAGCGGATCAAATAACGCTTCATAAGTATCTATATCATAAGTATATTCTGTAACAGTTTAACAAAACGTGATGTACCGTAAAACCACTCAACTATAGTCCAATACTGCAACTATGGTCCACAAGTTCAAAAGGAAATTAAGTATCTATACCAATGTTCCTTTTGGTTTACTCCTAGTTTTACCTTCCATTTATAAACATACTTTGCCTTAGAACTACAAAAATATAGTAAAATACAAACCTGAACGAAAAAAATTTAGTTTATTTGTGGACCATAGTTGGGAGCTTTGGACTATAGTTGGGTGGTTTTACGGTATTTAATATAGAACAACTAAGACTGTAAAAGATATACTTTTGAACGCGAATTTAAGATATTTATCTATATTTGGAAAAGTTATCCGTAATATCAGATACTTTTGGCGCGTTGTTTCATCCGCTACTTTTGATGCTGACTGTACCACAGTAAGCCTAATGAGGCTTATATAATGGGCACTAGACAACGATGTATGTAATAAATAATTATACTTAAAATACTTATATCTATCATAATCTCCCTATTATATATTCAGAAACGATAAACTAATAGCCTATATTAGCAAAACTGTATCTATAGGTGCATCGTATATATCTATATGTATATGTCGCAGGGAAATAATGTGAACAGAAATTTGAACAAATCTCTGAGGGATATGATCAAATCACGTAGGATGTTGAAATGGCGAATCCATATCATCATTTCCCTAAAAAACTTCAGTCATTTGCCAAATCACTGACCCTGTTTAGTGAAAAGAAAAAAATCGGCCAATAACGCTTTATGATTTCACTAGATTTGTTTAGAAATTTGACAATATCCCTAACCGCGACAGTAAGTTGACAAAACGAACTCAAAATGTCAACTAGTTTTATCATTTCGCTAAACAAGTTTAGTGAAATGATAAAGTCTCAACTTGAAGATGGTATGTATGTATATGGTGATTTGATTAAATCTCTGAACTTGTTTAGTGTAATGACGAAAGTAAGTACGAAATACAATATTTTACTCTACAGTTAAGCAATTTGATCAAGTCTCTGACTAGATTAAGTGAAATGGTAAAATAAAAGGTCAAAAGTAGGTATCAAAGTCTATATTGTATAGAATCCAAGAATTTGTAAATAACTCGTAAACAGTGGCCCCTGTTACACATACATTATAAAAATAAAATTTTCTACAAAAAAGTTTCTTTAATTTTTTTCTCTAGGATCAACATTTTAAAAGGTATTAAAGTGGGAAACTTATTTATAATGAATTTTAAGGATTTTTTTTCTATATTTTCGTAAATAACCCGTAAACAGTGGCCAATAGTAAAAAACTTTGTTAAACGTAAATAATCTACACAACATTTTCTACAAAAACAATCTGGTACACTTTTTGCAAGGATCAATAATTAAAAAGATATAAAAGAGGGAAAGTTAATTAAAAGCAATTCAAAGCTTCCTTTTCTTTAGTTTTTCGTAAATGATTTGTAAAGTATGACACTTAGCAATAAAAAACTTATACATAAATAATTTCCATAAAATTTTCTACAAGAACGATACAGCAAACTTTTCGCTAGGATAAATATTTAAGAAGATACTAAAGCGGGAATGTTAATAATAATCAAATTTAAAGTCCCTTTTTAATTTTTCGTGAATAACTCGTAGATGGAACGTTTTTGTAGGCAATTTTATATAGATTATTTGCGTATTAGAACATTTTTTACTATGAAGCACCGTTTACGAGTTATTTACAAAAACTAAAAAGGGACCTTTAAACCTGCCAGCTCTTCGGTCAACTGTGAAGTCGACCAGCCTTTTAGATAACTCTTTATGAAGTTTTAAAGCATTAGGACCCCACGGGCCAAGGGTCTCAAAAATGTATTTGGAGCCGAGACCCCCGTACTTTTGTACTTTATGCTTTTCGGCCGTTTTAGCTGCCGCACCTGCGTGGTTACTGATGCCGGTGATGTGGGAAGGAGCCAGTGTGTCAACTGAATTGAAAACCTGCACCTTTTATAATTTAAAAGTAGGTTAAACATTAGATCAATTATAATGAATACAAGTAGTAAATACAAGTTGCAAGCGCGTGAACTATCTTATACTCCAATTTGCAAATAATTACGTTACATTTATACGCATTTACGCATTACCAATCATATTTAAAGACATCGGTAACAAGTTTCAAGAATACCAATCTTTCTATGATTGCTCTAGAAAGTAACAAACCTATTGGAAAAGATAAATCAAGCAGCAGATGCGTAATTCGGTAGAATCTTTTGTATGCAGCAATTACTTTTCTATGTAAGTATTCACCCTATGTGCTGCACAATTGACAAATAATTACTAAACCAGGCGAAAAATAATTTAGCTTTACAAATTTAAAATCGAGGATTATTTTTTTAATATTTACTGTTAGGGTTCCGTAATGCATAAAAAACGGAACGAATTACAAGTTTTCACTATCCTTGATTTCGTTTAGTGTCAATTCGTATAAGTTGTATTTTTTTATTGGCAATACGCTTGTGACATCCCTAGATTTGAAGTTTTCACACAAGTATGGTGTTCAATTATTATTTGATAGTCCATGTACTTGTATGTTACTGATGGCGACACAAATAATAATAATAAATCTTGAGATCATTTTACTGTTATTAGATTTTCAAGACCTATGATGCAAGATTTGTGCCAATTTTTCAATTAGTACGTATATTTTTAAGAGCAGAGAAAAATATTAAGACGAAAGTCAAGGAACTGCGCGAAATCGTCAAACGTCAAACGTAGTCCTCAATTTCTTCTCTGGATTTTAACATTATTGTAAATATTTTGACACAATTTGTTGTATATCAACACAGCTATGCCGCTACCTTTAATTTTGATCGAAGTTTTAATAATTTTAAGAGTTAGGAGCATAAAAATTTTGTATGATAATTATTTTGCGCTTCTAATTTTTACAATAATCAAAAATTGTAATTAAGTCAAACGTAGGGTCAAATACATCAAATGATGTAACAATATTTTCCATAATGTCAATATCCAGAGGGAAATGGGGATTACATTGAACGGAACGGAGAAACGACCGTCCTCTTTTGTCTTAAGCCTCAGGTTAATTGGAAGTGCAGTGTCACCTCCGTTATCTGTCTACTCCTTGCTCGCAGTGAAACTTAAGCGCCGTCGCGTGCCCACGCGCAGTCACTTTCAATGCTCCGCAATACTTTGTGAAATAATTGAAAATTTCCTCCACACACAAATAACTATACTTGGCTAATATCTCCCGGAGATGAAATACAAGAAATTCAAGTATATACAGCATACCGTATACAAAGTACTAGTGATAAGATGCACAAAAAATAGAGTTATGTATTTGACAGTTGTTGAACTAGATGCAAGATGGTGCCATGTGTTTTATGGTAATAAGGTTATCTGAAAGAAATCTCTTCTTGATGATGGACTGCTTGTTGTTTTTAGGGTTCCATACCCAAAGGGTCAAACGGGACCCTATTATTGAGACTTTGCTGTCCATCCGTCCGTCCGTCTGTCACCAGGCTGTATCTCATGAACCGTGATAGCTATCACGGCTATCTGTGAAAATTTCAACTGTCTAGTTAGACAGTTGAAATTTTCACAGATAATGTATTTCTGTTGCCGCTATAACAACAAATACTAAAAACAGAATAAAATAAATATTTAAGGGGGGCTCCCATACAACAAACATAATTTTTTTGGCGTTTTTTATAAATAATGGTACGGAACCCTTTGTGCGCGAGTCCGACTCGCACTTGGCCAGTTTTTTATTCATTTTTTAGAAATCATTAGTCGTAAGAATCGCGCTGAGAATCTTTTGTTCCTTTCTAAAAAAAAAATATACGTTGGTGGCAAACAAGCATACGGCCCGCCTTATGGTAAGCAGCTTCTGTAGCCTACGTGGGCGTACGTGTTGATTTCCTGACTTTACGCCCCTTTTTAATTTTTTTCAAGTTTACAGATTAAATTTCTTGAATGGAAATAACTTGTATCAATTTTATTTGTCCTGGCGAAACTGTAATATCGGTGCATATTACAATCCTTACATTATTACACTACTGTTTAATGGCCACTATAGCTTCATTTATCAGAAAAATGTTTCCGTACCGCTTTGATGAGTAGAATTCTCGTAAGTCCCTTTATTAACATCAGCGAGAACTTAAATCGACTTTTTACTCAGAAAATCCCGTGTTTTTCTCAATTCCGGGACGCTACTTCATCCCAATAACGTCACGCGTATTTATATTGACCCTTACATACCACTCTAGTAAGTAAATAGCGAAATTACCACGAGTTTCATTAAGGGCAAAAGTTATCAGGCCGAGTAACTTAAGGAAATTATGCTGAAGCAAATTGGATGAATTGTGTTCTGATTCCGGGGTCGATGCGCTCACGAATGAAGGTTACTAATTATTACGGTCGTGTTTAATTTTAGGGCATTGTTACTGATTGCGTATTGAGTAAAATAATGTAGTTACAAGCTTTTATTACAAGCTTTTATTTACTTTCACCTGACTGTTGTCTGTTTGTAATCAAATCTTGCAAGTTAAATTTGACCCACTTCCCGGTTTCCGATGAAGCTGAAAACTTGCATACATATGTAAGTCGGGTGACAATGCAATATTATGGTACCATCGAGATGATCTGATGATGGAGACAGGAGGTAGCCATAGGAATTCTGTGATAAAACAACGTAGCCTAATTGCGTTTGAGGTTTTTAGAATTGTCTCGATGAATATGTTACTTGTGGAAAGAAAAGTACAGTCAGCGATAAAAGCTTGTACCAAAAATGAAATTTTTGCCAAAAACTTATTTTTCTACTCCTCTACTGTTATCTGTCATTTATACATTCATGTAAGAACATACATAGTTGGTTTGAAGAAACGTCTATATTGTCTATTCCTTAAAACAGCACTTGTGCTTTAAAATCGCGAAAACGAATACTGCGATTAATGGATATCAACCTAACAAAATCAAAATTAATAGGAACAATTTTCAACATAAGTGCATTGTTGCCAACTTATTAAAACTATATTTTTAATGTCATCACCATCTAATGACCGTCAATTAAAAACAAAATTCACCATAGAGAACCTTTTTTATTTTATTTTGAAGTATCCCTCTCTTATAAAACCAATTTTGCATTTCATTTATAATAATTCAGTAGTCGTAAAAAAAGTACTGTATGCAACGTTGTATAAGTAGGTCAAAAAATGCTCTTGACGTATTCCTGCACAATGTTCGCCTACGACCACGGCTCCGGCTCACATTGTAACCCGCGCCACTCGCCTTTTTTGATCCTTCTTATACAACGGTTGCATAAAATACCCAATAATAATTATAATATTTGTGTTTTTGCAGCCAATTCAATTGAGCCGTTTTTGCGTTTTTCGAGGCGCTGTAAGTTTCTTCATAAATAATCTAGAAAAGCAAAACATAGCGGCACAATATTTTTTTTTTATACTACGTCGGTGGCAAACAAGCATACGGCCGGCCTGATGGTAAGCAGTCTCCGTAGCCTATGTACGCCTGCAACTCCAGAGGAGTTACTTGCGCGTTGCCGACCCTAAACCCGCCCCCCCCCCCCTCGTTGAGCTCTGGCAACCTTACTTACCGGCAGAAACACAACACTATGAGTAGGGTCTAGTGTTATTTGGCTGCGGTTTTCTGTAAGGTGGAGGTACTTCCCCAGTTGGGCTCTGCTCTAGATCTGGAATGACATTCACTGGCTGTGCCCTACCACACAAAGCGGGATGAAATTCACAATGCCCATACCTCTCTTTTGGACGTAGTTTAAGGACGTACCCGGGTCCAAAATATTGATGATATTGATCTTTGCTCTAGGTTAAAAATCCAGGGAAGAAAACAGTCGAGAGCGTTTGTATGGAAAAATCGCAACTAGGAATTCTTCTTAAAAAACATCAAGCCATACCTTTTGAAAGGAATACTTTTGTACATCGCAAATGGAATTCCAACTTTAAGGTAAATTGTTGGTCCCTAGAATGTAAGGTAATGGTGCAAGGGACAGGCTTACATCTCAAAAAAAAATTTTTTCTCACTAAATTGAAGTAACAAATTTACACCATGCCTAAAAATAGTAATATATCGTCAGAAAACTCGCTAATTGCAAAGAAATAAGCAAAAATCAACCTTGTTTTGAACTTATGTTAGTAATTAGTGAGTTATGGTTGTCGTGTCACGATATTTCTCGACGTTAAAAAATAGATACATTGTGAAATACAGTCTTTTCGAAATATTTCTTGTTGAAACCGCCACATCCAGTTTTTCATAATTTAAAAAAAGTACTCCTAATATCAAAAGAATCATATAATATTTTCTGATTATATGTATGTCTTTGTTAAAATTTAACCACCTTAATAATACGATTCTGCTTTTTAGGATATCGTAATCAGCTAGGAACCCTTATACATAGTTTCGTCATGTCCGTCTCTCTGTCTGTCTGAGGCTTTGTTGCATGATCGTTAGTGCGAGAAAGGTGCAGTTTGGAATGGATACAAATCAAACAATCTGTCAAAGTGGTAAAATAAAATAAATATTTTTTAAGGTACGTAAAGTGTACATGATACTTACTAATAGCACCCGTTCAAGTTATATTGTGACGGACGGGTAACTATGGAATCCTACACTGGGCATGGGCCAACATGTTTTAGGCCGGTTTTTTAGATTACCATGTCATGACCATGACCATGAACAGGTTACAATAGTAATCAAAATCCCAAAGGCAGTTAACAGATGCACTTTGGTAAGCACTAATTATGCCATACAATAAAATAAATATTATAGAGACAATCTTACACAAGTCAAGAAGTCAGACAACGATATATATAATATACAAACACTTAAATACATAAAAAAACATCCATGACTCAGGAACAAATATCTGTGCTCATCACACAACTGGGATTCGAACCCAGGACCATCGGATTCATAGGCAGGGTCCCTCACTAGGCCAAACCGGTCGATTCAATACGAATTGCACACAAGGGTGACCCTTCTAAAAGCCTGCACACTTATTTCTTAAGAACCCGATGTTATGAGAAATCCTTATTCATATTTATTCATAACACTTTTCATGCACGATCGTCAGTGAAGGGTTCTCTTGACCTGTCCGGACGTCCATCCTTCTCGAGAACCTCTTCGATAGTTCTCGAAGTCATACGGCATTTATTTTCTTTGATTTCGATATGATTTGCTGAATAAAACACAATTTTTGTGAACTTGGGTATTGTTATCAATAGGTGAAATATAAAATAATATATAATTAAAAAACCGGCTTCACAAAACCGTTTAAAATGCCGTTGAAATTATTTACGACCATAGTGCATCTCAACTGTAAAATTACAATCAACCCCAAGAATTAAATTACGTTAAAGTGCTGTTGAAATCGTTCTGATCTTCGTCAGTAGGTAGTTCCACTTCATCAACGGGCAATTTTTTTTTATTTTATTGCTTGGTTTGTTGAGAAGCACAAAAATATAGGTTCAACCGGATTGAACCTCCTTTTTGAATTTTGAAGTCGGTTAATAAACAGGTAGGTGGAATAGTTGATCTAAAGGGATCCTTCGTATTTCAAAAATTTACCCCAAAATTTCGTCGTCTCTTACACTTTACACCAAAATGTCAATCAGTTGTAAAACATCAAACAGAATAAAGGATGGACCCTTCGTAAATTAGCATTTGTTTACATTTTGGGCACCGGTACTAAGTTATTCAGGTCGTAAACTGTAACGTATCCTCAAATTTGAGTTATGTTTTCAATTATACATAATGGCCTTTATGGAATCTCTAAGACAGACGTACCCCTTTGTGTCCAATGCAAAGGAAAGTGTACGACGGTATACACTGAAAAAAATAGATAGCCGAACTGGTTTTGTAACTTTACTAAATAACTAAACTACGGTTATAAGAAAATAAACTTTGCATAAATTTACAAACTTATTTTGTAGTGTATACCCAGTACCTGAACACTGATAGCCAAACACGGTTTTGTAACATATAACACATAGTTCGCAAGTCCCAATTTTTGTGTAAACAGTAACCAAAATTTTGTTACAGTTATGCAAACATTTCTTTCAGTGATACGACCCTGACAGATTACGATACTATCGGAGGAAAAGTCAGCCCGAAAAAGTTCGGGAGGCGTATTCTTATGAGGGTGGAAGTCGGAAGGCATATTGATACAACCAAATTCTAAATAAGACTACTTTTTATTCAAAGATCATTGATTATATAATATTAGGATACATTGACATAAGCATCTACCTTTAGTTCTATACACTACATTCTGATTGCAATAACAAATACATGAATTTGATCTAATTTTTTTATATGGTAGCATAATATTGCATTGTCATCCAATTTATATATGTAGGTATACAATTGTTAGAACAGAGAAAAATGGAAATCTTTAGAGGAGGCCTTCACCTTCACCTAAGAGGAGGGGTTCGTGTAATAACCAAAAAAAAAAGAAAACACATAATATATAATTCATATTACTTTTTTCAAATTAATTTTAGTTTTTTCTCACCTTAAAAATGTAATTGTTCTTTGCATGAAATAAAAGGCTTTTTATTTTATTTTATTATTATATACAATTTTTAAGCTTTATCTGAAACCGAGAAGTGGGTTAAATTGAACTTGCAAGATTTTATTACAGACAATGGAACGAGTGAAGCTAAATAAAAGCTAATAATAATAAATAAATATTATAGGACATTATTACACAAATTGACTAAGTCCCACAGTAAGCTCAATAAGGCTTGTGTTGAGGGTACTTAGACAATGATATACACCGTGGGCCAATTAAACCCGACAGATTTTAACCACGCATTCCTGAGGTCATAAGGAGCAAAAAAGTATATAATATATAAATATTTATAAATACTTAAATACATAAAAAACACCCATGACTCAGGAACAAATATCCATGCTCATCACACGAATAAATGCCCTTACCAGGATTTGAACCCGGGACCATCGGCTTCATAGGCAGGGTCACTACCCACTAGGCCAGACCGGTCGTCAAAAATATTTATTTATTTATTTTAAACTTTATTGCACACATAAAGAAAAATGTACAAATGGCGAACTTAATGCCAAAAGGCATTCTCTACCAGTCAACCATTGGGTCAAACAGAGAGATTTGTGTATGTTGGTGCAGGAAAAAATAATAACAAATGATAAGGAAAAAATTAAACGTGAAGTCAAATAATATTAAAAATATATAAATAATTAAACTATATAATATATATAATATTACTTATATAATGTATAAAAGATAGACTAATACATATAATTATGTACATATAATATGATAATAATATAATGATGGTGTACCTTATTTAAGTTCTTCTGACAGAAGATGCTTGCGAAGTAGTCGTTTGAAAACAGGTTTGCTTGGGGCTTGTCGAATAAAGAGAGGGAGATTGCCTCAACGGCGAAAGAGTTAGACATAAAACCAGTACGGTGAGAAGGAATCGAGAGTTTGAGAGAACGGAAGGAACGGAGTTCACATCCTGGACGGGGGGTGATGAAAGTGAATTTACGTTTAAGATAACCAGGAGAGCAAGGCTCGAACAAAATGGAGAATAAAATACTCAGGATTCTAAGGGACCTACGACGACGGATGGAGAGCCAATTTAGCTGACGGCGATAAAAAGAAACATGGTCGTATTTGCGAAGTCCGAAAATGAAACGTATGCCATTATTCATAAGACGGTCTAGCTTATTGAGGTACTCCTGAGAGATATTAGTCGTGCACGCGTCCGCATAGTCAATAACTGGCAAAATTAGAGCCTGCACAAGTAATTACTTAGTACCTACTGGGAGAAAATTCTTAAATTTATAGAGATAACGCAATGTAAATCAAATAATAAAACATCATTTTCCATTTCACAAAGAGTGAGTAGTTTGACTGACATGACGATTAGTAGCTAGGATTTGATTCGTAGATTCTTATTGATTCATCAGTTGTGGTCGCATTTCCCTTTTCTGTCTTCATTGCCCTTTGTGCCAAATTGAGCGTATCGCGGCCTAATGCCTATTTGGAAAGTTAATGCCGATCAATTTGTGAATTTGGTAGTACGATTGTATCAATACGTTTAGTTTGAGGAAAAAGTCCGGAAGGTTCCGTAATACAACTGAAAGTTCATATGAAAAATTTAGTTTTTATTTTTATTTATTAATTAAACATCCCCATAATACATATAACTTCTGAAAACATTTCAAATGGTACCCAATAATAGTACATTACGATGCAAGTGCGAAAAATAGGAAATTCAAAACAAGTGGCGATAAATTAAAACACGACCGATATCGTACAACGTTTTACAGTACATATGGCCCTTTAAATGTTCGGCACAGTAACGTAATATGCTAATTTTCGCACTAGTGCGATAAAGTAGCATCATAATTATGTACTGTAAATACTGTTATAAACGACAGTATTGGGGTACTAAACATTTTTATTTTGCATTACAGTGAGATAAACTTAACCTAAATTTAATACAATAATTTAAATATACTAATTAACTATATAACTAAGAAACTACGCGGATTTCAATTATTTAAATTTATGACATAGCACTGAAACTGATAATGATAAGGTACTCATAGTAAGTTTACAATTGTAAAATAGGTTAAAAAAAAATTGAATTAAGTATTCGCGGACAAGGCTCATGATGAAAAACTGTTTAACTGTAATAACACGGAAAACTGCTATCGGTGAATCACTTACAGTAAACACTTTTATTCAACCAAAAACGTCACTTTTGACTCTGACAAGTAAGATCCATAACTAATTCAGATCTAATTTATAACCTTTTATAGTTTTAAGTCGAAGATAATATAAATCCTTTATTAATAAATAATGTATATACAAATTAAATGTAAGTTACAAGAATTATAACTACTTATAAAATAAACTAATATAACTAAACCTAACTCAAAAAGTAAAATAACTAAAATGTACACGTGATGCAAATGTGTAGCGAGTCTTTGCGCGAGAAAGCTGCCTGCACGAGGGTCTCCTGTTGCCTCCCTTAATCGTTTCCCGAGCTCCTTGTGGAGCCCACGCGCACTTTTGCCCCACGGCCCGAGTGTCTCGAATCCAAAGGCTACGAACTCGTAGTTGGCGCCGAGACGGCTATATTTCTCGTGTGAATACGCCTGTTGTGTATTTTAAATTCAAATAATTTAATGTTTATATCAAAATCAAAATTACAAAATGAATAATTCCTGTTGTTTTGGTTATTTTAATAGGAAGTCTGAGAGGTGACTAACTATTAAATCACTACTTTTAAGCATTTAATGTATTTAAAATGATGAATGTATAACAATTTTTTTTTATATTTCATGTTCTCAAAGTGGGTCGTTGTTGTTCTAATAAGTGTGCAAAAAATGATACGTTTTTGCTCTAGAGCACTGTACTATCTATGTACTTTTTTTTTACGATGAACAATTAAAATTTTGGTCTAAAATGGATTTGCTATACAATTTCAATTCTGATAAATCAACTCCACATTCCATAAAAACGATATTTTTACCTAAATAGTTAATTGAAAGTACCCTCAAGAAAAACTACTAAAGTATATACCTAGTCCTCATATTCGAAATGAAAAGTAGTGTATTTAACTCGTGTGAAAGGCACCATTTCAGCCTCGGACTATTGGCACTCTTACTGCGTCCGAACGCCAAACTACCTCGCCAAAAATGGGTGGGTATCATCCCTTGGTAAACAATCTACTGTTTCATGCCAGAATTCAAATCTGATAGGTACTAATATGTTTCTCTTCAGCGGTTCTATTCGTTTATGCCTACATAACTCTAAATATACATGACCCTACCGGGTAGTTGACCTCAAGTACAATAACTTATCCTAGCCGCTGGTGTGGAACGTATAGGAAAACGCAAGTGAAATTCAATATCAAAAACCACAACTACCTAATACGCCCTGGGCTGAAGAAAGTTAGCATTTCTGTCTGTCTATTTCTTACCCAATTATCGAGGAAGACTTGTGTTTGAAGCGTGTATGTACACACTCGTTTTCCTGTCTTGGGGTCTCTCGACGAGTGTGTATATCCGGCAATTCAGGCATTAGACTCTTTGAAACAAAGAAAAATATAGGATAAAACGCGCATGTATTATTATTATTATTATTATTTTCCAATATTTGTTTTTCTCTCCAATTGGAGGTGATTTTACTTCCATATTCGCGGGCTTTTGGCCAAACGAATATAGAAGGATATATTTTCCCCTAATTTTCTTATTATTGGGGTTTCGGGCCTTTGAGTGCCACGTCGACCAGGTAGTGATCTATTAACGCGCATGTAACACCTCAGACTTCTATAGGCTATGGGGACTTCTTGCCATCAGGCGGCCGTATGCTTTTTTGCCACCGTCGAGGTATAAAAAAATGACAAAACATCATAAATAACTTTTTAGGGTTCCGTACCAAGTTACAAAAGGAACCCTTATGATGCGACTCTGTCCGTCCGTCTGTCACATCGCTAAATATCTGGAAAACTACTAAGGTGGTTCGCTTTCCATACAAAAACCAGTTGCCTTTTATTAAGTTAATACATACCATTACAACATAAATATTTTTGCGCTTCTGTCTACTTTCAAATATTAGTTTCCGCTATTAAATTGGTAGAAAAACTTTGTTTCATACAGAAATCACGCAAAAAAATGTTATATTTTTTATCAATGTAACACCAAAATAACGTTTTTTTACGTGATTTCTGTATGAAATAAAGTTTTTATATCAATTTAGCACAAACGAATATTCGAAAGTAGATAGATGCGCATAGTGTGTAATGACGTCATGAAACGCTATTGTATTTTGTATGGAAGCTATCGATTTAAAATTTGGAAAAGTTATGAAGAGTGCTAACCCAGACACACTGAAAGTATTTTTTTTTAATTAACTATTGAAAATGCTTAATATGAAAAGGCGGCAAATTTCAAAGTCTACCAGGTTAAGTGGGGTATTATTTGAATGAGCTCAAATTTAACATCCCTAAACTTTTTTTAATTACACACAATTTAATAAGGTGTAATAGTACCTGTCAGTCTATATTAAGATTAAAAGCTTTTTGACGCCCACCTTAACAGTCACTTAATGATTAATTAAGCATTAAGTTTTAATCTTTATGAAACTTGTTTGTAACATACAGGGATTAATTAAAACTGTGGAAGTCATAATTTTAAATTTAAAAAAAAAATGACAAGAAATCTAAGTAACAAATTAAATGTAGATTTGCGCAGACATATTTAGGGCTCTGTGATCAACTAAGAACCCTTATAGTTTCGCCATGTCCGTCTGTCCGTCCGCGGCTTTGCTCCGTAATCGTCAGTACTAGGAAGCTGCAATTTGGCATGGATACATAAATTATGCATGGCGGCCGAACGGTAAAATTACACTAGTAATTTTTTTTTTTGCTTTTTCCCAATGGTATGGTGTGGGGTATCGTTGGATAGGTCTTTTACTCTCTTATGGTAAGGGCTATTGGCGGATTTTTTTTTATGATATAGGACGCTAACGAATGTTTACCGTGTCCCATGGACACCTGCACCACAGTTGCAAGTGTTGCCGGCGTTTAAGATAGGAGTATAAAGCTGGATAGTACAGTAAGTAACTTTGGCATAGACAAGCTTCAGTATTTACCTAACTAACCTATAAAGAACCCAATTATAAAAGGAATACAGCGTCCAACTGGTCGGCCTGCAGCATGGACCCCATTACACTGGCGGTGTTACCCCACAGAACCGCTAACGCAATACGCTGAGAGAGGTATATAATGGTGTATAAATTAAATACATACATACATTTTTTATATACTACGTCGGTGGCAAACAAGCATACGGCCCGCCTGATGGTAAGCAGTCTCCGTAGCCTATGAGCGCCTGCAACTCTAGAGGAGTTACATGCGCGTTGCCGACCCTAACACTCCGCACCCTCATTGAGCTCTAGCAACCTTACTCACCGGCAGGAGTACAACACTATGTAGAAGTCCATTGATTTAAAGCTCAGTAAATGGGGTTTATCATACAAACCACTGCATCCAGTTAATATTTCTTTTATTACATCGATACACCGTATTAACTAAGATCAAATCGTACATAATATCGGTCGACGGCATTCCGCCAAAATCTGACAGTTCTCTATATAAAACTAAAATGACCATAAACACAACAACCAAAAAGTATAAAGCCCGGTGCATACTACACGTTATTATCAGTATAAGGCCACATACAGGATATTAACTATTGTGATGCTTACAGCTTCGGCCATCCTTTTTTTTTAAAGTGAGCCCTCTCACTAAAAGTAATTATAAACATTAATAACAACAGCAATATATCGTAACACCTTTATCGATATCAAAGATAAACATTCACAACAACAGTATTTGTAAACTTCTACACAGTACACTTCTTATGCACAGTATGGGCTCACATGAATCAATCATAGCCAATAATAACCTTTAGCCTTATTGAGAAATAAATCTTAACGCTTAACATGCTTGAATCTGAGATCATGTAAACAGTCATTGAATACAACCAACACCTCGTAGCATTAACAGCCTTCTTTAGATAGTCTTTCAATATATGAACTAACTTACAATCATGGTCTGCTCTAGGCAGTCTGCCAAAGTATAAACCAACCTCAACGATCACAGTCTGCCCTCAAGGCCTGATCTAAACAATTTGGCAAAGTATAATACATGATCATAAACAATCACAGTCTGCACTCAAGGCCTGATCTAAACAATTTGGCAAAGTATAATACATGATCATAAACAATCACAGTCTGCACTCAAGGCCTGATCTAAACAATTTGGCAAAGTATAATACATGATCATAAACAATCACAGTCTGCACTCAAGGCCTGATCTAAACAATTTGGCAAAGTATAATACATGATCATAAACAATCACAGTCTGCACTCAAGGCCTGATCTAAACAATTTAGCAAAGTATAATACATGATCGTAAACAATCACAGTCTGCACTCAAGGCCTGCTCTAAACAGTTGGGCAAAGTATAATACATGATCATAAACAATCACAGTCTGCACTCAAGGCCTGCTCTAAACAGTTGGACAAAGTATAATACATGATCATAAACAATCACAGTCTGCACTCAAGGCCTGCTCTAAACAGTCTGGCAAAGTATAAATACATGATCATAAACAATCACAGTCTGCCTCAAGGCCTGCTCTAAACAGTTTGAAAAAGTATATAACATGATCAGAAGCAATCACAGTCTGCCCTTAAGGCCTGCTCTAAACAGTTTGGCAAAATATAATACATAACCACAAACAATCACAGTCTGCCCTCAAGGCCTGCTCTAAACAGTTTGGCAAAGTATAAATCAACATCAAAAATCACAGTCTGCCCTCAAGGCCTGCTCTAGGAATTTTAACAAAATATAACACATCATAAACAATCACAGTCTGCCTTCAAGGCCTGCTCTAGACATCATTCCAAAGTATAAATTGTTATAGCCTGCTCTAGACTTGACTGGTCTAGACAGTCTGCCATCACGGCCTGCTCTAAAAGACAAGCTGCTATCAAAGCCTGTTCTAGACAGTCTGCCAAAACTCACACCTAATCATTTTAATGATTTAATTTGTTAGGGCCTGCTCTAGACTAGATTAGTCTAGACAGTCTGCCACAACGGCCTGCTCTAGAAGACAGGCTGCTATCATAGCCTGTTCTAGACAGTCTGCCAAACCTCACACCTAATCATTGTAATGATTTAATTTGTTATGGCCTGCTCTAGACTAGATTCGTCTAGACAGTCTGCCATCACGGCCTGCTCTAGAAGACAGGCTGCTATCATAGCCTGTTCTAGACAGTCTGCCAAACCTCACACCTAATCATTGTACTGATTTAATTTGTTATGGCCTGCTTCAGACTAGATTAGTCTAGACAGTCTGCCATCACGGCCTGCTCTAGAAGACAGGCTGCTATCATAGCCTGTTCTAGACAGTCTGCCTTCAAAGCCTACTCTGGGCAGTTTGTCAAAGTATAAACGAATATAATGAATCAGGCAACAAGGCCAACTTCTTCAATTTCAACATTCATTCAGCAAATAGTAGTGGGGTTTTTAGGTGCACTCAATGTATGGGAACCAATATTTTTCTCATTAAAGCATGAGACTTGGCACACTTGTTACTAAGGTGGACCAGAGTCGAAAACGCCCGGGAGGCAGCGGGAGACACCCCTCTAGGGGGGAGGGGGAGGGGGTGAAGTTTTCCTACGCCGCGCGCACTGTTGGTCGTTATAACTACTAAACTATAGCTACTAGGGCAAGTGTGGTATCATTTTCGGATAAATAAAAGATGGTCAATCATTTTCTAAAACAAAAAAAAACACCTTTACATAGAAAAAAATTGAAATACGGCCCAAAATCTAAAATCTTTTGAGTAAAAAAAATCTTTCAAGGTCAATAAATTTTTAATGATTACCGATATCGGATTAAAAAAAATATATTTAAAAAGGCGCATTAATACAAATTCCAAAAATATAAGTAACATTGCAAATATTTAAGAAAAAAATTGTTTAAAAAAATATAGAAATATAGAAAGAAATATAGAAAATATAGAGTCGTAAAAAAATCTTAGCCAATTATGAACATCAAAAACGAGTTTTATAGGTTGCTAGTGTCCTGTAAGCTGTAACTAATAAGGATGGAGTTTTCATTAGATATAGTATATCATCATATCAGCTCATATATGTCCCCACCGAGGGGCTCGAGCCTACCCTGCATTAGGGTGATCGGGCCTTAGTCGATCACGCGAGCCCAGTGCGGGTTGGTCGACTTCACACACAAGCTTCGAGTTTCCTCGCAGCCGTGTGCAGGTTTCCTCACGATGTTTTCCTTCACCGTAAGAGCGTCGAATAAACGTACATATGAAATCGAGATTCGAAAACACATTGGTATGCGGCCAGGATTCGAACCACGACCTCCCGCACAGGAGGTAGCGGTCTTAAGCATTACGCCACCGACGCTCTCTATATATAGTATATAGCTCAATTTTAATAATTATTTGATAGAAGACATTTTTTATCGTGTGTATAAGCATATTTAAACTTATGGCTCAGCTGGGCACGATTTCAAGTGACCCAAAATCTATAAAGAAATTAAACAAACAGTATAGAATTTTACTTAAAAATGTTTATTATTTACATTGTCCCCCACAATCGCAAAGCTCCGTGCACTTAAGTTGCCGCTGAAAGCACCGGCACCTCGAGCCGCCGCACCTCTTTTTGCATCTGCACCGGATCATTTCCAGGCATGCATCTGCAGCTACGGGCTAGTCTGTCCATGTAGGTTGCCAGCTTTCACTGACTTTTCTCCATCCCCAGTTAGATGGACAGGGAAGATTTTGATTCGGTGACATCTGACCCCATACATGGACTGCTTGGAACACTGCCCGCAGGAAATGCTGGTATAGAGCAGCTTTCGTCGGAGGTATATTCTCCAATTGGCGGTCTTTTTTCGAGAATAGGTGCTTTCGGGCTTCGTTTACGGTTGTAAATGAACTGGCTCTAAAACAAAACAAAAAAATTAGTTACTAGACTATTTTATTGTATTGCTAGTTTTAAAAAGTGCTTATTACCTGTCATATAAAATGACGACAAACTTTTCGATTACTGTAAACGCCTCGCTAGTACTCCCCTCATATGCTGCCAGAAACCCTTCTGTGGCATTGGGAAATGCGTTCCATGCATCTATTGCACTTTTTTTTCCTTTCCCGTTAAAATAGGACACAGTATCACAACCTGTGAAGGCATGGAACAGGGGGAGGACTTTCGCTTTTTGTGGCCCTGTAAAAGAAAATAATATGTTTTATATAGCCCGCCTAGTACCTGAGCTAGAAGAGCTGTGGGCACGAAATAGCAAAAACTCTAGGTAAAAAATAATTATAAATTGTATTTATCTACGTTACGCCCTAGCCACTAGCTAGAATAGAATAGAATGCACTGAGACTATAACGCTAGGCGGGCTATATAAAACATATTATTTTCTTTTACAGGTGTCGTCAAGCTCACCATACTTATTAACCTATCGAATGAGCTAATGGTTTTACGGATACTGGAAAGCGATATGTAAATGTACTACATACCTATACGAGGCCTGGATGTTAGTGAGATGACGATATGAGTTGTGCTGGTGTCCGACTTTATTACCTACATATAACATGAGTATCACATGATTATCCACCTGGTTTCTTGAGCTTAATAGTCGCCTCCAAACCTCCCCTTATAGCGACCCCTTTCCTCACACAAAGTTTACCTTAAGTTCATATTAGCCTCACTGGATCACTGTTCACTCTGAGTACTGATAACGTTGGTCACAATATACTAGAGACACATCATTATTCTAATAACACCATAAGAACGTTCTTGACTTGATCTAAAAGCAAATATCACTGCCGCGTCGATCTGTTCGCACACAACCTCCTTTTTCCTACTGTCGTTCTCATCTACCCTCTCACCTTCCCTCAAAAAATCCCAATAACCTCGAAGCGGTTACTTAAGTTAAACGTGACTACTAGCGCCATCTACTCCATGACGTTGGCAAATATTAGCGGGTTCGCAATACGTTGGCGACACTCCCGCCCAGAAAGAAAATGCTACTCTTAATTGAAATTAGATGTCTATAGGCAAACATATAAATAAATCAACAACTAGATAATAAGAACACTTGTGAATAACAATGTGTTTTCTCGAACCGCATGGTTCACCCTTTGCGTCGTGAATCGGCACGGCCTGAGACTTTGTGCAATTTCTGATGACGTTACAGAAATGTGCTGAGACACTGCGTTTCTGAGATCGATCCAATCGTGCATCTGGTCTGAGTTGAGTTGTGATTGTGAGTGATCTGTCTTGAGCTGATAAAGAACAGGATTCTGAGTCTGGTCTGAGCATTCATCAATGTTTGTGCTGAGCCAAATAATAACAGGATCCTAAGACTGATCTGAATACTGATCAATTTCCGTGCTAAACTGATTGAAAGCAGGATTCTGAAACTGGTGTGAGCGTCCATCGATGTCTGAGCTAAGCTGAGTGGGATCACGGCTGCGACCTGTCATATTTGGTCCATTACTGGTCTCTCCGTCAACCCATGACCAATGTTATTTCTTACACTCCAGCGCGTACGGTTCTCGATTGCTCCGAGCAGTCTCTAGTTGCAATTTAGGTCACGAGAAGAGACCGCGTCATGCGGCCCATGTGTCAGAGAGTGGCAATGCGATCTGATATCAAATATCGGTATTATTAAACAGTGAGAGCTCCGTTCGCGATAGGTTTATCCCATCTGTAACTACCATCTGTGATTCGCTCTGTCACTTTGTCACTTTGCTCTTTTGACATCGTTATTAACATAATAACCTATTTCACCACTTCAAGTGTCACAACTATTACTACAGCAGACGTAAACAACTGTAACTGTTTTGAACACTGCGACGACCGCGAGAACGAAAAGAACATACGTTTTTTATATGCAATGATAGTTACCACACAGACAAATGCGGCCATCTTATCCGAACAGGTGTATGTAACCTAAATTCCCACTACTTCTCTTTACTGAATATTACTCGCAGTAATCTACTATGTTAAGTATTCGCTTTAAATCTATTCGCTTATCCATTAAGGCCACTGTTGACATGTCCATCTCTGGGTGCACCCACTTCATGTCCGGCAGCCCTCCCCAGCCAAGGGAGAATCACGCTATTTTTATATAATCACAAATCAGAATGTAAAATAGAATCTATTTACAACTCGACCACACTCCTTTTTTTATGCTAATTGGACATTCAACAGACTTGTCAAATCAGGCTCCCACTTCGAACCGTCAAATCCAAAACAAGTGATGTGATATTCAAGGCACCTTTTCTTACCGTTCATTTCGATTTATCAAGCAGATATTGAGTCAAAATGAACTCTGTTTTTTTTGTTTGCAAAGTGGTTTTTATTCTTCTTATCATTCTCTGGTGCGTTTATATCGCGCCTGGTGTGAAATAATCTAGTTTAAATATGTTGGGACAGTCAAGTTGTCAGCAACAGTTTTAAAAGTATTATATCGCGTCCGTGATTTTATTCACGTCGATTTACGCATAAACATTTTTGCCACACTTTATTCTGTCTAAATTGAGCTACACTGATACCGCCTTTGGGGGGTGGATGCTGGCGAGTACCTCGGTATTAATTCAACGCATTCAAAATGCTTTTCTTTTCTGTTTCTTGCCGTTCTCACATCACACCATTTTTAAACCGTTATAACCTATTAAATATGTCTGCCAGACCTACCTTACACTTTGCATCATTGCTTTTTGGAGTCATTCGCGATTAACAGCCGTCTTATCTATTTGAAAAACTTAAGATTTCGAAGGGTCATATACGTGGTGTCCTCAGGCTTAACGGCACGCAACACAGTAAGTCCGCTTTTCGTGGCAGCTTTCGATATGTTTACTCTTTGATTACATCCCCGTGCACATGCATCAGTCCTGCTAAGGATGGTAGAAACAGCAATACATATACTGTACATCCGAGGTACCGATCCATCTTCCTCATTCCGATCAGATCTTAAATTAAGCAAAATATCGCCAGCCTTCCGCACCACAGTGTTTTAACTGCTGTGTCCATCAAATTGACCCAATCTGTTTCTTTTATTCACGAATAATCACTTCACAACTTTAACAACCATGCGAGACATATAGATGGGTACTCAGTAGCAAATTCTCAACGTGTGCCAATTAATAAAGAATACAGTGGGTGCGGCGTATACTCTTTAAGGCTTTGCGCTTTATTGACTTCGCATTCGCAAAGGCTTTTGATTTCTTTAACTGGAGTTAAATGTTCAGAGTTATGAGAAATGGGGATACCGTAACACGTAATCCTTTTATAGTTGAACGAGGAGTGCAACTGTTCACTGAGATCTGTGAATAGACAATATAGGATAGGAGTATAGGAAGGTTGTGAGGGTGATGTCCAAGTTGGTGGCCAACTAATCAATAAACTCAGTTTTGCAGATGACATGACTATATTAGGTTAAGTGTCCGTGGAAAATGAATTTCGGTTCTGCTACAAAAGATTGGGTATGCCAGTAATGAGTCCATTTTCAGGATGCAGATCCATACCTTATGATCAATAGAAATGAGATGAAGATGATGCATGTCGATCTTCCTTGTAAAATTAAGAGAATCAATGAATTGCACGATCTTGAGGCAAGTTGTTCGTTTACTTGGTATTTTAAATAAGTGATGATGGCATCTGCGACTAAAAGGTGATCAGAAGAGCTCATGTGGCCAAAGCTGCGGTGAAACGACTCGCCAGGATATGCATATGGAATAACATAAAACAAGGATCAGACTAATGCGGGCGCCTTGGTTTCTCGATCATATTCTTTACATGTCCGAAACCTAGACCATTGAAACTGAAACCCATCATAGGACAGATGCATTTGAGATATGATGCTGGCGAAGAAAGCTTGAACGTTACTACGGTGCAACTGCTTCAACTCTTGACAAACTCGACATCACCGAGGTTATCCACTGTTAGTACCCATAGCGTTCTTAGTTTCTTCGGCTATCGAGGCCGAACCAAGAAAGGAAGAGCCAAGGAAGCGTAGGGATGGACGTATGGTCACACGCCGTTGGGCGAACAGAATAACATTAAAGATAAATCCACATTACAGGCTAGCATACACCGCCCAAGAAAGAGCGGCTTCGAGTGCACTGGTGAAGAACCACACAGGACAGGTGTCCACAGTGACTTATGACGATACGGCAACGAATAAGACTTTGATAAATCTGTTTTGTGACTATTGCTACTGTAGGAGTCGTACATAAAACAATTAAGGCTCCTCTTCCCGCAAAATACCGTAAAACTAAGTTATTCAGAACCATATTTTATATTAAACATTGATACTTTCTGAGCAGCAAAAAACATATAACAATCTACAAGATATGACCAACGATATATTTTTCTGGAAATCTATTTTAATTTACACAACTATATTTCTTTCAGTTAGATCGGTATTACTTCTGCAAAAATATGGAACTTTACAATCATTCTCACAAGACACTATAAAATGATTTGGTTTTCTTGCTTTTTGCAATTTCATAAAACTATGCCTCAATTTCTAAAAACAATAAGCCTAAATTCCGCCTAGATTCCTACCATTACCCCCCTCTGCGGAGGCAGTGCGAGGCAAGTCGTATTGCTAGACGGACCTGTGCTGCATTGCACGCGCGAGCAAGCGATATTCTATTTCGAACGCATAGCTCTGCGCGCTCGATCTTTTGCAGTGGGTGGTGCGGTGAGGGGTATAAAGCTCCGCCCACACGCGCGAGGTCATTGGCGTCGAGTGCAGCCTTAACACTACGATATTTCACGGCAATATTAAAATGAATCAAGAAAGATATCGAACTTCCTTATATGACATCTGATTCTAATTGTGATTATGATTCTTGGGATCATAGTGTAGCTCCAGTCTGCATTTCAATCCGATTAAATCTGATAAACAAGCTGAGGTGTCCCGATCAATTATTATCAATAATTATTTGGCTTATGATTAATCTCTTCCTTTTAAAGGTTTAATGGTCTGAGCTTTTGCATACTAAAATAATTAATAATAAAGTCCTTTTTATTGTTTCTAAAGATGATATTATACAAAATAGATGATATTATATCTGAATTACTTCTGTCATTACATTTATTAAAATAACACAATACTTGAGAAATTCTGATCTTATTCAGAAATGTATCCACCATGGTCTTCTACCGCCTTTGTAATTATTACTATGAGTATGAAGGTTGAAGGTACTTAATATGTACATCTACGACGAGTAGACTCGATTGAGTTGGCGACATCAATTAACATCTACTGCTCGATTCCACTTTCATTTAACAAAATTAAAATAGTTTTGCATGGCTAGTGACTATTCTTTAAATTATCTACCACTCCCTTACCTGTTTTTGTTGGAATAAAATACATAATAAAGAAACCACTAGCCCATTCAATTAGTATGCAATTCATTTGAAGTCTTCTCAATAATAATATATTTTAATATTTTTAACCCTAGGTTTGGGTCATCGCATGTACATGACATAGATACATACACAATTCAGAAGTTAAGTTAATATTTATCTAATTAGTTTATATCAAATCGCTAATCTGTGACTGTCCACACTATGAATCAATGGTTGAATAATAATAGGAAGTCCTTATACCTATAGGGTATGGCTTAGGTGCAAACATATATATTATAATAGCCTGGTGGCTTATAGTAAACAGTTTTGCGTTTGCAATTTACTGTTATACAAGTTGATATTTATTGATTCTCTGATGACAATCTCTAGATTGGAATGTTAATTGGGATTGAATCAAGATACTGTGCTGAGTTACATGAACAGAAAAAGTAAGTGAATATTATTTAAACAATATTTATTTATTTTTATTCGTTTACAATCCTTTTAACCGTTTATTTTTTAGGACAGCAATATCATGCATGCCAACTGTTAAATCTAGCGAGAGCCCCATATTGGCAGTTTGCTGGTGCCATTGGAGTGGCTGCGCGATTCTGATTGGGTCTCAATGATGGTCCTGGTCCTTTGAGTTTGGGTAGCCATGTACATATTATGACATCAAATTGTAATCTGATTTCAAGTGCCTCCTGCATTTTCATTAAGGCACGTTACAGGTTACTACATCTAAATGATACCTATAACTTCTAAGAAACCAACCCGTACCAATACCTTACAACTGTAACAACAAACAACAATGAGGCAAGACATTCCTTAACATCTCTTATGTTATGAGTGGTTCTAGTCCTTCAAACGAAGTGAAAGGGTTGATTTCGAATTTTGAATTACACGCAATGCGAATGCTTCTGATTTTAGCTTAGTGAAGATATGGATGCGCAAAACATACGATTATAATAGCCTAGTTTGGTTGTTTGGAAGATGTCGCTCTTCAGCGATAAGACCGCTTGTTGTGCACCATAGTTTGAGTTATGTGCTTAATCTGTATGTTATTTTCGTTTTTATATTGGTGAGCAACAAAGAATATTTGTACTGTATTATTTTATTAATCTTGATAAAATAAATTTTGTTTCATTCTAAGAGAATATTTATGGATCATATAAGTATATCGAACGAATGTTAAATCTGGTTCCTACCTAATACGTTAAACATGATACATTCGTTTTCTGAAAAGACACGCAGTATAAATTGTTTCCATCCACCACGCACACTTGCGCACACGACGAGTCAAATCAGGGCTGAGCTGATAATTTGTGATAAAGCGGATATTCTGCAAGCAATGCGTGTTATACAAAAGCATCATTCATAAGAGATTATGGTCCTTTTCACAAAATGTTATAAACACCAATATAACTAGATCCCGAAGTTACAGAAAATATACCAAATCGGGGGTCAGACCTAAACTGGTTTGTAAGCAACAACAGTCGGCAAGGCATTATATCACTATCCGCATGATAAATAAACTTTAAATTTGATACTATTAACTATAACAACTATTCCGCCAAACAGAACAATGAATGAGAGATTTTGATTCTTATTATTTTAATATTAAAATGTTAATTATTTTGTTAATGAATTGTTGATCAACAGCATGATTTGAATCTGTGATAAAGTCGCTGTTTGAAAGGATGTATCCTGGGTCACAACACAAATTGACCAGCAAATTTTAATTCAAAATTTTATTTAATTTATATCAAAGATTGGTCAGGCAACTAAATCTAAACACGTAGGTAAAGTACCTTGTCCCCTACATAATCAAATATAAATATCAAAATTAACATAACGTATAGGTACCTAAATATAGATTATAGTTAAACCTCTTGTTTAACTTAAACTTAGGTTTGAGCAGTTTGACCTGTTAGGTATGAGCAGGTATGGTAATGGCACCATTCATTAGACATTTAAGAGAACAATTGGATAATTGCTGACACTTCACCGATAATTGAAAAATTTCTACCGCTTTGGGCGTTAAAATTTGAGTTGAATGTCCTTTCACCTTTTATTATTTTCGACATGTTTAATGAAATATGTAGTTAGGTACTTGGTTTCAATATAATGAAATGTGAGACTTAAGAGTTCTAAGGCTCTTGTTGAAGGTAAAATGTTACTAAGTCAGTGTTTAAAAACTGATGATAAATACTTGTTTTATAGGATTTATAGTAAACACGAATTACGAATGTTTACTGAGACTTACCTGATTCATAAATGATTACTGATTACCTTTTATTATTCAGTAGAGATAACTATATTTTCTGATGTGACAATCTTTGCCACTCTCTCATTCTTTTAACATAGAAATGTTGAATCTGTTTAGTAACGTCACATATAATCATGAGCGTAAAAGTAAAATCTTGAGCGTTGCGAGTGTTTCAAGGCACGTGAGTTGAAAACAAACTTTGCTGCTCTGGTAAAACATAAACATTTTTATCACATCAATTATTGTCAAATACTGGTTCTAAAACATAAAAATTTAAATATTTATATCATTCAAAACCATAACATGAAATTCCATTCCATTCCACTGCTTATAGCTGCTATAGGGCTAATAAACACACTGTTTTCAAAGATTAAAGAGAGCTTTTTAATTCAGACTACCCTTTGTCGCAAAATATTAATAATCGTGAAAGTATGTATTTATATATCTGCTTTTTATAAACTATATTATGATACCTACTGACACTTGCAATCTCTTGTATATCAAAGAGCAAGAATGTTCAGTTAAAATGTATGTAGGTACTCACTCAATTGCCTATGTGCTCAGGTGAACCACTAACATTCGCCTGCTGAATACCTTTTTGGTAGAAATAATATAAATATGGGCTTCATGGTTGAAATAAAACATTAAATTGAATTAAATAAACCAAATATTGTAGCTCTTTAGTTGTACGCGCTTAAATAAATTGACTTTTCATATGTTAGAGATAAATATATGTTACTTTTGATGATGATAACAGTGCATGTGAATAAAAATTCCCAGCATGCTCCACCATGTCGTCAAGCTCACCATACTTATTAACCTATCGAATGAGCTAATGGTTTTACGGATACTGGAAAGCGATATGTAAATGTACTACATACCTATACGAGGCCTGGATGTTAGTGAGATGACGATATGAGTTGTGCTGGTGTCCGACTTTATTACCTACATATAACATGAGTATCACATGATTATCCACCTGGTTTCTTGAGCTTAATAGTCGCCTCCAAACCTCCCCTTATAGCGACCCCTTTCCTCACACAAAGTTTACCTTAAGTTCATATTAGCCTCACTGGATCACTGTTCACTCTGAGTACTGATAACGTTGGTCACAATATACTAGAGACACATCATTATTCTAATAACACCATAAGAACGTTCTTGACTTGATCTAAAAGCAAATATCACTGCCGCGTCGATCTGTTCGCACACAACCTCCTTTTTCCTACTGTCGTTCTCATCTACCCTCTCACCTTCCCTCAAAAAATCCCAATAACCTCGAAGCGGTTACTTAAGTTAAACGTGACTACTAGCGCCATCTACTCCATGACGTTGGCAAATATTAGCGGGTTCGCAATACGTTGGCGACAACAGGGCCACAAAAAGCGAAAGTCCTCCCCCTGTTCCATGCCTTCACAGGTTGTAATACTGTGTCCTATTTTAACGGGAAAGGAAAAAAAGTGCAATAGATGCATGGAACGCATTTCCCAATGCCACAGAAGGGTTTCTGGTAGCATATGAGGGGAGTACTAGCGAGGCGTTTACAGTAATCGAAAAGTTTGTCGTCATTTTATATGACAGGTAATAAGCACTTTTTAAAACTAGCAATACAATAAAATAGTCTAGTAACTAATTTTTTTGTTTTGTTTTAGAGCCAGTTCATTTACAACCGTAAACGAAGCCCGAAAGCACCTATTCTCGAAAAAAGACCGCCAATTGGAGAATATACCTCCGACGAAAGCTGCTCTATACCAGCATTTCCTGCGGGCAGTGTTCCAAGCAGTCCATGTATGGGGTCAGATGTCACCGAATCAAAATCTTCCCTGTCCATCTAACTGGGGATGGAGAAAAGTCAGTGAAAGCTGGCAACCTACATGGACAGACTAGCCCGTAGCTGCAGATGCATGCCTGGAAATGATCCGGTGCAGATGCAAAAAGAGGTGCGGCGGCTCGAGGTGCCGGTGCTTTCAGCGGCAACTTAAGTGCACGGAGCTTTGCGATTGTGGGGGACAATGTAAATAATAAATATTTTTAAGTAAAATTCTATACTGTTTGTTTAATTTCTTTATAGATTTTGGGTCACTTGAAATCGTGCCCAGCTGAGCCATAAGTTTAAATATGCTTATACACACGATAAAAAATGTCTTCTATCAAATAATTATTAAAATTGAGCTATATACTATATATAGAGAGCGTCGGTGGCGTAATGCTTAAGACCGCTACCTCCTGTGCGGGAGGTCGTGGTTCGAATCCTGGCCGCATACCAATGTGTTTTCGAATCTCGATTTCATATGTACGTTTATTCGACGCTCTTACGGTGAAGGAAAACATCGTGAGGAAACCTGCACACGGCTGCGAGGAAACTCGAAGCTTGTGTGTGAAGTCGACCAACCCGCACTGGGCTCGCGTGATCGACTAAGGCCCGATCACCCTAATGCAGGGTAGGCTCGAGCCCCTCGGTGGGGAGATATATGAGCTGATATGATGATATACTATATCTAATGAAAACTCCATCCTTATTAGTTACAGCTTACAGGACACTAGCAACCTATAAAACTCGTTTTTGATGTTCATAATTGGCTAAGATTTTTTTACGACTCTATATTTTCTATATTTCTTTCTATATTTCTATATTTTTTTAAACAATTTTTTTCTTAAATATTTGCAATGTTACTTATATTTTTGGAATCTGTATTAATGCGCCTTTTTAAATATATTTTTTTTAATCCGATATCGGTAATCATTAAAAATTTATTGACCTTGAAAGATTTTTTTTACTCAAAAGATTTTAGATTTTGGGCCGTATTTCAATTTTTTTCTATGTAAAGGTGTTTTTTTTTGTTTTAGAAAATGATTGACCATCTTTTATTTATCCGAAAATGATACCACACTTGCCCTAGTAGCTATAGTTTAGTAGTTATAACGACCAACAGTGCGCGCGGCGTAGGAAAACTTCACCCCCTCCCCCTCCCCCCTAGAGGGGTGTCTCCCGCTGCCTCCCGGGCGTTTTCGACTCTGGTCCACCTTAGTAACAAGTGTGCCAAGTCTCATGCTTTAATGAAAAAAATATTGGTATTGTCCTATAACGACCCCACTATAGGCCACAAGGGCACTTTTACACGTCAACATGGAATTTGCATACAATTTAAAAAACACATCAACAATTATAAAATACAACTAACCGCAAATATCAATTCAAACAAATTACAAGTATCTCATATTACAAGTACCTTAACAGCATATATACCTACTTATGGCATCTAGACAGTCTGCCATCAGGGCCTGCTCTAGATAGTCAGCCAAAGTATAAACTAACATAATAAACAGTCATGGCCTGCTCTAGACAGTCTGCCATTACGGCCTGTACTAGACAGTCTGCCAAACTGACCAACCCAACCAACCCAACACTCAGAGACTCTCGCTGGTCAGATGCAGATTGCTATATCCTGGACACGGCGTGTATAGTACGCCGGTTTCTCACTCAGCGGCCCTGGCCATCGGCAGCTTGGACCCTGCCCCACTGATGACAGCACCATGTAATAGCTTAACCTTCTTTGCTTTAGTCAGCTCTTGCTGCGAGACCCTCGCTTATCATCAACTTCATTCGTCCAGCCAGGTTACCAGCGTTGAAACATAAAACAAATAAAAATGTTATAATTATTGGCAGTAGCAAAGATCGTTTTAGTCACAGTCATCATTAACAATGAACATTTTATAAGCCATAATTATCGACACAGTCGATCATTATCAACATCATCAGTCGTTACTATAATATACCTAATCATCATCTATATTCTATATCGTCATCAAAATCGATCATCATCGTTCAGTCAAGCATTATCGCCGACATTGTCATCGAAATCACCCAGCTCCGTTATCATCATTGATTTGGTCAGTTATTGACCGTTATAGACATCGAGGCAAACACCGTCGCTGACACCGTCACTGTAGACGACATGTTCAGTCATATACATCATCATCGTTATCGGAACTCTGTTGCCTAAGATTTTCCTTAGGTACCTGATTTACTCATAGGTGCTGAAATCGTAATCAGATGTCACAACATTAATTAAATAAAATGACATAAATATTCAATCAATTCATCAACACCGAAAATAATTACATTTAAAACGTGTTTTTTTTTTGTTCGTTGTTACATCCGGTTATTGCCTATACTAGTGATGACAACACACTTCATGGCGAAAATGCAATCACTAATTTTGTGTTTATTAAACACGGTTGTTTTGCCTAAATATTTTTAATATCACCCACTTATTTCTTGTCATCACTGTACCTTCTGTCACAAAATCATGTGTGTCTTTATCAAGCTAAATTTTTATGATACCTAAATTTATGAATTACTTTATAAGGCTTCATTAAATTAAAATGTTATCTACTTTTAACTTCATTCATATAACTCACTCTGGTGTGTATATCCTTTGTTTAGGTCAATCACACAGTTCTTCACAAAACCATACTAAAATGTCTTAGTAAATAATTGGTGTTACCTGTTATATTCATCAATTTTACATTTTAAGTCAATTTTCAATGACAATCCTGTAAGTCTTGTCTTTTCAAAGGAACACTGATTTTGTTAGCATATTAATTTTATATAAATTGATTTTCTTAAACTTTACAATGTTTTTATATAACTAAGTAAACTGCTTTTACCTTTGTAAGACACTTTCTGGTCGTGTCCATTACTTACACTACACCTTTACCTACTTTTTAGTAACCTGAAATTTAATGATTGAATACCACTAACTGTTAAGTTTATTAACCTGAACCTGTCATACAATAATTATTTCAGATTCACCCTTAAAGCAAATGAAACTATAAGTCACTAATAAATTGTATTTCATAGCAACAATTCATGATTTCATTCGTGATTTGTTATTGGATTGTACAGCTGCATTATTTAAATTTTCATACCTAGTAAATTTAAGAAAAATAATACAATATTCATTGACTTATAAATTTCTTCATAAAGATGGGACTTAAGGGCACCCAGTATGGTGCCAGCACAGCGGTGTCAGTGAATGCGAGCCAAGCGTGCACTCCAAAGTAACTATGCGACTGATGCAAACTCATCAACCATCAATGTGCATTGTAGCAATCGAACTAGGCACACCAAATGAGAATGTTCGGTTATATGAATGGGCATATCTTTACTTTTGAAATCTTTGACAACACTAATATTTTCAACAATATGACCATGTGTGTTGACAGCACAGAAAAGTAATCTGTTCACTCAATCCTGTTAAACTAATGCTTTTATAGGCAGAATTTGCACTATGCTATTTGCACTTACTAAAATGCATAAAAAACACACAAACATAGATAAATACTGGTTCTCAACTATGTAAAGGTATTAAGTATTATATATAGTATTAATAGAGCTACAAGAATTCTAAATAAAAAGACTTGCATGATGTGAAATGTCAAAAACCAAAACGGGCCCGAGACATCAACATCATATTCCCTGAATGATAATAATGATGCTTTGAAATTGTAATTTATATTTTGGCACCGTAGAGGAACATGACAGCAGTAAATTGGTGCAAGTCTGTTTTACAATATAAAATGGTACTTAATATCATTAATGATATTAATTTAACTTCCTTGGTTTGTATGTGAGGTGTGAGGGTTAATACCTTCGCTGCAGCATTAAGTGTAACTCGTAATTAACCATACTTTGTATGAGGTCTTTCAACCACCTACCGCAGTGAAGATGTCAGGTCTGGAATAATATCCCTATAGTCCAATATGCAAAATTTCCATACATCAAATGATATCTAAAATTTCCAAAAATTCAGCACATTTATTTTCATCTTTAAATTGTATAAGTACCTATGTAAATATTTCTCATATACAAAATTAGATTATTGTAATGCTACATTTAAAACAATATTATGAAAAAGACATGAAACTATCAGTATCATTTCATATTTAAAAATCATATAGTGTGTGTGATTCCATTCATTCAGTTTTGTTTCTATTTGCCTCTCTTTAAATTTCCAGATAAATAATTTTCAATATACTTAGCAATACTAGGCAAGTCAATGCTTATACCTATATCATTCAATATCTTCAATTAACTTTTTTCTTTTGAATTTTCCCATATGAGTACCTAAAACCTAAATAACTTTTATAAATAAATAATTTGTTTGTTATCAAATCATAAACGAATTCATTTGTGTATTTTATCCAAAATGATTTAAATGATTTTTATTAAGATTCTATTGAGACCAAAGTAGATAGAAGTATATTTTAATGAGTGTGCTGCTTGCTAAAGGCCTCCTTTAGCTCTTTTTCTTTAAAACTATCATGGGCCACTGTCCTACAATTCTAGCCCGCTGACAGATTAAGTTCTTCCTCTCATCTTAATTATACCATCATTCCATCATAGCAAAAACCTCTAGGATACCAATCCAATACCTTATTTTTGTTTTTTTTTTTTCTCTTAACATATATAAGTATTATATACTCATGCATAATTAAAAAAAACCTTTCATTGCCATTAGTCCATCCAAAAATAGTAATAGTCAACATTCAACTTACAGAATGTCATTATACAACTCAGTGTTAATAACTAGATTCACTGAGCACTTGCACTGCACAATGCCATCCTTACCGCGTTGCCTTCCTTCATAACCATGTCACAGGCTCTTAAGTATGGCTCTTGTCTCACCAGAAAGTTGATGGTTGATTGCTTGCGCTTGCATTTTCGAGATCTACTCTCATTGTATTCCGTCTCATCTCACAAAACCGAAAACAAACAATGACAAGAACACGGGTTAATAAATAGGTCAATACCATAGCAAATGTATGTAACTATGTACAGTACATTGAAAATTTAAAACAAAACTTTTGATTTATGCAAACGAAACGAACTGTCAATCGTTCTCTTTAGCGAGCAAAACAAACAAGCTAATGAAATCTTGTATCATTTATATACTATCAACTCAACTGTTTCGACTATGAAACAAACATTTAAAAGACCAAGCAACTTACATTTTTATGCACCTCTATACAAGTGAAAATAAATTAAGTGCATCCAATATCTATGTGGGCATTTGAATTCATAATCCCGCTTTCTGAGATGTAGAAGTCCATTGATTTAAAGCTCAGTAAATGGGGTTTATCATACAAACCACTGCATCCAGTTAATATTTCTTTTATTACATCGATACACCGTATTAACTAAGATCAAATCGTACATAATATCGGTCGACGGCATTCCGCCAAAATCTGACAGTTCTCTATATAAAACTAAAATGACCATAAACACAACAACCAAAAAGTATAAAGCCCGGTGCATACTACACGTTATTATCAGTATAAGGCCACATACAGGATATTAACTATTGTGATGCTTACAACTATGAGTAGGGTCTAGTGTTATTCTGCTGCTATTTCCTGTAAGGTGGAGGTACTTCCCCAGTTGGGCTCTGCTCTAGATCTGGAATGACAACCGCTGTGCTGTGCCCTACCGCACAAAGCGAGATGACATTCACAATGCCCATACCTCTCTTGTGGACATAGTTTAAGGAGAGTCGGGTCCAATATATTATTATATTATTTTTAGGATTCTTCCTAGCCCAAAACTAAGGTAGTTATTAAAAAAAATATATACTTCTGTCAAGTCGGTTTAAGGGAAGACTTTTTAAACACATTTATGTTTATTGTTATTATTATTATCATTTGTTTAATCTCTGCCAACTCATTATTATATATCATACTGTTTAATCCTCAAAAAATTTACAACATATTTTAAAAACTGCTATTATGATTTATCCTATTAGAAAACTTTTTTATCAACTTAAAATACGCGCAATTTATCCAAGCGAATCCGCGGTACCAACCACTATGCAGTTACGATTTCGAAATCATTCGGATCATATTTAAATGCACCCGATTGGCTCGCTGATTTATTCTAGATCATTTAAATAGCGAATCAGGGGCGCGCTCTTGACACTGGACCGCTGGAGTCCGCGGCGTGCGTTCGATTTTCAAATTTGTTTTTTTTTTTATTTGTGTGGAGTGAAGTGCCAGTGCTTGCCAATTTTGTGCCATTGCGAAGTAAGTTTTAGGTCAACGTACACTATACGAATGTTACGAGGATGTATTATGCTAATGGATTTCAAACCTTTAAAGAAATACTGAAATATTTACATTAAGAAGGAAGTATGGCACGTGGTCGTCTACAAAAACAGAATTTCTTTTCCACTTCTAAATATTTTCCCTTCCCTATGATTTTTAGTGTGTTATTGACACAATGAAAAACTAGTTTAATAGGTTTTTTTTTTTTATTATTTGCAAAATATATTTAAATTTTTTTTTTTCATAAAACCGATAATAATAACTTAGAATGTATTGTGCTGATGTATTCGACATCAAAATCAAAGCGATTAAGATTTAGTTTGTGTAAACCAGTAGTTTTTTCCCGAAATGGAATTCGCATCAAAAATGTACGTACATTCGATTAGGATCGCAAAGCTCTTCCCTCTTAAGGTTTTAAGGCACCTTCCCTCCAGGGCCCATTATTTTTTCCCACCTGTATGGTGTAGCCTATCCGTTTTCGTACAATGAAGTGTTTACGAGTATTACTTATGGTGAGGGGACTGTTTAGAATCCAAACGCTAATTTTTGAAAAATTAGCACATTGAAGTTTTTTCTACTTAATTAATTTACCAATATATACGACCTTCATCAAAAGAGCGTACACCCATCTTAAAGGTCAGCAAACCACTTGCAACCCCTCTGGTGTCCATGGGCGATGGTAATCGCTTAAAATATAATATAATAATCTTGTCATTTTCTAAATAACTCACGTATGTAATTCCATAAACTGCATTCTGCATCCGTTACATAGTGATTTGAGAACATAGATCATATATACTAGACATAGCATGTGAGATGACTCATATAACGCACGCATTAAGGCCCCGTAGGTTCAGGTTCCTCTCTTACTCTCACTGAGTGTAAGCATGAGCGAGATGGCTGTGAGTGCCAGGGATCGCGGAAATCATGTTTATGATTTTTAATTGGGTTAAAGTTTTTTAAGAAGAAAAAAGTAATCGCTGAGTTCCCACAAAAAAATATTGCGTATTTTTACAAGCAATTTTCATATTTCTAGCTTATGTGCTTTTGTGAAAATTGTTACAAATTTTTAAAGTGTATTTAATAAGACCTATGTTCGTATTTTTTTTCTATCGAGCGAAAGTCAAAAAAATCAGGACGCGATTCGATGTCGTTACAAGAGAAAGGCCTCATTATTGCTAATTAAAATTTTAGCAAACGTATTGTGTTATAAAAGCGCTACGATTTTTCAAAAACTCTGCTCTCCGTACCTACGGCACCTTAATATGCCTACCTAAGCCAATAAAATAACGACGCCACCAATCATTTCAGTTCCATTTATGGCCTCTATTTCCTATTCGGTAATAGTACATTACGATAAAAGTGCGAAAAATAGCAAATTCGCAACGAATGGCGATAGGTATATTGAATCGACATGAGTTGCGAATTACCTATTCGCATATGTATGGTACTACGTTTTACAGTATATCATGGCCCTTTAAATTTTCGACATAGTTATGTGTTAATTGTCACACTAGTGCGGTATAGTGGTACCGTATGTACTGTAAAAGGCTTTTTCTTTTGCTTTATGTAATTTAGCACAGGACGTTATATCCTTTTCATTTCTCATGCACTGAAAGTGGGTATTTGTTGTTCTAAAAAAAGGTCAGAATTGATACGTTTCTGCACCAGAACATTTTACTTTCCTAGTACGTTTTTTCGTTTATGTTATGATAAGCAATTAATATAAATTAATTGCTTATCGTATTCGCTTTAATAATAATTCGATATTAAATGGATTTGTAGTACAATTTCCATTCTCACATTTAACTCCCAATTCCATAAATAACGATATTTTTACCTAAATTGTTAATAAAAGTTTATAGTTAGTCATGTTTTTGTAAATCTAAGTAAAATAAATGTGGTATTTTACTTTCCTCGTATTCGAAATGAGAAGTAGAGTGTTTAACTAGCGTGAAAGGCATCATTTCATCCCTTGGTTAACAATCTACTATTAAAAATGTCTTAACAATAGTAATATGATATTATTATAAACACTTTATGACATAATGAGCATTGATTAGCGACCAGTTACCATCTTGAATTGCGTGTACCTATACCTACATTACGTAGTGTTGATAGGAACTTAAGTCTTTTGAGTCTAAATTGATAAACTCGACTCGTTTTTACGAGACTCAGAGCTTAAAACACTTCTGAGTCTTTTAGGTCCCGAGTCGAGTACTTTATTGAGTCTTTTTTAAGCGCAAATCAAAAGGACTCGAGTTTAAAGACTCAGTCAACAATTTTATAGGTTTTATCTAAACTACAGTTAAGTAAATAAGCGTTATAGTATGATTTATGTTATAAACATCCATGAATTTTACATAAAGACAACGCATTTCGAAGTTATTTGTAAAAAATTACAAGTTCTCCGAAAAGGACTCAAGTCTCTACAAACGACTTGGGACTCTAATAAGCCGAAAAGGAATCGAGTTTCATCTTAATTATAGGAGTCTGAAAAACTGAGTTGAGTCTTAAAGCAGAGGACTCAAAGGACTCGAGTCTTAAACAACACTAACATTATGACAAACAGTACCTATCTAGTGGTGGTAGTCTATACACAGTAAAGTAATTTGACACAGACACGACATCCTGTAATTGTAGTAAAACGTGTTACTCTGTCAAGTGCGTACTCTGTGATTAAAAGTCTCACGGATGCAAATAACTTAAGAAACTTTTAATTTAAGTGTAACATAATATTAGTTCCGTATCCTTTTCTCCTTTTCCTTTTTAGGGTTCCGTAGCCAAATGGCAAAAAACGGAACCCTTATAGATTCGTCATGTCCGTCTGTCTGTCCGATTCTGTCACAGCCACTTTTTTCCTTAAGGGAAGTATGTGAAAAGGGACTTGTCCCGTTTCCCAATAATAATAGATTCAGATTCTTGCTTTGATAAAAAAAAATGTGTGAAGAGAGGAGCTAGACAAAAACGTGTAAAACAGGAAAATATTTTCATTTTAAATTATGATTTTTTTCTTCATACTACCTGTGATTAGGTACCTAAATTTATTTTTAGTTTGTTTTATTTGCCATGCGTCTCTTTATAAATAATTAGTAATTTATAAATAAAAAGTTAATTAGACTTTAATTCGAAACCAAGAATACAACAAATAATTAATGTTTTCGAAGACCTTCTATTTACGGTGTGGCGACCACCTACATTGGTTCATTGAAGCCACCTTTACAAAATACCACGGCAAACAAGGCTGCCATGTTGACACACGGTGAAAAAAACCGGAGGGAAAATACACGTATACTAGATAGATTGTAAAAACTAATGGATACCAACGGCCCGATTCGAAGAATGATTAAGACACGTTTAAGATCTTCTAAAATAATACTTTTATCAATATTATTCAATAATTTTGAAGAGTTGAATGAACTATCAAAACCTCTCCGAAGGGAGGGTGGGAGTTCTCGTGAATGTTACAGATATTTGTTCTTGCATTTTGGATGTCTTATTATATATTTAAGAACAATATATCTACCAATTATATATTGTATCGTCGTCTGGTACTCACAACATAAGGGACTAGGTCGATTTATGTTATGTTTAACAACATATACATCCAATATATTTTTATTTAAAGTTATCAAATGATCACTAAATAAGTACTCATATGAACTTGAAAATATCCATTAAACTGTCTAGAAAATTCATTACCGATAACCGGCGAAGTGCGAGACGCGCGATAATTATCAAAGTTTGACGGAGATAGGAAAACTTCGCACGGGGAAAACATCCGTATAGGTATTTGGGGAAGTGATGGGTACACATTAACTTAAGGTTTGGGAAGATATAATGTTTTATATCTTGGGAAGGTATTTTATAGAGATTTGCTGTCAAACGAATCAGACAGCTATGGAGTTTAATGATGTAAAATACTAGATAAATATAGAAGTTTAAATTTTGATAGCGATAATAGCTTTTCAATGATAACTAATAGTAATTTATTATAAGATGACATCTACTGAACATAGGATTTTATTTTCCGTTGTTCTGTACTTAACGTACTTAACTTTTCTCCTGAACCCTTTGAAAATAAGTTATAATTTAAACATCTTCTGATAGAATGCAAATAAATATTCTGCTGTTTCTGTTAAAACTCGGTACGTCAATTTTGAAGATTGTTTTGCAGTCGTTCACTGTATTTACATTCTGCTTTTCCTAGTAATTTCATGTGTATAATTTCTAGCATATTATAGCTTAAGTAGTGGTCAAAACGGCAATCAATAATGATGATGAGCATGGATGGTGTGATGATAATGGATATTTGTTCCTGAGTCATGGGTGTTATCTATGTATTTAAGTATTTATCAATATTTATATATTATATATATCGTTGTCTAATTACCCTCAACGCAAGCCTTATTGAGCTTACTGTGGGATTTAGTCAGTTTGTGTAATATTGTCCTATAATATTTATTTATTATTATTTATTTATATTGCACCAGATGACAGAGCCATAGTGTTTACATTAAAGTGGACCCGGATATGTCCTTAAAGTATGTCCAAAAAAGGGGGCATTGTGAATGTCATCTCACTTTGTGTGGTAGGGCACAGCACAGCGGTTGCCATTCCAGATCCAAAGCAGAGCCCTACTGGGGAAGTACCTCAACCTTGCAGAAACCCGCAGCCAAATAACACTAGACCCTACTCATAGTGTTGTGTTCCTGCCTGTGAGTAAGGTTGCCAGAGCTCAATGAGGGTGCGGAGTGTTAGGGTCGGCAACGCGCACGTAACTCTTCTGAAGTTGCAGGCGTCCTTAGGATACATAGACTGCTTGCCACCAGGCGGGCCGTATGCTTGTTTGCCACCGACGTAGTATAAAAAAAAAGTTCCGATTGTCTGTTCAGCTTGATGTAACTCATGTTTATTTAATATTTCAGGTAAGCAGCAGCCATGATTCCTAGCTCACTCATCCCAGTCACCATCCTCCTTCTATCACTTCAAAACATCATGGCTGAAGAAGGTTACCTCCGCTACGTCAAAGATGGCTGCTTTCTCCGCGGCGAGGCACTTTCCTGCGTCAAATACAAAGCTTTAAAAGTAGCTAAGAAAACTTTATTCGGTGACGATAATGGAAATGAAACCATCAGAGCCAATAACATGATTAGTTTTGTACCTTTAGATCAAGAAACTGTTGATAAGTTAAATATAAAGAAAGAAGAAATGGAAGTTAGTGAACCGAGAGGGTTTTTATCAGAATGGGCGGAGCTGACGAAGTATGCAGTGAAGGTGGTGAAGGAGTTCTTCAGGATGAAGGGAATGAAGGTGAACTTGCCGGAAGGGGCGAGGACTATTGAGGAAGAGGATGTGGATGATGGTGAGTTTTTCTCTAATTGTGTTAGCGAAGGTTAACTTTTGTGCTTGGGCAAAAATGCTTTCGTATATCCAGATGTTCTCCTCTGCATATCGTATTTCTCAACCTATTCTCGTGGAATTTTGGATAGATGTCATTCGATACCTGAGTGGCCGCTTCCGCCTTTCGGCTCCCCACTGATCGGTGGGGGGGGGGGGGGGGTTTGGGTGAAATTTTGTTTGCGAGTTCGGTGGTATGACAAAAAAAATTCTGCCGTTTCGGTTTTTAGGAAATGTTTAAAATGGTGGAAATTGCCAAAAACGACTTAAGTGTAAATGGATGGAGGATTGAACTTAAGACCATTGTGAGGGCGCTGTTTTAATGATTCAACGTAGGATTTAAATTTTTACATTGTTTACTCTTGTGAAGCTTATCAGCACTAGTGATATAATTTGTTTATTAACGTAATGTGGGCTTAGAGGAGGTCGGGAACAAGAGGAATATCAAGAATGGGCTAATTTAAAATTGTAGTTTTTATATTGACGACCGTTATGGCCTAATGTGTAGTGACTGCCTAAGTAGCCGATGGTTCTTGGTTTAAATCCCGGTAAAAGCATTTATTTTTGTGATAAGCACGGATATTTGTTCTTGAGTCTTGGGTGTTTTCTACGTCTTAAATACATATATTTTTATATAATTATACATTGCGTTGTCTGAGTACCCACAATACAAGCCTTCTTGAGCTTACTGTGGTGTCCTATAATATTTATTTATTTATTATTTAATTGTGACACGTTTTTCAAAAGCTGATGCCATAAGCAAAGGTTAGCCTTCGCTATCCAACGTGGTTACGCGGCAATAATGGGCACCTTTGCACCCGGTACAGCTCGCGGAGGTCTTTTAGAATACGACTGTTTATTTAGCATAAAAAAATCACACGAAAATTCAGTTATACTTCCATTAATAATATGATTTTGTACATATTACCCTACAGAAGCCTACAGAAGGCTTGTTTCATTGGAACAGATACTTTAAAAAAAAATCGACCAGTTTTTCTCGTATTAAATGTTATTTATAAATACATTTCATTAGAATAAGGAAAAAATATTGAGATATTAATTTTGAAACCTCACTTATTGCCTCTGGAAATGAACTCCTCAATATTCGGGATTGAGTTTTCGAGAACTCATTAAATATGATCTTAATTAAAAACTTAGCGATATTTGGTTTGACCGTCAAATATAATTTATTCAATTAATTAAGGTATGTACTTCATTAACAACTTATTCGGTTCTAAAATAAAATTACAAGAAGTGAAAAGTAAAGCATCAGTACCCCTAGTGTAAATTTAGTCGATAGCGAAACTTGACGTACGCGTTTTCGTTAAGTCTCATTTTGTATGGGTTTTTGAACAGCGCGCCAAGCGGGACGTTTTGGAAAGTCAAAAATCTCATACAAAATGACACTTAACGCAAACGCGTACGTCACGTTTCGCTGTCGAATATATTTACACTAGGGGTACTGAGCGTGATACAAAATTACAAAGATTAATTAAACTTATAATTCTGAATCACTTCCTACTGCCGAAAATCACCCATAATCCAACAGTCTTTTCGGACGTCGTTTGGAAGTACTTGCACAGTGTATTTGAATAATACCGTTACCAAAAAATCGTTAGAATTTTTGTTCACATGTATTTTTATTTTCAAAATACGGTGCTGGTTAAAATAGAAAAATTGGCTAATCGCGCTCATAAGACTCCGTTCCAATACCACAAACCAATTTTTTTTTGTTTTCATATTTTTCTTTAAATTCAACTCATGTTTTGTTTTCTTGTTACTCGTATACTGTGAAAAGTAGTTAAACATATTATCCTACTAATATTATTATTCTTCTTCTTCAACCTAGCGTTTTCCCGGCCTAGCGCCAGGGTCTGCTTTCCTACTTAATTTTCTCCACTTTGCCCGGTCTTCGGCATATCCCAATAACCTAGAAGCGGTTGTTTAACTTAAACGTGACTACTAGCGACATCTACTCCATGACGTTGGCAAATATTAGCCGGTTCGCAATTACGTTCGCGACAATTGTTCTCTCTCATGTCCGCTGTTTTTCCTACTAATATTATACATTTAAAAGTGTGTATAACTAAATATTTCTATGCTTAACAGATTTTGAATGATTCACAGTTAGTAACTGGACTTATGACGACCGGTTTGGCCTAGTGGGTAGTGACCCTGCCTAGGAAGCTGATGGTCCCGGGTTCAAATCCTGGTAAGGGCATTTACTTGTGTGATGAGCATGGATATTTGTTCCTGAGTCATGGGTGTTTTCTATGTATTTAAGTATTTATAAATATTTATATATTATATATATCGTCGTCTAAGTACCCTCAACACAAGCCTTATTGAGCTTACTGTGGGACTTAGTCAATTTGTGTAATAATGTCCTAAATATAAAAAAAAACTTATATCGACCGGGATATTGATCGTGATTACCTTTTGTCTTGTTTTTGTATTGTTTTGTAGCGGGTGGGTGTTAAAGTTGTGTAGACCGCGCTCGGTCTATCCTCATTCGTCATACATTGAAGATCGCTGATTGGTGCATGCGAAATGAATTGAAAGTCGTGGGTGAGATGCGTGCCAATCACCAAAACGATCGTCAAGGTCGTGTCAAAACCATTTCAAAGCTAAAACATTTTATTAAAAATAGAATCAACCTCCAGATTTAATTTACACTTCTAAGCGTCACTTGCACCATCCCAGTGACCGGGTTAACCGGTTAAACCTGGAGTTACCATGGTTACTTGTACAATATGACACTAGTTAACAGTTTAACCGGTTAACCCCGGGTTAGTGGGATGGTGCAAGTGGCCCTTAATAAATATAATCCTATTTTATTACAAACAAGATGTTCACAAAAACAGTTTCAGTCACTTGTTGCCTTTTTGCTTTTTTCCTTCAAAATATAGAGAATCGACAGTTAAACAGTATTTCAATTTTAGTTTCCTAAATTATAATCATCTTCGTATTAAAATAAATAATGCCTCTTTAAATATTAAAATATTTATCAACGTCAAATCCAACATTCTAGTAACAATCTAAAGTCAATTACAAGAAATTCAATTGAAAACGTATAAACAATTCTATTCCATTACATCTATAAAAACCGCAACCGTCAATAAACTGCAAAGTATCAAGAATTTTACTATACAAAGCAAAATGGCGTACAAACCCATAACTTTCTCTACTATTTTCAAACCTAACACCTTACATTTAAGGTTCTAATTGATATGCACGTCTATTCAATAAGGATAGTTTAGAATGACGAACATTTTCTAGGCCCTTTACAGCAATTAGGGTAGAAGCTCCAGTTGCGGTCACACTGCGAGCAAACAGACCAGAGAGGGTACGACCACAGGGACTCTCTTTAGATATTTTATGATAGCTTATAATAAGCCCAAACCTTATTGAGCCTACCGTGGGACTTGCTAAATTTGTGTAATAGCGTCATATAATATGTATTTATTTTAAAAGTTTTTAGTCATATTTATCATATGTTTGCATGTCTTAATAAGCAAATACAAAGGCCATATCATAAACTGCAGAAGGAAAACAAAACTCCTATCAAAACTCCTTAACGACAGATTTTTTTTTATTTAATATAGTGTTTACGAGAATATCCGATTATGCGCATTGCTATTTTCTACAATCGTGGGAAGTACATGAGGTAATAGTGTATTTAGGTAGTTATGTTTTAAAATGTCGTACGCCGGAAAGGTACATCATAGTTGCTACATGAAAAGCATCCTATCACCTGTACTAAATGTATTTTATACCTATGATGACGAAATAATAAATGATTGATTGAATGATTAGTGTAAGCGAAGTGTAGTGTATGCGAAGGGTACATTTTGTAGGTACTGAAATTAACTTAAAATTATAAATAAATAAACGACCGGTTTGGCCTAGTGGGTAGTGACCTAGTGACCCTGCCTACGAAGCCGATGGTCCCGGGTTCAAATCCTGGTAAGGGTATTTATTCGTGTGATGAGCATGGATATTTGTTCCCGAGTCATGGGTGTTTTCTAAGTATTTAAGTATTTATAAATATTTATATATTATATATATCGTTGTCTAATTACCCTCAACACAAGCCTTATTGAGCGTACTGTGGGACTTAGTTAATTGGTGTAATAATGTCCTCTAATATTTATTTATTTGAATAGATTGCCCAATCTTACCCGGATCGACCTAGTCCCAAACTAAGCAAAGCTTGTGCTATGGGTACTTGGCAACGACATACATACGTATAAAGATAAACTTCCATGACTTGGAGCAAATATATATGTTAATAATACAAATAAATGCCAGACCGTCTAATTTATTCGTATTGTTAACATCCAACGCTAAAACCATATTTCAAAGCCAACACCTTGATTTTCTTAATCCGAAAAGCACTCTAAAATTCTATTCACGCCACGTACTCCCATATTCTCCAAGTCGTGACGTCATAAGAATTTAGAGTCACGATAAATGTACCATTTGCGTAGCATCCCTAAATTCCTGTCTCCAAGAAAACATGCTTAAAATTCTGAACCTTGTTTTAAAGGTAATAGAATGCAGTTTGTAACGGCATTGTTTTTGCATTTTCTGTATTTTGGCGAAGGTATGATTGGGATTTGCGAAACAGGCTGTTTATTATTATGAGATAGGTATGGAATTCGGTAAATGTATGACAAAGGGTTATTCGGTAAGTGGGTTTTGAAATTGTGTGATAATATTCTGGAAATGTCGGAATATTATAATAGGTAATATTTTTGTTTCGTAATGTTATACTTACTTGTTAGGTTAATTTTAATAAGAAAAATAGTACATTATGATACAAGTGTACTAAGTTGGTCATTACACACGATGCGATATTGTGTACAATGCATACGCGTTTCATACGACGTTATTCAACACACTTGCGAGGAAAAAACAAAACTTATAAATATTTTTTTTTGTCGAAACAGTAAAAGTATAATTTTCAAAATGGTGGCTTACAGTTTTAACATCGAAAAATTACACCAAAGCGTGCTGGGCTTGTAGGCAGTTATTCGTCAGTTCATTTAAGTAAGCTACCAACACGTTTTCCAAGAAAGACTGGGCGTTTTTGCTGATTTTCCATTGAATATTATTAGCAGTCCGTTACCTTCTTAACTCAGTTGGATAATATAATGAAAAAACACGAGTGTTATAATATACTGAAAAAGCACGTGTGCTTAATATCTAGGATTATTAGCCGAAAATCGATGGAATAAAAACGTCGTTTTGAGTAAGTGTGTTGAAAAAAATACTTAAATAATTGTCGTGAAAAGTTATAAAAATACGATAACAAATTATTATTTTTTACATAATATATCAAAGATTGGTTTTAGAGTCTAAATCTCTAAACTTATGTTACCTATCGTCATACCAAAAGTGTAAAAATACAAAAATGTTCGAATTATTTTAACTGCTTTGAAATTCTGGTAAAAAAGACGATATGTTTATCAAATTCAATATCTTCTGTATCTAGCATAAAAAAAGAATGTTTTTTTTTAACATGCTTACGACCTTCGCTACATTTACATTTGTCTAAATTTTACAAATTAATCAAAAGTTCAACAGAACACTTTCTATGAACTTAATAGTAATTGAGACCCCATCTGTGACAATCGATTACTTAGGTCGGGGGCATCGGAGCGTTTCATGGGAAAACGTTAATTCAATAATATTCCGTGAAAAAGAGAGCAAAACTGTTTATTCTTAACCGTTTAATGGTAAATTCATTTGTTTTATTGATTGATTGCATTTTTTTTATTCGTGCACTGTTTTTTATTTACTAAGGAAATTATAAGACTTGTAACATATATTACAAAGCAAAGTAACAAATTTCATTGGTAAATATTCTTTTTTTTGTTGTATAGAGGAGATATGTCATATAAATGTAGTTAATGATTATTGAAATACTCCTTAGTTTTTATAAGTTTCGATCGGGCACAAGATTTATTATATTTATTATATATACGATAAGTTTGTTAAAACTACGAAGAACAAGAAACTAACTAGACCAAAAACTTTTTCCTAGGTTTTTTTAGTAAAAAGGTAATTTCTCAAAGGAAGTTATAAATTAGAATCGACAGCAATAATAGTGGGAATTCCTTTTTTTATGGAGATAAACGGGCTATTTGTCATCGTTGGTTTTCGCCAACACCATAAATTGCTTTGAATTTATTTCAGCTAAGGTGAACAATTATGAAATTTTACTACGACTTTCTTTGTTATTGGAAGGAAGGAGAAAATAAACAAGCGATAATTTATAGAACTGTGAAATATTAGATTTTTATAACATGAAAAAAAAAAACTGTGACCAAAATATATATCATCGTAAGGTGGATTTGTAGGTAGAAAGAAGGTAGAAAGAAACACAAACAGCCCGATTGATAAATCCTTTATTGCAATAAAGACATTGAGTATTGAGTATTTTTGACAATTAACATATCTAAAAATCTAAAAAATACATTTAAAACTCTTCGTTCTTTATTCCAGGACGTGGACGCAAGAAGAAGCTGGCAGTCGTCGTCCCCCTCCTCACCCTACTAGCAGCACTGAAGACCAAACTGCTTCTAATACCAATTCTCCTAGCAGTACTTTTGATAAAGAAACTCCTCCTGGTCGCCGCCCTCCTACTCCCAGGTCTCCTGAGCACGCTCAAGGCTTGCAAGGTAGGATAGAAGTTAAGGTAGGACGTTGGTAAGTTTATGATCATAATCATTATTGATCATATCAGCACCAGCTTTGATCATATCAGCATCAGCTTTGGTCACTATATAGGATTTTTATATATTTTCCTCATTTTCATCATTATTGATCATATTTATCCATATCATGTTTTTCATGACTCTGATCTTATTATTTTTCTATCAATGTGCAAAGAATATTTATCTTCATTTATAATACCTAGTATTTACTAAGTATTTTAAGAGCCCGGTAACGATTTTAGAGCAAAAATGTAAAATTGATAGATTTAGTCGTTGAAATTGTACACCTTTTGTTACGTAATATCTAAATAACAAGTATTGGTTTATATTAGCTCGTCTTCTCATCTTGCCTTTTAATAATAAGGTCGCAAGCGTGCGTTCCCGGTAATATGTACCGGTAATGTGTGATACAACATGATGTATAAGAACAGTTTCAGCAAATGTTGTAGATTGTTTAGGTATCAAAATTACGTTGAAAGTATAGGTAAGTCGATTTTCAGAGAAATTTTCACTTATTTTGAAGTAATATCTGGAAAAAAAATTCGTCTAACTTTCATTTACACTACTTCAAATAAATAATAACAAAAATGTAGTTTATTAAAGTTGAAGTACAAGATGTGTAATACAAAATTACCATTTTAGCTGTCCAAATTTTACGAAATGTATAAATAAGATCGACGAAATCAGTGCTTTACGCGCGTTCACCTAAACGTCCGTCGGAAAAAAAATCGCTACTAATTAAGTGAGTCTGTTTTCAAAAAATATATTTATTAAAATGAAAGATAACAATTCGTCCTAATAGAAACCAGTACTTGTTATTTCTAATAATTAATAAAAGGTGTACAATGTCATCGACTAAATCTATCAATTTGTCATTTTTGCGACTAAAATCGATAACGGCCTCTTAACTGTATCATTGTCACTATCATCAAAATTACTAGAAGAGTTTATTATATTTTTTTTATTATGTTTTCCATAGATTCTTGTAGTTTGCTGCTGTATAAGTGTGTATTTTGTAGAACAGTCGCTGCCCTATATTAAATATTATCTACATATCTATACCGCTGACATACAGACGTACCCACGTCGCCATCCTAGCATTTAAGTACCCACTTAAGGCCCAGTAGCCGCGTTTTTTCTCTCAATCTCACTGAGCTTATGCGTGAGTGAGATGAATGTGCTTGCTCGAAACCGCGGATATCAATGTATTTGAATTACAATTTGTTGTTAGTTTTAGCAACAAATGTAATCAATGTAAAAAAATTAAAAGTACGCTTTAGAATACGAAGATCAAAAAATCAGGATTCGAATCGATTAACTTACTAAATACAATCCTCAAGATTGTTAAATATTTTTTTGGGAACCGTATTGTGACCTAAAAAAACGCGATACGATTTATCAAAAGCTTCGCTCTCTGAACCTATGGCACATTAGGTTGGGCAAGTGCCCAGTTCATACGATAAGTACTGTATGAATAAATACACTTTTACTACCTGTACATATACAATCACACATCAATTAAGTATATGATTGTACATTTCACGTTTATGCATAAATATATATACAGAATAGCAAGAGGTACCCACAAACATTGAAATGTACATAAAAACGCCTTGAATACTTGTACTCGTAGTTGTAATGAAATTGAATTATTCCAATGATCACATATTTTTTTATTAAATCTCAAAATTTCCATCAGAAAATGAGAGTTGAAATTAATAAATCATAGGTATTCTAGGTCATGTTTAACCATAACATTTTATGTGTGTGTGGTGGTCAAAAATTAAATTATTAGTCTTAGGTTAAATTCTCGGCTGGGCTGTAGATACATAATATACTCGTATCACAAAAATCGAACTTGGATAAATGCAAAAACAAAACAAATATGACTAAAACTTTATTATTATTTATTTATTTAATACGGGCGATAAATTAACTCGTCACTACCAGGATTTGAACCTGGAACCATCGGCTTCATAGGCAAGGTCAGTACCCACTAGGTCAGAGGTTATCAAATTAAAGTAGCATACAAGTAAAAGATCCAACATTCAATAGAACAGTTCCACCGCAACTTCGTAATAGGAAAGTAACGAAGTAGCTTTCCCGAAGTTTGTATGTAGTAGGAAGTTGTGAACCAACAAGTAACACCTTAGCTGAGTGCATCTGCATACACTGGACATTTCACGAACTTTGCCCGCAAAGTTAGGTGAAAAAGTTCATTGTTTGTTTGGAAGAAGTACAAAGTGTATGAGTGTTTAGATATTAAAAGAGTTTGTAAAGGTTTGTGAAGTTTGTAAACTTAGTACCCGTATTCACGAACCACTAAAAAGAGAATAAATTATTTAACAGGGACTAACAAATTTTTTTTTTTTGAAAAATAAGAAAAAGTTTGTTTTCCGAAATGTTGGTTCTTTCCGACGGAAGATTACTAAATAGTTTAACCTTCTTATTCATAAACGTGTACTAAAGTTACGATGCCGCTAATAATCGTTTGTCCCTTTCCAACATACCAATACGTCGGAAAGGGACAAACAATTATTAGCGGCATCGTAACTTTAGTACACGTTTATATATTATTCATTGCCCGTTAATTTTGCTATTGTACATAATTTGTACAATGCTACTCTAAATTATTAGTGAATAGCATTGCCGCATATGGCAACGCAGTGGAAGTAGGACAAACTTTATGCAACGAAACAATTTTTCCTTCATTAGTGACGTGTGAGAAATCAAAATTTGACATCTAAAACTCAAGGACAATAATCGTGTTGACCAGTGTTATCATCGTTGGATTAATAATTCTGAGTTTTCACCAGATACGAGTGAGGATATCATGTTTGTTCGATATAGAGGCACTAAATTCATAAAAGGATTTTAGAGCTAGACTAATTAAATAATTCTAAAAGATTACCTGGGGAAAAGACGGTCAATGCCCTAAAAGTAAGTAATAAATATTTCTCGTCTTAATATATTTTCTAGGAAAGTGAAATAGAATACTGCAGTTCTGTGTATTTTTTTAATTATGCAGGTTAGCCTGAAATGTATTTTCATAAGCAAAAATGGTTTGAAAAATAAATGGTAAAAGGGTAATTTTCTTGAACGGAACTGGAAAGGAACTTGGTTTCTTCATATAAAAATAATATTTGACTTTATTATCGTAACAAATTATTTCACTTTTTTGACAAATTTTAATTGTCTTTGATCAGTTAATTAATAATATTAGTTAAACAAACACAGCTGTTTTTCCTCCGTTCAAGGAGCTGTTTAGCAATAAAATACCGAATAAATTTACAGACAAAATATACATATTCATTACAAATTCAGTCAATATCTGTTATCAGCCCACTTGAAATATAAACCCTAGATAAAACAATAATCCTAGCCATTTTTACTGTAAAAAGTTAATCCCTTACTTTGCATAAAGCAATTCAATGCATCGGTTGTCTAATATAGAATGACCTCTTCATTTTCGATAAATAAACCTAATTGGAGAGCGCATTTATTTGGCTGTACAGAAAACTCGACTAACATGAGCTAAGTTATTACAATACTACTCTTGAATTAATATTCGAGCAAGCCGACGCTACTCACGCTACTACAGTTCGTGTCATCCAGGATGACGCGCAGATTTGTCAAATCTAACCTTTAATAATATGAAATTACGATTCAAGGCACGCGTCTTCGTGAATGACACGATCGTTAAAAGGGGTTTAACAAAAAGGTTGGTTACATAAATATATTGAGCTACAAAAAGTATAATAAATGAGCGTTTATACAACTTTGGAGCATTGAAATGGTTAGTTTATTGGTAGTTTTCAGGTAGTTTCTGTTTTGAAGGAGGGTGAAAACGGTTTTTGTCTAAAATTTTCTTTTAGCCGCCCGGTTGCTTAAAAAGGCCTTTTATTCCATTGCGATTTGAATCATTTTATCTAAAGAAGTTTTTTTTTGTCTTGGTAGGTTTTGTTTGTAAGCGGTTGGTGGGTTAGGTTGGATTAAGTTTATCTCAAAATAATGTTTGATTAAGTTTTTACTTCATTATACATCTTGACAAAAATGTTAAAAGCTTTATAATGAAGTATAAACTTACTTTGTTTGATTTAAGTTTATACTTCATAAGTTCATAGTATCTACCTATAACTATAATGTATGCTTTTATACTACAGGGTGATACTCGTACAATGTACATACTAGATTTAATGACATCATATAAGTATCTGACCGCGGCCGGCAAATTGTCCCACTTTGTCGCTTGCCATAAGGACGAGATTTACTTGTGTCTTTTAACCTGTCAAGGCGTCGTTATGGCAAGCTATAAAGTGGGATGTTTTGCCGGCCGCGGTCACAAATATTTAAAACCACATTAAACTCGTATTAATAGTATGTAATATCTATTGCTCATTTCATTTCAATTATATATTAAGAATCTTGCATGCAATCACAAAATATATCATTCCTTTTCGTAATCCAAATATATTCATCTGCTACTGACATAATATAGTAGTTAGAATTGAGTAGCAACGAGAAATTATTTTTAAGAAAATTTAAAGTTACCAGCATAGTTAGTATTTATTTTATACCCATCCGAATTGTAAGAAAAGGAAATGTAACATTCGGACACCTTCAAAACTCAGGCTTTACTATTGAAATATTTATTTACAATAACAATATACATAATAATGGATATATACAGATGATTACTATAACTAGCTTATATCTAAAATAGGCCCTTGAGGCATTGTACCAAGGATGCTGGCGGCATTTCCTCGTTGTATCGCAATACTGATACGTTGTGCGAGGAAGCCGCCAGCTCTTCGGTCACCAGTTACGTCAACCAGACGTTTCGCGATTTCTTCAAAAAACTTGTGCGCGCTGGGACCCCATGGACCTAAAGTTTCAACGCCAAATGGTACAAAATGGTACTCTCTACCGAGGCTCTTATATTTATAACGTTTCAAAATTTCGGCGCTTTCCGCCGCTGCGCCCGCTTTTACATTAGTCTTTTACATTAGTCTTTTACATTAGGCTTTACTTATTATGCTCTTTCCTAACTTGTCAGAAAAATACCGATACTAGTACTCAGTATTTCATCTTGATTGACGTGAAGCCGCGTTAATATTGGGCGTACCTATACATTAGCAATAGTAGTAAAATGTCTTACCAATACCTTATAGGAGGGGGGCCGGCGATGCTAAATGTGCAGTTACTCGAGCGTCGTAGACTCTATTGGATTCGAAAGATTAGAAGATAGGAAGATTTTAGATTTAGATTTTTTTGCCCGTTGAGAACTGCCATCAGTCTGAAACGACTATCAGTCAAAACTAATCACGACTAACTAATCAGTTTTGATGTATGTAGGAATTGAAATTAAGTGTTTTGCAGACCATCGATTCGTCTCATTTAACCACACATTGATTTTGCACGGTATGCATAAGGCTTTATAATGTTTTAATAATAATATTGATTTTAAACGAATAAAGAGATCACAAATTACAATTAGGTAACAACCTAACAACATTACAGGCGGTTTTCTTTTTTAGCAAGCTGGACAGCATCCACAAATTTTTGAAAATGTAAAAAGATAACCACTACTAAACTTGGAGTAACTCGAGCGCGTAATATATTGGTAGTGATATTTTATTATTCTGACGGGTTATCCTGGACCCCCGGCTTGGTTTTAAAGACTCACACATGGTGGTGACCTGGTACTCAACAGGATACGAGGTATCCTCCCTAACTTATTCTGACACGCTCGAGTAACTCCAAAAATCCCCTCTTGGGTTCCTTTACTACATCCAAATAAGGAAAGCCTTAAACCGTTTCTCTGCTTGTTCCAGCACCACCACCACATGCCCAGCTACTCCTATTTCGGCAGCAGTGACTCCTCAGACTTCAACTCTGACTACGGCAGCAGCTATGCCTACTCCTCAGGAAATGGTTACGCTAAGGACTGGGCTGCAAACAGGGCATATAATATGCAGAAACCTAGGCCTACTCCTGCCCCTATGTACATTACTGCTCCTGGTGGAGTTGCGTAGATTTAAATTATAGACTTCTATTAATAATGTTCCAGTGGATTAAGCTAAAACCAAATTTTTTTTGGAAACAGGCTGTTTGGTCTGTCTGATGTTGTTAAATTACATCAACAATAATAGTTTAGCCCGGAAAATGAAAAAGGATTATGTTTACCAATAATTCCCCTTAGTACATACTTTAATGATGATTAAATTTGATGAAATGATAGATAATGTACCCTATTACAAGCTTTTATTTACTTTCACTTGACCGTTGTCTGTTTGTAATCAAATCTTGCAAGTTAAATTTGATCCACTTCCCGGTTTCCGATTGAGCTGAAAATTTGCATACATATGTAAGTCGGGTGACAATGCAATATTATGGTACCATCGAGCTGATATGATGATGGAGACAAGAGGTGGACATAGTAACTCTGTGATAAAACAACGCAACCTAATTGTGTTTGGGGTTTTTAGAATTTGCTCGATGAGTATTAGTTGCCCGTGGAAAGAAAAGTACAGTCAGCGATAAAAAATTGTGCAAAAAATGTAATTTTTGCCAAAAACTATTTATTCTACTAAATTGCATCGAACAAAATATATTATTCATATACTTATTTTTAAAATTGAAATATAATGAAAACATTTGCTGCCTCAGGCAAGTTTCGTACTTGCGACCTTACCAATTTGTCGTAACAAGAGGGTTTTTTTCGGTGAAAAGTGTTCAGTTCCCTTGCGATTATTTTTGCAGCTTTTATTTTTGATAAATTTTATTTAATATGTTAGAAATACTTTCGTATTAATTGCCGTCTGGTTTGGTTAAATTTTCATGTTACTAAGATAAATATTTTTTCACCACACCAGCTTGTAAAGGATCTGTTTATTCTCCAAAAACGGATGAGAAAGTTGCATTTTATCCACAGGTGTGTCAAAGTAATAATTGCCGTCTGGTTTGGTTAAATTTTCATGTTACTAAGATAAATATTTTTTCACCACACCAGCTTGTAAAGGATCTGTTTATTCTCCAAAAACGGATGAGAAAGTTGCATTTTATCCACAGGTGTGTCAAAGTAATATGATGCCAATTATAAGTGGTTTGCTAATATGTTGGCTGATAGAATTGACTTTTATGATGATTTTGAATGACAAATACTTAATAACGTTCATTTAAATATATTCGTTATGTTTTGTAGTTAGTTTTTCCCTCGCGTTGGTGTGCTGAAAAATTATGTGCTTCACTCGGGAGCAAAGTTAGTTTTAAAATCTTTCGCTTGCTCGGGTATCAAATTAGCACGATGGGTTAGACAACTTTGCTCCCTTGTAAAACAAATAACTATTTTTGTGACCATCGATTTTATTAATATTTATCATTTCATGTAAATTTTAACATAGTTTAAGGGCTCATCTAAGAGTTTATTAATGTTCCAATTAATTCATTACGTTGTTTACTTGTAAATAATTAATTAAGGTACTTATCTCTCTTTGACATGGGGGTATAAGGATATGTGCATTTATTTGATTAAGGTTTTGGGTATTTAATTATTGACTGATGGTTATTTTCTAAGGTTATTTATTGTAGTTTAATAATTTATTATATGTGTTAAGTTTGTACAAATTTTAATTGTTTAAAATAAAATTCTAAGCATAGTTTTTGTTTTATTTAATACATGTCTGTTTTATTGTATATCGTATTGTTTAATGATATATGAAAAAAGTCATGCTTAAACATGCAAAGCAAAGAAAATAGGGATTTCATTGCTAGATCATTTACGAGAATTGAATGTTCATGTCAAATTTCAGAATTTGTGTATTTCTGAATGTCATAAAAATGAGAGCGTAAGGCGTAGAACGCCCTGCGATTAATTTCTTGAGGTTTCAGAACCGCAAAAAGTGTAACGTATGGCATGTTTCATAAACGCACGCACTTGTAAGACTGAAGCTGCAAGATGTTAGAGTCAGAGCAAGCAAAGTTGGCAACGATTTTGATAGCCCAGCCTGTACAAGTGTTAAGTAAACATCATAATTTCATAGACGTTAGACGTTTAAAATAGCACTTGCACTGTCTGGGCTGTCAAATTCGCTCCCAACTTATCTTGGTCTCACTCTAATCAAAGTGCGTACTAAGCTTAACTAGGAGTAGGAGTAGGAAGAGGAATAGGAATAGGAATAGGAATAGGATCAGGAATAGGAATAGGAATAGGAATAGAAATAGAAATATTTGCGTGAAATGTGGTGCAACAAATTAGATGGTAACATTTTCATGGCATGCAAAATCTATACTTAAATCTAAATATTATTTACATAATCATACCTACACATAGTACACAATTCACAATTATTACAATGGCCTCAAATAATCAAAATGTATTTATTATATTACAAACTTCATTTGAGTAATTATATAATAACAATAAAATTCATAATAAATATTATAATAAATGTCTACGTGAAATTAGATTAAATACCAAAAAAAAAAATTAATAGAATAAACACATTTTTTTAATAACCATTTATACAATCAATCGATTCAATACCGTCGTTATTTTTTTGTGATTCTTAAGGCGGTATGCCACTAATATGCGGCACTACACACACACAGCATTTTTATATCGAGTATGCTTGTGCTTCACAGTGCTGCATACTTGTAGAATCCCGTCTTTAGGTACTGAAGACACTTTGTCAATATCTAATATGAATTATACGTTCCTAATTTGTTTCAATTGTCAGTAAATGTCGCGGCATCACGGGAATTTAACCTATTATCGACTCCATTACCGCATCTGTTAAGTTTCAAGTGCCAATCGTTTGATCATAAATTCATCAGTATCAGTGGTAGGGAAGCTTTTGAAGGCGTATTTATGTTCTAAAATTTGATTTAGATTTGATATTCTACCTTACAACGCATAACAGTAACAGCCATTATACATCTACTTTGAAAATTGAATTTTCTGCGTGAGAATGATTAACTACTAAGTCCTAAACACCTAATCTAACCTAAGTTAGATTGCAAACTAACGGGTTCACAATCATACGGACATATACAATTCATAGATTTAATTAAAGTTATAATTATTTCCCGTAGATTAAATTCGAGTTAAACTTCTAACTCAAGTTGTGAGAAACATATTGGTATTAATATTAACTTACTCGTCATTTGAGTTACAAGCCGCACGCTCTACAGCTTAGCTGCTGATTATTAATAACACTTACCTAGTTGATCGATTATTAATTAATTATATCGGTACCTAATGCTTTCGTGTTCGTTCATGTGTTATATAACTTATATTCGACAGAAACCATTAGCTTACTCTATATTGTACAGAAAATCGAAAACGTATTAGTTGCTAACGCAGCGGCTTACGAGCGAATAACTCGCGAATGCGACGCGGCACGGCGCGGCACGGCGGCCCAACGGCCCAACAGCATTCGCATCCACAACGAGATCGCCCACGTAGGACATTTCCATAGATATCAAAGGATTGAATTGACCCACGACGCGCCGCGCCGCGCCGCTTCGCGTTTGCGAGTTACTTATTCGCTCACGTAAGCCGCTGCGTAACCAGCACTATGCATGTAACTGCGTCGAAATATCGGAAGCTCGAAAACAATGCAAAAGGTAATCAAGGTCCATATCCTTGTCAAAATCTAAGTTGAAACATCCAAAGTTCAACTAAAAGAAAGTCGACTGAGGTGGTATGGCCATGTGATGAGATGACCATCAGAACACATGACCAAAAAAATCCTGGATATGACTGTTCCAGCTCGGGGACCAGGTAGACCACAGGCAACCTGGATGGCAATTGTTAGAGAAGATATGACGGTTGGAAACATGAGACCAGAGGCGACCCAGGACCGACCGACCTGGCGATGCATGATAAGAAGGGAATCCTTATTGACGACAATCTGACGAATGCTTGACTTCAAAGTCTGGAGCATCGTGGCAAGGATGGAAAGTGGCAAGGATCTTTTACAGGATACATTTCGGAGGGCATACCGAGGAACTGCACAACCTTATTCCTCCGTCCCCATTTTACTATCGGACCAGACAATCGGCACTCCGGCATCGGTTCATGGTAGGTATTCCACAAATAGGCACGAAGCGTTTCGCTTCAATATTCCTTATCCGAACTGCTAAGGAGTCGATTGCTCTATCCGAGTCTGTTTCCACATGAGTACAATCTGGATCTCTTCAAGGCTGCACTAAAAAGGCAACTCATAGGTAAGCGTGCTCCACCGTAGACCGCATCATCACTTACCATCAGGTGAGATCGTGGTTAAACACCTACCTGGCCTCCATAAAAAAGTAATAGCCAGCCGAGGCAAAGCCAAGGTCGACATTTCTTATTTTACGTTACTAATATACTATTTCTCTTTTTCAAAAATAGCTACAAATATATAAATATTTGTAACTCGAAAGGCATCGTATGTTCCAGTTACTGAAAATATCCGAAGAGCCGAAATAAATTCCTTTGCGTCATTTTCTAGCTCTAGACTTTTATTTCCAAAGACATTCCTTAGATAATTAAAACTTTTATTGGCCGATTGACGATACGACCTTTGTCCTAAAATTTTTGTTATCTGTAAAAAAGGTCGAATGTCGATATACCCTTAGGGTGCGCAATCATGACCCGAATCTACGAAATAAGATAATGAGACAAAGAAATGAAAAAGGTACAATTGGAGTCAGGTAAAAATAAACTAGTTGCCTAGGAAACATCTTAAGTAATACAAGATGGCCAAACATATTTATGTTTAATATTTTTTTAGGAATAAATTTCTTATTTGCACAAACTGTATCTGTAACATTAAAATTACAATAAATTAACTGAAATAAAACATAATTTTTCAACATATTCTTTTGGCTCTGATACACAACCGCAAACTACACAATTAATGCACTACAAAAAAAAACTTAACGTATTTTGGCCGCTATTTACAAAAATTGAATTATTTTTTGGTATGTTTATGGCGACTTGCCCGTTTCTACCAAGGTTGCAGCATGGTAGGGTTTTTATCACCTGTCACTATGCCTGTCATTTTCGCACTTATAATAAATAATAGTACTACCGTACAAAAATGACACTTCCTACAAACCCGAAGTTTGACAACAGCGATTCAGGGACGAATCATGCTGTCCCTCTCTAATGTATGGTACTATCCCTTTCGGCTATTCAGGGTTGTCAAATTCAGTCATTATATTATCTGTGGTCGTGCACGCATAGAGACGTCAAGTTGTGCCAACCCTAATCATTGCTTAAAGCAATGTTGAGCCGGATGGAGCCGAGAATACCCGAAAGGAGGAGTGTTGCCCCTAGGGTGACCAGATCTGATGTCCGGATTTACGGGAAAACTGCATTGAAAATACGGGATTCGAGGTTAAAATACGGGTCAGGCCGTTTTTTTTATTAAAAATCAATATTCATTTTTTTTATTACTTAAATTTGGCATAATCAATTATATAACCTGTACAAATGCAAAATTTCTCAATGAAAGACTTCAGGAAATAATAATTAATGTTAAATATTTAAAGAGTCAATAATTTTGCATATTATCTAAAAGAAAAATGTGAAATAATCAACTAAATAACCTAAACAATAATTGTTGCTATTTGTTGGGTTGCTAATGGTTTTTGTATAAGCTGTAAACAAACAATCATAAATCAACAATATGTAGTTACATATTTAGATAAGAAAATCTGAATTTATTAACTAAATAACATATACATAAAACAAATTCTGACTTTCTCAATGAAATACCCTTAAAACAATTAATAAACACAGTGTTCACCGCTGTGTGCGAGAAATTAAAATGCTATTAAATCACTAATTTACGGGACAATGTGCCTACTGTCCCGTATTGGTTTCGCCAAATTACGGGAAAATGAAAATTTAGTGCCTAAAATACGGGACGACCCGTAAAATACTGGTCACCCTAGTCGCCCCACTGCTTACATACTTGTTATAACGAACGTGACAGGCCTGGTGATAGGCGATAAAAATGACCGTGCTACAATCGCAGATCGATCACTACCACAAGTCTGTATGTCATGTCTGTAAGTCCCATATAGATAATGTATAGATTATGTATAAGGCCTCCTTTTACAAGTTTTTGTGGCTATATATATTATGTGACATATACCTCCTTACGACCCCCGGGGCCTTCACGCACATAATTCACTCACATCTAAGAGCAAAAGGTAAATAAGCTTATTTTTTGTAGGTTTACTTGTATTTTGGTTTTTTTTTGTTTATGTTATGTGTAAGTTTGTTTTTTGTTTCTCGTTCATCTGTATATTTTTGACACGGATAAACTATTTCTTTTATAAAACTTTTAAGTCCGAGCCACGACTTTCCGCTTCAGTTGCATGTTTTGACTTTGCTTTTTTTTTTATGGAGGATAGGCAGGCGTTTGACCACGATCACACCTGATGGTAAGTGATGATGCGGTCTACGGTGGAGCACGCTTACCTATGAGAAGCTTGAATAGCAGGTATGTTTTGGCACCGAAAACGTACAGAGTACTTCTTTTTCTATGATAGGTGATCGGTGTTCGGTTCTTTTCTGATTTAATTTCTTGTCTTTTAATTATTTATATAAGAATTCAAGTCTTGGAGACCCTCTCCATCTCAAAGGATAATTTGATGTTTTTTTTTTAAATATTTTATCTCTAATTAAATTAAAGCAAGAAATATTACTTTGCCAATCCGCGAGAAAATAACGTGTTAGTCAAACAGTGCTAACCCGTTATACTTACTTGCGTATTACTTTGCCAATCCGCGAGAAAATAACGTGTTAGTCAAACAGTGCTAACCCGTTATACTTACTTGCGTATTAATTGCATGTAAAAATACGCAAGTAAGTATAACGGGTTAGCACTGTTTGACTAACACGTTATTTTCTCGCGGATTAGCAAAGTAATATTTCTTGCTTTAATTAGCATGGATTTCCGCAAAGTAACGCCTGATTCTATTAATTTAATATTTTATCTCTGACACTTAGAGACATTCTATTCCATAGACGAGCTCTTCGATCTCCCTAACATATAAATATTATTTATTTACTATAATCTAGTCACTTTTATAAAGCATAGATACTTAAATTAAATGTGTTAAATGTGTAATAATTAAATTGAATATGTACCTAACGATATGAAAACCATCATGCACATGACATGACATGTAACTTGGCGTTATAAATAAATTATTTGCATTTTGTATTTGTATTTGACTTATACATCTCTAAAGAATTTTAGTATTTGTTGGTTTTTTTTTTTACATAGTTTTTTTAATGTTTAATTTGGCATTTAGAGATATTACATTCCTAATAAAGTAGGTATATATTATTTAATCGATTCCATAATTTTTATTGTTTGTAAAAATTTACATGTATAAGTGTCCATGTGGCCTATTTGCGGAGTATTGGATATTTAGTGAGTGATTTAGTGATTTAGTGGTGTTTTCTATATATTTCGTTTCTAATCCAGAAGGCCTATTATTTCGTAGCTGCATTTGACGATTGACTATTATTTTTAATATTTCTTTCTAACGATATCCTTTGAATTTTATTTTTTTATCTTTCTTTGTACGAGTATTAATGTAATTATATCTGACAGCCATCTTGCATACCTAATTACATTTGAATACTGACAATGTATGAATAATACAAATAAATAGAATGAATATGAATACAGAAAACTGAAGTGTCTGACGTCCCGGCCCGGGCCCGGACCATTGTAGTGTGAATCATCCTTTGTGTGACAGTTAAAGTTTTTCAGCTGGAATTATGTACGGTCTCGTTCAGATATATCGGAGCGGCCAAGGCGCATCTTCTGAACTCGCCTCCATCATGAAGGCGGTAAACTGCTTGTTCAGATATTTGTGAACACCTTTGCCGCTGCGATATATCTGATGGCGACTGTACTGCGAACGCATCATCATCTTAGCGTTGTCGAAAAACTAAATTTCTTTATCTGCATCTCCATTGCTCGCATATATTATGCGAGGGCGTTAGAGGCTGATAACGTTTTTAGATTTTTCTATGTTGGCGTTAAGCAATCAGGATTACTGGTCTGTTTAGCAACAATTTTCTATGTCGTTTTTATGAAAACGGACGTATTTCTTCGAATGGATATCGTGTGGGAACTGCAGGATAATTAAATATGTACAAGTTGTGTTAACTTGTGAAGTTAACAGCGCCATCTATCGGAACTTTTTATCTTTATCGAACCCTAGATAGCGTAACGATAATCGATATTATAGGCATCCAATAAGGATGCATAGTTCCACCGGTAGTCCATAGATGGCGCTGTAATCAAAAATATTAATTTCGGCTACCTATTTGTGATGTACTCATCTCACTTTTCCAATATATTCCATAAGAAGCACACGCAGTTTATCTCCTACTCCCTCAAAATCCTCCAACATCCGCCCACGTGTCAACAAGATGCAAAACAATTCCAAATTTTCCGGTCATTCCTAGAAACTTTTGTGAGAAAGTTCTTATGAAAGTTTCCACTTAGAAAATTATCTTTCAGATAAGGCATTATTACTCAATGTACTAAACAGTTAACGTATGGAGAGTAGAGGTAAGGAGAACAATCTCTTATGGAAGAGCTGTTGCTAAGTATCCAGCTGGCAGCTGTGAAGTAGACATTATTGCGCACTTCACGCTGTCAGTGATTTGATTTTTTTTATCAAAGTCAAAAATTTGTTCCCGATGTATTGTAGCGCCACCTATTTCAGATTTTTTGATGGACACTTTCACTCACATAAATTGTTCTCCTTACCTCTACCCTCCATAAGTAACGACTGTTCCATCTGACATTTAAGTCAAATATTAGCATCTGTTTCAAGTGGTAATAAACGACTGGAAATAAGCGTGCAGAAAAAACATTAGGTACATGAGAATTTTGGCCTTTTTGAAATATATCTTTAGTGCATCGCTAAGGATAATGTGAACCAGCCCTACGTAATCTTACTTCACAACAGGAACACCCATTGAATTAGCCTCGCAAACAGTATCCGGACGTTAAACATGGAAGGGTAGTAAACCGTAAACTGATGCTTCAGTGTACCATAAAACTTTATAGTGTCTTACATTGTTAAGGTGGCTTCTGAATTTATTGTTCATCCAGTTACGACCAATACCTGACTTGTTTAAAACGACACATCATTAAAGAAAACCTTTGGCAGTTACGTCGTTTTTGATAGGTAGATAAAAGTAAAAAGTGAAATTCTTTTGCGAAACGCATTGATGGACAATTCATCCAATTGGATTTCAGATAATCAAAATTTTATCTTTAGTCAGTGACTTCGAATTACAGCGTATAAAAGTAGATCCGGCCCTGTGATTTCACCGTTTCAGATAATTCTCTTAATGGGACAAACGATTTTTTTGGCAAATGCCTTGATGGGTAGAGCAAGCAAGTACCTATTAGACCTAAGTACCTGTAGAAACCTTAGAAAATAATGGTCAAACCAAATGTTTTAACAACTAGCCTCTGGAGCGCTTCATACTTAATGTACCTATGAAGTGACTAAACGAGACACTTCAACGGGTCTTATGGAACTTAGCAGAACGAAGTAGCAGAAGGAAGTAGCAGAGAAAACGCTTTTATTGTTTGCGATATTACTGTCTTACTTTCAGTATTGCTAAGGTCCCCGTCAAAACGGCAGACGTATTTTTGTTATCCACCAGTGCTCGGTGAGCAAAACTGAAGCCGACTAAATTATATAGCTTGTTTTTAAATGTATCAGGAATGTTAAAAAGTGTGTTTAATTTCGTCGTATTGCGTCCGTCCCTCATGGGCGCACGCATGTTTCAACTTGCTTTGAAGCCGTAACTAGATTTTACATAATCTAACAGTTAGGTCCATGTGGTTTTGATGGTAATATTATCATTAATATTAACATCAATAGATATTCTACCATTCTAGAATTATATATTATCTTTCAAGAAAATAAAAAATAAAAGCCAAAAGTGTTGACAAAACGTCCGTGGTACGTTCATGAAAAAAAAAACTATTTACCTGGCCGCTGTTCATCTGGAAAATTATGCACCATTTCCTAGGCCTTGCTATATACCATACCATGTACAAAAAAAATGGAGATCCATATTTCATTGAAAAAGAATCAACAAAGTCAATATTTCAAAGCTAAAATATTGATAAAATGTCCGCCAGGACAAACTATTCTAGATTAAACTCTGTACGACATGGGCGGGTGAGTAATGGTGTTTTCGGGATTTAGGGGTGCCTGTTCTGGGCAGCTGTTCATTTACGAGTATGGCTAGGCAATATTTGGTTCCAAGAAAACGTAAATCTGCCTTACCATTAAGCCAATTCAACCTTACGTTTTGTCATCAAAATGATATCTCAATGATGTCAGTCGCGCGCGCTTTCATTACACTAGCGACTGACATGATTTAGATATCATGTTGATTGATATTGATCATGTTGGTGACCCATGTATTATTGTGATCCATGCTTTCATTGAAAAAGAGTGAACGAATTCAACATTTTCAAAGCCATAAATCACAATAATGATAAAATGTCCGCCAGGACAAACTATTCCAGATCAAACTCTGCAATGACCTGGGCGGGTGAGTAATGGTGTTGTCACATAGTTACTCGATACGTTTTTAAGTGCCATGGTGTGATACCGGTAGTCCAAGCGAAAAGCGTTTTCTTTCATTACTTTCTCACCGGAACAACGCGAGGAAGAAAACTTCTTTCCAAAGAAATCTTCTTCCTCGCGTTGTTCTAAAACTTCTTTCCAAAGAAATCTTCTTCCGGTATTTTGCCACGGCTCATGGCAGCCTGGGGTCCGCTTGGCACTCATCCCTAGAATTGGCGTGGGCACTAGATTTTACGAAAGCGACTGCCATCTAACTTTGCAATCTTACCTTCCAACCCAGAGGGTAAACTAGACCTTATTAGGATTAGTCCGGTTTCCTTACGATGTTTTCCTTCACTGACAAGCGACTGGTAAATATTAAATGACATTTCGTACCTAAGTTCCGAAAAACTTATTGGTACGAGCTGGGGTCTCCGCTCTCTCCGCTAAGCCACCAGCGCTTCGGTCTAATGCAATCGTTGGATGTAAAACATAAATAGTTATTTGTTCTACAAGTTAGCAAAATTGTTGTTTAACTCTTGGTGCTAATATTGATACTCGACCGAGCGAAAGATTCCAAAATTGAGCCTTGAGTAATGAGTACTTTCGAATATTTAGCCACCATGAGGACAAAACTCGAAATATGCATCAAATGACATTGAAACTCTTGTGGATAAGATACAACATTCTCATTAGTTTTTGAAGAACAAAAAGAGCCCTTACCATTTGATCTGGTTAAAAATAAATCAAAAGGACTCTCCGAAGTATCGGTCTCCTTTTAAAGGTAATTTTTCAAATTATTTTCTGCTGGCTTACCATGAAAATAAATAAATAAAGCTCTAACCTATAATTTAGACCGAACCAGCCAGCACCAAACCTCAATATTTACGACGTAACAAATACTCCGCCATCTGTAACATATTGACTGTGCGCGGTCCTCATGGATTTATATACGACGACTAGGAAACTAGGGATTTATGGACGTACCCTGATTTGACGGGTGCCATTTGATTTGATGTTTGAAATTGTGAAGGCAAATGAAACTTGCTATAAGTCGATATCGATAAAATTATGACGGAGCAATACTGACTTACGTCATAACATTATCGATATCGAATGTTAAGACACACAACACAACTTGCAACGACTAGAAAAACAGGGATTTATGGACGTATTATGGCTGCTTTGGCAGATTAAGGATTTTCGGTGGGAAATGTGCTGTCAATCAAGCTTTATGAGTGACGTTTGAGGGAGAATTCGCAGAAAATAATCAATTTATTTGGAGCAATGTTCGACGAATCGGCGTTTTCACTGTGTACCAATAACGGCCGGTTAGCAATCGTCACAAAACTGGCGGTTAATGTCAAACCCCATAGATTTTGTCAGAAATGTGACGGTCAGACGTATCTTAAACATAATTTACGTCACGGCTTAAAGAACAAAATGAAAAGGTAAAAGGTAGGTAATATACTTACTAGTAACTTTTTTATTTATTTAAAAGAATGTACTGCAAAAAGTAGCGTCATTACATAACACGTACTCCGCAGTATGTTGCTAAAACATTTCTTTTTTTTTCCCTATAAAACTGATGCCGTGAGCAAATTTAATATCCAGCATGCCGACAGCGCAGTCAAATTACGGACCGTGCCAAACGTAGTAAACTAAGTCAACCGAAAAAGATGGTAAAGTGGAATGAAATATGATAAGCTACTTGTATTGTGGTTTGTAAAATAGTAGCTATCTATACTGAAATACACCCAACTTGTTAGTAGAAAAAGACGCGAAATTAAAATTTTCTCATTTTAATCATCACAATCAGCCCTTTATCGCCCAATGCTGAGTATATGCCTCACTTCACTAGAAGAGTTCCACGTGTTAAAGGTACTAACCTCTAAGGCGTGGAACTCCTTGTATTTTTACGTTAATAAGTTTGGCATTTGATCACTTAGCAGTGCTATTAACATGCTCTTTTATCTACACACAGCGCGTCATCATCATTATCATATTCGCCAAAAACCAGTCCACTGCTGGAAATAGACCTCCTTTTTATGATATAAGCGGCAAACGAGCAGACGAATTGCCTGATGGTAAGCGATTACCGCCGCCCATGGACACCCAGAACACCAGAGGGGTTGTAAGTGCATTGCCGGCCTCCTACATAGATAAGCTGTATTTATGGAACCGTGCAGTTGCACGGTCAGGTTAGTTAACCAGCAACCAAACAACCAGACCAAATAGCAGATCCTCCAACATCGATGAAATCTCTCTACTCTCTAGTTAGACATAAATAATAAATAAATAATTATAATACTTGAGGACATTCTTACACAAATTGACTTAGTCCCATGGTAAGCTAAGAAGGCTTGTGTTGTGGGTACTCAGACAACGATATATAGAATACACAAACAGTTAAGTACATAGAAAACATCCATGACAAAATCTGTGCTCATCACACAAATAAATGCCCTTGCCGGGATTCGAACCAAGGGCCATCGGCTTCATATGCCGGTTTGACACTGCTGAGCCAGTCGTTGTAAGGCTATATGAGCTTAATAGTAATTTAGACATTTGTTTTATTCTCTGGATTTTCAAACTTATATCAAGTAGAAAAACGAGCGACATTCGTAGGAACGAAAGCCCTTAGTAAATCTAAGTGAAAGGGTGAGAAAAATATGCAATTCGTCTAGCTTAGTATCCACTTTCTTATGCTTTTAGGAACTATCCATTGAGATAGTATATTATATTTCTTACTGTAGGTTATTTTTAAGCTACTTCTAAGCTAGCTTTGGACCCGGGTACGTCCTTAAGCTACGTCCAAAAGAGAGGTACGGGCATTGTGAATATCATCTCGCTTTGTGTGGTAGGGCACAGCACAGCGGATGTCATTCCAGATCTAGAGCAGAGCCCAACTAGGAAAGTACATCCACCTTACAGAAAACCGCAGCCAAATAACACTAGACTCTACTCATAATGATGTGTTCCTGCTGGTGAGTAGGTTGCCAGAGTTCAACGAGGGTGCGGATTGTTAGGGTCGGCTACGCGCATGTAACTCCGCTGGAGTTGCAAGCGTACATAGGCTACGGAGACTGCTTACCATCAGGCGGGCCGTTTACTTGTTTGCCACCGACGTAGTATAAGAAAAAAAGCTAGCTTTTTATGATGAGGCACCGGATTTTAAGGCCCATCCAGACGAAAGGATCAAATTAAATAAATAAACGGTATATGACAATATTACACAAATTAACTAAGCTTCACATTAAGCTCAATAAAGCTTGAGTTACATAAATTATGTCATTTATTTAAACGAGATTTCACAGAATTTTAACAAAAAACAATAAATAGGTAATCTATAAGGCTTGTATTGTGGGTACTTAGTTACATAGAAAACACCCATGACTCAGGAACAAATTTCCGTGCTTATCACTCAGGTAAATGCTCTTACCGGGATTTGAACCCAGAACCATCAGCTTCATAGGCAGGGTCACTACCCTACCCTACTAGGCCAGATCTTCAAATCGGTCGATCGTTCAAATATACTAATTTGATCAGAAAATAAATTAGTGTCAATCTCATCCAGCGTCCAGACGTACCTATGTGCACAATTTAATCACCAATTTTAGATTTATGGTGTCATTCGAGCGCTTGAAACTTTCAAACGGTATGGTTGGCCAATAGGGTTGTTTCCATCTACAAATCTTAGGGCAGAATTGTATTCCAATGAATTCTTTTGGATTATAAGAACATGTTAACACGTTCACTGCGTTACGGGGGCTTTTAAGCCCCGTACGGTGTCGTCACTTAGTGCGGGGCAGAAAACTACCGTCTACCCGCAGGTGCGGAACCTGTAACTTCGGTATTTTTACGCCTACAATAGACAGAAATATATCTTTATAATTCGGTTTTAAAATCTAATCAGATGGCAATTAAAAAATGAACGGGGTTTTATGAGCCCCGTACCGACCACAAAGCAAAAATTGCCTTCTAGTGCGGTACGGGGTCCAAAAAACCCGTATCGTGATTCATTACCCCGTACGGAGTGTTTAGGCTTAGTGCCTCTAGTGCAGTCATTAGTGCAATACGCTGTTATCGGTATCGGTAATTATTAATTCAATGCAACAAGTTCGAGTGTAATGAAGTGATCACGACGCATGTTAAATTGTCGTATTCCAAAAATGGGTAATAAGAAAAAAAAATGTATTAGTTGTTATAAAAAATTAAGAGAAGCTATGAGCAGCCGAAAAGCTGATAATAAAGTAAAAAAAGTGAAAACCACATGCATTAAGTGCCAAAAAGCACTTTGTTTAAATTGTTATAACTTAGAGCATTAACTATTACATATACGTATGGAGAAATAAAATTTACATGTTTCTAAAGTTACTTAAGAATGTTGTTTTGGTTTGTTTTATTTTATTTTTAGTGTTTATTTACATAACAAAAGTTTAAAAATATATTTCTTTTAAATATCGTTTGTTTTCTTTCACATCACTATTAATTTATCGACACAAATACGGCGTGTGCGTTACGGGGTTCGGTAAACCCCCTGTTTTCTTCAACTCTAGTGCGACATGGGGTTAAAGCAACCCCGTATTTTTCTTTTTTCAATAAATTGATAAGTTTTCATCAAATCCAGATACGGGAGCAGAGTAACATAGCAGCATTCGTAATGTTTCAGTTGGCGTAAAAAAATGTTACAATAAATATGTTTTGGAGACTTTAGAACATCCTAAATGAAGGTAGGTGTACGGGGCATATTGAAACCCGTAACGTAACATAGTGAAACTCTCTACGGGGTATAATAGGCCTCGTAACGCACTGAAATTCAGGGCATGGTTTTGGGTTGCCGCAGCGAACGTGTTAAACTACTTTTATGGGACCTGTAATGACCAGATTTTTGTAAATATTGAATTTAAAATATCTTTTGGCACACGTCACGTGACCAAACGTTATTGAAGATTCTGATGACGTCACAACTCTCGGATTGACACTGTTGACAGTTAGGCGATAAACAACAAATGACAAATGTCAGTTGACAGTTCGTATCTTCTACGTGCGTATATAGTTATGTGTCAAACCGTAAACTGTGACGTCACTCAATTTTCAAAGAGCGTTTTGGGCGCGAAAGCATCTGTCAAAATATATTTTGTTAATTTAACATATTTAAAGCCGTTTTTAGTATAAAAGTTAAATTTTAGGGCAACTTTTAGTTAATATAGAACGTAAAACGAGCGTTTCAAAAAATTGGAAACAACCCTATTGACATCCCAGGACCAAAAACTACACAGTTTCCAGACCGTGTAGTTTTAGTGGGTGAAGGCTGCTCCCCTCTTCCTCAGGAGAGTTTATTCTGATTTATATTATGTATATAACTCCTCCAGTGAAATGAATAAAATTGTAAAAAAAAACAGTCAAACATATCGTAAAATAATAATCTACTTAGTTAACTTAATTCAAGGTGACCTTAGTTTTATTAGGTACTTTCCTTTATTAGTTAAGGTATTTTCGGGAAAAAGGCCAAATAAGATAAGATAGCTATTTTAGTAGATGCCGTCACAGGGAAAGTGACTCTCACTAATGAGGTCAAGAGTACCTAGGTATAGATAGACGATCATTCAAACTATAGGAGGATTTTATTTACGACTATAATAAGAGTCTATTAGAGCTATAATCTTCTTTATTTATCCTCATAGGTTTATCCTGAACACGTGACCTTTTTATTGACTTTTGCTTGTATAATAAAAGAAGTAATTTACTAATTACCAAGGACAATGGGCACTTTTGTATGGGGAGTGTCCCAAGGATGTATACCACATTTCATTTACCATGGCGAGATTCTACTTGAGATGGTCATTAGGCGTAAACAATACGAGTTGTGACAACAAAAGATACCCGGTAAACTTCGCGGCGTCGTGCCTTACATGTAACTGTCTAGTCTTGATCCTTTTGTGTATTTATTTGGCCACACGCTGGCTTTGAAGAGCAGAGCCCGTAAAGCAATTCTTAAACAATAGATTAACATTATGGTTTTCTTTGCACAGTTTCAAGTGGATCCCGCCATGGTAAATGAAATGTGGTATATACTGTCGAGACATATATCGTTTGTGTCGAAAGCTCTTAATCGTAGTACTCGTATTATTTTATTGCATGGCACCAACCTTAGACAACTTGCAGGGACCGAGCTACATAAAAAAAAGAAGTTGCGTACATAAACAGTTTGGATTAAGACTACACCAGTATTACTGCTGAAGCAATGCAGCGCGACATTGCTGCCTGTCATCATCATTGGTCTTGAAGTCTAATACAGACTATAGAAACAAATCCCCGTGTTGTTATCCACGCGGCAAAGCCATCATGGGTGGAGTGTCCTGTCCACAGACACTGCATCGCCTGGGACACAAACGAAGAAACACAGGGTTGCCCTACACCTGAGACTCTCTCTCGACCCCACCGACTGGATCAATCGGCGGGAAAGACAAGTCGATACGCGCGGAGTCAGGTCAGTTGCAGGTACATAACGGCTAGCACCCAGCCGGGTTTGTTACAAATTTTCCTTCTCTGTAGCTATCTCTTCCGTAAAACAGCAGGAGGACCACGTGCAAGCGAGAAAAGCCGGGGACAAAGATGTTATACTTCCCCCTCTTCCCCACCTGCTGCCTGTATTATTGCTATAATTGACACAAATCCGGGTAGCGACTTTAATTTTGCCATTGGCAGCAATGCAGACGGCAGTAATGTCGTGCTGCTATATCGCTGCAGTAGAGCTGCCGGCTGCATTAAGGGCCCTATCTCACTGGCGATTTGCGAGCGAGTTTAAAGTTACACCAATAACATTTTTTGCTATTGGCCACCGTTTACGAGATATTTACGAAAATATAGAATAATGGACAATAAAATTGATTTTAATGAGGTTACTTCCCACTTTAATATATATTTTTTAATATTGATCAATATTATGTGGTATATACTGTCGAGACATATGTCGTTTGTGTCGAAAGCTCTTAATCGTAGTATTATTTTATTGTATGGCACCAACCTTAGACAACTTGCAGGGACCGAGCTACACAAAGAAAAGAAGTTGCGTACATAAACAGTTTGGATTAAGACTACACCAGTATTACTGCTGAAGCAATGCAGCGCGACATTGCTGCCTGTCATCATCATTGGTCTTGAAGTCTATTACAGACTATAGAAACAAATCCCCGTGTTGTTATCCACGCGGCAAAGCCATCATGGGTGGAGTGTCCTGTCCACAGACACTGCATCGCCTGGGACACAAACGAAGAGACACAGGGTTGTCCTACACCTGTCTCTCTCTCGACCCCACCGACTGGGTCCGCGGGAAAGACAAGTCAATACGCGCGGAGTCAGATCAGTTGCAGGTACATAACGGCTAGCACCCAGCCGGGTTTGTTACAAATTTTCCTTCTTTGTAGCTATCTCTTCCGTAAAACAGCAGGAGGACCACGTGCAAGCGAGACAAGCAAAAGATGTTATACTTCCCCCTCTTCCCCACCTGCTGCCTGTATTATTGCTATAATTGACACAAATCTGGGTAGCGACTTTAATTTTGCCATTGGCAGCAATGCAGTCGGCAGTAATGTCGCGCTGCTATATCGCTGCAGTAGAGCTGCCGGCTGCATTAAGGGCCCTATCTCACTGGCGATTTGTGAGCGAGTTTAAAGTTACACCAATAACATTTTTTGCTATTGGCCACCGTTTACGAGATATTTACGAAAATATAGAATAATGGACAATAAAATTGATTTTAATGAGGTAATTTCCCGCTTTAATATATATTTTTTAATATTGATCTAAGCAAAAAAGTGTACGGAATCTTTCTTGTAGGCAATTTTATGTAAATTATTTTTGTATAAGAACATGTTTTGTTATGGCCGTGGCCCACCGTTTACGAGTTATTTACGAAAAACTAAAAATAAAAGCTATTTTCCATACAAACGTTCCCAACATTTCCTCTCTGGATTTTGGCCTGAGATGCTTTTTAGGGTTCCGTAGCCAAATGGCAAAAAACGGAACCCTTATAGATTCGTCATGTCCGTCTGTCTGTCCGATTCTGTCACAGCCACTTTTTTCCGAAACTATAAGAGCTGTACTGTTCAAACTTGGTAAGTAGATGTATTCTATGAACCGCATTAGGATGTTTACACAAAAATAGAAAAAAAACAATAAATTTTGGGGGTTCCCCATACTTAGAACTGAAACTCAAAAAATCTTTTTTCATCAAACCCATACGTGTGGGGTATCTATGGATAGGTCTTCAAAAATGATATTGAGGTTTCTAATATCATTTTTTTCTAAAATGAATAGTTTGCGCGAGAGACACTTCCAAAGTGGTAAAATGTGTGTCCCCCCCCCCCGTAACTTCTAAAATAACAGAATGAAAAATCTAAAAAAAATATATGATATACATTGCTATGTAAACTTCCACCGAAAATTGGTTTGAACGAGATCTAGTAAGTAGTTTTTTTTTAATACGTTATGAAATAAAAAAAAAAAAATTTTTTTCATCATACCCATACGTGTGGGGTATCTATGGATAGGTCTTCAAAAATGATATTAATGTTTCTAATATCATTTTTTTCTAAACTGAATAGTTTGCGCGAGAGAACCTTCCAAAGTGAAAAAAAGTGTGTCCCCCCCCCCCGTAACTTCTAAAATAACAGAATGAAAAATCTAAAAAAAATATATGATATACATTGCCATGTAAACTTCCACCGAAAATTGGTTTGAACGAGATCTAGTAAGTAGTTTTTTTTTAATACGTCATGAAATTAAAAAAAAAAATTTTTTTTCATCATACCCATACGTGTGGGGTATCTATGGATAGGTCTTCAAAAATGATATTAATGTTTCTAATATCATTTTTTTCTAAATTGAATAGTTTGTGCGAGAGAACCTTCCAAAGTGAAAAAAAGTGTGTCCCCCCCCCTGTAACTTCTAAAATAACAGAATGAAAAATCTAAAAAAAATATATGATATACATTACCATGCAAACTTCCACCGAAAATTGTTTTGAACGAGATCTAGTGAGTAGTTTTTTTTTAATACGTCATAAAATTTAAAAAAAAATTTTTTCATCAAACATATACGTGTAAGGTATGTATGGATAGGTCTTCAAAAATGATAGTTAGGTTTCTAATATCATTTTTTTCTAAACTGAATAGTTTGCGCGAGAGACACTTCCAAAGTGGTAAAATGTGTGTCCAAAGTGGTAAAATGTTGAACAAGATCTAGTAAGAAGATTTTTTTTTAATACGTCTTAAATTGTACGGAACCCTTCATGCGCGAGTCCGACTCGCACTTGGCCGCTTTTTTTAGTTTAATATTACCAATGACTATGTCTGTATGTTTTTGTTTTTATAAGAACTAGGTTACTAACTACTAAAAGCGACCATTTAAATGCGCCATAAACAAACGCCTAGCATACAAAATCGGCAACAATAAACGTAAAAATCAAAACGCAGAAACCTAAGCTGCAGTTGTCCTTATCGCACTCATTTTAGGCCCCACCCCAATACACGCGACGGAGATATGAACCTAAAATTCTCAAATCTGAGAAGGAGCTCACCTGGTATTTCCTCTTAAGCCACACGTCCTTAACACGATCGCTGCGGTTACTCGAACCATTTCGGTTCGATGCAAGTATGCTTAATTGCCTTGTTAACTAATTAACACACCGAAGCGTAAACTTCTATATATACCTATCTAGTCTTTGACCGCAGTTAGTCATACGTAAATTACGTACAACATCAGTTCTGGGCATAATTATTACCGATACTTCCTTCACACCGTCAATTAGTTTTTTTCGAAGAATTAATTCCCAGCAAGCTGAAAATCGTTTTAAGAGGCTGTCAACTCCCAATGTCCTTGAAATTGATGTTACTTAAACAGTTTTTTAAGAAAGACTATTTGTTTTAGTCAAGTAAGAAAAATATATGTTCATATTAATTATATTTCAAAGACCGTGGTTGTATTCGATACATGATTGAACGAAATCGGCTCGATAGAAAATAATTGCAAAGATTGGTCTTAAAATCACAATTAAACGGTTCTATGTCTTTATTGTTTTGACTTATGGGTCTGCAATTAAAATCACAATTTCAAAACATTTATATCTAAACCGCTGTTGAGTAAAATATTACACTAATAATCCACTTTTTTTATTTAAATATTTTTCTTATTATTCCCTTGCCATGGCCCAGTAACATGCGACAGTGCTATTTCATTTACTCCGATGCAAATAGACAGTGTGCGCGCTTTAGGTATTGACAGCCTCTTAATAAAATGAGGGGGGCAAAGTGCGCCATGCCGTCTAAGTGGCCCTACCTTTAATATATCGAATACTGCATAAAAATACTAGTAATATACGTATAACTTTACTAGTAGGTAGACTAGGTAGCTTGCAGTTTTATTAGTAGTAGGTTATTAGTAAGAGGAATTACTAATATCCTATAAGCAGTTTTCGACATATTAAAGGTAGGCGCACTTAGACGACATGGCGCACTTCACCCCCCTTACCTTACCTTCATTTGGTCCTAAATGCGCGTAATCTGAGTTTTCTCCATCCCAGGGGGTAAGCATAAATTTTTGTGCTCTTTTTCAGTTTTTTACTTGTAGATCGAAAACGGTACGTTTGACGGAAAATTTGTTTTAATCACAATGAAAATTTACATCCGAGGATCCTAAAAGGTACCTTAATATTCAAAATTCAAAATTCAAAAATTTATTCTGCAAGTAGGCCTCAAGGGCTCTTTTACAAGTCAATACAACATTTATAGAAACATCATATAGTGACATGAAAAATACATAACATTTTATAAATACAACAGCCAATACCTGGGTAAACATTACATTATAATAATCTTAAAATAAATAATTACTACAATACAATAGAGATGTATAGTCTCTATGGTTAAAAACACATTAAATCTGGAGATGTAAAAGGTCCCCAATGTCAGAGTAAAATAAAATTTGGAGGTGTAAAGTCTCTCCAAGTGTCAAAATAAAATTTATACCAAATAAATAAACCGCGTCTGGACTGTTAAACTAGCAGTCTCATAAACATATGAATTTGTAGTTGAAGTTTTCAAAAAAAGACCGCAACTTTGAATTTTTTTTGTATAATAATCATGTTAAAATCCGAAAACGCCTTTTTACCAGTGTCTGAGGGCCTACCGCGAACCACGTTCGACGTATTACCTCTCTGTCGCACTTGTAAATTCGTACGTAAGTGTGACAGGGTGGCAACACGTCGAATGTGGTTCGCGGTAAGCCCTCTGATACACCAAACCATGCTGGTAGTTCCATTATGATTGATGGTGTGTTTATTCTACTTCGAATGGTTTGGCAATCCAAGAAAAAAATTATCTCCTACGGTTCCCAAAACATACGCACACCTTCTGCGAAGGAGCAAACTCGGATTACACGCATTTAGGACCAAATGAAAGTATTAAATCGATTTCCAGTTTGCTAGGAATTAATTCATCTAAAAGCAATTTTTTTGATATAATTTGATTGACCTATTAAAAGCTACACACTTGCGACCTTCTGGTGTTGCAGATGTATGAATAGTGGACACCTGTCTGTGGGCAACGGTAATTACTTACCATCAGGCGATACGGCGTTCGCTAATCTTCTATATCATCCTCACAAAAAAAACTGGTTACTGGAAAAAAAATAGCAACAAAGATGAAGATGTTGAAGGTTGTATAGAAAAAAATGCTTTTTGGTAATAATTATTAAGACAATATGTAGATTACCTATATATAAAATAATTTAGTAATTAATAATAAAATATTTTAGTTAATAATTCTAGGCTATTTATGGAATGGGGAATAATTATCAAAATGGAAACTGTACAGCAAATCCATTTAAAATAAAATTTTAATTGCTAATCGTAAAAAAACCTACTTAGTACTTAGTTTACAATCATTTTCTGCACACTTTTAAGAACAATTACGACTCACTTTCAGAACATGAAAAATTAAAAAAGTATTCACATTGTAACAATGTTTGAGTTTTTTTTTAACTGATGTGAAAATTTGATATATAAATTTTAATAATTTGAACATTCTATTGATTTTTATATTAGGTAGGTATGGAGAAATATCATAAAATAAGTTTTCCACCAAAACTTAGAGTAATTCATAATGAGAATTTAAGTGCCACAACCTATTATTGAAGTACACATCAAAATCAAGACAATACGCAGACAAAGGAAGATCATAAGCACTAAGTACAAAACACATTAAGCACTGAAACATTGGGGAAGGAGTTGTTATACAATAGGACTGGATTCAGCACGAACAACTATCATTTTTCAAGGCGGCCTCATCGGGTAATACGAAAGACACACAGTCGTGAAACTTTTAAAACATTTTGCTTCCTACAAATTTCCAAAAACTGAGTCGACACAACATAAACGAAAATATTATGAGCCGCTACTGGATTAAGCAAAATTGACAGAAATATATTTTTAAGGGGGGCACTCCATACATGTAACAAATTGTCACCAACGTTTTTCACGTCATTAAATGGGTCTTTAAAATAATTGACATGAATGTTTGTAAAAACCTTTTTTAGATACGTTGAATAGTTTTGGAAAAAAACCGTTTCTAAAGGCCGAAATAACTTTAGAACCAAATTATGAGAAAATATCGGAAGATTAGCTGTAGAATATTTATGTAGAGTACAAAAACACTTTGTTATGATCGGTTGAGCCATTTTTGAGTTATCTTTGCAAAACCCTTAATAAAAGTTCGTAAAGTGCAGCGTAAACACGCACTTTTGTGTGACATGCAGTTATCTAGAACACCGATAGAAATTATTACCCATATTTTTAAATGTAAATATAATCTTATATAAAAAAAATGTTACGCATTATCACAAATCTCTCTCACTGATGATTACCTTTTTTTAAAAAAAAAAAATAGTTTAATATATGCTTTTTATTATGTAAATATTGTTAATATACGTTAACACTCTTGAATTAAAAACGATTGTTTTACTTCTTTTGATTTTTTAATAACAATTGTTTTTACCCACCTCAATGAGCAAATACCGAGTAAATGTCAGTATTTACTCACCCATCTCTAATCTTGAGGCGTTCCTCCAGTAAATCCGTCGAATCGAAAATTGATTTTTAACTTTCGCTCTATGGAAAAAGCTAAAAATATGAAAAATGCTACTTAAAATGTGCAATTTTATTTCTGTTCGTTTCATAACTTACAGAAAACTAAAACACAAAAATATTCTAAAAATTCAAAAATTCTTTATTGCGCACACTTTGTTCATAAAGTAAGGTGATGGAGCCGCCCGGTAAGCAAAAATGCCTGTGTTGGGTGGCGCCGCTCTTCCTCTACGTTACATAACTATTTATATATTTTACTCATGCTAAGCTAATCAAATCTAAATCGAATTAATTTTAATTGACTGGCTAAAATTCTAGTTAATACTATTTACATTACATTACAAAGAGTGAGAGAAAGACTTGAACCCAAGCGAACTTGTCAAAATTAGACCGTGTTCGAACAGGTTTGCTTTTAAAAAATCCTTAAGTGAGCACTTTGCTGGCAGTACTGGAAAATCTTAGTGTTTCTGCTTTGTAAGTTCATCTAATTTCATATATATGTATGTATATTATTATGTATTTGTATCAATATTATTTATAGATATGTTTGTTTATGTATTTCATATGATTGTATTGTGTTCGTACAGGTACCTAGTTGTATCATCTATTCTATACCTAAAAGCCTTTGTCTAAAAGGTTGACTGGTAGAGAATGTCTTATGGCATTAAGTTCGCCATTTGTACAGTGTCCTTTCTTATGTGCAATAAAGATTAAATAAATAAACTTGTTTTCTGATCAAACCGCGTATGAAACCTTTATTAGGTCCATAAAATCTTCGCTATCGGCATATTGTTGTCTTTTGTACCGACGCCATTCAACCGAGACAATGCTGCCAGTTACGATGATCCGCGCTTACGAGATTTAACCGGGATTTATTTCGAATAATTGTTTCATATATTTTGTGATTATGACAAAATAATCAAAATACATTTGTGATTATAATGATGCAGGATGGTGATGGAGATGAGGATGTTTACAATAATGTACGGTATTTTTTTATTTAATGTGTACACGACTTATGACATGGTTAATTAATTATCAAACAGAGCGGCACCATAATTTTGTGTAGAAAAAAAAAGTAGGTACTGTACGAATAAAATGTATTTAGTTCAATAATAATAATTTCAAAAAATAAAAAGCAGTGGTGACTGAGTGGATATGATATGACGTCCGACTTTCAATCTGGAAGTCTCGGGTTCCAATCCTGGCTCGTACCAATGAGTATTTCGGAACTTATGTACGAAATATCATTTGATATTTACCAGTCACTTTTCGTTGAAGGAAAACATCGCGAGGTAACCTTCATACATCTGCAAAGAAATTCAAAGGTGTATGTGAAGTCCCCAATCTGCATTAAGCTAGCGTGGGGAAAATAGCCCAAGCCCTTTCGCGCATGTGAGAAGGCCTGTGCCCAGCAGTGGGACGTATATAGGCTGAATTATTAATAATAATTTAATTCAAATGTACTTATAACACATCCGTGGCAGCCTCGGAATCCGTGACGTAGCGGTAGCGTAGGTCACTCGGCCGCGGTAGGCCTAAGAAGCGCTGGCTGGACTTCGTGACAGCGGACATGTAAGAGAACAATCACACACCTGAGGATGCCAAAGACCGGGCAAATGGAGAAGATTGGGTAGGAAAGCAGACCCTGGCGCTAAGCTGGGAAAACGCTAGGCTGAAGAAGAAGAAGAGTAATTATTTAAACATAGTTCACCTAGACCTTGATGGCCCCCGACCCCACGGCAGACCAAAAAAGCGATGGCTCGATGTCGTGAAAGCGGATATGAGCGTAAATGGGCTCACACGAGAGGACGCCCAGAATCGAGCAAAGTGGAGGAAAGCAAGCAGGAAAGCGGACCATGGCAAAGGCCAGGATATCGCTAGGTAGAAGAAGTAATTACTATTTCAACTAAAAGACAAACAACTAAGCAAGCGAGCTTGTTACCTGTTCAGATAGCGTGTGTATCATTTATTAGGTCCATAAAAGCTTTCCAGTCGCCATATTGTTGGCTGTTGTACCGACTCCATTCAACCGAGACAATGGTATCAGTTACAATGAGCATGCGCTTACGAGTTTTAAACTAGGATTTATTTCATATAATTCTTATATTTTGCGATTGTAAATGACAAAAAAAAACAGTAGTATTTTATACAATCGTGATATAATGGAGAGCTTTTCAGTCGAGTACCATGTGAAGGTCACGAAGATTGCTGAGTGGTCTTAATAGGTGCGAGATTGAAAAGCTTGATTATTTCACTATCGTATACAATACATTTTCTACGAGGCAACAAAAATAATACTTTAAACTAGTTGAATTTGTTATTTGCTTTTCTTTTTTTTCTATTTTGTGATTTTTTTATTATTTAATAAGGGTTTCAAGGGGAACGAAAATTTAACGGGATTATTTTTGCGTTACTATATACTATTATGTGTGGGCGATGGTTCATTACTACAGAGGCCGGGAAGTAAGGAGTTGCCGGCCGAGTACATATAAACGAGGCGAGTCGAGGTATGTATAGTGCTTTTGTCAATATGATGATGATGATGATCGTTTTAAGTCTTAATGTGATAGGTTATTCAGTGCGTGGGTATTAAACAGGAACGAAATTTTGATTATTTTTGCGCTACGAGACTTTAGGAGATAAAGCCCTAAAAAGATTTCTGTGTGACTAAATAACTTTTCCACTGAAATCAAAATGAAAGAAATCCCCGTGATCTCGGAGACGAGTGGCTAAAGTTGACATCAACATCTTCTAGCCGCGCGATTTTTTCGAACTACCCGCACTTGGTCTTGTCTATCAACTTGAACATTTTGCACACTAGGGATGTCATCGGGTGGACACACAATATTGATGTATAGTGTAGTGAATATAATTAGTAAAAATTGTGAAAGACTAAATCAGTGTTTTATCAAAAACCTAAAGGAAAAAAACTGGCCCTGATGGGTGGTCGTAGTTATTTCCTCACTAAATACGGATATATATGCCTATATGAGCAGAGTGAATAATTTTACAAAAATATACATAGCGGTAATTATTTTAAAATAATTGGACACAATTTTTGACACTGATTAAATTATGTATCTACTTTAAAAGCGATTGGAATAGAAATAAAGAATTCTAGGTATATGGCACTCAATATATACGATTTTACCCAAGATTTATGTAAGCATAAATAACCCCCAGAATTCTCAGATATAGCCTAGGTTTTCAACAAATCTTGACCATAAGTGACGTAATTTTTTAAGAATTTTCTCTTACCGAATAGGTCTAAAATACAAAAACTAAGCAAGCAAACTTGTATATCTACTTTTAGGCGATTGAAATAGAATTAACAAAGTTGATATTAAACTTAATATATCCGATTTGAACTCGGATTTCCTCTCAGAATGCTCTAATAGCTTCTCAACGCATCTGAATCATAACAATCATATGTGACGCAATTTGTTAGATATTTTCTCCTGGTAGATTGACGTAAAGACGTTTTCCCTGTCTAACCCCTGGCCCCTTTATGGTTCTCATTTTCATTATACTCATTACCTTTTCTTTTTCCCTTTCCTATTTTTTCTTTTCAAAATTAATAAGATTTTAGGATTAGAGTCCGTAGCAAGCTCGGCTATCCATACAAACATAGTTACGCTCCCATTTTAAAAGTATTAGCTAGTTGCACCGAAACTTTGTACTTACGATAGGAACAGGTATATAATTGTAATTAGTTTATGTAGCTTCAGATACCACAGTTAAAAAAATAAAGCGAATTTAAGTTTTTCATACAAAACTTTTTTTCTATTTCGTTTGTTTTACAATATAACCTAGAGATATGTACTAATTACAAGCATAGATATGCCAGTGTATGTGCAATCCAACGCGTTATTTCAAAATGAGAATGAAACTCCGTTTGTATAGGAAGGTAAATTTCGGCAAAGCTTGGACTCTTAAATATCCTTAACAATAATATTGTTAACAGCTTTAACGTGCATTTATCACTAAATAAATCAACTGTCATATCCAGGCTCTAAAACTTGTCAACGTGATAAATGTTTCATCTACGCGATAAACGACACTCAGCGATCGTGCTGCTGACAGGCGAGCAATTAAACCAAACTAAAATAGACACAATTATTCACACAACGCACTCCAAGTTTTTTCACAAATCTTTATACTCGTGAATATACATAATACATGTTTAATTACGATCAGGCATTTTCTTCGCGTGACAATACGCGCGTGTTCACTTACTTTCCAGTGTTACCAGACTCGAGACGGTTTTGAAAGTATTTTTTATCGCCATTTTCCCCTCTGTTATGCTCATTTTAATTATGCATTCTGACCGTACTGTTTAAGCCTCACTCGATTTCATTAATAAAGATGTTTAGTGAAATATGTAGCGGCAACGAACTTTGGTTGGAAGTAAAATACGATTTGAACGTACATTTGTATGTACTTTGTTGTAAATTATGTAAGTTATTCATGTTGAGGCTTGACCATATTTTTTTAAGAAACCAACCTCGGCTTAGAACCTCTTAGCTTTTGGGGAGGCGTTGGCTTTCTTTGCTACATCAGTGTATAATAGGAAGTGGTTTTTAATTTTGGAGGGCACAAGGTTAATAAAAATTTAAAAAAAGCAGTGGAGAAAGAATCCCGCCCTGTAGCAGCCCATTGTTTAGGTCAGACTAATAAGATAACGTACGATTATTACGGCAGCTTGAGAATGAACGGAAAGATGGGAAGAAAACCATTCAGCCGCTTTTAAAGAGTTCCTTAGATGTATGTGAGTAGCCAGAAGTAAATCATGGTCACCGCATAGAAGGCATTCGAAAAGTCGATGAGCACCAACACTGTAACTTTGGTAGGTCCAAACGGAAATAACTCTACTAACCGCGTCTTATTTCGATGCCATAGTTCAAAAGTGAACAGTATTTATACGCTTATTACAAATTAGCCTCTAATACATTAATCATAGAGTTAGTCGTCGCAGTACAATATTGTACAGATGTAACCTTATGGAATTGTTGTAGTGATTTGTCTCGATCTCAATAAAAACCAACTCCATCCCTTGTGGTTTTAGATGAATGGACTCCATTTTATTTCAGCTTCATTATTGAAAAAGAGCCTAACCGACGTTTGAATGAATAATGATTTAATACGTTTATGAACTGAGCCAGTATACAGTGTTTAGATTCAATACAGGTGAATATTTAAACGGAAACCACCGTTTAAGACCTAAGAAGTATATTGGAATAATTTTTGCTTGGAATACAATGAAAAAATTAATCATACAAAATAATTCGACTCGCAATGTAAAGCAACACACAAGTTACAAGTTACGAGATACACTTTTTTTCACTTTGGAAGTGTCTCTCGCGCAAACTATTCAGTTTAGAAAAAAATGATATTAGAAACCTAAATATCATTTTTGAAGACCTATCCTTAGATACCCCACACGTATGGGTTTGATGAAAAAATTTTTTTTTTTTAATTTATATGACGTATTAAAAAAAAACTACTTACTAGATCTCGTTCGAACCAATTTTCGGTGGAAGTTTGCATGGCAATGTATATCATATATTTTTTTTAGATTTTTTCATTCTGTTATTTTAGAAGTTACGGGGGGGGGGGGGGGGGACACACTTTTTACCACTTTGGAAGTGTCTGTCGCGCAAACTATTCAGTTTAGAAAAAAATGATATTAGAAACCTCAATATCATTTTTAAAGACCTATCCATAGATACCCCACACGTATGGGTTTTGATGAAAAAAGATTTTTTGAGTTTCAGTTCTAAGTATGGGGAACCCCCAAAATTTATGGTTTTTTTTTTCTATTTTTGTGTAAACATCATAATGCGGTTCATAGAATACATCCACTTACTAAGTTTGAACAGTATAGCTTTTATAGTTTCGGAAAAAAGTGGCTGTGACAGAATCGGACAGACAGACGGACATGACGAATCTATAAGGGTTCCGTTTTTTGCCATTTGGCTACGGAACCCTAAAAACCTTCTTAATTAATGACTGCACGGATAAATTCATATCTGGATTAATTTACTGCCCATATTGGATTTACATACTGTATAAAGATAACTAACTGTCGAAAACCCCTAAATGGTTTTCGATTAATGAAAGGGAATTTAATTCAAAGCAATTTGCGAAAGGCTTACGCCTGATATAATATTAAAGGGGAAAAGGTTACAATTAGGCAATATAAGATAATCTTTTCGTATATTCTAATCTCAGTTTACATAATTTATGTACGGGATGGGCAAATAAGATTAGAGTGATACACAAAAATATATTAAATATTTTTTTATAAATATATTATTCAGGGTTTAAGCAATTTTTTTCTCAAATGTTTGTGTTGTTTTAAACACGTTGTTTGCTCGATTAATTTCGAGAAACAGCGCTGTCGCTGATTGGCACTCTAATGACTATAATTTTGCGGCTCCTGACTTATTTCTGAGGGGCTATCTAAAATTGCGTGTATATATAATATGCTAACAAGCTGATGAAATTTAAACAGTTCAAACCAACTATCCGACACAAATTTACTAAGATAACGCCGAAAATGTGCGAAAATATGCTGTAAACTGCGATGATAGTAAGCCCTTGCTGTTAGAGGTGGACATATATGTCAGAACAGACATTATGTTCCGCATGTATATGCCAACCCTGAATAATATATTTTTGAAACATCACTTAATAATCTTTGAACTTAGAAGTTAAAATTTAAAAACAAAATATATACTTTTTGCTTACCTACCCTGTATTTCCTAATTTGGTCTAAAAGATTAATCTCGCCTTCCGAATTTCCGTTACCATTGCCCTGTGTGCGTAAATGAATGCCTATACTTTCTTTCATTGACTTATTTTATTTTTTTATTTTATTGATTCAAAAAATTTACACAGCATTACAGCGAACTAAAACACTGTGAAATTTATAATAGACAGTATTTATACAACCTTGGTACATGATACAGTCTAGAAAGGAAAAACAGAACAAATTTAAGAAAGAAGACTAATAAAGAAGACTAATAAAAGTGCATCAAGAATGTTTGCTGAGGCGCGTACAGATGACTTTTTCGCCATCAGGAGAAAAAGAGTTGGATCACTGCTGAATCGTGTGCGGGGCAGCAGCAACGGCCTTCTGGGGGAGTTGGCAGAGCGCCTCGACTCTCCTCTCACTCGCTACTGGGTGGAGGTGGCGATTGGCAGGGCCAAGTAGAGCAGGTTCTCTGCCCTGCTTGTCCCTGGCAATAATTGTAATATTCATACAAGTATCTTTTTTTATTTTATTTATTATTTATTTATTTATTTTTTTTTTTGATTTTTTGCTTTTGTTTTTGTACTGTGCTACTAACATAGTTATTAAGATACGCTGTAACTAACCATATATGGATCAATTTGGTCTGAAATAAATGTTTTTTATTTTTATTTATTATTTATAATACAAGACAGAAGTTTCTCGCTTATCCATCGTCTCACAGAACTTCATACATTATCTACACAAATCCATCCAACTACTATACGAATTTATACATCTCTAAGGATAATTTGATAAAAGTCATTTAGTTCTGACATTTAGAGATATTTACACCTCTAAATAATTTTAGTTTTTTTTTGTACCTGTTTTTTTATTTATTATTATTTTAGTAATTTTTTGTAATTGTTTTTTTTTTTAATATACTACGTCGGTGGCAAACAAGCATACGGCCCGCCTGATGGTAAGCAGTCTCCGTAGCCTATGTGCGCCTGCAACTCCAGAGGAGTTACATGCGCGTTACCGACCCTAAACCCCCCCCCCCCCTCGTTGAGCTCTGGCAACCTTACTCACCGGCAGGAACACAACACTATGAGTAGGGTCTAGTGTTATTTTATACTTAATTGTTGATGTGCTTGTTTTTGTTTGTATATACATTCCATGTTGACGTGTAAAAGTGCCCTTGTGGCCTATTTGCTGAATAAATGTTGAAGTTGAAGATACTTATACATTACCTACTTTGTAACGACGGGCCTTACGGGCACCAAGAATAGTGCCAGCACAGCGGTGTCAGTAACACCGAATTACAAATGCGAGCCAAGCGTACAGTCCAATGCAGCTAGTTGCGACCAATCGCGCGCGTGATGCGAACTCATCAACCAATCGCGTTGTAGCATTCTACCGAGGCACAACATTCTAGTATGTTCGGTCGGAATTATAATTATGAACGGGCCTATCTTTAATTTTGAAATTGGTTTCTCTGCTCTAGGCTGGGCTGCTAATGCTCTAGCCCAAATTAGGAGGTTTTCGTAAAAAAAATGGAGCTATTCTAGTAAAATAAGATTTCGGGATTTCTAGAGGAGGCATCTTGAAAAGCACAAAATTATAAATGAAAAGTTTCCAAGACCTTATTTGTCTGGACGGGTATGCCGAAACTAATAAGGGCTCCGATTTTGTAATTTTGGCCATGGAAAAGTACTGTAAGCGCTACAAAAAGTGGCACACGATATATTTTCGTTTCTATTTATTCATGGCACATAATTAGTCAAGGTTAAACAGAATATATAGCTCAATATCGATCAATTGTTGCTCACACTTGACCGTTTAACCAGAGTATAAGAACTTTACTAAAATCAGTACTCTATCTACGAATTCACGTTTGAGTTTGACTGACCAATCTCATATGTAATTCCTACTAATCCATGGACTTATATTTAGTTGTAGTCGTAGTTTTAGTTTGGTTACATAGGTTTTAAGGTTTGGTTTAAGTAATTAATTTAATCTTCATTCTGTTTGTGTATTTTATGTACTTTTGGTTATTAAAAATATTTGATAACCAAATCTATCTATCTTAATACTAATACTTAATTTTTTGCCTAACCTGCAGTCCTTATCGCACTAATTTTAGAAGCCGCCCCCATCAGCGTGACAGAGATATTTAACTAAAATTCTCAAATATTAGAAGGGGCTCATCTGACCTCTTAATAATGACACGCTTGACTTTGTTTTATTCAAGCCAGTGCGAAGTTAGCTTAGACTGATTCTGTGCCTTTTTAGTGTGGATGGCCAATTGTTTCTGCGTAGGATCTTGTTTGGAGATAGACTACTCTATACACCAATCTACTCTGGTCGTACTAATGTTTATGCCTACCCACAAACAGATAAAATTTTACGACACCATACACGGTTACTCCATTTCGATATTAGGTTCGCTAATAGACAATTTCGATGTATTTAATCTAATGTGGACTACGCTAAGTTTTCATGCCAATTGCTATGTTAAGTATGGAGCTTGTAATAGTGATATGTATGCATTCTTACTGCCAAGATTGTGCAAAGTTAGAGTGGTCATAGTCTTAGTGTACCTATTTAGGGTTCTTCTTTTGGTAATTACATTTAGTTTTTGATTGTCTGTTGAGAGTTGTAATTGCAAAGTAATAATTGAAAGATTCTTGATTATTTACTAATACTATTACGACCGACGACCGGTTTGGCCTAGTGGGTAGTGAACCTGCCTACGAAGCTGATGGTCCTGGGTTCAAATCCTGGTAAGGGCATTTATTCGTGTGATGAGCATGGATATTTGATCCTGAGTCATGAGTGTTTTCTATCTATTTAAGTGTTTATAAATATTTATATATTATATATATCGTTGTCTAAGTACCCTCAACACAAGCTTTATTGAGCTTACTGTGGGACTTGGTCAATTTGTGTAATAATGTCCTATAATATTTATTATTATTATTTTATCACGTCTGAAAATATAGAAACAGACGACAAAGTGCCAAAAATATGTACACACCTTAATCTATGGGCAATAAGGTCGTGTATACATACTTTTGGCACTTCGCCTGTATCGATATTTTCAGACGACACGTGACTGTATATAGGTAAGCTAAGCAAGTAGATATCCATATCAACTTCCCTATGTAAGTACAGTCCATATTACTTGCGTTTAGTGGAAAATTTATGAACTCGTAATTAGTATATTATAAATAATAATTAATTTGTAAACAGCCCCCAATGTGAAGGCCAGCCACACTTATCACAGATTTTATTAACATGTAAAATGTCTAAAGTAATTTTTTAACAAGCAGATACGTCTGGGGGCGATACTCCATATTTTATATTAAAGGAAAAAATGGAAAAACACACTACACTTCCGGCAGGACTTGAACCCGCAAACTCCGCAATCCGTGCGTTTGCTCTTATCCAATTGAGCTACGGAAGCTTACCAGGACCGCACAAATCTTTCCATTCCTTCCCTTATGGGTGTCCCTTACACTTTGGGGTGGCGTAAAGTGACATATCTACCGAAAGATGATTACATTCAGGTTCAAGTCCTGCCGGAAGCATAACTTTTTCCATTTTTTGCTTTAATATAAAATTTATGTAAAATGTCATTAATAATTTATATTTTACTATTTTATAGATGCAGGGAAAACCTTTCTTTCGAGTTATTAAACATATCACGCGCAAGTGCGAGCTAGATGCCTAATGCTAATAATTGCATCAATCAGTGCTAGCGACTCACGCCCTAATTAGTGCGCGCACAACTGAAGGTCGTATCAAAATAAGGTAAAAACCTTAACAAATCGCTTAAACCAGAATCGGGCAGCTTTGCATTTAACTTAGAAAAATGAAAAAGGTGCCTACCGAGACCGAGAGCAAAAATGTTGCTCATAAAATTCTTGTGCTCAGATATTATTCATTCTACTTATATTAAATCTAAAAATAGAATCCGCGGCAAAACCTGCACGAAATAGGATTTTATTTGTGTCCGTAACATTCCGAAATTAAGATTGGACGATGGGCGCCACATGTGCAATGCGAATAAATAACCCAGAGAAATGAATGGGTAGGCTCCCTCCGTGGAAAAATGGTCCGGCTGAGCGCGTATATAGAACACTTGTGAAATGTACTGTCATATTCGTAATTAGTTTTGTGACAGTATAGTAAAACGTGAAAAGTATATATTTGGCTCTTAGATAGTGGCACTATAAATAGCTTAAATGCGGCAATAATGTGCGTGGGTTAAAAACGTTTGGGAAAACCGGTATCTTTTTGTGGACATTATAGTTGATATATCACATCTCTAATAGGTGAAATATAATTGGCATCGATTGGTCATATAACTTTATCTTTACGTAGAAATAATTTTTAAGAAAAAACCGTCTTCAATGAGGGAGACCGGTGAAAGAAAGATATTATATTATATAAAAAAATGTCTTGAAATCTAATTTACTTAACAAACACAGCGAAGAGGACAAATCGCAATTCGTGAACTATGCGTCGTTGAAGAGTTCTATTTTGATCATCATCAGCAGTCCCACTTCATCAAATGTCACTTTTTTAAATGTAAATGCTTGATTTGTAAAAGAAAATACAAAAAACACTATAAATATGCCTTTCAAATTTAAAGAGTTCCCTCGATTCCTTATAGATTCCACCATCAGATCTCGCGCTTGACAAAAATTTGTCTCGAAGACCTAATTTGCCTAACAAACATAAGGAACACGATAAATCGCCAAGCGGGAACTATGCGTCGTTGAAGAGATCCATTCTGATCAGCATCAGCAGTTGCACTTCACCAAATGTCACTTTTTAAATGTAAATGCTTGATTTGGCGATAAAAATATAAAAATCACTATATGTATGCCTTTCACATTTGAAAAGTTCCCTCGATTCCTCATGGATCCCGTCATCAGAACTGAGTTTTGGCAAAAACGGGACCAATCTGTATATATATAAATAGATTCAATTAAAAAAAAAATCGAAATCGGTCCAGAAATGACGGAGTTATGAAATAACAAACATAAAAAAAAAAAAAAAAAAAAAAAAAAAAAACAAAAAAAGACATACATCCGCATTGATAACCTCCTCCTTTTGAAATCTTGAAGTTGGTTAAAAATAAAACAGGTTGAAAAAAGTTTCATTTGCCTAATAACGTGCCGGTTTTTTTTAAATAAGGAAATAAACCGGGATGGATTCGAACCCAGGACAATCGGCTTCCTAGGCAGGGTACTATCCACTAGGCCACACCGATCGTCAAAGTCGATATTATCCCAGAAACACAAAGTATCATAACTAGTTTTTCCCAATATGGATTGGACGTGTGGCAAAACACCTCACACCTATTATTAGGCAGGTCGTGAAATTCATACGCATATAGTGAAAAATCTAAATCTGTCTCTTTCCCTGAGTGGAAGGCTCCTATTTCTGGACAGTTTGCCCTTCGGGCATTTGAAGCAACCGACGATATATAACGAACATATCCTGCCTATCTATTGGTTTAGTGTGAATACTGTCAAATTACACATGAACATTACGATCTGCCTAATCTTACGATTGGCCGCCGACATCTATAAATATTGATCTAGCGGTCACTTTTGAACTCAAAAGTAAGTATTATGAAAATATGCTATTCATTGTTTATGATTCAAAATCCTAAGTTGTCTCATCGCGTATCATCGTTACTTAAACTTTTGTCAAGAAGGCCTCCTTATGATACTAGATAGTATGATAGGCGTAACTTGTGATATCATACATTATGATAAATCATCTTATTTTTTGTTTTTTTTTTATTATCACAAATAGTATGGTACATTTTAAACTTGTGTTAGGTTCGCCAAACTTGCGTTTAACGGCGAAATGAGGCACTCATTTTCAACGTTAGTACCTTAATCTAAATTATATGATTAACTTATAATACTAAGGTTAATACATATTTATATCATATTATCACAGTATAAGTAGTTGTAGTATATTTACCTATCCTATTTATTTATTCAGACATGCGTTGTACCTATTAGCAACTTCTTATTTTTTGATTTAAAGATGTTTTTACTAGCACATTCGTTTTCTACTGATAACTCATTAAATATTCGAGGTGTGATATTTGAAATGAGTTTTTACTATTTAACTTAAAAGTACAAAAGTATGTTTGCCTTATTGTTCCTTTTTTTTCTCTGGCAACCTTACTCACCGGCAGGAACACAAGACTATGAGTAGGGTCTAGTGTTATTTGGCTGCTGTTTTCTGTAAGGTGGAGGTACTTCCCCAGTTGGGCTCTGCTCTAGATCTGGAATGACATTCACTGGCTGTGCCCTACCACACAAAGCGAGATGACATTCACAATGCCCATACCTCTCTTTTGGACGTAGTTTAAGGACGTACCCGGGTCCGAATTGTCCTATGTATTAATCCCGTTTAAGTAGGTAAAAAGCTGTTTAAGGTTTGGTCTCAAAGGGTATATTTATATATTAATTCATTTGTATACCAAACTACATATAAAAAACGAATAACACTGTATCCGTGCGTTAAATATGAATAAATCTTGAACTTACTTTATTTCCAGCGCGCCAGCCGCCCAACGAAGTGTAACTTACAACTAACAATCCATAATATAGCAATTTTACGACTTATTTTCATGGATTCTTAAGTTTCACTTTCTCGTATGATTTACAGACCTCGTGCGATATTTAATTTTCATCACACTTGCTCGAAAAAGTTCTTATTTCATGCAGGTGTACTGAAGGAGAAAGTCCTATTTTGTTCCCGCGGGAGTTATGGATGGGGAAAAAAGGTATAACTCCCTAGGGAGTTATAGCTTTTTTATTTTATTATGTCACTTTTTTCATACAAACCAAGTAGCATAAATGAGTTTTACTATTAAAATACTGAAGTTTATAATTTAATATTTTTGTTTATGTTTAAATTAAATAATTCGATTAATTTAACAGCCGTTTAAAATATTTTTACATAATTATTAATTGTGGCTGAATTCTGAATAGGTCTGTGCCCTCGATGCTAACCTGTCAAGAAATTACAAAATAGTGGACGAATGTTTGATATGTCACCGTATTTAAGAATTATTTCGTTTAATATTTAGTTTTTTCTTCGCAAGTGTGATGAAAACTTTCTGTTGTAACTCCGGGGGTAAGAATATTGCAAACATGACTATCGGAACAATGATCGTCAAGTCAACATCCCCAAATAGCGGTTATCTCGTGGCCAAGTCTAGGTACTTGCTGGACTTGTCCTTCTTGGCCTTCACGAGATTCTCATTGTGGGGGATGGTGATGTCGACGAGGCACGGTCCAGCCGCTGCGATTGGTCTATCATCACGATGTCAGGCTTATTGGCAACAATATATTATTATTATGTTTGTCAATAACTAAATAACGGGGCTATTTTATATACCCATTCCCTGACGTAATAAATTGCAAAAAACTTTGTCACATAAAATAATCAATAACGCTCGTAACATCTGTGAAAATGAATAAAGTGAATAAGACATTTTTTGTGTCATCAGTTCGGATATTAATTTCAGGTCGCAAATATTTGTTTTGGGATATTGAATGAGAAAGTATAAGCCAAATATAATATGGATCAAATGGTCTTTCATAAAATAACATAAGCCCTGCGTCGAAATATTATAAAAGACCTCTTATTTTTTGTAATTTTAGGGTTACGTAGTCAAACGAAGAACCCTTATTCGCCATTATTTCCGTCTGTCCGTCAGTCCGCGGCTTTGCTCCGTGAGTTAGTGCTAAGAAAGCTATAATTTGGCATGGCTACATAAAGCATGCATTGCGATAGACCGGTAAAGTAAAAACTGTTTTTTTTTTTGTGTGTGTCTCATTCAAAAAGTGAGGTTTTCTTTAATTTTTTGACGCTTTAACCCAAAGGTGTGGTACCCCACACGATACCTCGTTGGATAGGTCTTTTAACGAATTAGGGTCTCCGAAAACCGTTTCCTTGATAAAGTCAATATTTTCGAAATAATCGCTCCGAATGAAAGCAAAATGTGTCCCCCCCCCCCCCCCCCCTTCTAACTTTTGAACCATGAGTCCAAAAATATTTAAAAATACTTAAATTAAAAGCTTAATAAGTACTTTAAATGAAAACTACAGTGAACATGTTCGTCGGGAGGAAACCGGACTAATCCCAATAAGGCCTAGTTTACCCTCTGGGTTGGAAGATCAGATGGCAGTCAATTGCGAAAAAAACTAGTGTCTAGGCCAAATCTTTGGATTAGTCCAAGTGGACCCTAGGCTCTCATGAGCCGTGGTAAAATGCCGGGAAAACGCGGGGAAAATGATTTTTTTTTTTTAATTTATTGAGAAACAATCAGTCTTAAAATAAACATATGAGAAACTTAGCTAATAGAATAGCTATGGATTGATTTCGTTATAGACCTATAGTTTCCTAATTTTAAATTTTTTCGATGTACAATTGAAAAAATAATAATAGTATAAACTTATAGCGTACATAACAAAAGCGTAAATGTATATAAAAAATATATATATATGTAGACAACCTGAGAAACTACTTAAATCACAGGTACCTATTATCAGGTTGCTGCAACTTTTAACCGTTATTTTAGAAAAGAATATACTGCTCTTTTAAAGTATCCTAATGAATTGCAAAACAAAATCTGCGTCCATAAATTTTTCATTGTACTGCCTACATGCGCGCCCAATATATGAATGCTGTGCGTATTTCGTTTTTGATGTCGTAATTGGACCCGGGTACGTCCTTAAAGTACGTCCAAAAGAGAAGTATGGGCATTGTGAATGTCATCTCGCTTTGGCACAGCACAGCGGATATCATTCCAGATCTAGAGCAGAGCCCAACTGGGGAAGTACCATCCACCTTACAGGAAACCGCAGCCAAATAATACTAGACCCTACTCATAGTGCTGTGTTTTCTGCCGGTGATTAAGGTTGCCAGAGCTCAACGAGGGGGGGGGGGGGATGCTAGGGTAAATATGATGTAGTATATATTTATATATATGTAAGTATGTCTGTTTTGTATATATGTAAGTATACATATGTATATGCTATTATTTTTAAATGTGTAAGTGTATAATTAGAATATTGTTTAGAATAACTTGATTTGTGTTTCATATTTCCTCTCGTTGTCTACAATCCTGCACTAACTTCAAGTTTCTGTTGACCCAATGGTTGACTGGTAGAGAATGCCGCAAGGCATTAAGTCCGCCATTCGTACAATTTAATAGCATACAATAAAGTTTAAATAAATAAATAAATATACATGTGTGTCGCTCGTAGCCCCACTGCTAACCGCACCTACATATATAAGTGCACATGCATGCACGCCTGCATTTGCGTTGCTTCGTGCCAAGCTTCCGTGCGTGCACTGTGTTGTGAAGTGAAAGAACTATGAAGGCGGTTCTGTTGACCATCCTCCTTGTTGGGATCGTGAGGAGTGAGAAGCATGAGGTGAGGTGGTTTTTGTGTTTTTCGAATCATCTCAGAGTGTGACACGGGTGAAATCTGCGTTCTAGTGTGCGTGATCTGTGATCGTAATGCCCAAACGGTGAAAATTGATCATGATTTTTTCGTCAGTACGTTTTTTGCTCATTATATAAGTAAAAGATAGTCACTGACCTTAACGTCTATAGATCCGTAGATTCTTGAGGTAAACCGGAACCGAACGAATGTGGCTTCGAATGTCTTTGTATGTCCGACGAAGTGCGCTCACCAAGGCACCTTCAGGTAAAATCTTCAGCAGCAAAAAACGGGTAAATAAGTAGCAGCCGTCGTACAGTCAAAGAATTTAATTTCCTACCCATTTCGTACCTTGTCACAGTGACAATAGTATGAGGTCTCTAGCGAGTTTCATGTTGTTTGTCACTGTGACAAGGTACGAAATGGGTAGGAAATTAAATTCCTTGACCGTACATCTCGAGATAAAGGAAGAAGTAAGGGCTGCAACAATCGTGCGTGCTCAAATTTCAATTCGAAACCTATTCCAAGGCTCATTTTGTGACAAAAACCAATGACGTACAAATAAGACTTGGATTAGATTAAGTCAAACATAAGCAGATGCTTAATACTATATACAATTCTACAAAATTTTACCTGCGTTAGAGGCAGACCACATATGAATTATTAACTTTTCTCACAAATAAATCATGAAAATTGAATAACATTAAATAAATAGTTACAATCAAAATTTCAAATCAGAGACAAAAAATTATGAGAAAAAGGCTTAGTTTTTTTTATCACCGGCCAGTGCGCCCGGTGCACTATGCAGGTTTGCCATGTTACAACCAGAAGACTTTGGGAGACCAAAATAATTGTTTACAGAAAGTAATTGCCTAGTCTACTGTTAATCTTAGATAATACTTTCAAAATAAGGACTTGTTTCACAATGTTCTTAACTTATCTGACGAATAAAGGCATCCTGGCGTTTAACTATCTTCAAATAAGTTTAACTGGTAGATAAAGTGCTAAGTTTTGCAGGAAGTTTTATCTGGCAGGTAATTTGTTTGTTAATTAGCTATCCACTACTCTATACTATACTTGGAAATCTTACAGAACAAGGAGCTGATTAAACCAGACAAATTTTATTCAAATCTAACAACAAAATAAAAACAAAGTATTTACAACGAATAAATATATTCACTTTCTTTTTTAATACCACATCAAAAGCCACCATAAAAGGAATGCAATCATTCGTATGTCATTTACACACGAATGGGACTTTTGTGTGATTTCAATGTCGCATGAAAATGTACCAAAGTACAAATGTCCGGTCACTTACAATGGAAACCAACAAATATTCCCCTACAAGACGTAATACATAAATACGAATTTATAATATGTAAGCATAAGCAAAATAAATAATGGGTAAAGTCAGACCAAGATAGGTTGGCTGCGGTTTTGACAGCCTATAGATTAGATTAGATTAGACTTCTATGAAATTATGACGTTTACTTAACACAGGCTGGGCAATCAATATCGCTGCCAACTTAGCTTGGCCTGACTCTAACAATTTGCAAGATTTGTTTTGCTTAAAGAACATTCTTAAAATTTCTGGAAAATTTCATTAATAAATTCTAATGTATGTTTTCACTTAGAAAGTTCCCGTTGAGATTAGGGATTATTACTCAATATCCTTAATTTGCTGACGACTCGATCATTTAACATTTAAGGTACTCATTTGCGTCTATTATTACTCAATATCCTTAATTTGCTGACGACTCTTTCATTTAACATTTAGGGTACTCATTGCCGTCTATTATTACTCAAGATCCTTAATTAGCTGACGACTCTTTCATTTAACATTTAGGGTACTCATTGGCGTCTATTATTACTCAATATTCTTAATTTGCTGACGAATCTTTCATTTAACATGTAGGGTACTTATTGGCGTCTATTATTACTCAATATCCTTAATTTGCTGACGACTCTTTTATTTAACATTTAGGGTACTCATTGCCGTCTATTATTACTCAATATTCTTAATTTGCTGACGACTCTTTCATTTAACATTTAGGGTACTCATTGACGTCTATTATTACTCAATGTCCTTAATTTGCTGACGACTCTTTCATTTAACATTTATGTCACTCAATGGCGTCTATTTCATAATATATGTCATACAACGTGTCTCTACTCTTTCGTCATTGACCGAGATCCCGAGTAGAGTTCCTTCTCAGGAATGTTAATTATAAATAATAAATTTTAATAAAGAAATATAAATTTTAAAAGTTAAATTAATTCAATTAAATCATCAATAAATAGGAGCATACTGTATTATTCGTTCACAACGACGATAAGATTAAAGTGACACTAGTGACATGACATACTCTTTAATTACCGTATATCTACATACAGGCTGTTCCGAAGTATTAAATCGTAAATCATTAATTTCTCCATTAATACTTTGGCGTTTGGAATGAGGCTTTGGACATAGATGAATAGGACGTGTCGATTAGGGTATTTCTAACCTATGTACAGAGAGTAGAAACACGTTGTATAAATCGAAAGTAACAGTAAGAAGGTTTGGGAATAAACGTGCCGACAAAAATACCGAGAACATTTCATAAGAACTTTGCAGTTTCAGTCACACCGCGGCCGGCAAAATGTCCCACTTTGTCGCTTGCCATAAGGACGCCTTGACAGGTTATTCGTGTAAATATACAAGCAAATCTCGTTCTTATGCCAAGCGACAAAGTGGGACGTTATGCTGGCCGTGGCCATATTTAAGCATTAAAGGTAGAAATCAATACAAACTAATTAACTGAGCAATACAAATAACCTCGGTCGGGTCGGGTGCCCAACAAATAAATATTATAGGTAAATAATATTTTTCATTTGATATATTTCTATAAGTATCGTATTTTTTCATTCAAATTAGTACTCCACGTGTCACATATATTTCCAATTTCAAAAAACCTTTTGCTGAAGTTATAGGGTTTGACCACCCACTCCTCGATATGACATACACTTGCAGCGGTATCATGGTCGCATGTTTATCACTTGTCATGCCATGCGTCACGTTCGCACTTACATACTTGTTAGAACGTGACAGGCATGGTGACAAATGATAAAGAGCCGACCAACTTAGCCCTACAGATTTGCTGTCACACCAACTCATGTACCTAATCGAGATTATGATTGATACATGTCTCTAATTGGGATATTACTAACACACGAGGTAACCGTTATATTTCAATACAGCAAAAAATCTCTAATTACAGCAAAAAATCTCATTTCTACTAATTTCCTAGAAACATAAGGAATCTCGTAGTTTCACGAATTATTGAAATCAGAGTTAAATTGTTTCTAAATCAGATCGTTAAGGAATACCGCAAGTAACGTGATACATTCTATGCTTGGATTGAGATAACTGTAATGTGGACATCAAATATATGTATGCAATTATCTCCTTATCACAATGCAATAAGGTGCAAACGTGTTCAGATATATTTGAAGTTGATTATATGGAGATAAGAAGTAAAAACAGATAAAGATTCATCAAAAACTCGTGCTGTTAGCACGTTCTGTTATGAGCACCTGAGGTTTTCATCTGAGCTAGATTATAATGTAACCAAAGACATTTAAATATAATAGACGACTGATTTCCTGACTTCATCATTATTTAAAGTCTTGGGCGAGGTTAAAAGGCCCGCGTGTACCTTACATGAGACAGTAAATGGTATATAAAAATACTGCTGCCTTCAGTAGAGTGATGTGAAGAGGTCACACTCAAAAGCTTTGATGTGTTGTCTTGTGCCTCTGACTCTTATGGATCCAGCTCTAATTATGGAAATTTAGACTTTAACTTTCAACGACTTTGACCTAACATGGTTCATTATTATTAATGCATTATTATATGCACAACATTTCTGCTTCGAATAGAGTATTAATACCTTTACCCGCGGATCGCGGAACGTTAGTAAGTAATACAAGAATTTTAAAGAAAAGATCTGAGATGAAGTCACATGAAAATCATGAGTGTAACGGCCCGATTTGAACTTTAACATACCTCAAATACGATATAGATCGGGTATGTCAGTGTCATGAGTGACGTTATCGTTCGAAAAAACGTGACTTTTGACACTGAAATAATTTAAATGTTTTAAAAGTTCGAATCAGGCAGTATTGTCCGTATATTTTGAAAGGTTCTGTAACCTCTGCGTAGCACCGTATCGCCTCTAGTGCTACGATATAAAGCAAAGGTAAAAATAACAGTTTTGAATGATTCACGGTTAGTTTCACTAGACTTAAATCGGGATGCATCTTGCTAATGTGTGGAGATAGCGAGTGGATGGAACTGCGTCGAAATATCGGGAGCTCATTAACTATATAAAAGGTAATCACGGTTCATATCTCGATCGATTTAAGTCTAGTGAAAGGTAAAAATGTTATAACTACTTATATACGAAATTAACTGATTAATAACGAGAAACAGGACATTGTACACTGTACGAAGATAGATAGTCATTATTATTTACTAGTCCACGATCTTAACGAAGGAATTATATAGAGCGATTCATCGAGTTTTTTCAATAACTGACGGAGCAGTTTTCGCTCGGAGAGATTTTTCATAAATGCCATGATTGGCATAACTGTTAGTGCGATTTGGCAAGTGATCATTAATTTTTTCCTTGATTAGGTACGTATGATAAATTGATGTATTTATTGATTATCAGGGCTATTTGCATAAAAAATAAATAAATATTATGGGACATTATTACACAAATTGACTAAGTCCCATAGAAGGCTCAATAAGGCTTGTGTTTTGGGTAGGTAGGTACTTAGACAAGGATATACTTTACATACATCGTGTTTTTTTTTATTCCATTAATTTCAGGGGTGCATTCCTGAGCTTAAATTAAGTAACTTTTTCAAAGACACCGGTATTCTAATTAACTCCATTCCGGAGATAATCTATCATTTATTTTTATCTTATAAGGCCCTTACGAGCGTGTACACTTGCCTTAGGGCCTGTTTACATATTGATTAGCGAGTTTATACATTTGCTACTAAACGTAAGTACCATCTCGGACGATCGATGTTCGAAATTACATTTATATGTCACAGTTTTCAATTGTTTGGTTGAGTTAAATGTTATGCCCGTGTTACAACAACGCTGCAGTTGTGTGCAACATAATATCAGTGAATAAGAAAAGGAAAATTGTTTTGCGCTTTAAATACTCTATCGGACTCGGTAGAGTTGCCCCATATTATTAAGCCGTATCGAATTTGTGAAGATACATAGCCGTGAAAGGCTGCGGTTGCAGCCGCTTCAGAGACAAATAGAATGCAAACGATACAAGACATTACTAAGAAACAGACTAAGAGTTTAATATCTGTACCATTTCGAATCTTGTCACATCCCGTGGCTTTCATATTAATTGTCAGTTTGACAAGCTATGAAATAACGTGTTAATTGAATTCCTTGCTTGTTGATAAAATCTATTGTTAAAGTAATATTCAAGCCAACAATATACATTGCAGGGTTTCTCGTTCCATATATCGAATTCTGCCAAATAATTGACGTAGGAACAAAGAACACGCTTGACTGACACAGAATTAACGTTTAATGTGTTGTTACGTTCACGTTAATGAGAACTTTAGAATTTCCACGTGCTGGTAAAACGTGGGGTATATGATATTGACAGTTGTAGGGAAGTTATATCATAATTATTAGAGGTGTCTCGTGGAATAGATTACTGTACGATCCCACCCTCCTGTTTACACTTGCCCGAATTGTCTAATAAATAAACACGAATAGTGATAGGTGTAACCAATATGTTTACTTACATGTATTCGGTTTTGTAATAGTACATTACTATAGAGGCCGGAAAACGAAGGGTTGCAGGCTAAGTAGATATAGAGGGTCAGCCGCATTCGAGGGAAGCCAGTTCTGTCAAACTGGTGTAACTTAACAGACCTTCAGACGTACTCTCAGAGTAACAACAGTTGAAAGCGTACAGGTAGATATAGAGGGCCGAGCGTAGCGAGACCGGATAGGGACATGCGGCCGGCAACCCCGTTTCTCGCTGAGATCTGTATACTTAGTGCTTTTCTCAAACTTGCAATGAAATATATATATATATATATATATATATATATATGTATGTATGTTGATTCTTAGATAAGCTTATATAGTATCTAGTAGTAGCTAGTATCACCGACCGCCCACAATCTTTCTGCTTTACCTGAAGGTTGACTGGTAGAGAATGCCTTTTGGCATTAAGTCCGCCTTTTGTACGATAAGTTTTCTTTTGTGCAATAAAGTTTAAATAAATACTAAATCATTCATTATCTCTGGAAGAAGGTGTTTTTTTAATAAAGCAAATTATACGCCAAACGATTTTTTAAGTAACATTTGTGACATTATCTATGAAAAGGGACCTTATTGTCGATGGCGCTTACGCCGCACTGCGTAGCGCGGTGTTGTTTATAATATCGAAGCATCGTTGATAATGACGTAAGCGCCACCGACAATAAGGTGCCTTTTCATAGATACTGTCACATTTTTTTTTATCACCAAAAGCTTACAATACCACCTCATAGAAAATACTGAATTCAGTGACTGGTAATATTTAGAACGTATAACCCAACGGCGTTTAGGAAATTCGTTTTTGGTTATCTCAATCTCGCCTTTGATTTACTTTTATTTTTCACTACGATTTTCTTATAACAACAATATTGGAAAATGGCACCAATATAATAAATCCAATAAAACGGAATTATATTACTTGATGTTGAGAGATATTGTTACATTTGTTGGCGAAGAAAAGATACCAATTTAATTCTAATATCATATTGAACAATGCTATTGTACTCTGTATTGTATATAGGTATTTTGATTAGGTACAGTCCTCATCAGATATATCGGAGCGGAAAAGGTGGTCACAAATATCTGAACACTTCTTTATTGTCAAGGTGTGTTCTGATTTTTTGAGCACTTTGGCTACTCCGATATATCTGATATCGATTGTACATAATTTTAATTTATGCTTAAATGTAAATATTCTCATTGAGCTTTGTCATTTCACTTTTACCACAGAATAAATAATAGTACTACTTTTACTTGGAAGTAGTTTTTGCTCCTCTACTATACATTTGATTTTACATAATTACTCGTGTATATGCATACAATTATGGGAATAGAAAAACGAAAGTTTGTTATACTTTCCGACTTTAGCATTTTTTTTTCTTGTTCTCGTGCAGAATACGTCAACTTTTGATACGCTGCGCTGAACGAAGTTGCTTCTTCCCGACTACGTCGAATAGAATAAAAGTATATACACCTCGAATAGTAAATAAAAAACCTAAGAGTACATGGAATTGTCGGCCGAGGCGAAGCCGAGACATTTCTTACTTTACTGCCCTAGGAATGTAATAAATATATACCTTCATAGTTTTTTTTTTATACTACGTCGGTGGCAAACAAGCATATGGCCCGCCTGATGGTAAGCAGTATCCGTAGCCTATGTACGCCTGCAACTCCAGAGAAACAAAAGTAAAAATAATTCGGCTAAAGCCATCCATAATTTAGTCTTTGCAACGTGATAAATTGAAGTACCTGTTTTACCATGTTGTTCATAATTTTAGTGCTTTTTTACTGTTCAATCAATTGCAAAATGGGATCGTGGTTCTAAAAACGAATTGTAACCGCTTTTTTAAAACTAAATTACAATTTTAAATTACAATATTTTGGTAGCCTGTGTTTTTAGACCCGCGAATTTGAATCTCGCCCGGAGTTGGGGTTTGTTATTTCTAAAATAAATAAAATAATCGGAAATTTCGTATCATTGATGGCATTGTTGAAGTGCCTATTTCTTTTTGTGGCTGTAACTTTCAGAAAATAGCACGTCCCAATATTGGTTTCGTGTTTTTCAACCTTATACACCGTGTTTTTTTTATTTGGGTTAATTTCAAGGGTGCATTCCTGAGCTTAAATTAAGTAACTTTCTCAAAGACACCGGTATTCTAATTAACTCCATTTCGGAGATAAACCATATTTTATTTTTTATCTTATAAAGCCCTTAAGGGTGTGTACACTTAACTTAGGGCCCGTTCACATATTGATTAGTGTTTAGTACGGGTTAATACATTTGCTACTAAACGTAAGTACTATCTCGGACGATCGATGTTCGAAATGACATTGACATGTCACAGTTTTCAATTGTTTGATTGAGATAAATGTAATGCCCGTGCAACAACAACGCTATATACAACATTTAATTACTTTTTATAACAAAAAAAATGTTAAAAAAATAAAACATTTTTTTTTTTTTTGAAAATTAACTAGGTCATGTAGTTTCCTTAAACGTACTTACCAATACCCCGAAGTTAACGGAATTCAATCAAAACACGGTGTATTATCCTTCATTAAAATCGCAAACGATTTGCTTCGTTAGCCTTCTTAAAAGATGCACAGTTGAAATATAATTAATATTCTTAAAATGAAAGAGTGGAGCGTATTACTGAGCCAGCACTCTTTTGTTTTGCTGCAACGCACACACCAAACCTACCTACCTTTTATTGAAAGATAAAAGATTCGAAGATTTTTTCGTGACAGTCACAAACATGTACGAACATGTACAGGCAACAAACAGAAGAACAGAACATTAAGTGCGCATCAGGAAATTGACCCAACTTTTCGTAACTATTTAAAGCATGGCTACTTTAATATCTGTTTATTTATGATAGCTATCCACAGAAAAGCCACATAACATTAACCCATACAAAAATGACCCGTTTGCTTACTTCAGATATTTTCAAGAACTGTGGAGATCTATCTCTATGGACAAAGAAAAAAAGTTGTCTTTCTGTGTTAATCTCAACATCAACGTTACTTTGTCAACAATTGACAATCACACTCTCACACATTTCCCTGACCTAATAAGTCGTGTAATTAACGCTTTCGTGTAAGTGTCAGGTGCCGAGGAAAGTCGGTTCACGCTTCACTGGGAGCGCTGGGAAAACGGTCAAGAACGGGATTTTATTGTTACATTTTGTACGGCCGACGTCAAAGATGTTTACATTTCTGCACCTTACTGCTTTATAATAAGGTGCAAAATGTGCCGCGAACTGTACTCGCTTTTTACTACAATGTGGACCATTAGGCGTATTCTGATTCTTGATTCTGGAAATTGACGATTCTGAAGACATTTTCGACTCTGACAGGTTCCATAACAAATCCAGATCAAAGTCATACCGAATCCAGATCAAATTAATAATATACGTCAGTATTTCATAGAACACTAACAATACCACTTGCACTCTCTGGGCTGTCCAAATCGCTGCCAACTTATCTTCGTCTGCCTACGTAAATTACTAAGGGTTAATTGCATCCCTCGCACGAAAACTTTACGTGAAAACCCGCGCTGTAATTCAGCTCATTAATCAAGCTGCTTTGTTTTATAAAACTGTTACATCACCAATTTCTACTTGACCGGCCTTTTTATTGGGTCAAGCTACCCACAGCTAACAAATGATTATCCAACATGGGAAATTAATTTTCACCACACCAGCTGGTAAAACCCTCTTGGTACTTCAAACAGATGAGAAAATTGCATTTTGTTCACAAGAGTGAAAAAGTAATTAGATACAAATTTTGAGTTGTTTCCTCATTTTGGCTGGTTGAATTGAATTTTAAGTGTTATTTCTGGTTGAATTTTATTTTATAGCGTTCATTTGGAAATGATTTGTAATGTTTTACAGTTATTTTCCTCGCATTGGTGTGGTGAAAAATTTTGTGTTTTACTCGGTAGCAAAATTTGTTTTACCCTCGTGCGTTAAACCCTCGCAATACTTAAGATTCCACTTTTTGAACCACTCGCTACGCTTGTGGTTCAATTTCGGAATCTTTCGCTTGCTCAGATATCAATAGCACAAACGGTTAAACAACAACTTTGCCTCCTTACAAAATTAGTAACTATTGTTATTGTTATACGGGTGTTGCGGGCCTTTGAGTGTAACGTTGACCAAGCCTATTGTGACGGCCATATAAAGTTCATTACTAATGCCCGTGGAACACATGAAGTTCCAGATTCTTTGGGCCGTAATGTTCTGTACATCATAGTGTTGCAATTTGCCGCCCTAAGTAGGTACTTCTTTTTTACATTAGTGGTAGGTGGTTAAGTAATTATTAACAACTTATTACTATTTTGATCTTAGGCTGATTTAGACGGGACGTGAACTCGCATGCGATTTTAGTTACATTGCGGACTATTGAGGTTACAACCAATTCGGCCGGCCGATCAAATACCGCAATATAATGAAACTCGCATGCGAGTTGTCGCACCATTGTATTGTATTGTATACGGGCGATTTTCCGCAACTCGACGACTTGCGCCTATTTTGCGTGATATGTTGGGGGTGGGCTAGTCCTGCCAGCCCAGCACCTCGAGGAATCCTATCAAACCTTTAATGTTGAGTAGGACCTCGGGGCGCACCATATAAATGAGCTCTTTTTTTGACAGCATGCATGTAAAATGAAATTAACGTCGTGAGTGAGATGCGTGCCAATCACCAAGACGATCGTAAAGTTCTAAATCATTATATAAATATAAAATATATTAAAAGCCTTTTATTTCGAGTCCAGGATTACATTACATTACATTGATTTTTAGTCAGCGTTTACATAATTTAAGTAGGTATGTCATTTTTCTTTTAATTTATATTGTTATTTGTTCAGTCAATTTTTAGATATTAAGTAACATATTATTTTTTATAAACAAATGATTAACTATTTGTAGCGGACAAGAACCCCTCATCGGGTGAAGGCCTCCTCCAAGGACTTCCATCTATCTCTGTTTGCAGCTATATATTTCCAGTTTTTACCAACTATTTTATTAATGTCATCAGTCCAACGACTGTTTGGTTTGCCGGAGCGTCGTTTGCCTGCAGGTCCCTTCCAGGTGGTAGCTTGCAAGGTCCAGCGCGAGTCAGACAGCCTGGCTACATGTCCAGCCCATCGCCATTTTTGTATTTGAGCGTGCTTGAGGGCGTCTTTTAGTTTTGTTACAGCTCTTATATTTATGTGGGGTATTTTTTGCACTTTTTTAATGTTTAACAAGCTTCTCTCCATTGCTCTCTGGCATGTAGTTATTTTTGATTTAATTTTTGCAGTAAACAGCCACGTTTGGCTTGCATAAGTCAGTGAAGGCAAAATACACATATCCATAACTTTTTTCTTAATTTTCATATTCATACTGCTTTTCTGTCTAAATCATTATAAGCTGTGAAATTACTATTGATCTTCTTGTATAAATTATTTTTAGCAAACTTTTTTTCTTGTATTGTTTAAGCAACTTTTACTGATTTAATTTATTATACTAATCAATCATCAATGTGAAGTCATTCAAGTAAAAATACTTTCTTACTACTTACTAGTTTCTAGTTTCTAGTTCTTTATTAAAGTATTGGATAGCTAACTAAAAATAAATGAACACCCAAATAAAACTTCCTGCAAAACTAGTACTTTATCTACCAGTTAAACTTATTTGAAGATTGTGAAACGCCAACGATGACTTTATTCGTCAGATAAGTGGCAAGTAGCTTACTCAGGACTTTATTTAGGAACATTTGTATTTATAAATGTTGTTATGTATTTTTCATGTCACTATATGATGTCACTATAAATGTTGTATTGACTTGCAAAAGAGCCCTTGAGGCCTACTTGCAGAATAAAATTTTGAATTTTGAATTTTGAATTTTGAATTTTGAATTTTGAATTTTGAATTTTGAATTTTGAATTTTGAATTTTGAATTTTGTATTTTGCATTTTGAATTTTGAAATTTGAATTTTGAATTTTGAATTTTTGAATTTTGAATTGTGAATTGGGGAAAGGGCTCTATTATATCACGATTGTATAAAATACTATATATATTTGGCGATTTGGCGAAGGTCAAAAAAGCGGATCAAAAATAAAATGCCGCAAAAATAATTATGTCCCTTGAAATTTTATTTCAATTACATAATTTTATAACTCGGCTACCTCTATTTCACCTAGAGCCCTATTAAGTATTATTATAAGTTATTCAGGGCTTTGCTTGGACATTGTGATACAGGCCCTTAAGCAAAGTTTTACTACAAACCGCACCTGTTTATTATCAAAGCCAGAGGCTGTTATTCCAACTAAATACTCCTACACTAAATACTTTTAAACTAATTAGAAATGTCACTCATGTTTTTTGAACGAACATCGGATATTTTTCTTGTGTTATGTCTACGTACTTTAGAGCATAAATAATTTTATTTGTTTTACGAATAAAATATTATTATAGGGTAATATTACACACTTGCTCTAATCCCACATTAAGCTAAATAAGGCTTGTGTTGTGGGTACTAAGCGACGATATATTATTATGTAATATATACGTAGTTAGCCATAAATACTTCTGTACAGTACGGTTCAAAGTGCATGGACAAGTTATTAACGAAAAATTTGAAACTGATGGTACATAGAAAATGAAAAAAAAAAATACAGGAAGAAATTTATATGTGTGAGGAACACAAAAATAAATACCCTTACCAGGAATAGAACCCGGGCCTCCCTGCTTCAAGTAATAGTCAAGTAGATCCCTTAATGTAACGTAGAGCTGTGATTTACAAACTAAAATAACATTAAACTAAACGGTTTATAAGAGCTGGCAGCTTTCTCGCACAATGTATTAGCATCGCAATACAGCGGGGAAATGCTGCCAGCATCCTCGGCACCATGCCAGAGGTTTCTTTTTATACTACGTCGGTGGCAAGCAAGCATACGGCCCGCCTGATGGTAAGCAGGCTCCGTAGCCTATGTACGCCTGCAACTCCAGAGGAATTACATGCGCGTTGCCGACCCTAACAACTCTCCCTCCCCTCGTTGAGCTCTAGCAACTTTACTCACCGGCAAGAACACAAAACACAACACTATGAGTAGGGTCTAGTGTTATTTGGCTGCGGTTTTCTGTAAGGTGGAGGTACTTCCCCAGTTCGGCTCTGCTCTAGATCTGGAATGACATCCGCTGTGCTGTGCTCTACCACACTAAGCTAGACGACATTCACAATACCCATACCTCTCTTTTGAACGTAGTTTAAGGACATACCCAGGTCCAACTTTTAAGGCGTATTTTAATTTTATAGTTTAGTTACTCGCGCGACATGTATCGAAGAGCCTAGGTCTCCTTTTTCAAGCACTAACAGTATCATTAGTTTAATGTTAGTATGTCTTACAACAGCTAAATTCGAAAAAAAAAATAGTTTAAGAACCTACGAAATTTGGTACACGCTTTTTAGTCTGTGATTACATGACTCAGCGCTTTAACTGATGACAACACAAGCTATCCGGGGCATCTTTACCCTAAAACAAAATGGGCCCTTTTCTATTAAACTTACTTAAATTATCATACATAAATATTTGATAGATTTTAGCTTAAGAGGGGGAAAGGCAAGAAATTAGAAGGTAACAATAGTTATTTGTTTTACAAGCGGTAAAAGATGTTGTTTAACCTTTCGTGCTATTGACACCCGAGCAAGCGAAAGATTCTTAAATTGAACCATTGGGTTGTAAATGTACTCTTGAGCGTTGAGAGGGTATCAAGGCATGAAAGTTAAACAAAAATTGCCACCGACATAGACAAGATTTTTCGCCATAACGCAAGGAAAATAATAAGTGTGAACTAGCAATCAAAATTAAAAATCAAATCGATTCAAAATTAATGATATCAAATACTTATCATGTACAAAAAAATTAAAAGTCAATTCTACCAGCCAACAAACAACTCAAAAGTTCTGGTTGGCGTATGCTCTTGCGAATATAGTTTAGTCTTAGAGCATTTAACCAACCGGATTCGCCTTTAAGAGCTTACCCCTCTGTCGAAAACCTCGGCCAATGGTCATACTCACGTCATACTTATTGTATGGACGGAAGTTTATCTGACATGGCTATCTTTACGTTACGTACAAATCGGAACGTTACGGAAAAAAATTACAGACAAGGCGTCTCCGGTTGGTTAAATGCTATAAAGAGGCCCATTGATTAAGTTCACCGGACGATATCGGCCTGTCAGTTATTCGCAATTGTCATCTTTTGCGAATAACTGATAGGCCGATATCGTCCGGCGAACTGGTAAAAGAAATATTCTCAGACAAATAATACAGTACATATTTGTTCGTATCAACTTACAACCTGTGTTACGTTACAGTACAATAAATTATATATAAATACCAGAATCAAACCGCTCGGCTATCATATTCAGGATCCCGTTGGTGATCCCGCGTATACGATGTAACACTGATGTGTTCTTTTTACGCATAATAGCATAAAAATCCCCCCCCCCCCCTCCCCTTAAGAGTTTAGTTACTTATACTGTTGATACTTTACTGCGGAAGAGCGGTGTCTCTTATCACAAGTATCTCTGAATACTTAAAAAGAGACATCTACCCTGTTATTGTAAAAAGCATGTATGCTAACGAATATTTTTTTTATTTTATAAAAAAAAAGTTTGTTTATTTATTTTTTATTTTATTTTTTTATTTATTTAAATTTTATTGCACAATACATGAAGAGTACAAATGGCGGACTTAATGTCAGAAGGCATTCTCTACCAGTCAACCATGAGCCAAACCGAAAGATCCTAATTGGTGCAGGGTCAGAATACAAAGTAAAATGACAAAAAAAAATCACAAATTTTTTATCTGTAATTTGTTCACATCATTTGCTGTCGATTAACACGTGTATAAATTGAATATAAAAACTATAATTTTGCGTTAGTCGCCTCTTAAGAGTCACGGTCATTACCTGCCTTTTTTGGTCCCACGTTAACGATTTTAGAGCATGTTAGGTCATGATCGTTAGGTTAGGCTTCTGTTATGACTAAGCAAATGTTTTTGCTAGTAAAAGCTAAATACCTAATAGTTACATACACTAAAGCGCTTTTGGCTACGCTATGATAATATCTAACTATAGGCACGAGGTGTTTAAGCAATCCTTAGCCAACATTTACTAGAATATACGAGTATGTAGTTCTTACTAAGTAACTTTTAATATGGGTCCAAAATTATAAATCTTTAACCCTTTGAACGCCACGCGTATCGTACGCGGCGCGTAATCGTGAACCTTGTCGGTACGCATGAAGGTTCATATTGGGCTCAAGCCGCGCGCGCCATATGACGTCTTTGGCGGTCAAAAATGTTAAAATATTATACGTTTTCCATTGAAAACGTCGACTTCTCAACTCGGAGACTCGTCAACCAGAATGTTTAAATAGATAGGCAAATTTTTTTCGTGACTAATCCTGAAATAGTTCCAAACATACAAGTTGCTTAATATGACATGTAGGTATATAAATATATATTCACTTCGCGAAATATAAAAAAAGAGTTGAAAAATCATTTCGTGGAATACTTCATTTCTATTTTATTTAACAGTATTGTGTTGTATACTGTTAAATACTTAATTACTACAAGTACAAACCTACCTCTTATTAAAGTTGTATTGCGAAAGCAATAAGTTGTATTAATTAATTTAATTATGTACATTTCAATAGTCTTATGGACAGAATGGAACCCGCTCGGGGCGGGCGTTCTGTTTGTAGCCGCTTTCCTCTACAAAGCGGGAAAACTCTAGAATCGGCTACGCATGTAGCGCTACGAAAACGATAGTCAATGTGTAAACAGGCCCCACTGTGAAGGCCAAAACACATTTACCCATATTGATTGACCTTATATAATCCACGGGAGTTACGCACACTTTCCGGAACACTGTGAATACTTTGACGACCGGTTTGGCCTAGTGGTGATCGTGACATTCACGAATACGCGTGACTTGATTCGTGTTGTCATATTATTAAAGATTAGATTTGACAAATCTGCCCGTCATCGTGGATGACACGAACTTATATGTGACGCATCGAATTATGATCCTTATATGACAGTTCCTCCAAGTCGCTTTCGGATAAATATTAAAAATAATTGAAGAAATATATTTGTACCGTATTTTATTAGGTACGTAAATGTTACATTTCTAAATAAAACAATGTCTACAAACATTTTACGTGGCAGCTTCTCTTATATAAATTTAAACGATCATTTCAATTCAATTAAATTTATATATTTCGGGTATCTCGGAAACGGCTCTGATAACGATGAAATTTGCTACATGCGGGTTTTCGGGATCGGAAAATCGATCTGCTTAGCTAGAACTTATCTCTGGGAAAACGCGCATTTTTTAGTTTTTATAAGTTTTCCAAGCAAAGCTCGGTCTCCCAGACATATAGAGAAAGCCATGTAACGTAAAATACGGTCCATATTTAGCAAGCAGAAAAAAATCCTTTCCAATTTGATAGCGATTCTTTGATATGGAAGTGACAAAAAGCTCTGTCTCGCAACAAACACGGCCCAATTCGAACAATACTTATAAGATGTCACAGCAGTGTCGACCAATTTGTCTTTCGAGCAACACCGGCTTCCGACACGTCGGAAGGGAGGAGCCCAAGCGATATCTCACCGTATAAATCGTTCTGCCATTTTTTGCGGGGGCAAACGTGCACACAGTCGCTCTTCTCACTCTCTACATAGATAATCCAATCTGTAATGACGACACAAGAACATAGAAAATGACACACGTCAAAGACAAATCTTGCACACCTCGATCTCTTTTTAGGGTTCCGTAGCCAAATGGAAAAAAACGGAACCCTTATAAATTCGTCATGTCCGTCTATCTGTCCGATTATGTCACAACCACTTTTGTGTATGGACGAGTCACAACATGCACCGCCATAGGTACAGTTGTACCTATGCTTCAGCAGAGGGGAAAATGTACGAATGCCGTCTCCCTTACAGATCGGTATCGTATCGTTGTGATATCTTATAAGCATTGTTCGAATTGGGCCGCAGTCTCACATGAATGCCTACATTATTATTTCCTTTGACGTTACATGCAACAAAAGAGATCTCATATTAAAATATTCAAAGGGATCGTGTTGATGTACAGTCAGCATCAAAAGCAGCGGATGAAACAACGTGCCAAAAGTATCTGATATTCCGGATAACTTTTCCAAATGTAGATAATTTTCTAAAATTCGCGTTCAAAAATATATCTTTTACAGTCTAAGTTGTTCTATATTAAAGACAACACTTTTTGTTAAGCTGTTACCTACAGAATGGTAGATACTTATGAAGCATTATTTGATCCGCTACTTTTGATGCTGACTGTACTATGTTGGTAGGAACTCGACTCTTTAGAGTCAAAATTTAAGGAACTGGGTTTACTGCAGGTTTTTTTTATCCCCAGAAGCAAGTACTTATTTGATTTTTTTATTTATAAATCATGTAATTTTTTAAATTGTCAATCAATATAAAGCCTGCTTCATAAGTGACCCTACTTATGAAGCAGGTCCTGGATTCGGAACCCCGTTAGGGTATTTATATGTGTAATGAGAACAGACAGTTGTTCCTGAGTCTTGGATGTTTTCTATGTATTCAAGTATTTGTATGTGTATCGTTGTCTGATTACCCACAACACAAGCCTTCTTGAGCTTACTGTGAGGCGTAGTCATTTTATTTTCATGCCATGCTAACGATACCTTGGAAAGGTGAAACATACTATATAATTTTTTTTAATAAGTAACAAAGGGCAGGGACGGTAACATAGTTGTATGTTTGCACTCCAGGCTTTAAATTCTAAAAATAAAAATTAGTCAAGGGAAAAATATTGAGGCCTATTCGGTGTTTATCATGCTTTAGTAGCTAGTGTAAGTAAAAACGCATTACGAATGTAAAACCCGACCCCCCCCCCCCCCCATTTACAATAACAATATACATAAAAGATATAAACAGAGGACTACTATATCTACCTTAAATCTGAAATAGGCATTGGCTTGAGGCATTGTACCAAGGCTAGCGGCATTTCCTCGTTGTATCGCAATACTGATACGTGGTGGCAACATACAGCCAAATATCAATATCAAAAATTATCAAAATAAGCAGTATAATAAATAAAATATAAATAAATAAATATTATAGGACATTATTACACAAATTGACAAGTCCCACAGTAAGCTCAATAAGGCTTGTGTTGAGGGTACTTAGACAACGATATATATAATATATAAATATTTATAAATACTCAAATACATAGAAAACACCCATGACTCAGGAACAAATATCCATGCTCATCACACGAATAAATGCCCTTACCAGGATTTGAACCCGGGACCATCAGCTTCGTAGGCAGGGTCACTACCCACTAGGCCAAACCGGTCGTCAGTATAAGGAATAGTAAATTCGCAATATCTTTAGAAGCATTTGAATTTACGTATTTATTAACTTGAGCTGTAAATCCTTTACGATTAAAAGATAATATCAGCTTACACGGATTGCAAACGTCTTCGTGGAAATCGCTTAATCTGCCTTTTGTATTAATAAGTTACATGTAATGTTTTATTAATATATAAGTAAAACGCTTTGGAACTATGAAATCCTTTTATTATTTAAATTAAAGGGATCATTCGTTTACAATAAATTAACCTTTTCTTACTGAGGGAAGTGGGGTTCATCATTTTAATTAAGTCTGTATCAATTTCCTTTAAAATTTAAATCTTCTCATTTCTGTCACAAAGTGTACAGGAAAATCCGCTTCATCTTAAATAATATAATATATCTTCTAACATTTCTTCATTTACCTAATATTTGACAAGACGGCAGATTCTTGATCAATTTGTTAACGTTTATGATCTTGTTTTGACACAACATTAGTAAGCTGCAATAGTAAATTCGTAGTATCAGTAAAGTGAATAAACGGGCCATATGTCACATATTTCTGTTTCTTTACGGTCTATTGTGCCTAACTTCACTCCAAGGAATCTGTCTCTGTCCCTTTCTAAGTATAGTAAAACAGCACAATATAGGTACTAATTATATCGTAGAATTGTACGCCCCTCGCGGTTACTTATAGAACTAAAATCGTAACGGTAAATTACCTATTGAAATCTAGCAACTGAGGGCCTACTGCAAACACCGAAATATGCAAATTACGGGAATCTTTATCGTTCAGTGTAATAACTGTTATAAGGGAAAAGAGAAGCATGTCCGCATTTTGAAAACTCCGGTGTTCGCGGTAGGCCCTCTGAATTGTTTTGGCTGTTCCTATGGTATCGGCATTTTGTTAATCGTTTATATCAAAATAATACGGTCTCCTAGTCTAGTTAGTATTGACTTTGCCTACGAAGCAAGAGGTCCCGGGTTCGAACTAAGAGTTATGGATGTTTTATGTGTATTTAAGTATTTATCTATCTATTAATATATGCATTTATTCACATAATTAATTTATACAGAGTAGTGATGTACTGACTATAGGTTTGGCCGACTAGCTGACTAATCGGCGCTCGGATGGTCGATTAGTCGGCCGACTAGTCGGCTAGTCGGCCAAAAACGGTCGATACATCCCTAATACAGAGGTATTATAGGTACAGTAACTGTACAAATACTAAACCAAATGAGTAACTAGCTTAAATCTAAAATAGGCCCTTGTAGCATTGTATCAAGGATGCTGGAGCAATTACTCGTTGTATCGCAATGCTGATACGTTGTGCGAGGAAGCCGCCAGCTCTTCGGTCCCCAGTTACTAGACGCTTCGCAATTTCTGCAAACAACAAACTCTATCTATTATATTATATATATATATCGTGGACTTGTACCCACAACATAAGCCTTACTGAGCTTACAGTGCGACTAAGTTAATGTGTGTAAAAAATATCTCGTTAAAATGACAGTTAAATTTATTTCTTTCTTCATTATATTCCAGGCAGAGCCAACAGAAGAATCCCTTAAACACGGGCTGAGTCACAAATGCGGTGCGCGAGAACCTTCGTCATGTATCGCTATTGAGCTGGTCGGCTACGTCGACCGCATGTTGCGGACGGCCTCCATCCAGCTCAGCGATGACGTCATGATTGTAGATGAGAGGTGAGCAAACTTGTCTTCCAAATTCTTCTTCTTCTATGTCGTTTCGCTCTTGGCAGAGCGGTCGTGGTCACGTTGAAGCGCCCGCATGGGTAGAAGAGGCCTAGAGGCGGAGACAACTCTTGGCACGATCTTTCGCCATCTCTTCCTGTTAGTAGATTGTCTGGCACAGTCAGATACACGGTTTTCGCGGATTCGCTGATTTTATTTGGTCAGTCCAGCGCATAGGTGACCTACCGCGCGATCTGGTTCCCTCCAATCTTCCCTGTACGACCAGCCGATCTATGGAGTCTTTATTTCGCCTAGAAACATGTCCAAAGTACTGCAATATGCGTGACTGTACTACGGCCGATAAACGCTGTGTGATGCCAAGCTCCTGGAGTACGGAAGTCTTCCAAATTACGAAAGTGAAAGTCACGTTGAAGATGAGAAACTAGGATTGAAAGAAATCTTTTCTTTTTAGCTGGATTCTTTATCATGAGCCTATTATGTCTATAATGATGTTAAGTTACATCTGTTTGCGTAGCCAACATGTTTATCGTTTAGGCTCCGTAGCGAACCGCAACTGTCACTCTCGCATCAATATGGAAGAGTAATAGAGTGTACGCTACGGAGCATTATCGATTGGCAAGCGCCCTGGCGAGGCTCTGAAAAGAGAGAGAGAGAGAAAAAGTTATGCTGCTATTACCGAAGAGATCTGCTGGTTCCTTAGTTTGACTTGCGAAATTTCTACTCATCTTAGCATGCAAGTCATTCAGCATGTGGCAGAGACCAGCAGCTTTGATCCAGATTGTTAGGGATCTAAGGCGTGCCAAAAGTACGTACGAAGGTGACAAACACCGCTGTTGTCAAAAGATTTGATCCGCATCCAGGTAGTTGGAGTCAGACCAAGCTAAGTTGGCAATGACTTTGATAGCCCAGCATGTACAACTGTTAATAGTAAACGTCATAATTTCATGGAAGTTTGACTTTTAAAATAACACTTGCCCTATCTGGGCTGTCAGAATCGCTGCCAACTTATCTTGGTCTGACTCTAGTAGTTATCGGTCTAACTTTGTCTCAGGTTTGCCTGCTAACTGTTAGCTAAAATGTGTGCTAGCAAAAATCTCGTTCAAATTCTTGGTTCTCTGCAGGTATATTTTGAATATGATTTCATCCTCCAAAGATGAGACTCAAATAAATTGATACTCTTATTTAATGTTTCCGATGATTTTGAAATCAACAATTAAAAGTTATTAATTCATTTAAAACCCCCGATGAACATTATAGTGAGCTACCAAAAACCAGAAAGCTGTACTCCTAGTGTAAATTTATTCGATAGCGCGACGTGATGTACGCGTTTGCGTTAAGTCTCATCTTGTACGGTATTTTGAGTTTCCAAAACGTCCCGCTTGGCGCGCTGTTTCTAAATCATTACACAAACGAATATTCTCTCGCCATTATATTTTATACCATTCTCCGTTACATTTGTGTGAAAATATAAATCTGGCCAGTAAGTATTATTTTATAAATGAATAAATAAATTAATATTAGACTTTCTTGCAGAAATTGACTAAGCCTCACAGTAAGCTTGAGAAGGCTTGTGTTGTCGGTACTCAGACAACGATAAATATAAAATATAAATAGTTACTTAAATAAATAAAAAACACCACGACTCAGGAACAAATATCCGTGCTCATCACTCGAATAAATGCCCTTACCGGGATTCGAACCCAGGACCACTGGCTTCATAGGCAGGGTTACGCACTAGGCCAGACCGGACCCTGTTCCGAAAGTTTACTTCACTTATCATTTATGTAGTTGGGTACAAAAACGCTTTTTCACCCTAAACTTACTTTTTTTGGATTAGGAAGAAGGTAAACAGTGTTGACGAGTCTTTTCATTGAAAATTATTAGTTTTTAAACGCTTTTAAACAATTAGTTTGTAGCGCTAAACGCGCGTTTATATTGTTTATTAAAATAATAATAATAGTTTATATTGCTTACGAAGCGCTGGCCTAGCGGTAAGAGCGTGTGACTTGCAATCCGAAGGTCACTGTTTCAAACCCCGGCTCGTACCAATAAGTTTTTCGGAACTTACGTACGAAATATCATTTGATATTTTACTAGTCGCTTTTCGGTGAAAGTACGTACGGTTCGGTGAAAGATATTTTACTAGTCGCTTTTCGGTGAAAGTACGTACGGTTCGGTGAAAGATATTTTACTAGTCGCTTTTCATTGTAAGTAAATTTTGAGCAAAGATTATTTATTTACTTACTTATATGATCATTAGGTACAACACCCATTGTTCAACACTAAGTAGAACAGCATTCTATTTGTTCCCCGTTAATGAACCCTTACGCTACGAGACCTTTGTGTGGGAGCATCAATCTTGTCAGGAAAACGTCATAAATATATGTACAAATTTTCATCTTATTACAAAGGAATAAAGTAAAAGATAGAATACATATTATTGACGTAGACGGTACATAATACCGGCGAACTGGGTTATCGCTGATCGAGAGTAGGAGTCTATTGAGAACCGTAACACACACACCCACACCCTTCTAATTACATACACAACAAAATAATCCCAATTTTAGACTCTGTTAACTAGAGTGCGTGTTAATTAGAAACAATAGCTCATAACTTCAGATCATTTAATTTGACAGTACCTGGGCGACCGAGCTTTGCTCGGTTATAACTATTTATTGTAATATGGTGGTGTATAGGTTATAATCTTAACGACATTTTTTTACTAAATTAAACTTGTCTAAAACAATAAAAATTCAAACATTATATATAAACTTGAACATATAAAAAAAAAAAACAAAAGTTAGTCACCCGGGCGAGATTCGACCCCGTAACACTCGTTTAGCAGTCCGCGTCTTAACCCGCTGGACCAGACGGACAGTGGCCGGCAACACGAAATTAGCGACCATATTCTGCGTCGAAATAAAAACGCATGAAAACTCGAAAACACGCGTTTTCCCAAACATAAGACTAATCTAGATCGATTGTATACCCCCAAAAACCCCCACATACCAAATTTCAGCGAAATCGTTAGAGCCGTTTCCGAGATCCCGGAAATATTGTATATACATATATATATACAAGAATTGCTCGTTTAAAGGTATAAGATAACCACTGACTGATGAAGAAATAAACAAAATAAAAGAAAAAGAAATATTTCTTATGAAACTAGCCATAATTTCATTTGGTATTAACCAATAATTTTACATTAACCCAAACAATGTATAGTTTTTAATTTAATCATTTATTTCGGCTATCCGCAGACTTTCACTGTATTATGTATATAGGTAAATTAAGTCACTATTAAGTTATTATTTTAATTATAGTTAAATTTAGTATAATACATTACTAAAATCCTACTCTAAATACATTTGCATGCTGTATGAAGACAGCTGGAAAAGGTGGAACTATATCTAACATAATATTAAGACATGTAACTAACCCTTTTTCTGCAAATAAATATATCTTATCTTATCTTATCTTATCGGATAACAAGACCCATACATGCAATTTAAAAAAAAATGTCTTAAAATTAATCAATCTTATGTCAACAATTTTATTATTCATGTCAAAACAAAGTACGGGGATAAAATAACTAACCACTTACATGATTCCAGCAACTAAGGTTTCAACATTTCGCACCTCTAAAATGATCGTCGCAACTCGAGTTGCGAACGGAGTGTATGCGGTTTTTTATTTCTTATCTGTGAAGGGCTGCACAGATATGGTGTAAACAATTATTAAAACACAGAATACCAACGTGACAATATTTAAAAAATGTTTCAATCACATAGACATAACCACAGTATTTTTTATCTATGTCACTTTGCAAGTTGTTCGGAAAAGTGCGTGTGTTAAAAGTTGCTGCGTGTTTTAAAATGCCGTAAGTATTCAAATTTACATATTTCTGTTAGTATTATATATTAAATTACTTCGCGTTTATTGGTCTATTAGATTAAAACTATATTTTAGACCTACTTAATATTGATGACCATAAAATCTCACTTCAAACCAATAACTCTGTAGATTTTTGGCGTGTTTCCTATTTTAATGCCCTAGATTTCTATGATTACCAAATATATCTTGAGCAACCTATAGTCATTAAATAGTTCGATTATTAAATTACATTAATAAACAATAAAATGCATTAAATCACTGTGTATTATCCAGGATTAGCGAACAAACCATGTGACGGAAAATTGTAAGTATAAACACAGCAACACTGGTTGCTTAAAGCATTTCTGTACATCGTAAGGCATGTGGTACACTAGACGTTGCATACGCGTTTTGGGGTGTTTGTTACTACTTATTTATAATTTCTATTTACTAATATTTCTTTGCTATATTGCCCGGATCCTGGGGTAGCTTGCCGTTTTTCGTCTGGCAGGGAATGTGTTAAAAGTTCCTATTTCTGTTGAACATCTGCACCGCGCGACTGTTGTGTCTCCTACCTAAATAGGTAGCCATCTTTGTTTTTGACATGGCGCAGGTCAGTTTGTTTGTTTATTTACGTTTGTAATCAGTATAATTTCATGTGTTAATAGTTACTATTTGCTTATTGTGCTGAATTTGTTGTAAAGTGTATATATTACACGTGTTAGTGTAGTTATAAGTTAGTTCGGTTGTTGGTGATCGGCCGTTTTAAAAACACCAAAGTTTAGTAGGTATGTAAATACTCTTTTGTTATTTTAAGTTATAAAGCCACTATCATTGTGATAATTACATAAATTATGTATTTTATTTCAAGGTAATTAGTGTCTTAAACGGTTTTTTACTATATTTTTGTACTTCAGTGTCTAAATTAGCCACAAAAAAATCACGAACATAGCACATAGTTACACGCCAGGTGGAGCAATTCGAAAGTTCCTTATCAGAATTTGAATCAGTTTTACTCTGCAATTTTATAGGTGAGCTATCAAGGTTTTTAGTATCAATTAAAAGCTTATTAAGCCTTCTTTAAATTGAATACAAAAAAAAGATATGTTATCGATTTAGATTTTTTATTAAAAATAGTTTTCTACTATAACTCGGAAATTATTCCTTTGGGTAAACTTCGTGAATTTTTAATAATTATTTTTATTATAACAGCAAATAGCTAAAGTAAGAAAATAACTTTCTTTGTTTCTTTACCATTATAAAACCGAAAGAATTATTCCAAATGCTTAAGCAGAAGCAAAGTTATCGATTTTTGAAGATATCACGACACTGTGCCGTCGTATCTGCGAAATGGCAGAGCAATTCAGGGCACCTTTCGTTAAAATCGGAATCATGTGAGTGGTTAAGTAAGAGTATCTCAAAGTTTATTTGCGTTATAGAATTGCTAACACTACTAACGGCAAAATTTTGTATAAAAAAATGTAGATAAGCAGCTTGAATTTATATCAAGAATAAAAATATTTTGCATGGTTGATTTAACAAATGTAGGAATTATTTAGTAGGAATGGAATATCCAACGGGTTATCCTTTTACAGAATAACATTTTAAACTTAAAATATCAATACCACAAAATTGCGTATGCTGCGATAATATCGCAATTTTCGTAATTCATATCAATCATGTAATTTCGCTGGCCCAATAGGTATTACAGGGTTCTATGGCTCACTTTTACCGAACTGAAATTTGAACATTGTCATAGTGACATTGAGTCGAATTTCAACTATCTTGAAAATGTAACATATAACCCTTTAATATTGGGCCAGCGATTTTTAACTGCGAAGTGCGAACGCGAGCTGAATTTAAATTTTAATATGAAACGAAAGGTTATAGTTATAACTTTACAACATTACAGTGGAATAATTTGCTTTTTTAAATGCTACCATCAGGAATCAATACAATACAATACTAATCCTCTTTATTGCACAATCTCAGAACAAATGTACATGGAAACACATATAATACAATCAATGCACTTTTCTTAATGTAAATTGTTTCTAATATACATTTTATAACCAAAATATAACTTCTAAGTAGGTACTTTCGATCTATACCTACTGTAAGTAATACAAAATTTAAATATCTTGTAAAGAGAATGCCTATTTCTAGATGGACCGATTTTTATTTTTTATCGATTTATTATCCAAATCTACGGATAAAATTTGTATGGTTTGAAGAGATGAGCGGAAAAAATAGGAAAACCCATTTAGGGACAAATAGGTACATTTACTTGTCTTTACTACTTTCTCTTGAGTTACATAAACACCATATTTTTTCATAACTCAGTGGAAGATTTTTTAGGATATACGGTGAAATTGAGCTTATCATGCATATAATAGGGAAGTCTATCGATCCACCAAATTTTATCAAACACTGACAAACAACAAATCGCCAAGAAAGTAAAAATCAGCTCAAAGAGCAATACCTCCTTCGGCAGTCAGTCAAGAAAATGATGGATCCATTTGAATCTTACGACCCAAATGTTCGAACATAATATATTCGAGTATGTAAGATGTTACATTACCCTTAATTATTCACATATCTACCTGGAAACCCTTGTACACGAATACAAAACCGGACAAGTTATAATACCCTATTTCAAGGAAGGGATTCCTAACTCGCTACGTTGATTTCTATTTCACTGTGACCCTTAGAGTATCACACAATTGCTTGCCAAGTCGATCGCTTTCAAGAAACAGTCCAGGAGAGGGGACGGCTGTTTATTCATACAAAAGTTGTCCTTATTGTTCTATCTGGATATTGGTATTATGGCACATTTTTACATAATGTTAACCATAGCTAACGTATGCTTCACAAGCACCTTCTGAGTGCAGCACAAGTAAGTTAGTCCTCCTCCGCGCATATCATAGTTTTTATAATATGTATGTATATTGATATTATATGTTATATTTATGTAGGTATATATATATATATATATATATATATATATATATATATATATATATATATATATATTTATTGGTATTTATATAGCAATATGTCTATATGTAGTACCTAATATCATTTTTTGTAACATTGTAAATAATGTTATTAAAGTCCAAAATTCTAAATAGTTTTTTAAAATTACTTTTATAGTTGTCATTTCTTTTGAATTATTTTTCTCACTGCACCCACACTCGAGAATTTCTGTTTTGCCCTATGGTTGACTGGTAGAGAATGCCTTAAGGCATTAGTCCGCCATTTGTACTTATTTTTTATTCTGCAATAAAGTTTAAATAAATAAATAGCGTAGGGGCCTACGTTGGAATTTCATCGATTTTCTAATTATTGTAAAAATTAGGAGCGAGAAACAGATATCATACAATTTTCTAAATGCTCCTAGCTATTATACCTAGTAATTAAAGATTCGAAAATAATCAAACGTAAGGGTATAGCTGTGGTGGATATAAACCAAATTGTGTCAAAATATTTTCAATAAAGTTTATATCCGGAGAGGAAAATGAGGACTATGTTTGTATGAAAAGAAGATTTTGCGCGGGTCTTCTACTTTTTTCTTAATATAGGTAAAAAAGCGCTGGTGGCCTAGCGGTAAGAGCGTGCGACTTGCAATCCGGAGGTCGCGGGTTCAAACCCCGGCTCGTACCCATGAGTTTTTCGGAACTTAAGTACGAAATATCATTTGATATTTACCAGTCGCTTTTTGGTGAAGGAAAACATCGTGAGGAAACCGGACTAATCCTAACAAGGCCTAGTTTACCCTCTGGGTTGGAAGGTCAAATGGCAGTCGCTTTCGTAAAAATTAGTGCCTACGCCAAATCTTGGGATTAGTTGTCAAGCGGACCCCAGACTCCCATGAGCCGTGGCAAAATGCCGGGACAACGCGAGGAAGAAGATAGCGTTCGGATCCATACTGCACCAGCGTTATTGCTGGAGCATTGTGGCGCAATTTGGCTATCGCAATGTCAAAAATCAATCGGCAGTAATATCACGACTCAACACAGCAACAGTAATGCTTCCGAATGAATTGATGCAGTAATCGTCGAAAAGGTAATTTTAAATTCTTTTATATTAATTTGTTCTCTTCGCCAGCGTAGAACTGGTTAAGAACTTGTAATCTTAATTTTACCGCATTGGATTAAATTGCAAAAAAGTTTTTCGTCATAGTTTTACGACAAAGAAAATTTGTTTGAAATTTCAAATTCCTACGTTCAATGATTTAGGTGATGCAATATTTGTCAACATTTATGTAACGGAAGGGAACTATTTACAGTGGGAGACACTAGAGAGTTCGGGCATTCTCGGCTCTGTTTGGTTCAGCATTGCTTTGAGCAATTATGGATAGTGCCATACAATAGAAAGAGAGCATGATTTGTCCCTGAATCGCTGTCAAACTTCGGTTTTGTAAGAAGTGTCATTTCGGTATTTTTATTTATAATGTGCTGTTTATATGGAAGACGCGTGCGTCTCATTGGAATTTTCTAGTTTAAGAAACATTGGTATCTCCTTAAGTATTTGACTTACCTCAGCATTCATGGAATTAATTGAGAATTCAGTTTTATGGTTGCTGACGTACAATTTGAACGTCGCTTTGTAGTTTTGTCAAGCATTCTTGACGGAGTAACTTTGTTTAGACTTTCCAAGTTACAGTGTGGAAAATGTTCTAGGTAATTTACTCGGATACCGAAAATATTTCACAAAAATACTTATTCCAGTGTGGCTATCAATATAAATGAAGCCCAATCCGCCTGGCATCGGTTAGCTCGTTGGGTGGATGACATTCGGAAGATTGCGTGTCACTTCAGGATGAGATTAGCTCAGGACGGGGACAAGTGGCGTATAAATACTAAAAGAGAGGCTTATGCTCAGCAGTGGTCGGTAAAGGGTTGATATGATGATGATGATAATGATAACGATGATGATGATGATGATGAAGTATCGATACGAACTGTCCAAGTTGACATGCTCATAAGAGAAAAATAAACACAGACTTATTTAACGATATCTTTCCTTCTGCGTTAACAGGATGCTACTAAATTATACTCAAATTCAGAATTCATGGTAACCAAGACCATATTTCTCACTTATTTTATATTAAGACCGAGTGTGTATTAAAACTTTCAGTTACACTTTACGAAGTACGTGCCAGTCATTTCTCAAATGTTTTCCCTTAACATCTTATTTATTACCATCACGTCAACCAAAAATCAACCGTATTTGTTTACTGTTAAAGATTAAACTTCATCCCTCAAAACTCAAATTTAGGAGTTTTTGAAGAGTGATACAAGCGCAATTTATTTTCGGCTTCGTTAAAAGTTTAGCATTTTTTCACCAAATTATAACTGTTAGGCTTGATTAATGGTTTTCGTGCAATGAAAAACATTACTTGCGAGAACGTCAAGGGTTTAGTTAATTTGATTTTAGGTAACCATTATTACCTATAGCTGCGGATAGTTGAAAAGTGCTTGTTTAGTCTAACTACTTCGCTCTAATTACAATTGCGGCAGTTCACAAGTTAATATTAGTTTTACAGCTATCTTATTTCGGCATTTTGAAATTGCCAATTGCATTTTGAAATGATGAATTGATTGAATAGTTTTCACAAGTATGGAATTTCAAAACTTTTGTTAATCATTAATTGTTTCTGTGATCCAGATAGTGTAAGTTTTAATACATTTGATTGGTTTCATACGTTCGTCGACTTCGTCGTTCGTTTAAACGCCTGTTAATAATATCAGTCAAGCGCAAAATTTCAGAAATACTATTTACATCTATAAACATTGGTTTCAATTCCATCACGCCGGAAATTAGCATCAATTGTTGAACTTCCAAATTACTTCAACTTCATGAGCCTACACTGATCAGTGATAAACTTTGAAATAAATTCATACAAATTAATTAAAATGTATTGAATTAACAATCTTAATTTTATTTTCCAGCAACGGAGCAGCAGCTGAAGCGCCAGTAAAGTCCGAGACCCTGGCCCGCGCCGGCTCCTCCCTGGAAGACCAGGCGCAGCAGCTTATCATGGACAAGCTGTGGAACTTCGCTACCACGCGGTCCCTCCGGTACAGGCTGCTGGAGAACGCGGACCTCGTCGTGTCCGGGGCTCAGGAGAAGGACGGCAGCTTTGGAGTCGGTAAGTTGACTTCAATCAACCGATCTTCGAACTCAAGGCCTGAACAAAGTGCCAAAAGGATAGGCCACCTTTTTACGACCGAGCATCATTTAATATGATCGTTATCATCAAGTTACAAAGAAACTGTAGCAATCCAATGAAGCTGTGGATGTGTCCAAACTCATCGCAAGAACGGGAAAATACCTAAGGTTTGTGAAAACAGAAAGGCTCTTAATATGGTGAATTGAGAATGTACCAATACGAGTATGGCATATAGTCGAGAAATTAGTACCGGTTCCGCCGTGGCGAGGTGGCTAGGGGTTCACGGCGTTAGCCTGGATAGATAAAGGCGCCGGATAGAATCCGGTCTTCACCACTAGAGGGCTTCGTCACTTTTTTTTAATGAATGAATGAATGATCTTTATTTCAGGCAACTAGTCACACATAGATAAATACCTTAAGACTGACATAAATATAATAACAATATATTTTAAAATTAAATACTACAAATCGCTATGGTTACAATGCATTACGCAACTTCGCAGTGTCAGGGAGCCGCCCGTGGAACGGCCGAAACTTGACATCCTTCGGTCAAAACTCTTCCTTGTTGAAAGTCGCTATTTCATATATTTTAATACATGACATCTATTCCAGTTTATAATTTAATTTATTATGTAGTGTAACTACTTAAAACGCTTAAAGCAAATTATTTGATAAAAATAAATTGATTTGTTCCCAAAGTTGTATAAACAAAAATATTTATTTATTTATTTTTGTCCATAATAGACATGTAGGTACTAATATAAAATAGATTTAGAATCCCTACAACAAGTATCTCTTCTCATTCATTTATTTCCACTCCTTTCGATTTCCAATGAACTGGAAATTTCATTATCAGAGTAAAATTACTGAAGCCATAAATTAACCAATTTCGATGGGTGAAACTTGACTCGCATATTTCGGTCTTCACTATCATCTCAACTTCGAAACGTTTGTATAATATCCATTTCATTCTAAATGTACCGCGTATTTGATTATAGGAATTTAATTTAAACTCATTTCATTTTTTTTTGGTTCATTGTGTTTAGGTGTTATATGGCTTCATAAAACCATATTCATTTCTATAGTCTAATTTCAAAGTAAAAGACCCCACAGCAAACATGGGGAAAAAGCAAAATCTCATGACAATTTAGTATGATGTAGATTTAAGTATCCTGATTATTTTTTTATAAGGACACAAATTTCTCAGAAGTATACTTGCTGTTTGCTGCGGGGTCCTTCAGGATTTTGAGAGTAAAATGATCGAAAAAGACTCGATTGCTCGTGCATTCACCTAGAAGTATCATTGTATTTGATCTAGAAGAAGATATATCTAATCATTTTTATTTGTATCTTATTTGGGTGTTAACCCAGCGTACTCATTTTTGCGATCAACCTATTCTGCGATCTATTATGAACTTTACAAAGTAACTAAAAGTTTTAAATTCTAAAACGAAACAACTGCTTCTGGGTCTCAGGAGGATAAATATACAATGTTTAGGCTGTACGAAGAATAACGTTCTTCACAGTTCGAAACTGTTGTTGTGCCTAGGGATTGAAGTATAGCGAAAGTTGACTAGAAGTTGCATTTAAAGCATCTTACATTTCAAATTTCTATTAAAGTTACAGTCAAAGAATTTCAAACAATAGGGTTGTTTCCAATTTATTGAAACGCTTGTATTACGTTCTATATTAACTAAAAGTTGCCCTAAAATTCAACTTTTATACTAAAAATATGTTAAATTAACAAAATATATTTTGACAGATGCTTTCGCGCCCAAAACGCTCTTTGGAAATTGTGTGACGTCACAGTTTACGGTTTGACATACACACGTAGAAGATACGAACTGTCAACTAACATTTGTCATTTGTTGTTTATCGCCTAACTGTCAACAGTGTCAATCCGAGAGTTGTGATGTCATCAGAATCTTCAATGACATTTCGAGTTTGGTTACGTGACGTGTGCCAAAAGATATTTTAAATTCAATAGTTACAAAAATATGGTCATTACAGGTCCCCTAAAAGTAGTTTAACATGTTCTTATAATCCAAAAGAATTTATTGGGATACAATTCTGCCCTAAGATTTGTAGATGGAAACAACCCTATTGTCACACGGCCAAGGCCCCATATAGTACAGAATTCAAAACCCTTCTCCATAATATCGTCCACACTTGGACTTAGTGTTGCCAACCGTCAGAACTTTCCCTTGTCACATGTCAGGATTTTTTGTCTTTTGTTAGGATTTTGGAGGACTTGACGAGTGTAGCGAGCGAAGCTGAAAATGAAGAAAAAAGCTAGCTAAAGTGTCCATCCAGACAGATAGAGATGCAGAGGAAAGGGAAGGTGGTGAATTATTTATGATATACACCAATAACTAGCTGAGATTCCAAAGATTCGTACAAATACATGTATAGTGATGACGCTTGCGTTTTAGGTATATTGTGATGATGAGAGAATTATCACAACAATTTACTAACACATTAATTTCTGTTATTTCCAGGAGTAGCCCTAAAATCCCCAAAGGTCTTCGAGAGCGGCCGCAGCCGTAACAAGAACATGGGTCCGTTCCTCGCCGCGGCAGCCATGAAGTTCGGTCTGCTTGGTGCTCTGACCTTCAAGGGCCTGACTCTGATGGTCGGGAAGGCTCTCCTCATCTCGAAGATTGCGTTGCTGCTGGCTACTATCATTGGGCTCAAGAAACTGTTCTCTCCTCAGGTGATAAGATATAACTAGATTCATAAAGTAAGGACCCTAAGCCCGATGGATTTCATACCTGTTCCTTTCTCTAACACACGCCCATAGTTATATATCTGTCCCGCTCGCACGTTAATTAATTATGCGCGTGTGATAGAGATAGAAACAGGCGGGTCAATGTTCGAAATTCTTCGAGCTTAGCAACCTTACTTTACCAATATGATTTTTAATTATGATCCCTAGATGGGATGGTCCACTGACTAATCTTGAGCTTTTTGCTTTTCTTTGCATAACAACTTCCCAATATTTTCCACTTCGCATATTTCAGTGCAGTATCAGCTTTGTTTGGATAACTTATAACAACAAACATCGTTAATCTTTCATTAACTTTACTGGCACTCTGTTGATATCCATCTACTTACATCTTTATTACACTGCCATCGTAAATTCAGAGTTCTTGAACTCCTTATTCACCGTTATATATTATTCATAATATATTTTATGAACAGACAGTATTATCACTTGATAATATTTCTACTCACTACTATTTAACTAATTGCAACAGCTATCAAAAACAAGTGGGTGGTTACTGCATCTTTAATATTGGCGTCTAAAACATGTTGGCATGTCGTTAACGATTCAAACATTCAAGTAGTGAAAACCATTTTCAAAAATAAAGTACAAGATACTTCACAGCTAATTTAATATTACACAAAATTTCGATAGCTGATTTGTTATTTTAAAACCAACCAATTTAAAGCCATAGAGAAATAATTAAGCTTAAAATGCTCACTCTAGCCATAAATAAAAACCCATTTGTGGAAATTCTTTTATTTAGATACTTTAAGTAAAAGATTTTAAGCAAGTTTAAAAGCTATTAATGATAAACATTACCTTACTCGTATCTCCCATACAACATATTTTTATAAGCAAGGATTGCCATGTATGAAATGAAAACTCTAAGTTTACTTATTTTTCTCTGGTCATTTCAAACGTTATCCTTCAAATATAGCACTCACATATTTACTGTCTCCTTGAGATCCCAATCCAACGAGAGGGATTTTGTAATTCGAACAGTTATTCATCGATAAACCATATTAACGTAATAATAGTTATTTAAAGCATCTTATGCATGGTTATGAGTTATGAGTAAATTATAAGTCGTGAAAATCTCTCCACGTACACCGTACGTGCTTGAATATTGGATATCGAAGTAAGGCGATATGATCGTGTAATTATATTAAATATTGAATATAATTCTTGGATAGCAGATGTTATATCCGAGCTAAGTGTTAGACGAGAATATTTACAGTTTCTATATCTAATTCAAATCTTCTTGCACAGGTTTTAGTATAACATACTTTCGTATTTTACTCGTCCGACTTAATAACATTTACGTAGTTACCCTTTACCTTTTCCAAGTGCATATACTCGTACATAATATTAAATAAAACCCTTTACCCGTCAACGTTCAGGTCATACTGAGTACCTGGTACTATGGGACCAACCGCGAAATAACGAAATAAAAGTTGGCTATTTCGTGCATTTTGGCTATATACTAGTCTGGCGTTGAAATTTTCTATGGAGGAGTAAATTTTTTTTTCGCCATTTCGGGGTCGGCACCATAATAAAGTTGCTCAGTACTACCTAAATATTAACGGGTATGAGTAAATGGTTTTGGTTAATATACATACTGTATAAGCAAGTATATAAGTAGTACGTTTCACGGTTTTGTTACTTATATATATAGAATATGGACGTTGTCTAGCATGAGCCTTAATGTTTTGTTACTTACACCGACAAGAAACGGTATTTTATATAACTTATATAAGCAAGCTAGTTTTTCATTCCGTAGACATTGTAGATGCCTAAAACATAATTTATTTTTACAGGAGCGTACCCTGGGGATAATCTGACTTCTTATTGGAATTCGATGTTATTTGTTCTGTATCAATGGGCAAATAACAGAACCAATTTATTTTATTCACAAAAGAGGCTTTATTTGGAATTGTCTAAAAAGAACCTTTCATCTATATATAATTGCGTGTGTCCTGACTGATTGACTGACTGATTCATCAACTCAGAGCCGAAACGACCAGAGTTTTGTTGGTACACACTAGGTCGCATATATATATTATATAAAGTGTACAGTCAGCATCAAAAGTAGCGGATCAAATAAGGTTTCATAAGTATCTACCATTCTGTAACAGCTTAACAAAAAGTGATGTCTTTAATATAGAGCAACAAAGACTGTAAAAGATATACTTTCGAGCGTGAATTTTAGAAATTTATCTATATTTGGAAAAGTTATCCGGAATATCAGATACTTTTGGCGCGTTGTTTCATCCGTTACTTTTGATGCTGACTGTACAAGAAATAAGAAGCGATTTTTAAAAATTCTGCCCCAAATGGGGTTGAAAGTTTGTATGGCGTTCAAGTTTTATTTTAAGCTTGGAACTTGAAACTACATGAAAAGGTATTAAATTTAATCAGAAGAAAAGTAATTTCTGTGTGTTTGGAAATTCATCCCCTAAGGGGGTCAAAAAGGGGATGAACGTTTGTATGGGGAAAAAAGGAACTTCAAACGTTATGAAAAGGTATTATATTAAAATAGAAGAAAAGTAATATCAGCTTAAAAAAAATATTCCTTAATAGGGCTAAAAAGGAGTTGAAACAGCTTAGTGCTTTTAAATATTCAGCCTTTAGTAGGGTTAAAAAGGGGTTGAAAGTGTGTGTTCAGGAAATAAATCTACACGGACGAAGTCGTGGGCAACAGCTAGTTTATTAGTATTTGTTTGAAGTATAGTTCTAGTTTAGCTGCAAACTATAATACAGTTGATTTTATATAATAATATATAATGTATTTCGTTCGGTCCTATGTAAAATTATTTGTTTGTTTTAATGAGGTTGTAACTTTTCTTAAACAAATGTGGCTTTATTAACCGCCCAAAGCTAAATTGTCTTTTTATATTTCGAGTAACTATTTCTAATTTATGTTGTTCGATATCGAAATTATATTTTAAACTTTGTCAAAGTTTGTCATAATATAAGTCTGTTTTTAGGGTTCCGGACCTCAAAAGAAAAAAAAAGCGGAACCCTTCTTATATGATCAGTTTGTTGTCCGTCCGTCCGTCAGTCTGTCTGTCTGTCTGTCAAGAATGTTAAGACTCTTTGTCTCGGGAACTCGTGGAGGTATCGAGTTGAAATTAAAACCATATACCTACTCAGATCTAATGTCCCTTGAAGCTGTGAAAAAATCAACATTCTAAGTTTACGTTACGACACTCTCAAGGGAATTAAAATGTATTATTAGGTTACTTCCCGTTTATCTAGAACTATAAAATTTGGCTTGCCAAATACAATATTACTTGTAATATCGTTCTCCACTACAAGTACAGGGAAAAAATTCAAACTATACATTTGTAAAACATAAAAAAAAGAAAATTTGTACGGAACTCTCGGTGGGCGAGTCCGAATGGCACTTTTTTTTTATATTGGTGCAGAAAAATCTACATTCAAAATGTCATTAGCCAAAGATACGAAAGTATTTTGTCCAAGCTAGAAGTGACACGCTTAGCGCTCGATCGGTCAACAAGACATACATTTATTTATCTTAGATCCTGTTTCACAATGTCCAAGTAAAGTATTGTATAGCTAATTAACAAATAAGTTAACTGCCAGATAAAACTTCATACAAAACTCAGCACTTTATCTCCCAGTTAAGCTTATTTTAAGATTGTGAAACTCCAACGATGACTTTATTCGTCAGATAGCAAGTAGCTTATTTAGCACTTAACTTGGACATTGTGAAACAGGCCCCCAGAATGGTGAATGAATGGAAATGGAAGTAAGAAAGATGTAATACCAACAAAACAGTTTCGTAATTTATTTATTCTTTTCCCTTTTTGCTCATATTTCAGACTAAACGTCGCGATAGTTAAATTAATGTTTTCGTTTAGCTAGATACTCTTAGATATTTCAGGTAAAATTGTCAAGAAGGATGACCGAGTAATTTATCTGGCAGCAGTTAATTTGTTACAGCAGTAATCTTTATAGATCGCGAGCCAGGAACAGATTTCCATGACCAATCGCCTCCCGGGCGAAACCTCGTATAATCCACCAACGGCGCAGCAGCTGACGTCCACGAGGGTTACTCATACATAGCCGTTAACCAACCCTCGTGGACGTCAGCTGCCGCGCCGTTGGTGGATTGAGGAATGGCAACCACCGACACTTTGTCAAATTAGTTCAGATGCTATTGTTAATTTAAAAAATCGTCAGCCGGTTGTATCGCGGTGGTAAGAACGTGAGCTGGTCGCATGGAAATGTAAAAATAAGCGCTTAACCTTTTAATTATAGTAAAACAAAATCATGAAACTTTGCATGTAGCATGGCATCAGGCGTTTTACGCAATTACACATTACGCATACTTTAACTGGTAAGGCGCGTATTTTTTACGTGTTCATGTGAATAGCTGACGGTCTTTGCACCGCGATACAACCGGCTGACGGTTTTCTTAATTTAAAACAGCATCTAAACTATCATCAATAATATAACCTTATAAACAATTAATAATGTAAAAGTCTAAAATATGACTAAATTAAATCTAAAATAAAACTAAAATAAATCTAAAAATGGCCCCTGCGAAACTACTATCAACTCATGTCATACAATATCAATAGGGATGACTGAAAAATATTATTTTTACTGGCTGACTATTTTTTCATTAATGATAGCATCTGAACTATCATCTGACAAAGTATCAGCCGGGAGGCGATGACTGACGAAATATGCTCCTGGCCCGTAGTCTATAAAGAATATTAAGATATTTTGTAGCTATTTAATATCAGACTGACATTCTAGGTAGTAAAGATTCTTATAAAAATATTAGCAAAAATGTTGGAAGTTTTTGTAATCAACGGCATTAGGTACGGTCACGTCTGAAAATATCGATACGAAAAAAGTGCCATAAATATGTATACACGACTTTATTGCCCATATATTAAGATAGTGTATACATATTTTTGGCACATTTTTCGTACCGATATTTTCAGACGTCACTGAAAATAGTGTTCATTGCTCACTTCGATACAGATATGTCTTACTTTGCATAATTCAACAGATACAGTAATGATCGAGTATTTTTTTTTTCTATTTTTCTGCGTGTATTTAGATTTGAATTTATTTTCGCTTGAAACTACAATTTAAGCTTTTCGTCGATCAAACAAAATGTTTATGGCCTTTTTGTATCATTTTGATGACAGCATAGGTATTTGAGTTAAAAGTATGAAATTATCAATGAAGAAATCGGGTACCTATACCAGGGGTCCGACAGTGCTCCTTTCGGGCATTCTCGGCTCCGTTCGGCTGAGCATTGCTACGAGCAATTAAGTATTAGGGTTGGAACAAAATGACGTTCCTTTGCATGCATAATCACATATAAGATAATAAAGACATGAATTTTGATAACCCTATACAGCCGAAAGGGATAGCCATACATTAGAATGGGACAGCATGATTCGGCCTTGAATCGCTGTCAAACTGGTTTTGAAGGAAGTGTCACTGCTACGGCGTTGATACTGTCGGCGTATTTTATAATTTACTTGATATAGGTACTGGGTTTACCAAAGCTTTAGCTCGGTGCGGCATTGGGTCAAAATTCTTTTCGTTGATCGTGATGGAGTGGAGCTTTTTGGATAAAATTTAGATTTTAACCTTTTTCAAGTAAAATGTAGTCTACATGTAGAAAGCGATGCAACAGCACTAGATTTTTTTATTTATTTAATAGAAGACAAAATTACAAGCGTGACAGAGTGGTCACAAACAAGACAACGAAATTAATTTTGCTACCGCGATTATGACCTTCAATCCGTCACTTATTTCATTAAAATGATAGATACAGCGCGTTAAGGCTGCAGCAGTAACGCACATATATTTTCCAATCGAATGATTTAAGGATGACTCCCGCTAGAACAGTCCAGGTCTGGGCCGAGGCGTTCAATGCAACGATTTCTATGTCGGGTGACCGGTGATCACGTGATGCTTTCTATAGAAGAAAATAAAGTGTCGAACGCCTCAGCCGAAGCCGGTTATAGACGGTTATAGCGTGAGTGAGTTAAGCTGCCATCAAAATGAAAAAAATACCGTCATAAAATAATTTATTAGTTTTTAAGGAAATAAAAGTTCGAATACTTTCCAGGCTATCATCAAAAAGGACTAAGTCACGGTGGTGCATAAGACCTGATGGAGGCGGAGAACGGAGCTTACCTCAACCCTGTCAAAATACCAAAAATAATATGGGAATACACATCGAACAGTAACAGTCTGTATATATACAGAAAAAAACTGATAAAACATCAAAACAAAACAGTAATGTGAGAATTTTTCCCTTTGACCGTCGAATACGTCAATTGACACGCGAGGCTACCCAATATCAAGCTTCGTGCATGTCGACAAGATTCACGATAACGCGCCGTGCATTCCAGCAAGGTTCACGGTAACGCGCCGTGCATTCCAGCAAGGCTCACGGTAACGCGCCGTGCATTTCAGCAAGGCTCACAGTAACGCGCCGTGCATTCCAGCAAAGTTCACGATAACGCTCCGCGCTTAATAGTGGTTGGCGCGTGGCGTTCAAAGGGTTACAGCTACAGATAAAGTCACCTTACTTAACTAATAATCGAATTAGAATAAAAAAAAATAAAAAAAAACCTAAGTTAGTACAGTTACAAACGAAATCCAAGATGTTATGTTCGATATGTATTTTGAAAACTCGATAATTATATTTAAGTACACAATTATATAAATGTAAATAACACTAATTTATTAAACTGTACTAACTTGTACAAGAGCTTATTTCGCATTTATGAAACAAACTAGGTATTTTCTTATATTAATAATTTATTAATAATGTACTAACAATTATTTATTATATATTGAATTAAATGAATTGATTGCTAATGTATGCTTCATTTACATACAAAACCTTACTAATTCCTAACATACCTATATACTTACAGCTTGAATAATCCTACCATAAAGCGATAGATTACATAGTATGTGTTATTAAACAGATATGCCACTCTAAAATAACATTTTTCTTTTGTAGCCGTCTCCGCTCAAGCGACATACTAATATGCCTCATTGTAATCAATATCATATATAATATGTATTGCAGAACCTCGTGCTGTCCAATATACATAACATTGTGTATATATGTATTGTACATTCCGTGTTTCGATAGAATTATAGCCATGATTTAAACAAACAAATTAGCATTTCTTTTGTCTCGTAAATTTTTCGAGCAAATTAATTTCAATGTAATTGAACACTACTAGATATGGACTTCCTTAACAATAATTTTGTGTGGTTGGTGGCACAAGGTAATAACTGTCAATTCCATTGCTTGCATCTATTTGCCAAAATAACGACGCCCTTGTGTTGACAGGCGATCGATGCGCAGAGAACAATTCATGGTGGCAATGGTGGCATTGGTGGAATTGGTGGCAGTGGTGGCATAGGTGGCATTGGTGGCAGTGGTGGAATTGGTGGCTTCCGAAGAGGGTTGCAGTTTGTTATGCAGATATTTCGTGTAGCCGTCAATGTCTCTCAATGGATAGGTTGACGATACTTGCATGTAATAAGTAACTATTGTTAAATGTTTACAAGAGGAGCTTAATAAAATGACGGCAATAATTTACATTTTGCTAGGATAATAAAATGTAGACAGTAGTAATTATTATTTTATTTTCTTGGAGTGGCGTATCTACAAAAGTATTAGGTAGTCTGTTATAGAGGTATGCCCTTAATTTTGGCTGCCACTAATTAATGAATGAAGGAAAACCATTATTTTCAGGCAACTATTGACCTATAGATAAATACCTCATAAAGTAATATACATCATAATTATTATAAAATATATCTACAAACTAAAAACACACAATTATGGCTGTGATGCAGTTCGCAATCCCGCTGTTCAGGGAGCTGGCCGCGGAACCGCCGGAACTTGACACTCTTCGGCAACTCCTCCTTGGTAAAGGTCGCTAGGAATTAAAATTCACATTTAATGCTTTCCTACGTATTAAATAATTCATTAAACCGGTACATTAGAATCCTATTTCTTTAATTTTTAGGGTTCCGTACCTTTGGGTCAAACGGGACCCTTTTACTGAGACTTCGCTGTCCGTCTGTCCTTCCGTCCATCCGTCTGTCACCAGGCTGTATCTCATGAACCGTGATAGCTAGACAGTTGAAATTTTCACAGATGATGTATTTCTGTTGCCGCTATAACAACAAATAATAAAAACAGAATAAAATAAATATTTAAGGGGGGCTCCCATACAACAAACATATTTTTTTGCCGTATTTATAAATAATGGTACGGAACCCTTCGTGCACGAGTCCGACTCGCACTTGCCCGGTTTTTATAACATGCCTCTCAGTTAGGTGAGTACTCTGACAGTGGTCAAGTAAGTTCAATTTTACGTTTAGAGTTTAGACGCTATGAATGAAACTAAGGTAAGAGTTTTCTAAGGGTATCGTCCGGTTTCAGACTGCAACAGCGTCACTGATGCATACGACATTGCTGCCAACTGCTTTACTGCCATAAACGTAAAAACCGGGCAACAGATTGTGACGTTTGCAGTAGCAATGCAGTCGGTAGTAAAGTCGCACAACAATACTGCTGTCGACTGTATAACTGTACAAAACGTCAAATGTATTATAAATTTCCTGACAGTGCCCCTAGTGTAAATTTAGTCGATAGCGAAACGTGACGTACGCGTTTGCGTTAAGTCTCATTTTGTATGGGTTTTTGAACAGCGCGCCAAGCGGGACGTTTTGGAAAGTCAAAAATCTCATACAAAATGACACTTAACGCAACCGCGTACGTCACGTTTCGCTGTCGAAAATATTTACACTAGGGGTACTAGTTACGTACGCGTTTTGTGACTAGCCATATGCCTATTGCGTAATATTAGCCTCGATTTTATATTAAAATACATAGAAAAATAACGAAATACCTTGTAAAAACAAGTCCTCTTCATTTGCATTTTTCATTCATAATTTCTCTGCGTATTCTGACAATTACGACTTGAAGGACACGTTTCCGTATTTCACCACTTGTGATGACAATTAAATACGTAACATACATATTCATTATTTTGGTTTATATCAATGCGCGAAAATAATAAATAATATTAAGACCGCTAGTTGTTACCTGGTATTAGTTTTCTTTGAAAAGAATATTTGTAGTCTTACATGCATGTAAAATGTATAAGTATTGGTACAAAAAACATTGACTTAATAATAAACATAAAATATTTCAATACAGGCGTTATTTTCAGAAAACAAAACTATAATACCTGAAATCAAATAATGGTGTTAGCATATTCATGTTTGACAGGTTTTGGAACGATTCCTTTTTTATCGATTGTTTTGGTCTACTTAAACTGACTATTAAGCAAATGCTGTCATTGTAGCGTAAACGACATTGTGTGCGTGAACAAGGTAGTGTGCGTAAACGTCATTGAAATTATCTCCGTCTTTCTCTGAGCCGTGTATGCGAAAGAGACGCAGTTGATAATTGGCATTAATGTGAACGTTATTGTATAGGGAGTATGGATTGGTAAATAAGATGTAACTTATGACCTTTCTTCATGAATCGTATGTCGTTACGTGCCGCGAAGCGAACAACCTCTTCTCTGATTATGATGCCCTGGTACATCAAAGCTAGAAATACGTCATAAATTGTCGCCAGTCGCTGTTATGTCGCTATTGTGTCGCCATATTGTCGCTAGTCGCCAATGTATCGCCATTGTGTCGCTATTGTGTCGCTATATTGTCGCCAGTCGCTGTTATGTCGCTATTTTGTCGCCAATCGCTAATATGTCGCTACTAAAGAGTATAAAAGGGCCGGAAAGTACGGTAGGAGGGGGATTCATTCTTCGACTATCAGACTAGCAGTATCTCTGGCTTTGAGTAAGTCAAGTTTCTCTACTATTCTTTCTATTTGTTTGTGTTTGCTGGGAATTATCCTGGTGAATTTAGACTTGTAAGATTATGTCTGTGTTTGGCATTGCGGGGACAATGTTGTCGTAATGCTAAGCTTAGGCTATGGTGGAGATTCTTTACTTTCTTATCTGTGTTACTATATTGTGAGTTTTTTGTTAGTAAAATCTAATTTTGTTATTTTACTACCTTTCTATGAGGTTAGTTTATTATTTTATAAAGCCAGATCACTGTTTGGACTAACAGTTTGTCCATCTAAGCAGCTTCTCCCTAACGGTGACAAATTGCAGCTGTTTAGAAGTCTTTTGCTCCAAGTTGAGAGGACTTGGCGTCTCTTCTTTACCAACATAAGAGGCGAGCATATTCTCCTTAGTCTCAAGGTCCAGCTGTTAGATGAATGTGAGGGCATCACGTGCGTGCCATTGGGAGTAATCCCTACTCACTGAAGTCTGCAGTAATTGAGGCTAAGTCCCGTATTAAATATATTTATATATTTCGGTACTCTGGTTCGTGCTTGTGCTGGTTGCAGGGAAAACTTCTGTCGTGATTGATACCAAACACAAACAAAGTCTTAGTCATGGCAGCGTTTCCCATGTGGCTAGTACGGGAGTGGGCTAGGTTGCCGATGTTTTTATATACATGCTAGGGCGGTCTATTCTCATCCACCGTGCCCACGTGGCGATGAGGAGGGGGCCAATCACACAGACACTAGGGTTTGCTATACCTCGGTTTTGTCGGCCGAATGCTTACAGCTTAGATTTAGGGATACACTCGTGTATGTTCCAAACCACTAGATCAATGGTAAGTACGATCTGTGTTCTGGACATACTAGATTAGGGACTAAGGGCAGGAATAGGGTAGAGTCACACACACTGTTATAGGGTCTCTCTTAGGTTTGGTCTATAAAGTTGATTGGTTGGTGTATATTTCTCTTTTAAAGGTTCTAATGACGTGAAGCTATGGTTTTATATCTTGTACTAATGCTAATATTAAGTGAAATATTGGTAATGGAGTCTAATTACCTAAATCTTCCAGACTGTTACTTATCATGAGTGGAAAATTGAGGGTTATCTGTGAAATCTTATATCTATTTATTTTCATTTCTGGGTTTTTTTAGTGTAGAGACGAAGTACTGAGTATTGCAATCAGGTTCTAAGGTATTTATAAATTCAATTCTTAAATATCAAGTTGGGTTTAGGAACACAGACTATTCTAAGATTAAAGAATGGTTTGTTTTAGAGACCCTTTGGCAGGCGAGCGCAGTCCATTGGAATCTTTGAGTGGAATAATGCTCACCTTGATATTTCGATCTCATAAAGTACAATAATGAGCTAAACTTGTACTTCGTTTATACATTTGAAAGGCCTGGGAATTCAGCCTTCCTTTAGCTATGGGGACTGGGTAATAGCTTAGTAGCCTTAGTTTTTGGATATGAAAAAAGATAAGTAAATGGTGTCTGACGAATACTTATCGCTTCTCTTCGTCAGCCCCTAGGATTGCATAGGTTTCGAAGCGTTGGTCATAGCCCGTCTGGCTAATAAGATAGGAGTAGGTGGCCCGATTGATATTGCTAATCGGAGTAAGAGTCTTCAGACCTGCATCTAGCATTAGAGGCAGCACGTGTGAATAGATCACACCTCGCTTAGAAGATAATAGGTAATAATATTTCATTTTATAAGAATAGTGTGTAAATGGGCTTAACCCAGGAGTGCTGCTTCAATGTTACCCCGAAGACTTAATAGGAGTAGCAGGATTTTACCAAAAATATTTTTATATTTATATTATCTTACATGCTGCAATACTATTTTTATATTATCATATATGCTGCAATACTATTTTTATATTATCTTACATGCTGCAAAACTTTTCTAATGATTTAATAAAAATATATTTAACTTTACATCAAAAATCACATTGACGTTTCTGTATCTGTAACTTAAGGCTACACTCGACGCCAACGACTCGCGCGTGTGGGCAGAGCCTATATCCTTAACCATGACATTGCTCATAACTTTTAGTTTATTATACCTATATTTTCTCTCTACTCATAAGGTGTTTTACTTAATATAAAAATGGTTTAGAGTAACTTTAGTTTTACGGTGTTTTGCTGGGGGTAGAATCTTAACAAAATATCCTTTAAATTATTTCCTATTATCATAATAAATTATGTAGTACAGTAAATATCAGTTCCTTTACATTTAGGTAATAAATAATTAGGTAGAATCAAGAGTCCAAGATTTAGTTGTTACTCATTAAAGAATTAGGGTTCCGCGGTTCACTTCGAGGGGTCCTAACCTTAACTAGACGATCACTTGGCCAAATTATTGTTAAGGTAAAATTATTATTGGGGTAAAATTATGGGGGTAGAATTTAAGGGTGGTATCAGCTTTAGGTGAGGTACATTTTGGTAGGTAGGGCAAGGTACATTTTGGTGCCGTGACCAGGATTTATTTTACCTGGTTTACTATGGTTTTTCAAGATATATCTATGTAAAAGTAGCCATTCAGGCTACATTTTGGTAGGCCGTGTCCAGTATGCAGCGTAACCTCGATGGTTATAGTTTAGTGAAATCGACACCAAGGATAGAAAGTAAGAGTAGCCATTCAGGCTACATTTTGTTGGCGTGAGAGCGGAGTGGGTACACTGAATTTTGGACTCTGTTTTTATTGTGTTTTAAATAAAAGTCATAAAATCTAACGTTTATTTTTCAAACTGTTATTATGTACAAAAAAAATCCTTAGAGTTATTGTCTACTTAATAAATAAATCCTTATAGTTATTTTCTACATAATAAGTATATCAGTCTTCTTTACTCGTTTTCTTATCGCCGTTGTTAGAGGATTCATTTCATATTTAAGACGTGTCATCACAAAATAATCAATTATAATTTCATCTTCTTGCGCCTTGATACCTGAAAAATAATAATAGCAAAATTAAAACCTATGTAGTATAACTTTAGTACATAAAACGATTATATTAAGCGAAAATAATCATACTTGTTTCTTTCGCGTCATAGAGTTGTTAAGAAATTATATTTGTAGCAGGGACCAATAACAATAATGAAATAAATAAATAAATATTTTCAAGTCAGTCTTTCACATATCGACCGTGTCTCAAATTAGGCAAAGTTTGTGCTATAGGTACTATGCGGCGTAGTGTATATTTCTATGGATAAGTACATATTTATACTTAGATAAATAGATAATATCCATGATTTAGGAACGCATATTCGTGGTAGACCCGCAACGCATATGCATAGTAGACGCGCAAGTGGATGCTTTTGTTAGGCAGCTTTCATAAGAAGGGTCGCTACCTAGTAAGCTAGGAGGCTAATAGTGCCAATAGTCTAGACATAAGATAACATTACCTAAGTCTACCTAGGATGCGGTTAGGTATAGCCTAGATAAGACACAGGTCTGTTAGAAGTTGTGCTTTACTCGAAAAATTATGGGGGCGTGAAATAGTTCATTTCACGTAATTTTCTTAAAATATTAAGGAACAGGGGGCGTATTCCGCATCTTTCTTACTTTTTTATATAAGCCGGCAACGCAGTTACAACTCCTCTGGTTTTGCGATCGCTCGACTCACCATTGGGCGATTTCTTTGACTTTTGCTTTCTATATCATATAAATAGCTACGCGCATGTGATAATATAGGAGTTTTACTGTTATTAGAGAGTTTATAAACTCATCAAATATAGGCTCACCATATATAGGATGCTATAAGCTACAGATCGGATAATAAAGTTCATGCATTATCTGACGGTTAAGCACAGCCTTGTCACTCATAGAATAGTAGCAACAAACAGTTAATTCTGTTAGGTACAATTAATCTGTATAAGCGTGGGTCTAAGTGACAACCACACATATGTTAGGACTATGTTTGGTTTGATTATATTAAGTGAACATCATACATTAGTTACTGTAGGATAATCATGTATATATGTATGAACTAGGGATCTGATTAAGTACAGTTGACAGAGTTATTTACCACACATGTTAGGACATTTAGTCTAGGAAAGCAAACAGTCATAGTACGTCATACAGTCATTATTAGAGGATTAGTAGAACATACAAATATGTATGAAATTTAGCTACATAGGTATTCTTCAGAACCCTCACTATATTCATTAAGAAATAGCACTGAAGTATGTGCATAGTTACTGTCTATAGTCATTGCTATTATTTACTAGGGCCTGTACGAGTGCTTTGTTTTTCATGAAAATCGACCGAGATATGTAATGCGTTGTTGCTCTGACTAACGGCGCACATACAAAAACATACTTATTTGTAGTATAAAAGTATATTAAACATAGGTTGACTTAGGATTACAGTACTGATCTGTTGACGGTACTTTTCCATCATATTCTGACTACGGTCGAATAATAGTACATGATTGGTTAAGCTAGCATACTAAGTACCTAACATAAAAGAAGATCTCGAGTGTCATTTTCCCTATAAGTAGTATTCAATGTAGACCAATGCTGTTGTGGGTGCAGGTTTCTAGAAATAGAGCCGTGGGACAGGAACTTTGAAGTGGCAGTAGACAGCAGCCATTGTTACAGCAAAAGTTGTGAAATAAAATTATTGAACAGGAGTCTGGAGAGGTGTGGTCCTTCGTAATCTGAAATAAATAGGCAAGCATTAGAAAAAATCTGTTAAAATTAAAGAGGAATAGGTAGCATTATATTTTCCTTTTTGAGGGTCAATTTTAGTTAGGCTATATATCAACAATTTTCTTAAGGCATCCATTCGCGGGGGCGCGTTATTATTTTCAATACATAAAAGGATATATAAACCCATTTTATAGAAATATTAGGGTTCATAATGTAAAAATAGGTGGTACTTAAATTTTGCAAATAATTCTAAAAAGTTTGAAAATCTTTGCCTTGCAGGACATACTTCCTTAATCTAGGTCACAAATAAGCTAGGTTAAGTCGAATTAGTTAATAGAATAAGAATAGGTTATGTAGGGCTAAGCACATTCTTCATTTCTTCGCTCATTCATTGAGAACGCGCCGTTTAGGTATTTAAAATATAAGTGTCAGTCAAAAGGCATGAGTCTCATACATAACAATACATTTTGTACAATATATTATAATAAGATAAATTACCTTTCATAAATAGAAGCATTCAGTAAGTGTACATTGAGGGTAGATGTATTGACTCTGCGGGGCACTGTTAGTTCTCCGGAACACTGGAATAGAAAATGTCAAAATGTTAGCTAAAGTAGGGTATTTAAGGAAACCTATTTATAAGTATCTTTAAAGGTTTTATTTTCTACTATAAGATACTTCACATACATAACAGTTCAGATTTCTTTATGACAAATGAAGAAAATTAAATTGTTTATTTTACTAAGTAGGGTTAAGTCTAAAGATAGCTTATCAAGGTGGCATTGGTTACTATACTTACTTGAAAATTGTGGTAAGACATGGAGAAACAGGAATCATGAAAATAACCGTAGAGATTTCCTTCGCCCGGCTTAAGTTTAACTGACTGCTAGGTGATCTAACGGCCAGGTATCAGGAAACCATTCTGTTTGCTGAAAATTTAAACATATGTATATTGTACATTTTATTGCATTAAGTAGGATATTTGAGACCGATAAAAATAAATGAGTAGATAGCAAACATAAAAATGACCAACTCAATGTACTGCGCGTGGTCAATGTTCAAAATAACACTGTAATAGGATTTATACAAAAGTCAGTCTGAAATTATATAAACTTAAGGATAGCTATTTATAAGTATTATTAGAAGTGTTTATTTTAAACAAGAAAGGTTTAAATATTTAAAAAACAAAAAAAAAAAAAATTTTTAGTACTAAAAATTTTTAAAGCAAGAAAGTTTTCCCTAAAATTTCTGTTTTTAAGTAGGATTAAGAAAAAAACCTTTTCCTTTTAGTGACATAGTTGTTGAACTTACTTGGAGACTATCGAGATACTCGGAAAAGTCCATGAAAACAGCAAACGGAAATTTGCTCCGCTCTGCTTAAACATCACCAAACAGTAGGTATGGGTATATATAGGCAGCCATCAGACTTGTCTCTGTTTGCTGAAAAATTAAACATATATTGTAAGGTTAATTGCAAGAAGACGAATATTTATGACAGGTTCGAGTTTAGGTTTGCTTTTTCAGTTACCGGACAACTGCCGGGATCCTTTTAGAAAGAAAACTACAAATTCACTAACAAATTTTCAGTAAAGCAAGAAATCTTGTTCATATTTTAGCTGAAGTCATCACATAATTTTAAATTTTCATAACATATTGTAGTTCCAAATTCAAAAAACTCATATTTTAAAAAAAAAAGACACCCATATCATCTTATAGAACAATAACATTTTTCGAATTCCAAATACAGTCAAGTAAGGCCTAAGGGAATTTGTTTAGTAGTAGTCTAGTAATAGTATTAAAAATGTCATACTTACTCTTTAAGGTCGTGTAAAGATTCATCAAATCCAGCAAGCGGGGTTCTCCAGCATAATTTCAATACATTTTCATTGTTAACAGTTCATGTAAGTCAGGCAACAGGGACTATTCCAATAGAGTTGTCAGTTTACTGAAAGACACATATAGTTTATAAGTCTTATTGCAATAGAAAACGAGTAGTAAAGGATCAAAATAACATTAGATAGGCAGCATAAAACAAAATTAGGAATGTCATCCCGTCAGTACTTTGATTGTTTTCAGTTCTATACGAAAAGAAATGTGTTTGTATTGGTGAACAAGACAGTAAAAATAAGGCAATACAATACTCTAGGCCACTATAAGTAGAATAATACCAAATTGGGAAAAACTTAATGCTAGTCTGAAACAGACAGTACTCGTATTGTCTCGTATTTATTGGAAAAGCAGTTTTATTGATAAATAGGTCAATTTGTGGGTGGAAATTATTTTCTATCAGGCTTTAAGTATGTGAGTATGTTTGACGACAGGGCTTCAATACCAGTGATTTTTTCTAAATGACAGAATAAAAATAGAAACTTACCTTGCTAGAAGTGACAGATTTCATATTTGAGCCCATTTCAATCGGTATATCGATTCAAACAGGAACTAGGCACATTAATTAAACATCCATGTTTCTATACAGTTCCAACTTTAGGTCATAGGTCATCGTAGGGCACTGGATTCATTGAAGATTTATAAAATTTGACGAAAGTGAAGAACATGATCGTGTTTTAATCCGAAATTCTATTTCGTTTGTCTTGTACAGTTCTTGCGATTGGCAATGGGTAGAATATTTAGAGAATCGTAAAAAGCACACGCGAGGACGATCTTTTCCAGTACAATTAAAATTTCTGTCGTGATAATGCTTTGTCAACTTTCTCCATACAGCTTATTTATTTACAATATGGCGGTTAGATGGTTGTCATTTATTTGCTTATTAAGGTTTTAATTCACTGTGACACTGATAGTTGAGGTAACTTTGGTATTTATGACCTTAATTAATAATTTCGAGATTTAATAACAAGTTTTAGGCATTGAAAATGAATGCTCTTAATAGAAAATACTAATAAAAAAAACTTAAATGAACGGAAGTAAGAAAAGTGTCAGAGCTTAGGGCTGCCATGATTAAAATATCATTGTACGTCTAGAATCGTTTATGGTATGACATGATTGAATCAATTACTTTAATTTACTTATTGGATAAATGCATCCTTACTATCATATTACTATAAAATGCATATTTAAATCTTAAAACGGCCAAATTTCATTGTTTTCTTTTATTTCTAGTTACACACGCCATCTATGGGGAACATTAACTAAGTCGGCTACAATCCGATTAAATCATGTAGGCAGTGTTTCGTATGTTGTCAGGGATGCTAGGACGTATTTTAAATTTGTCGCACATGGCCGACATCTAGAAAACATTGTTTATGATTAAAAGCGGGTTTACACGATCGATTTAATTTAGTATTAAAAATAGTTAATAAAATATTGCATTTTATTTTTAACAGGTCAGATACGAAATAATCTTTTGGCAGAGAATTGAATAAACTCAAAATGTATAAATTCCGAGTACTACTTCCATCTAGTGTCGAGTAGAAGTACTTAGACGTTCCATGATTGATCGATGACTAAAATTAATTAGTAGGTGGCGCTAAAAATCAATAATACTAGAGTAATTTAATTAGTCAGGAGGTTTTATTTATCATCGTTTTTTATTTTACTTTATCTTTGGCTAGTACTATTCATCGATTATCATACAGTAGCATGTATTTCAAAATTTATTTTCTCCAATCTGTTGTGTTTCGAATTGTGAAATGAAATTTGGCAGCTTATCTTTACGGCGTCATCTGACGGCGAACTGTGACATTACTAGAGTGCGGAAGTGAATACGTAGATAACCATCGTAATAGTGTCGCTACTTGGCACTAGGTGACAACAACATCGATTATTGATACATCGACATGACAACAACATCGATGATAATTATGGTCAAGTTTATTTGTATATTTTGCTAGGGATAAGAAAATGAAAAGGATAAATTCTTAAAAATCAATATTATCAAATACAATCCAGCAGGATGCACCGGGTACAAGTTTTCTTTAGGGAAGTCAGCTTTTCGCTCATACATTTTGAGTTTGCCGCCTATAATATACGCTTCCGATACGTTTGACAGTTTGAAGCCGTGAAGATGGAGTAAAGACTGTCTAATTGTTTTTGTTTTCAAGTGATCGTAAAAATAAGCCTAGGACGTTTTAATAATGGAAAACCGTATGTGAGAGAAATAAAAATCGTTGTGTAGTTTAGGATAATATGTGTATTAGCAAACTGAGGTCATGACGTGTGGTCGATCTTAGTTATAATAAAAAAAATGGTGTTTGTAACCGGGAGTATTTGTTTAGACAGAAATATGCCATTAGGAAGTGTTAAAATAAATTGGATAGAGTTTAGAACAAAAACAAATATAGATATTATCCCAGAGATTGATTATAAGTGCTGTAACAGTGGTTAAAAGTGGATACATTAGCAAGGAATTGCATTGGAAACGTGAGTACAGAATATTTTGATAAGAACATCTGTAGGTTCTTTGTATATGAAACAAATTTTAAATCTTCTGTTCGCGTTATATAAAATATAATAATAATATACTTACTCAAATTCTATAAAAATTCCGGATTGGTAATTAACATGTGTTGTTGAATTTTATATCTACGTCAATTTCGAATTTTATGTAATTTGGATATATGCGTATTTAATTGCGTTTTAAATGTAAATATTTTTTTTCTCTTCATTTAAAAATAAAAACTTGCCAGTACGTGTGTGAAACACCTGAATAACAAAAGGAAATCAGCGAAAGGTTACGCTACAAAACTATTGCTAAATTCACCTCTTACAGTAACTCTCCCGTGGCGTAATGGTTCTGTAGGTTGTCTAATGTATGTAGGCTAAATGCTTTTTGCCCGAGTTCAAATCCCACTGAGTGAATAAGTTTTTTTTTGTGTTTTGTTTTTGTGAATCAGTATTAAATGATTAGCCAGCTTTGTGATTACATTGCTATATTTTAGATCATATTAGGGCTTAGTTTTTTTTTTAAGTTTGTTGTAGTTGAGTGGCTTATTATTTTTCTTCGTTTAATATTCTTAAGAAAAACTTTACCTTTATAAGTTGGTTTTAAATATCAAATGCAGGCGTTTTCTAAAAAAGGGGTTTAGTGAGAAATTATGTGTATCTGAGTGAAAAGTGGATTGTCTTATAGTGTAAAAAGTGTTAATGTGGTTATAATTGAAGTGAATTAATGAAAACCTGAACTATAATTCAAGAGAATATTGTGATACCGGGACTAGACTATTAGTTAATGCCGGGCAATTTGGAGAAGAACAGACACCATAGCCAGACTTCAAGCGCTGGTGCCGCTGGTGAAACCAAGTAACGACAATCACTGACTTTCCTGTTGCAACTTTCCTAAGGCCTACTGAGCATCGTGGTAAATGAAGAACATTAATGTGTGAAGTCACGAGCAACTTGTGTTAGTCAAAGACAGATACTGTAAGTATGAAAAAAAATTGTTATAAAATTCTTTTTCTTTGCTATTAAACATTTTATACATGGAACTTTTGTGCTCTTAACATTCTTAATTTATATTGCATTTTACTATGAAGTAACGAATTAATCGGATAGTTTGATTAAAGTACATTGTTGTTTCAAATCTTGTTCAACATATTTGCTGTAATTTGGTTATATATTAGGGTGTAATAGTTACATAGATATATTTGGTGTAATGAAAATGTGACATGTCAATGACCTATGTCAAATGCATTGTGCGGGAAAATATTTTAAATTCAATTCATTGTTTAAATATTCATATATGATCAATTAATATTTATTATCTATCATCATCATCATCTCAAATGCTATTTGAGAAATGTTCGGAATTTTACTGGGAAGAAATACCTAATATTTCATTTTTTATCACACAGATTGTTTTTATAATAGATTATTGAGTATATTTTGAAATATTCTGCCTAGGATATGGCTTAATCATATAGAGGCAGAGTACATCTAGAGTCAATTTAAGGTTTTTATTGCCATAGCATTCCAATTTAACCCAAGTTTTGTAGATAAGTGGCTTTTGCCCAGTGGGACAGTTTTCCCGGTATCAAGGTAATGAGAACAAAAATTGTATGACATCTTATGTAATTGTTGCATAATAGTGCGTGGTTTTTTTTTTAGAGCAATAGTTAGACATCAAGAGCATCATATCGATTCTCTGGGGTAGACAGTGGAATGGTTGGGCGTGTTTCGAGATTAATTCTTCATTATATTATGTATGTACAGTTAGCAATACTATTCGTTTGTGTTCTTGCTCGGCTCCTCGTGACTCAGGGTCCCGGCCATCTGAGGTCGTTATTTGGTTCACCGAGGTCTTTCATTCTGCACAATGCCTTCGTAGTAGTAGGCTAAGCGCCTGCATAGATCATTATTCTCAATCCTTCCATATTGGCATAGCATTCTGGCATACAAACTTTAATACAGGGTGGGGTACTTTTGGCAATTGACTGTACATGTCCACGATGCGATGGTCTACTGTATAATGCGTAAACGACACTGCATTTTTCAACGGCATTAGTGAGCAAAAGGCAGGCGAATTAGTTGCGGAGCGTTGTCATAAAATATAACAATAAAAAAATTATATTTGAAAAAAAAAAAACTTCGTGTGTCAATTGAAATAAATACTTAATAAAAATATATTCAGGTAGTAATTATTAAATAAATAAAACCGGTATTGGGCTAGTATGGGGCTAGGACAGAATGTTTTTTTTTCTTACATTTTTTTTTATTACAAGTGACAGTACAATAATAAATTTTGTGTTTTTATTTATTTAATTTTTGATTGCGTCTCAAGAGTCTCGGCTGTCTGTAAAAATCGTGTGAATGCGTAACTGAGGAGGAATGTATATGCATGATGAGTGTTTATAGTTATGAATATGTGAGGTTTTATGAATGAGATGTATGAATATCAGATGATGGACGTATAGTAGACGGATGTACCTATATTGGAAAAAATGGATTGATACAGATAGACAAAGGCTGGAGTGTAATCAAGATTTGTCGGTGTTTGCAGGGGAACAGAAAGGGGGGGAAGGGGAAACACAACTAACTGGAAAAGTCTTATCAGTAGGTTAAAATCCATTGGCTTGGACCCATTTAAAAGGGTAGATTTTTCTAGTTAGTACTCTACAAGGTATGAATACACTTACGAAACCCACACACTCATCTTGGATGGGATATACCCGACATTCGACATGTTTTTATGGGCCGTGAGCGTCTAGAAGGGACGAGGCTCTTTCCAAGAATTAATTAAATATATTTATTGTTTTTATTGGTATAAGGTGTAATAAACAGCAAATATTTTTTACCTTATTTAGCTTGGTTCAGTAATTCTTTGGTTTAGACAAAAATATCTTTGCTGTACCATATTGAGGTACTCACTAGTGTCAAATTTAAGTTTGTTTAAAAAAAAAAAAAAACACCCAAACAAACTTAAAGGTCGGTGTATCTTATTTAAGTATGAGACACTCGCCAAGAAAACGTGGCTGAGAGTGATAAGGCAGTGAAATTTGGTTCGAATTTTGGCAATGGAACTTGAAAGCTTCGTACTTATAAAAATTAAAGGATTCTTCGTTTTGCATGGGAAGTTTTTGCTGTCTCATTAGATGCTCTTCTACGGAAGTGTACGGTCCACAGAGAAAAAGATCTCGCCGAGACCGGGGTGAGCTGGCAAGAACGGGTTAATAGGACCTATCGGACTCACAATCTGGTATCTCTGGCAGAGCGAGGTTTCTGGGGAAAAAGTTGTCTTGGTTCATTGACGGAGTTCTGATGAACTGATTTCAAAGCTGAGTCGTTAACAGTCACTTAGTATTGGAATACACACTACACGTTTAAAAAAAAGGGGGAAATTTACCGACTAATCTAGAGGAAATTGAAATTTTTTATGACTTTCTCTGTAAGTCATAAAAACATTTAAATTTGGGGGCGGTTGTGACTAGCCATATGCCTATTGCGTAATATTAGCCTCGATTTTATATTAAAATACATAGAAAAATAACGAAATACCTTGTAAAAACAAGTCCTCTTCATTTGCATTTTTCATTCATAATTTCTCTGCGTATTCTGACAATTACGACTTGAAGGACACGTTTCCGTATTTCACCACTTGTGATGACAATTAAATACGTAACATACATATTCATTATTTTGGTTTATATCAATGCGCGAAAATAATAAATAATATTAAGACCGCTAGTTGTTACCTGGTATTAGTTTTCTTTGAAAAGAATATTTGTAGTCTTACATGCATGTAAAATGTATAAGTATTGGTACAAAAAACATTGACTTAATAATAAACATAAAATATTTCAATACAGGCGTTATTTTCAGAAAACAAAACTATAATACCTGAAATCAAATAATGGTGTTAGCATATTCATGTTTGACAGGTTTTGGAACGATTCCTTTTTTATCGATTGTTTTGGTCTACTTAAACTGACTATTAAGCAAATGCTGTCATTGTAGCGTAAACGACATTGTGTGCGTGAACAAGGTAGTGTGCGTAAACGTCATTGAAATTATCTCCGTCTTTCTCTGAGCCGTGTATGCGAAAGAGACGCAGTTGATAATTGGCATTAATGTGAACGTTATTGTATAGGGAGTATGGATTGGTAAATAAGATGTAACTTATGACCTTTCTTCATGAATCGTATGTCGTTACGTGCCGCGAAGCGAACAACCTCTTCTCTGATTATGATGCCCTGGTACATCAAAGCTAGAAATACGTCATAAATTGTCGCCAGTCGCTGTTATGTCGCTATTGTGTCGCCATATTGTCGCTAGTCGCCAATGTATCGCCATTGTGTCGCTATTGTGTCGCTATATTGTCGCCAGTCGCTGTTATGTCGCTATTTTGTCGCCAATCGCTAATATGTCGCTACTAAAGAGTATAAAAGGGCCGGAAAGTACGGTAGGAGGGGGATTCATTCTTCGACTATCAGACTAGCAGTATCTCTGGCTTTGAGTAAGTCAAGTTTCTCTACTATTCTTTCTATTTGTTTGTGTTTGCTGGGAATTATCCTGGTGAATTTAGACTTGTAAGATTATGTCTGTGTTTGGCATTGCGGGGACAATGTTGTCGTAATGCTAAGCTTAGGCTATGGTGGAGATTCTTTACTTTCTTATCTGTGTTACTATATTGTGAGTTTTTTGTTAGTAAAATCTAATTTTGTTATTTTACTACCTTTCTATGAGGTTAGTTTATTATTTTATAAAGCCAGATCACTGTTTGGACTAACAGTTTGTCCATCTAAGCAGCTTCTCCCTAACGGTGACAAATTGCAGCTGTTTAGAAGTCTTTTGCTCCAAGTTGAGAGGACTTGGCGTCTCTTCTTTACCAACATAAGAGGCGAGCATATTCTCCTTAGTCTCAAGGTCCAGCTGTTAGATGAATGTGAGGGCATCACGTGCGTGCCATTGGGAGTAATCCCTACTCACTGAAGTCTGCAGTAATTGAGGCTAAGTCCCGTATTAAATATATTTATATATTTCGGTACTCTGGTTCGTGCTTGTGCTGGTTGCAGGGAAAACTTCTGTCGTGATTGATACCAAACACAAACAAAGTCTTAGTCATGGCAGCGTTTCCCATGTGGCTAGTACGGGAGTGGGCTAGGTTGCCGATGTTTTTATATACATGCTAGGGCGGTCTATTCTCATCCACCGTGCCCACGTGGCGATGAGGAGGGGGCCAATCACACAGACACTAGGGTTTGCTATACCTCGGTTTTGTCGGCCGAATGCTTACAGCTTAGATTTAGGGATACACTCGTGTATGTTCCAAACCACTAGATCAATGGTAAGTACGATCTGTGTTCTGGACATACTAGATTAGGGACTAAGGGCAGGAATAGGGTAGAGTCACACACACTGTTATAGGGTCTCTCTTAGGTTTGGTCTATAAAGTTGATTGGTTGGTGTATATTTCTCTTTTAAAGGTTCTAATGACGTGAAGCTATGGTTTTATATCTTGTACTAATGCTAATATTAAGTGAAATATTGGTAATGGAGTCTAATTACCTAAATCTTCCAGACTGTTACTTATCATGAGTGGAAAATTGAGGGTTATCTGTGAAATCTTATATCTATTTATTTTCATTTCTGGGTTTTTTTAGTGTAGAGACGAAGTACTGAGTATTGCAATCAGGTTCTAAGGTATTTATAAATTCAATTCTTAAATATCAAGTTGGGTTTAGGAACACAGACTATTCTAAGATTAAAGAATGGTTTGTTTTAGAGACCCTTTGGCAGGCGAGCGCAGTCCATTGGAATCTTTGAGTGGAATAATGCTCACCTTGATATTTCGATCTCATAAAGTACAATAATGAGCTAAACTTGTACTTCGTTTATACATTTGAAAGGCCTGGGAATTCAGCCTTCCTTTAGCTATGGGGACTGGGTAATAGCTTAGTAGCCTTAGTTTTTGGATATGAAAAAAGATAAGTAAATGGTGTCTGACGAATACTTATCGCTTCTCTTCGTCAGCCCCTAGGATTGCATAGGTTTCGAAGCGTTGGTCATAGCCCGTCTGGCTAATAAGATAGGAGTAGGTGGCCCGATTGATATTGCTAATCGGAGTAAGAGTCTTCAGACCTGCATCTAGCATTAGAGGCAGCACGTGTGAATAGATCACACCTCGCTTAGAAGATAATAGGTAATAATATTTCATTTTATAAGAATAGTGTGTAAATGGGCTTAACCCAGGAGTGCTGCTTCAATGTTACCCCGAAGACTTAATAGGAGTAGCAGGATTTTACCAAAAATATTTTTATATTTATATTATCTTACATGCTGCAATACTATTTTTATATTATCATATATGCTGCAATACTATTTTTATATTATCTTACATGCTGCAAAACTTTTCTAATGATTTAATAAAAATATATTTAACTTTACATCAAAAATCACATTGACGTTTCTGTATCTGTAACTTAAGGCTACACTCGACGCCAACGACTCGCGCGTGTGGGCGGAGCCTATATCCTTAACCATGACATTGCTCATAACTTTTAGTTTATTATACCTATATTTTCTCTCTACTCATAAGGTGTTTTACTTAATATAAAAATGGTTTAGAGTAACTTTAGTTTTACGGTGTTTTGCTGGGGGTAGAATCTTAACAAAATATCCTTTAAATTATTTCCTATTATCATAATAAATTATGTAGTACAGTAAATATCAGTTCCTTTACATTTAGGTAATAAATAATTAGGTAGAATCAAGAGTCCAAGATTTAGTTGTTACTCATTAAAGAATTAGGGTTCCGCGGTTCACTTCGAGGGGTCCTAACCTTAACTAGACGATCACTTGGCCAAATTATTGTTAAGGTAAAATTATTATTGGGGTAAAATTATGGGGGTAGAATTTAAGGGTGGTATCAGCTTTAGGTGAGGTACATTTTGGTAGGTAGGGCAAGGTACAGTTTGCGTTAAGTGTCATTTTGTATGAGATTTTTGACTTTCCAAAACGTCCCGCTTGGCGCGCTGTTCAAAAACCCATACAAAATGAGACTTAACGCAAACGCGTACGTCACGTTTCGCTATCGACTAAATTTACACTAGGGGTACAGAACTACCCTTTTGACGTTTCCTGCAGTAAGACAGTCGGTAGACATATTTATCACCTGTCAATTTATTTGTCGGGGTATAAGGCAGGTACCCTTGATTTTATTTTTATTTATTTATTTTACTTTATTAGGTACACCAAACAACATTGTACAATATCAAGGGAAACATACAATTGCATATTATGGCTTAAAAACCAGCACATGATCCAAAACAAGTGTACGCAGCATGCTTTACAAGTAAGCGAAAATGTTACACATTAATGTAACACTGTAGTGCACCAATTTGTCAAGAGATGGCGCCACCTCCGAGATAGAACGCGCTAACGATGTGTCGACGTAGAAACATGACCTCCGAGATGCAAATTACCGATCGATGTCAAAAGCTAGGAGCGGATTAGTGCTTGATTGCCTGCATTCAAGCTAATGAACACCTTCCAACATTAATCTTCCGAACTATTCCGATAGCAGCGCGGTGTCTCGGTCGAAACGCCTGCTGTCGTCACGATAGTTTCGTCAGTCTTAAGTTAAATCAGTAATATTAGTAGTTCTTGTAATTAAACCGACTAGGATAATTACGTTGTTTCGTCTGCGGAGAGTAACCCTCACTACAACACCATATAGCTACAGTGAAATATATCAGGGAACAAATGACTATCTAAACATTATAATATAAGGGAATAATAAAATTTACATTATAAAGATTAAGCCACACAAATGAGACAAAGTTAGAGAGTCAAAGCAGATGTCATCGGTCAGTGAGAGAGGAGGAGAAAAGGATGTCAGCCAAGCATTTCTTAAACCTAGCAATGTGGGGGTCGCCCTTGCAAATAGCTGTTTATTTCTCAACGTATAATGACGCACTACTCACAATACTTGTTTGATCTGTGGATACATGTTAGACGTAATATATCCCAATTTGCGCACGTAAACTTTTCGGGCAAACTGCTCCGAGCTACAGGGCGTCTGAGAACAGAGGCCCTTCCGCGTTCCACGTGGTGCCTCTCTGTCTGTGTGCACTTGTAAATTCTTACGTAAGCATATATATTATTATAATGATCTGAGTACGTGTGTCAGTGAGGCAACACACGTCGAACGCGGTCCGCGGTAGGCCCTCTGTTCCCCGTCGCATGGACCTCTCATGAAAGAATCCACAAGTCATCAAGTACCTTTTGAATACATCGAACTAGTTTTTTATGTTGCTGGATTCGTCAATCTATGAACTCCAAACAAAAACGGCCGTTTTAAATTTAGCCGCCTAGATTGACGAATCCAGCAACGTAAATATTATGATGTATTCAAAAGGGCTTAAATACAAAATACAGTACGTAGCGGCCCCCTTTTTTAAATATCTAACGTTAAATTTAAATAATTACAATTATTTAATTTATCTTAAGCGCAAATTGAAAACCTTTTGCTGGGTAACCCTCTAACCATTTGTACTCTGTAAACGAGCACATGGAATTGAATTTGTTATGTTGTAATTTGATTAATTATTCAATTGTATCTTAAAAATCATATTTATTAACTCCTTTCGTGATATTTCACTCTATATTTGACATTGTATTGACGACCCTAAATTGTTTACATTGACGTTTATTTTAAATTGAACTTGATTGATAATTAATTGAATGATACGAAACATAATTTTGACATAATGCATATTTATCATGAAATAAAGAAATCTAATCTAATAAAACTTTTCGGTGAGGAAACCGAACTATTAGTGACAATAATGTCTAGTTTCAATGGAAGTTCAGATGGCAGCCCCCTTCTATAAAATCTAATACCTATGTCAACTCTTCAGATTTGGGAGCGGACCCTAGGATAGCAATCGAGCGGCTCAAGCTCTCCAAATGGATTATGATGATGATATATAGAGATATATACCTATTTATAAAGCCATTAAACAATGGTAGAAACTTCCTGCCTCGCATAGCTAAACGATGTTATTTCCAGACCGATAGGACCTTCAAGAAAAAAGTGTACTACCATGTTAAAGGCTGGCAACGCACTTGTTACTCCTCTAATATCGCAGGTGTCCTCATGTCCTCATGACCGCTTTCAATGGAGTTGCATAAATCTTCACAATTATTTAATTGACAATATTGACTACTTGGGAGTCATTAGAATTGTCTAATTACTCCCAAGTACGTAGTCAATATTGAGCCTAGATCCCTGTGCAGGAGTTGCCGTGAATTTCGGTCGAAATTGTGGGAAGACCTGAACTCGAGGTATCCAATTTGTCTGCTCGTTTGCCTCGTATACATAAATACATATAATCACGCCTATTTCCCGGAGGGTAGTAAGAGACCACGGATTTCCACTTGCTACGATCCTGTATACCTCTTTCACTTCCTTCACATTCAATAACATTCCTAATACACGCTCGCTGGTTTAGGGTGCTCTTGACTTGGCCTTTCTTCAGCATTTCCCCGATTTGATCAGAGAAAGTCCGCCGAGGTCTACCCCTTCCAGCTGCTTCTATTAAATACTCCTCCCTTATACACTCTCTTTGTTAGCCTTCTTGCATCTTATATTAATAAGAAAATACCATACATGTGTCTTTATTGTGCGTGTACTATTATTGTTTCAGACAAGGAGCGTTACTTACGAGATCTTCACCGACTCTCACCACCACTGGAGAAGCTGGAAGCGCAGTTTAGACGATTTAACACATACGTACGAGAACAGTCATAATTTTACTAGCTCCCAATAAATTATTAATTCCACTCTTTAGTTTTGAATTGAAATGAACCAGTTAACAGCAAGTACAAAAGGTGGGTATTATTCTGAGAAAACTGAGGATACTTAACGGATGACACACGTTAGACCGTGCCGAGGCATCCGACAGGTCATTTTCTATGACGGCTGATCGGTGATCACGTGGTGCTTCCATAGAAAACGAAGCGCCGGAAGATCCGGCCTGGCCATGGCCCGGTGTAGCGTAACTCATCCTTAAGAGTATATTTTTGTTAAACATGTTTTTTAAAACACACATTTTAAAAATTATGAACAGGTTGTGGCATCTCCTCAGTTACTGGCAACGTCATGCTACAACAATCTAGTATGTAGGCATTCCCTATGTGTTGTTTTCAAGCAAAAAGTCCCACTTTGTCGCTTTCCACAATGACCCTCCCCTTTCTTTGACGAACAACACGTAAGAATCAAAGTTTTCATGGATCTACGTTCATGTTATCCTTAAAGTCCCATAAGGTCATCAAAAAGCCATAACAAAAATAATGTTTATTTTATGTTTAGGCATGGTTTTTAAAGTTAATTTTAGCGTGGCAACAGATGGCTAATGATAAAAGCATTTGCTACACAAAACTTGTCACACTTTGTATTCATGGTAAACTGCAATGAATTTTGAAAGTCACGTAATTGTTTAATTTTTTTCGTGCTTTTTGGCGAAATAATATTTATATCGGGATCATAAAAGATAACTATAATCCATTTAGTACTCAGGTTATACTAGGAGTCCATCGAAATGTTCGGAATTTCAAAGTGCTACTTCGCTACTTCGCAATACATGGTTATTTTTACTTAAAACAAAAGATTTGAAGTAGGTAATAGCTATTGGAAAAATAATTCAATATTTTATGGTATCCCCGAGCAACTACGGTTGAAGACATAGAATATCTTGACAAATCCCGTAAAATTCTGACATCACCCGGACGGTAATTTCCTCTTCACGGCCACGATAAAATGACTTGTTCCAAAACCTTTCGTGGGCCATTAGCCCCTAACTCGCCACAATATGATGTAAGCTAAAGAAAGAACGCACAAGGATTTTCGTACAAGACCCACCTGTTGCTATCTCTATTTCACGCGCATAATTATATTGCTGTCCTGCCCATTATACCGGCTGTCAATGTCACAGTGCGAGCGGGATAGCAATATATGCGCATGCAATAGAGATAGCAACAGGCTGATCAATGTACGAAGATCCTTGTGGTAAGCGTCATTTCTTTAGTAGCATAACCTACCTTTTCTCTGCCCATCTCCAAACGTTTAGACTTCTAGCGGTTAGGTTGAGGCTTCTAAAAATCCCTGACACTCGCCCAGTGCCCTAGCAATCCTGTCAAAGGAAATCCTAATATATAGCACCTACGCACAATAAATGTCAAATTTAAACTGTAGGGCTAAGATGGTCGGCTCTTTATCATTTGTCACCATGCCTGTCACGTTTTAACAAGTATGTAAGCGCGAAAGTGACGGACATAATGACAAGTGATAAAAATGGAACCATGTTGCCACCGCTGGTATTCCAACTGATGTATTATTATTATTACTAGGCGACTGTTTTGTTTGTTGATGGTTTCTCTTGTATATTTTTGTTTTGATTGTTTCCATAATTATACCTGTTGCTTTTTTTTGAGTAACATTTTAATATGTATCTTTATGTATTATTTGCAGAGATCGAATACCGGTATATTTTTCATACAAATTAACCGGTATTCAATTTCGGTCTCTCGGTTTTTTATTTATATTGTTTCATGTCACTTAGGTGATTTGATAATTCATCGTCCTTACCTAAATACCATTCTAGAATAATTATCAATGAAATATTTGGAATGCTGCGTGATTTTTAAATTTTTAGTTATATCGGTAACGATCCCTGATTATCTGTCATGGCATCACCGAATGAACCCTATAGGTAATTCAATTCAATTATGCTGAGCGTTATGCCGAGTTGGGTCCACATCGTGACGCACACTTTTAATGATTTCTTGCTTTTGTTGTCTGTACATGTTCGTACATGTTTTGTGATCGTCATAAATAAATATATTTTAACTTTATTTTTTCAGAATAAATTACTAAAAGTATTGATATATTTGAGAATAATCTGTAAACCTTGCCAAAAAACCCCTTATACTTTTTTCCTAAATGGCTTAATGATAATCCCTATGACAGTTCATTTTTATATGGAGTAACCATCAATGTAAACTGATTTTAGAGTTTTTTTGATACTTTAATACATTTTTGTAAAGAGAAATGTAACAATTAAGTAATAAAAATAGGGTAAACATCTATTTCTTCAATTATTTCTTAAAAGAGCCCGGTAACGATTTTAGAGCAAAAATGTAAAATTGATAGATTTAGTCGTTGAAATTGTACACCTTTTGTTACGTAATATCTAAATAACAAGTATTGGTTTCTATTAGCACGTTTTTTCATCTTGCCTTAGCGTGCATCCCCGGTAATATGTGACGAGAAGGGACACATTAAAAATTAAAAAAAAATATATGGTAGTAAATTATACAAAATGGTGTAAAAAAAAAGTTTCAACATATGTTAAGATTATTTAAGTATCAAAATGAAGTTGAATTTAAGCCAATTTTCAGAGAAATTGTCACTTGTTTTTAAAATTATTTCTGGAGAAAATTGATTTCATTTAACTTTCATTTACACTACTTCAAATTTATAATAACAAAAATGTAGTTTATTAAAGTTAAAGTACAGGACAAAATTTCTATATTTAGCAGTCCAAATGTTACGAAATTTACAAATAAGATCGACAAAATACGCGCGTTTACCTAAACGCCCATCAGAAAAAAAATCATTACTAATTAAGTATCTGTTTCCAAAAAATTGATTTATTGAAATGAAAGATAACAAGACGTGCTAATAGAACCAGTACTTGTTATTTCTAATAGTTAAGAAAAGGTGTACAATTTCATGCGCAATTTGACATTTTTGCGACTAAAATCGATAACGGCCTCTTAAGTCTATCCAATGGTGAACTCGAGAAACTGTCATACGGATCATCATTGGCCGCGTCAAGTTTAAATATTGCCAAATCTGCACGTGGTAGGCTGGATGATAATAATTATAACAAAAATGATAACGCAATGTGTCTCGTTTCCCATCTTTATCAGATTTCTCGTAATGGCCTCCTCAAAGACCCGCCAAAAAAAAGACTGACAAACCTACATACAAAGTATTATGGCTCATGTGGTTCAGTTAATGTAGTTTAGTAATTAAGTTAATTTAAGGTAGTTTTATGTAGTACAAATTTTATGTATTATAAGGACCCATTTGCATGCTGACAAAAACGGCTAAAAAGGCTAGGGCATGTAACTTGTAACACTTTTTATGTAAACCCTTTTTATGTGCAATTAAATGATTATGAATTATGAATTATTATGTGGATACAAAAAGATTTGTCCCATATCTTCTTCTTCTTCTTCCTCGCGTTGTCCCGGCATTTTGCCACGGCTCATGGGAGCCTGGGGTCCGCTTGACAACTAATCCCAAGATTTGGCGTAGGCACTAGTTTTTACGAAAGCGACTGCCATCTGACCTTCCAACCCAGAAGGTAAACTAGGCCTTGTTGGGATTAGTCCGGTTTCCTCACGATGTTTTCCTTCACCGAAAAGCGACTGGTAAATATCGAATGATATAGAATGATATATGATATAGATTTGTCCCATATATTGTGTACTTATTCTTAAAACTTATTATTCCTAAAAACAATAGTGATATATTTATTTAATATACGAGTATATATTGCGTAGACTTATGAATATGTAAGAGCGTTTCTTTTTTTGTGACCTTTTATGCCTTTTGTGCTATTTCTAGTCAGGATCGCGACCCCTTTTCGGCCCCCTGGCCTTTGTCATAAAATTAGGATGAAACCCTTGTGTGGACCATTGTAGTATTTGTAGTGTAGGGTAGTATTTGTAGTTTTATTAATGATCAGATTAAGCCTGGAAATCGGCGTACTAGCTATGTTGCTAACTAAAATACTGACAAACAAACAAGCCAAACACTTATAATAATTAAATAGCGGACTCTATACGATTTAGCAATGAAAATATCATTTAAATATTCGCAATTTATTATTCAATTTCGTTATAGCTGGACCAAGCTGACTCTGCAATGAAAAAGTGTGGCCACATCATCTTTAATGTCAAATTCTTACATATATATGTAAATTATACAGGATGTTTATTTAGTCACCTGCAATAATTTACGGAGTAAAATATATAGGTCATACAATATAGGAACAACTTTTATTATGGGTCCAACCCAGAAACCGTGAATTTTTTTTTTTATATGGCTTAATGTTCTTTCTTTTAATCTCACTTTATGTCAGTTTATTACATGTCTACCTATATGGCGTACTTAAGTATCCAGTCTTTATTTCTTACTTGTCCTTGATTTCGTTGAGTGGAAGTTAAATCCCTTTTCGCTATTATGTCATTCAAAATGCCAGTCTCGTGATGTTTAAGCTTGACAAGATTATATTTAGAACGGAAGATTATATTTCTGAGACAGTATTGCTAAGCCTTCGTTTTTTTTGCTTGGGATTCTGACAGCCATAAATTGACGTTTCAGGAATAGTGAACATTTTTTACTGTACATATTATTATCAATTATTTTTATATGAGGTTAGTAGTTCTTGCATGAACTCTTAAATGAGAGATTTTTTTTAAGTGGGAAGTTCCCTTGAACGTAATTTCAAACACATTCGAACGTTCAAACTGTTGAAAGCCGAATGACATGAGTAATGACGTAAACAATTATGCATTTTTTTTTAATTGAGGGTAGACACACACACGGCTCGGTCACGACATTGTGCGGCGGTAGCAGTGGCGCGCGGCGCGGCGGCCATAGGTTGTAGTGGAAATGAAGTGACTCATTATTATTATTATTATTATTTCTTTATTTAAGACCATCGGGGATCATTGTCATGTACTATCGATCGAACTTCACTTCAAGAAGTTCGTTTAATTATCAATTTTAAGCACGTGACATAGACATTTCTTATAATTATATCGCAGTGGCCAGATATGCTAAAAAAAGGCTTGGTATGGAGGATAGCTGGAGCTGCCACGGTATAAACCAATTCACTTGATACAAAGTATAAAAAAAAGATAATTTTTGGTCGAAAGGTTTATAATACATGAAAGTCATTAGAATGATACCAGTAACAATTATTTTTTACCCCAAAATAATACCTGATATATTTTCTTGTCGAACTGCACGCACTCGCAGTGCAAGTGTAAAACTCGTAAAAAATAAATATTTGTACTTTTTATTAGCTTAAAAAAATGCTAGGGTACTTTTTTTTAGTTCAAACTTAAACGGTGCTTCTAGTGTGTACCTAGTAATAAGTTAATAAAAAGTACAAATACTCGTATATATTTTTACCGAGTTTTATTTGCATAGAAAACGTCAGTAGTACAACTTTATAACTTCTGAGTCATATTTCTATGGCTTCATTTTAGGGACATGGCGTATAAAACATTTATTGTGTGAAATGTAATAAGCTTTCACTTCGCCTAACACAATATTCATATTAAATCCATACACAGAGAAAAAAACAAAAAAGTCTCAAATTTTAAGACACGTAAACAGGGATCACAGAAATTGTAGGTGTCATATTTGATTACTGTCACTATTGTTTGAACCCCATTTAAGACCTAAAATCTGTATTTGCAATCACATTATTTAGCCCAAAAAAGGTTTCCTTCACTTTAAAATAAAACTATCATTGTTTTCACGAATAAAGTATTATAATGATTGAAATTAAAAATAATCATGTCCCAATGTATTTCCGATGTTTTATTTTAGCTTGACTAAAATCTTCTTCAACCTAGCCTTTTCCCGGCCTAGCGCCAGGGTCCGCTCTCCTACTTAATCTTCTCCACTTTGCCCGATCTTCGGCATCCTCAGATGTGAGATTGCTCTCCACCATGTCCGCTCTCACGACCTCCAGCCAGCGCTTCTTAGGCCTACCGCGGCCGCGTGATCTAGGGCCTTGGACAGTGAGGTTTAATTAATTTTTTACAAGCAGAAACGTCTATGAACGATGTTATTAAGCTTAAAATAAATTTAAAAGTGGAAAAATTACTGTCTTGGATGAGACTTGAACTCACGGCCTCTGGATCGATACTCCACCGCTCTGCCATCTGAGCCACCAAGACCTCATCCCTAGGCAGCAATTTTTTTCCACCATATGGATCTAGGGGACCCTAGCGACATCCACCGTAAGAACGTTACACTTCTTAGATGGCTACCGGAATTCCAAGTCATATTGGAAATTCACCAATAACGATGCTACCCATACTTAATTAATTTTTAACAAGCAGAAACGTAACCCAAGACACACCCAAGATAGTAATTTTTCCACTTTTCAATTTACATATTGTAATATTACTTGTTCTGTGGTTTTACCTTCGACGTTACAGCTGGGTTGCACTAGGTGTGTTTACAGATGACTGAGGTCCCAGCAAAATGTCAGCGGAAATATAATAATAATAATTTTAATTTCAGAAGTGTTGCATTATTGAGCACTCATTCCTTACAGCTAATGTCTTCAAGAGGCTGTTCGGGCTGTCACGTATTCTGTTCAGAAGCGATGCCATCTTTTTACGCAGCACAGTACTGAAATTGTGTACGCGTGCTTCCGCGAACATGGTGGATGCATTGCAGAACCGTGACAGCCCCCGCAGTGCCAAGCATTATTGTAGTGGACGCGCGGAGAGCTGAGCGACCGTTGCGTACTGCTATAGATATGGGTAAACAACATTACACCCATATTTGTATTTAGAAGTATACGTGTAGTTTCAGTAGAACATGGCAGCTACCCGGAATAAAGGATGGCTCAAGCTAGACCGGGCCGGGGCCGGGCCGGAGCGTCCGACACGTTATTTTCTATGACGGCTGATCGGTGATCACGTGGTGCTTTCGATAAAGAAGACCCCATTTGGCCATACTTATAAGGGGATGATTGTCTTCGGAAAATATCTTTCAATTTAATCAAGGTATCCAAAGTACATAATGACAACCGATCTGGCCTAGTGGGTAGTGACTCTGCCTATGAAGCCGATGGTCCTGGGTTCGAATCCCGGTAAGGGCATTTACGTGTGTGATGAGCACAGATATTAGTTCCTGAGTCATGGATGCTTTCTATGCATTTAAGTATTTGTTTATACTATATATATAAATAATTGTGTTCATCCTCACACCCTAGAACCTAAATGGCCGCGTACTGTGCGGTTTAAGAGGAATTTCCTCCCGCGAACAAATGAGCTTCCTGCCGAGGTTTTCACGAGGCTACAGTATGGGGTTCTTCAAAAAAGGAGTGTACAGGTTTTTAAAGGGTCGGCAACGCGCATGTAATGCCTCTGGTGTTGCAGGCGTCCATAGGCTACGGTGACTGCTTACCATCAGGCGGGCCGTATGCTTGTTTGCCACCGTCGTGGTATAAAAAAAATATATATATATATACAGGGTGCTCGCGAGGAACCCATATAACTTTACCACCATGTTCTTGACCATCTTTAGAAAATAAAATGTCATATAAAGTAAACTGGATTCGGCTTAGTTTGCGAGTAATTAATATTTTTTATTTAAGAAAAAATCCAGTATAATGCACCTTTAGGATAGCGACGTTGCAAGACCGCATCACATTATCTGTCTGACGTAAATTGCAGAAGCTCGTTCCTGTCACTATCATTGACATGTGTCATTGAAAATAAATACGTAGAATCTTAAAATTCTATTATAAAATTAATACAAAATTACTTAACGCACAAGAATTGATAAATTTAACCGTCTTAGTTTTATTTTGAAGTGACACGTATTTATTCATAAGAATGCATATTTCTTAATGATCGATTGATTTCTTATGATGGCAGAACAACGAAGCTAAGTTTTTGCTACTTCGGGTAAAAATTGGACACCTATTCAGTTTAAATCGTGAAAACTACACATGAAACTAAATAAACAGTTCGAAGTGTTTTTATTACCCATACCATTATTGTTTGATTGTATTAAAGCTAAATAAAGTAACACAAATTTTAATAAGATTATTTATTTATTACCCTACAAACAAAAAAGTATGATCACTGTCAGGAATTGCAATAGGTACCCTTCTCATTCTACCAGCTTGTTCGTCTACGTGCACTTCGTAGAATCCGTGAATCCGTAACCACTCAACTAGATACTGCTTCAGTATTAGTACTCGCAGTATTTTCTATTACAGCATCCTTAATACATTTTTCACTGAGCAGCACTAAAAAAACAATTTACTCTCCTTTCCACTGATTAAAAAGTCTGCCGTCTAAGTTAAACCGCACGATTTGTCCAATTATTAGGAAAATTATTATTGGTCGCACTGTTTAAATAAATGTTATAAACGTGAGACATCATATTGATATTAGAATCAATACCAACAATGTCACCCATCGTTCATGTGACTGATGTCATTATTTAAAGTACTTACGAGTATAAAACACACTCGAAGGAAATTTCCAAGTGGCCAGTATGTATCATAATCCATGAAGATTGATAAAATATTACTAAAATTATTTACGTATCGACAATAATAAACTGGTAATAATTTTAATGCGTACTTAAAACATTTATTTTCACAGTGCGATATTTTTAACTTTTGGATCCATGCAATAGGTAGGTACTTAGTTCTAGTGATATGTATCTACAGCTAGATGGCTGCCTAGGATTTTATTTTTTCTTACTTTGACTTATTAATTATGACTTCCTTTAAATGTCATATTTTTGTTGCATTGCTTGAAGACCAAAAAGTACATTTAAAAAAAAGTATACCGACAATGCCACGTACATTCCCACCAGAACATGTCGCAGATATTATTGTTAAATGTTACCTAGAGTCATACATGTAATTTTTTGGATTACGGGGGTGGCTTAGCGTAAAGCTAAAACTCCCAGGTAAAATAAATGAAAAAAAAAAAAAAAAACGTACGGCTTCTGCAACGGTAACTCCGTGCAGGCCGTTGAGGAGTACCGGCGAAGATACCCTAATCGGCGTGTGCCCCATTATTCTACGATTACGGACATGTTTCGACAATTGCGAGAAAGAGGAATTCGGCCGCACAACTCCGAGCGAGCTGTGGGATTGAATGACGCGACTGAAGACAGGCTACTTAATTTAATTACGGAAGATCCTTCCTTGTCAACTAGACGCGTAGGCATGATGTGTGGGGTCAGCGACCTCACCGTGTGGCGATGTTGGAAAAAGTATGGTCTTTATCCTTACCACCTCAGAAAAGTTCAGGGACTGATCGAAAACGACGGCTTTTCAAGACTTGCCTACTGTCAGAGAATTAATCAAAAACTTCTTCAGAACCCAAATTTCCTTAAAACTATTTTATGGACTGATGAAGCTCAATTCACGAGATCAGGGGTATTCAATTCACGCAACTGTCATATGTCGATGGAGGAAAACCCGCACGCAATCAGGGAATCCTCGCACCAACATCAATTTTCAGTCAATATGTGGGCAGGCATTATTGACGATAAATTGATAGGGCCGGTGGAGCTCCCTGCTAGACTAAATTCAGAAAGCTACCTACATTTTTTGCGAAACAACTTGATCATTCTCCTCGAAGACATCGATTTGGAGACTCTGCGTTTAATGTGGTTTCAACACGACGGAGCTCCCCCCCCATTATGGTCTCGTGGTACAGGATTATCTTAACCAACAGTTTCCAAATAGATGGATTGGTCGAGGATCTCCAACGATACAGTGGCCTCCGAGATCACCAGATCTAACCCCTTTAGATTTTTATCTATGGGGCACTATGAAGAATATGGTCTATTCAAAACCAATTAATTCAAGGGAAGAATTGATCCTAAAAATCACGGAAGCCGCTCAGAACCTGAAAGACTGGCCAGCTCAACTAAACCAACAAATGCGTACAAGAATAAATTTATGTGTTGACAAGGGAGGATCCCACTTTGAAAATTTTTTACCTTGAAGAGTGGCGAAAGCAACCGTAAAAGTTAAAAGCATTTTAAGAGTATTTAAGTTTTTTGATAAGAATCGTAGTTATGTTGTTCTCCTTATGTAGTTTAAATGTTATTTTTAGTTACATCTAACAACAAGAGGCGATTCTCGCTGAAAAAAGGCAATGTTTACATTTCGTGAAGTCTTTTCTTTTCTTTCTCTTCTTTCTTCCCTTTCTACAGTGTTCTGACAACACTGCCAGATATTGACTTACAGATTGAAAATATGTTTACACTTTTGAACCTAATTACAAAGAAATAAGGTGAAAAATTGTAAACATATTTTTGACGTCGACTGTACAACTACGATTTAAATCGCCGGTGGTTGATCATAATATTCATAATTATCATAATCCTGCGGGCGGAAATACTAGTGTGTGGCAAGCCTTAAATAAGTAAATCATACATGGGTAAAGAGATCCGATTGCACATTATGTACATTCTGGTTTGAAATAATTTGTTTGACAAGAAATGTCTATGTGACTTACTTGCCGTTCTAGTGAAAAGAGATAGAGACAATAACAAACGTTGCCAGCTCGTCCTAAGGCATTGTGTTACTGGTGAACCAAAAATAATTTATTTAATTTGTATGAAAAGTTAAAAAAGTTAAAAATCTAATTTCGACCTATGTTTATATAATGTTTTTTAATTATTACGACCTCAGCTATATGCTGGTAAAGTTATATGGGTTCCTCGCGAGCACCCTGTATATATCGTTGTAAGCACAAGCCTTCTTGAGCTTACCGTGTGACTTAGTTAATCTGTGTAAGAATGTCCCTATAATGTTTAATATTTATTATTCGTTAGTTTAAAAGAAAAATAAGTAAGCATAGAGTGCTCACACCATACATGAGTTTTCTTACATAGTTAATAATGTTAAGTTGTATGGAAGTGGAAGGCATAGTAAAACGTATTATGAATAAGTTTAAAAAATAATTAAGATTTAATACTTATTAAGCTTAAATCTTGGTATGAATATTTTTTTGCAAAGCTCGTTTAAAAGTGATTGTAAATAGATTTTTATCTTTGTATGGTGTGAACACTATGTTTACTTATGCCGAAAAATCATTTAATTATTAACAAACGTATAAAATTCAGCATTATTTTATTTTAGTGAGAAGTTCTAAAAAAAGCTTACGTTTTGTTTGAGTCAAGTTAAAATTTCTGACTGTTCTTATGTTTAACTAATTAGCTACTCAAAGAAACTTTTTTTATTAATGAGGGTAATTTTTAATCGTTACTTCCAAAGCTGGTTTTGAGGAGACATTGAAATTCTTTTTAAATTAACTCTTGTGCACAGACAAAGACAAACCCGTCTCATTTACTAATTGCATGTATTTTTAAACGTTATTGTAGAGTTTAACAAAGGATGAAAGAGTAATTGCTGAATAGATTTTAATGACGTTGTAAATAAAAAAAATCTTTAATTTATAGTTCGTGTCATCCTGACGCGCAGATTTGTAATCAGGCGTCGTCGTGAATGACACGATCTAGTTAAATATTACTCTTTCATCTCAGTGTACATTAATTTAAATAGCTTTATCTTGAAAAAAAGTTTTATTTCGCAGGGACTATGCTAACAGATTCGTATTTTTTTGTGATTTATATATTATAATACTTATTTCATTTCGTTCTTACTAAATTATTTACGGTAAACATTTTAAGATAGACTAGACTAACATTTTTTTTAAATGAATATTATTATGAAGGTACTTACTTAAGTACAGCCAAAAATTTTGGCGAATGTTGAGCAGCCCTTAGTGCGGTTCCTTATGAATGGGTTACATAAATGGGTCACCTTATTTTGATTGATAATATCGTGTTACCAAAATGTAAGTACATGAGTTATGATGGTAACACAATAATTTACGAATGAAGAGAATAACTAAAATAATAACTGGAAGACTGCTTCTTCATATAAAAGTTAGTCTCCAAGCATAGTTGAAAAACTGAATCAAACAGAAAATTATGAAGTTGAAACTCATAACGTACATAAACACGAAAAAAATCAAATGAATCACTAAAATATTTTCTATACTTAGTGTACCCAGAGAGGAAAATGGAGACTACATTTGTATTTGTTTGTCACGTGACGTCATCCCCTTTTATCTTAAGAATCAATGAATAAATTTATTTATCGTTTACTACTTAAATTTAATTTAAAAAGTAGGTACAGTCAGCGTCAAATACTTTGTAGCAACCAAAGTAGCCAAATAGTTCGGTACACCATATATTTAGTATGGTGTACCTACCGAACTATTTGGCCACTTTGACTGCTACAAAGTATTTGACGCTGACTGTACCTATACATATGATCCACAAATTCTATCTTCATTAAATATTTCAAAATATTCTGCATTACTTTTTTTAAATAAAATATCACTGTGACTGGATATGACGCCTTACTTATAACAACGACTAATTAATTCATCATCATCATATCAGCCAAAAGACGTCCAATGCTGGACATAGATCTCCCCCAGACCAATTGATTAACTAGACCTAATTAAATGTACCTAAGTAAAACGATTTCATCATAGCAGGTTTAAATTACAAACTGCAGAATGAAATACGAAACAATGTCTTGAAAACAAAACAAAGCTTAGATAAATAAAACAACAAATAACTTTCTCTTATTTATTTTAACGTGCCGCATAAATAAGCCTTATAACAACTCTTATAATTAAAATAAATTACCTAAAACAATTCGAATATTAAGTCGACGGGCTCGCACTTAGAAAAATCAGTCTTTCAGAAAAAAAAACGTCCGGGCAGAAAGCGCAATGCTTGAAATTCAAATAAAGAAAAAACTATGAATTTAAAACATTGCGCTGAGAGAATTGCTAAATGTCAGATCACCACGTTTATCACAAAAAGGCAACGGATCAAGCTGACGTGGTGATCTGACATTTAGCTTAGATATTAACAAAATCAATCGTCACTTGATCGCTTTTAGCCGCTGTTTAACGTCCAGATGTCCAATCAAACCATTGCCATCTGCATTTGATGCATCTGATGCATCTCTGGCATGACCATGGGCTGCCCCATCTGCCCGTACATCTCCATCGGGGTGGGCATGACGTACATGGGCATATGCATGGATGGTTCGCTGTGGGCTAGGTCTGGGAACCCGAATAAGCTCTTGATGTAGCGCGCGATGTTCCATAGGACATTGGACGTCTCCGGAATCCTGCGCACAATTGGAAAGCATATAGTATTTTTACAAATATCAATTCAAATGTTTTTACAGCCACGGCCAGTTTCAAAATTTTACTAATAAAATAGAGCGTAATATCAAGTGAAAAAAAAAAGAATTCAACATGGTAATTCATCACTTGTTCGAATTGTCTCGTAATATTTTTTACCACGTCACTTTTCATTCACTTGATACTATGACAAAAGATTGTTATATCAATCTACGTATAAATAGTAACATTTATTTAACCTAAATATGAAGACTTTGATGGCCATGGTTGTATATTTTTCATTTAAAATCGAATCAGATTTATCAGCAAATTAGACATGGTAGACAATTATAATATTTTTAACATTAAGAAAACAAAATGTGATTTAATTTTTGCTAATCGGACATAATTAACTATTTTAATTGTGTACGTTATCTTAATAATTTTATTGTAACTAATATGAATCATTTGTTATCTGTAATAAAGAAAGAATTGAATTGAATAATCAATTTTCAGCTCAATCAATCTTCATTAAATAACACTAAAAGCAGACCATTCGGTCTAAGTAACTTCCTGGTACATTATAGACAAGGAAACCCACAAAACATTAGTCCCAAATTTGATTTATGCGACACAAGTTGGAAGTAATGGCGAACGCAGCACCTGGCATTTTGGCTGGAAGCTGATGCTATAAGAGGATTTTCGCACAGTTATTACTTTAAATATAAACACGTTAATATCAAAAAACAATCCTGCTGGAATATGAATTATAAGTTTACATGTCTATTTTGTTAACAAATCTGATCAAACATAATATCAGACAATATACTCGTAGATCACAGTAACAATGACAACAGAATGAAACAATCTTCAGGTTAGAGAATACATGTAAACTGTCATCATATAGTGATCAAAGTAGCATAATTATATACATTTTCATTGATATTTACAAACCTTTAGTACCCGTGTACCTATTTAAAAAAATAAATGCAACATTAAATGCGTAAAACCACCACCCTTTTAAAATAACACGACATAAAAATGCTGTGGAGTTTAATGCTTAGTGAAAATGTTTCTGGTGTATCGTTTTTTCCTGTTCTGATCATCTAGTGTTTCTACTTTCTTTTTCTTGTGCTTCTTCTTTTGTTTTTTCTTTGGTGACATGTAAAATTTACCGAGTTCATCAGATACGCCCATTATGCCATCTACTACTTCAAGAGTTAGCATGAGAGCATCATACGCCATCGAGTAATAGTGTGGTGGACCTTTAGATTCCGTTCTAAAAAGTTGTGATACCGAATCCATGGAAAATACATTGCTAATATAATCGAAAAAACCCCTGGCTGTGTTATATTGCCTACCTTCAACAGTGATGCTTGAATTACGAAAAGAGTTTGTGTATGTATCACTAACACCTCGTTTTACTCGAGTCCTTTTTCTTTTTAAAGGAACTAGTGGAGTTATTTCAGAAATAGGATTAATATCATTAGGAATATTAGTATCTAAATTAGCGACAACAATAGGTTTCCATTCACTAGATTCATTGAAAGTAGACAATACGTCAATGACAATGTTAGTATTCAAAGTATCTTTCTTGTACGGGATTAATCTAGTATTATTGGTTTTGCTATAAAATGAGTGAGGGTTCACAAAATATTTTACTCTAGGATAGTAATATGTGTTAGGATAGTTATATTTATACTTTTTGGTTTTAACATAATCGTGGAAATCTTTATTATGTTTCATTTTGTCTAAGTCGAGTTTCAATTCGTTATATTTCTTAGGCCTTTGGCTCATTGATTTTTTATAGGTCATCTTTCGTTGTGCAATGTTCCTTGGTTGCGGCACTAGTATTTCTCTAGGTTTTTTGACCTTTTCTTTCACGTCTTCGATGCTCTTCGTTGTGGAAACGTCGGATGTGAGACCACGGAAAGTAGCTGGCATGGCATCGTAGAAGACGTTAGCAATGGGATCAATGAGATTCTTGAAGCCATCGACGATTGGTTCGATGAATTGAAGCAGTTTAGACTTACCATCCCATCTTTCTGACGCCCTGGTGGAGTTGACGAGTAAGGTGGGCTGTTGCTGGGACTGCTGTGCACTTGCATCATTCTGCTGAAGCAGCTCATGAGAATGAGGTGCTAAAGCTGGATTATACATCTCCGGGCCGAATTGGGCATTCATCCCTGGGACGGAGTATGTGTGCTGCGATGAAGCGCTCGGGAAATCGATTGGGTATTGCGAGTAAAGGTATGGATGGTTTTGTAAACCGACGCTGGAATGTGAAAGAATTAAATTTCGTTTACTAAAGTAGTAACTTTCGCAATTTTACTAAAGTAACCGTTAGCTCTTTTGAGAAAAAGAGCATTAAATTAACTGATACTTAACTAGTAATGTCATCGTGAGAAGTCTAGTCACGTCAATGTTGTTCAAGCTCGTCGTTAAGTCCCGTCGTCAACTGAATAGTCCATCTTATCCGTCGTAAAATAAAAAATTAACGCAAGAACGCGTAATATCAATACTACCCGATTTTGCAAGTCTAGCACCAATATGGCATAAATTACTGTTTTCTGTTACAAAAACGTTAAGTTATGGATTTGAGAATTATAAGTTCACTTTCTTCTTTTCTCGAACGACAATGGTCACGGTATGCACACAGGAATTTGTACGTAATACAAATTATGGATACAGTCGAAAGTAGTTTTCTTATTAATTCCAGCAAACTGTTTGTCACGTTATCGTTAAGTGAAATCTTTGGATGAACTCGCTTGGTAAATATGTATGTGTAAAATGCGTCAGTGCGTGTATGTCAGTCTAGTATTTCTACGTTTGCTTTACAATATAGAAAATTGATGAAACAGAATGTAAGAACAGTATTTTGATTGAAATCAGTAGCAGTCGTGCGTAAAAGTCAGTCAGTTCCACTACAGTAGTCTGGGGCTTACAACGATTCGTCAAATGTTAGGTACTTTGTTTTTTTTTTTTATCTTGCCTTATTATCTTCTTGTTTCTTAAGACAAATCGTTGTAAAGCCTAATCTAAATCTAATTTAATTTACATTGGGATAAAAATCTCTAGAATGTCAAGAAGGTACATAGGAAAGCAGACATTAACAAATATGTTTTTAAATTAACGTTTCAAATAATTTGTCGAACAAAAAACTAGTTTACTTTGCTGACATTCTTAAGATTTTTTTGTTAAGATTTTGCAATTAAATTACATTATTGGCCAAGCACTTATACCACTTTCTAGTTATTTTACGAACTTTAACCCCTTGCTCGAAAGGAAAATACAAATCTATTTCCATGATAAACATCATTTTTATTTTCTAGACATTATACATGATTATTAAAAGTGATATATATTATTTGCCAGTAATGTTTTAGTTACTGAAAGCTTCGAAAAATATTTCAACGTATAAGGATAGCAACTCATATTTTCTACTCAATGTTATTTACCGTTAGTTCTGTTTATCACAAATAGTTAATTATTCACGAGTAAGATAATGAAGTTAGATAAGATGATGAATGATAGTTAATAAGCTAAAGGATGAATAAACTGTTTTCATTGTTTTTAATGAATAAAAATAATTCCAGTAAGCAGATTTGCTGGCACTGCTTTAATAATAGTTATTTAATCCATCTTAAGTAAGTTTTAGTCACATTTCAATAATATTTTGTGAAGTTTTAAATCTTTAAATTTACATCGATATAGAGAGTTGTTTGCTGGTTTAAACTTCAAATGTAAGTTTTAGATAAGGGTCCTAATCTTTGAACTAATTTAACAATATTTGAATAATTGCTATAAATAATTTTAAGCTGTTTGAAATTCCGTTATTTTGTTTGCGAAGGCAATTTATTTTTAATAAGCAATACTCAAAGACTCCTTTTACTTTGATTTTCTTCTTTAGTACTTAATATTATTTCAGAAACTTAGCCTCATTAGCAAATAAAAATATATTTCTACAATTTACTTTTATAAGTATATATCACAGTCTAACGACACGATTCGAACTTTAAAATACTTTAAACAAAAACATCACTTCTGACACTGACATATCCGATCCATATCGTATCTAGACCTAATATTTGACGTATCTTAAAGTTCGAATCAAACCGTAATTGTTCTACGACTTACTCGTATATCTATTTGTTAAGCTATTGAGAATGGTAGATACTTTTGACGGGTAGTCTAATCGAATGTACATATCAACTGATTAAATAGTTTAACTCAAGATGAAGCCTAAGTAAAGTCTAGTAACTTTATTCTAGCCCAGACGCCGAACATATCCACAATATCCATATCCTTACTAAAATTGACTAACAAAAGCAATTTCTGGCCACATTAGATTGAAATTACCTAACTTTTGGGATAAACAAGTACTTAGAGCCGCAAAGTTGAGTTATAAAGGATTATCTACTTAGGAATAGAATTTGAGCAATGAAACAAATTATTACCTACCTTTTTATTCCTGAGCTATCTGAATTTTATTTCATTTACATGTTTAGATATTATTTTGCAGTTAATTGAAAGCTACTGGCATTAGATGTTTGTAACTGTAATTACAATTTTATTGTTAATAAGTTACTTCAAAGAAAGCTCATTATACCCATTTCTATTAATTATAATTTTGGACATACTTTTATTAGTATTTGCACCTGAAAATAAATGCCTTCGATTTAGCTTCATTATTTTTTTATGAAGTTACGTATTTAGTACCCAAAGAGTTATTAATAGAAAAGATATATATGATCGAGAAAAAATTGTGAATAGAACTTGACAGTCAGGGTACCTACGGAAGGTAGAGGCAAGGAACAGAATCTTGGCAGAACTGTTGCAAGTGTCCAGCTGTCAGCTATGAATAATAGTTCCAAATCTCTACAGAGTAGCGCTAGAGTAGCTAAGAACCTAGGCGTTATTGCCGGAGTTAAGTGCGCTGTCTACGATTAGATTTTATTTCTCAAGTATTCCAGGTATTGTAGCGCCACCTATTCATGGTTTTTTGTCGGATACTTTTTGGTATATGGAGATTCTGTTCCTTGCCTCTAGCTAGAGGCAAGAGGTTTTTTTTTAATATTATTATCAGTTGTATGTTATTCGTTTTAATTTCTAATTTTATGTGTGCAAGTAATTAAGTAAGTATTATAATTTTAATGTATTTTTGTTTTTATTAATTTATATTTTGTCTAGCTAATTTTGTCAAAATTGCTATAATATTAATGATTAATTAGGTTTAGGTGTATGGAAGCTTCCATACAGAGTACTTACTTACATACAATAGTTGAGGTTTGACGATTCTGTTCCCACAAAATACTTTGCGCTATATAACGTCATCTAGCCCGGATTTCAAACTCGGAAACGTTTTATCTTATACTTTTACAGCATTTCTGTAAGACAACCTCAACAAATTTACTTATTTTCAGGCTAATGTAATATAAATGTACATATTATTACGAGATACCGAATTTCACCTGAGCACACGTGAGAAGAATGTTTTGTTTCTACGATATTAAGAATTTTACTCCATCATTCTGACATACTCATGTGTCTTGTCATTATTTATGATACCTACTCTGATCTACATTTTATACAGGGCATTGCTATTAGGTACATTCTAGCAATCCCATATATAGTCTGTTCGGAAAGAGAAGAGTCGTGGAATGTATTGGGCCCCATACATTCCACGACTCTTCTCTTTCGGCACAGACTACAAAGTGCCCGTGAGCATTGCGAGAGATTTTAACGGAACATTCCTGATGGCAACAGAAGCAAAAAATGTTATATGACTTTTTGTGAAATTCGATAAAAAAAAAAAAAAAATCCCCTTTTTTGGACACTCCTGTACATAAAAGGTAATTTTTATTGATAAACACATAAACTAAAATTAACTAAAAAGTTTTTTTTTATTTGGGGGTAGCCTCTCGAATACATTTTTTTAATTTTTCTATGTCAATCAATAGGTATGTCCAGACTAGACCTCAAAGTGGAAATACCGCAGTCAAAAATGTGTTTTGTACCGACTTATGGCGAAATAATGATTTCGAAAAAAAAATTATTATCTCTGAAACTAGGCCTAGGAATGCTTAGTTAAAATGTCTGGCAATGGTCACGGGCACCTTGTATACATAAAGTTATCGGCCCGGTTCTTGAATTACGTTACGAGTCCGCACCAAGCTCGGCCGAATTTCACCTTCCCATACAAAAGGAGTTTCGTTCATTTTAAAACTACGTATTGGATTGTAATGAAATTTTCTCACTTTTCACAAACAATGATATATATTATATATATGCCTGTAATTAGGTAGTTTATATAGCTCCAGCTTATAAAATAAACGGAATAGAGCAAAAACAAGTTTTGTATGACAAATTAAAATTCGCTGTACCATACTTTAAAACATTACGAATACTGACTTTACCGTGTTTATATATTTTTGAAATTGTAGTTTTGTTAAAGGCAATTCACAGTTATTCCAACAGTTTAAGAGTATGCGTCTTAGAAACAAAATAAATTCGTTGCCTTCCAAAACAGCGTTATTTAGGAAAAGTATATTTGGAATGGCTCCAAAAAATTTTAATAAAATTCCGAATGAGTTAAGAAATACAGATGACATGATTAGTTTTAAAAATAAATTATTTAAATTTTTAGTTGACAGCATATTATAGTATAAGTGAATTTATGTTAGATGATTATTAATGGTAACTGTGCACAGCATGCAGTCACAGTCCATGAATGAAAAATTGTACGACTTACGGCACAACATAGTGATACGATGATGATGTATATGGGACCTGTACAATTGTATACATACCTATGTTGGACAAATAAATGCTTTTGACTTTTAGACTTTTGACTTTTGGCTGTATTTTTTTAAATTTTGGAATCTGAAGCAACATAATATAACCTAGATATAGAAATATACCTTATCCTATTGTAAACACAAAGTTTCAGAGCAATCTAGCTAGTTGTTCTAAAATGAGAGCGTAACTACGTTTGTATGGAGAACTGAGGTTGCTGCGGATTCTTAAGCTTGTCTACTTCCAAAATTTGATCCTTTTATAAGTGTTCGTGGACGAAACTGAAAGGTCACATTATACGAATAAAATAATCGGACAGACAGACGGACATGACGAATCTATAAGGGTTCCGTTTTTTGCCATTTGGCTACGGAACCCTAAAAACAATAGAACTACCTTGGAGCAGACATTAGCTCAAAGTATTAAGAGTACATGACGCATTTTTGTCGATTTTTTACTGTTGAAAATTATATTTTTATATTTATTTAAATTAATACGAGTATAAAGATTGCATACAGATGTACGAAACCAAGAATTATATAAGTAAAATTCTACAGCAGAATTTGCTATGAAAAAGTGTGGAGTGTCAAAATAAACCTAAAAATTCTGAAAATATCACGTTTATTATGGCATTCCCCACTTGTCACATGAAAGTCGGTAAGTAGAAGTTAGCTTGGTCCGACCTATTGCAAATCAGCGAGGAAATCCCGCCAGCTTCTCGGCAGCTTGCCGAGATATATTTTAAGTAATATTAGTTTCTATTTATTATCTGATTTAAACTAAGGCTTAAAGGGCTTTAAATTTCAAATTGTTGGAAATTATTTTGTTTTGGCTTAAATTTGAAATCAAAAATTATTGTTAGCTGTCATAACTAGTTGCTACAATAATCAGTTGCTATCCTTAAAATTGAAGATATCGTCAATAGTGAAATATTTCTTTTTTATACGTCATTAACACGAAAAAAATACCTAGTCAATAGCAGAAGCAAGTAACGAAGCGGGCCAGGTTCAAAATTATTGCCTCATATTTACTATCTTATCGGCAATGTCTCTCGACAAAGGGGGCCTAACCAAGGTGACAAACGTTGTTATAAAACACCAATCAAAACTTAAATAATGTAGGCAAATCGTCACGTGACTTTTAGTGGCATCTGTCATCCCGATAATTTTACAAGCTTTTATTCAACTTGCAATGTATGCAAATCTTGCAAGTTAAATTTGACTCAATTCCCGGTTCTGGATGAAGCTGAAAATTTGCATACATGTACGAGTAAGTCGGGTGACAATGCAATATTATGGTACCATCGATCTGATCTGATGATGCAGACAGGAGGTGGCCATAGCAACTCTCTGATAAAACAACGCAATCGCAATTGTGTTTGGGTTTTTAGAGTTGTCTCGATAAGATTAGTCGCTTGTGGAAGGAAAATTACAGTCGGCAATAAAATCTTGTACCCAAAATTTTTACTGATATAAACTTATATTATTATTCTTTTCTCTAGCATTGTTATCTTGGCTAGGCCCCTTGTTCTGATAATTTTGAGCACCTCGCACGCTCAGCCACTCCTACGCCAGACTGGAGTCGACCATTTTTATTTTTACGGATAAATGTTTTGTAACTGACGATGCGACTTGGCACATTTACCAAGATTCCCGATATTGAAACTAATACATTTTTTGGACATGTGACAAAAAATACAAAAAGGGTTAACAAGGTGTGTATTGCAAGCTATGTCATAATTGCGATTGATGAAATATAAAGTCATATAACAGTGTCATCTCGTATAATTAAGACGTATAATATGACATGCTTACAGATGTGCAAGTTGTGGTAACTTACCAAAAAGTTGCAAAAGTTCTCAGCACAAGAAACAAAGGAACCTTTCATTTTAGTAATGGAAAATTTCGATTTATATAGAAAAATAGGAGAAGTATTCAAAAATTTTGTACGTGATGATTCCGTAGTTTTGGAAAATTCCCGGCAGCACATTTGTAGTCACGCCTTTTAAAAAGCAGTCATATAAGTCTTCCTTCTTTGGGTGCGTCCAGATTTCAGGGCATACCGTGAATATAAAAAAAAAACCGGCCAGATGCGTGTCCGCATAACGAAGGGTTCCGTATCTTTATACGATATGAAGAAGAAACATACAACCAAAAGGCCGTACCTTCGCGAATCACAACAAGCTAAGGTATATAATATATCGATTAAGCTATATAATATATTGAAGCTTTTCTGTAGGTATTTTTTTGTACTTCCAGTACAAAACTTACAGAGGATGGGACACATTTATTTGGACGTTGGACGCGATTATTTTCAAATGTATTTATTTAATCAAATAACTGTTTAAAAATATTACAGTTCTGTTGTTGTAGAGAAGTATCAAAATGACGTGCCATACTTTTACTTTTAGTTAAAATATATGTTATAGTTTTTGAATAACATGGCTATGACAGCAAGACGCACGGGTGGATGGCGGACAGATTTCTCGTCTATAAATTTTCATCTCTGTCACTCTTGCGCAATTTAGAAGAAAATAAACGAAACGCCGATATTCGATATTCGCAGTAACTAAACCGAGTTCACGACAGAGTCAAATTTGGACGCACCACAAGAAACTTTCTCTCTAGTTCTCTATCCACTCAATTGCTTTTGGTAACTGTAGTTACCAGTTGTCACCCTTATTTTATTATAATAATAGAGGTCACTGAAAAATATGAAGCAAGTGAGTGGCTATGAAATATTAGATCAATTAAAACAACTCACCCTTGACCGTAAGTCTCATACAGCTTCTTGATCGCCATGCCAACTGTCACCATCAGAGCCAGCTTGCTAGCCACGTAGGCCTTCAATGTGAGTGCAGTGACCAGAGCCATGGAGAATATGACCGCCCCGGCGGACTTCATGCCGAACATTAGTGGGATGACTGCCTGTAGTACCTTCTTCTTTTGTCGTCTTTCTGTAACATAAATATAAAAATATCAACACCAGAAAGACTGTGGTCACAGACCTCTAACAAATTGGGAGGATGATGGGGCTTAACAGCATCGTTCGCAGACATTTCTGCTTGTTAAAAATTAATTTGGGAGGATGATATCAATTTGCAGGCCCACTCTGGAGGAGAGAAGCAGCAAATCGGTCTGCTTGGAGGAGATTTGAAGAGGCGTATTCCCAAGAGTGGTCGCATACTCACGTTGCGGAAGAGCGGTGTCTCTTATCACAAGTATCTCTGAATACTTAAGAAGAGACATCTACCCTGTTATTGTAAAAAGCATGTATGCTAACGAATAATAAAAAAAAACTTGCCGAATAAGAAGAAGAAGAGAAAAAAAACATATAAATCATCATCATCATGTGATATGTGTACATCTGTTCTGAGGTTATAGGTACAATAATGATTTGTATCGTATTGTATTATTGTAAATGTTCATAATAAAAGAACAAGAGTGAGTCCAATGCGTTGGACTGATCAGGCTATTTCACTACGCTGATAATTGTCGCCTCACATTGAGAATCCACCATTCATTGCTGGCCTAACAAATAAAAATTACCCAGCTACCCTGAAATATATAGGAAATTGACAGTCAGTATGTAAAATACGCACCAGGTCCCCTTCACGCTCAAGATTAAAGTTGCCGCAACGGTTGATGCTGCCGGGAACAGAAATAGATCTGAGGGCGGAAAACTGTATACGAGAAACTGATGCCCTGATGGGTCACGGCTCATAGTATTGGGATATCGTAGGAAGGGGAAGATTATTCACTTCAACTCTTTTATGTGGTACACCTGAAGGTGTCAGCTGTCGGGTTTGGTTTGGCGAGTCTGCCGAATGCAACACAAGCTCAGATGATTCAGCGGCGCCACGCCGTTTTGTCGCCACAATAGAGTTTAATTATAGTTTTATGAAATAAACTAATTAAATCATAGGCTTTGTTGCCTGAATTAAAATCGAAATACAATAAATTAATATTTCCAGCGTACATGTCCTAACTATTAGGCACAGGCGCTCATAGGAGGTATATCAGTGGCCTTGAACTGTAGCCACACACTAGTTCAATGCGAATTGGCAGAAACAACAATTTGTGTATAACTTCTGTTTTAACTGGTCACATACGAGTAGGTATTATTAACATCAACTAAGTTTCATTTGAATTTAAAATTCAAATTAAAACATTTCGTTCTGCGAGTTGGCAAATACAAGGGTTGATACAATTCACTCGCTAGTTAGTCTCAGTACAGTTCGGGAAAGAGCTAATTAAAGAAATAAATTAGCAGATTCTACCCCTCGTCCCTAAGAAAAGCTAGCAGATTTTCTTATCTTTATATTGAACGATATTTCAATAACTTCATCTAAATATAGTTAAATATAACCTAGTTTCAAAACTAAGCATGTATTTTCACCGTCATTTAAGTTAATAAATTTGTCCCAATACACGCGAATGCTTATTTCATGTGAGACGCGTACATTGTACAATTTTATCTCATTAATAAATATTTCCACTAGAAATATTCCTAGTTATTAGTGACGGTCGAACGGCCGCTGTCGATGTTTCCGTTAAAGGAAAGTAGGTAAGAGCGGTTAAATGAAGTATGAATATCGAGAAAACTAGGCATGTTATTATGTCGGTTACGAATGAATATGGCACGAATTCTTTTGAGAAAATAATGATCGGCCGGTTTTAACAGATTATATGTACTTCGCATTGAATGATGGTCACTGTGATGGTTCCTGCAAGTTTTTTGGTCGGTCTTAATTTTGTAAAAAAGCCCTTGAGGTCTACTTGCAGAATAATATTTTTAATTTTTTTAAGTTTGATTCAGTTAGAAGGTCTGAATCATACTGTTCTACCTTAGAAATGACAGGGGGCGCCCCGTAAGCCTTCAGTAAAAAAATGCATATGCAGACACAATACTTGGAAAATTCGACCTATGCCGCCGTAACTCCGGTGGCCGAATGGCTCGGGAACCTGCCGCGATAGCAGAGGAGGCTGGTTCGATTCCAGCCTGGGGCACTTGAGGCCTTGGTCACTTTTTCTTAGTATACGTGTTCATTTATTTAAGTACTTAAATGTTACATTGTTTTTAAATGTTTCTATGTAACAGCTACTCCAAATAAAAATGAACAGCCATATTGACAGACGCGAAACCTATAGGGAGTCCGTCTTAAGTTCTAAACTTAAAAAATCTAGAAAAAGTCATCAAACGGATAAATAAATCAAAGTTAGAGGTTATTTAACAAAATAAACTGCATGTGTAAATAACTTCATCGTTTTGAATATAGTAATCAAACGGACAAAGCCATGACTGATATAATATCAAATCATTGTGTTAAAATATTTTGTGAAAAATGTTAGTATTGAGAAGCCCTCGTTGACTTTCCTCTTAAGTAAAGGAAAAATTAATTAGGGCCTGTTTCACAATGTCAAAGTAAAGTCTTGAATAAGCTACTTGCCGCTTATCTGACGAATAAAGTCATCGTTGACATTTCAAAATCTTCAATTAAGCTTAACTGGTAGATAAAGTGCCATGTTTTGGAAGTTTTATCTGGCAGTTAATTTATTTGTTAAGTAGCGATCTAATAGTTTACTTGGACGTTGTGAAACAGGCCCCTAAAAAAGTAATTTTATTTAATTTAGTTAATTCATATATGTATATAGCTTAAAAGCTTTACGAAGTATATTATTATTCATTAAAGTAAATCCTAGTTACTGAAAAATATTTGATAAATTTAGTAGGTACAATAAAATCTAACACGTCATAAATTTTGCGCTCCCAATTTGCTATAAAACGATAATAACAGAAATATTTGTTTGCGATCTCAAAATTTATGAACTCGCAAATGCTTTTGGTAAACAACTTGAAGATTAATTAGATTTCTATTGAATTATTTATAATTTTGAATATAGATTACGGCCGTGACTTTATATTTCAATTATCTCTCTCAATCTTTTTCTTTCGATTTGTTTCCTAGAAATAACCTAATACTCGAGGTTATTTCTAGGAAACAAATCGAAAGAAATAACCTAATATACATAATTACTTACAGAACCGCTAGTGTCCATTTATTCGATAGCGTGACGTGACGTCCGCTTTTGCGTGAAGTCTCATTTTGTATGAGATTTAGAAACAGCGCGCCAAGCGGGACGTTGTAGAAAATCAAATCCCATTCAAAATGAGACTTAACGCAAACGCGTACGTCACGTCACGCTATCGAATAAATTTACATTAGGGGTACAGATATTAATTCGGCCCTATTTTAACTTAAGATACGTCAAACATTTTCGAAAGATACGATATGGATCCGACGCCGCACCAAGGTGCGAGACCTGGGTGACGTCATTACCAAGCTAAAATGGAATTGGGCGGGACATGTTGCCAGACAGAGTGATGGCAGGTGGATCAAAATGTTGACGGATTGGTGGCCGCTTTCGGATGGAAGAAGCGCCTGATGTCCGTTGGCTCGTTGGGTGGATGGCATTCGAAAAATCGCGGGACACTTCTGGATGCAACTAGCCCAGGACCGGGATAAGTGGCGTACACGAAGACAGGCCTATGTTCAGCAGTGGGCGACTGGAGGCTAAAATGATGATGATGTCACGATATGGATTAGATATGTCAGTGTCAAAAGTGACGTTTCTTCAAACAAAAACGTTCTTCAAGGTTCGAATCGGGCCGTGTCATATTGTAAAGAAACAGTATACAATGGTGCTACGGCAAATTGTTAATAATTTTTACAAATAATAATAATTAATTATAATAATTGTTAATATTCTTTTTTCTTGTGTAAATTGTGTATCAAAGATATATAGGAAAATATTTTGAAGATAAATGGTATTGCTTTAGCTAAATAATAAATAGTAGTTTTAACTTTCATGTCATTTTTGACTGACGACCGGTCCGGCCTAGTGGGTAGTGACCATGCCTATGAAGCCGATGGCTCCGGGTTCGAATCCCGGTAAATGCATTTATTTGTGTGATAAACACACATATTTGATGATTCTCGGGTGTTTTCTACGTATTTAAGTATGTATTTATCTATATATATCGTCGCCTTGTACCTAAAGTACAAGCTTGTTTGTGGTAGGTCGATCTGTATAATATTGTCCCCAAATATAAATATAAATTGTTTTGTCAACGTATTTCTACCTTCCTGTATATTTTACTACAAGTACTGCCGCTATGACAACAGATATTACACAAGAAAATTGAATATAAAGCAAAATACAATCATAATATTTCGTCGCCATCTTTCTGTCAACGAGCTTTATCACGCCCATAACAAATAAGTAGACAATTTATTTTTTAGAGTGAGTAGGTAAAAGATGTGATAAATGATAATGCAAATACCTTTTTCCTGTGTTTTTTCGTATTGCATGAAGAAAGTACGGATACAAATCCTTTCTATTCTCGTGTTAGTTCCGTTCTAATAATGTATTTAAGATTATATATTTTGATAGGGAGCGTGAATTAACTGTAGAGGGCAGCACAAGTGTTTATTGTCACGAAGTAAAAACGGAGAGATGTATCTTATCTTTTTGTAGGCCGTTGTATACTCCACATCTGGTAATATTATACACCAACACGCACCACACTTTTACATAATCCATACTACGACACTTATTATTATTTAATAGGCAAGCTACAAATTATTTTTGTATACTTATTTTTTTTTTGGTACATCGATAATCTGTTCGTGATCTGGGTTCTAGCAGAATCAGTGCTTCACCCGAATGAGTGGAGCATATTACTGAGCCAGAACCATTTTGTTTTGCTGCAACGCACATAGCAAACCCACCTAACTATTATTGACGCTTTTTTTTGGTGTTGCCATTGTTTCTATTATTTTTTTGTTTATATGTGTGTATTGTGAAGGTTGGAAACCTTCACAGTCTCGAGATAGATAACTGGCAACGATTATTTAAATTCAGAACTATCGCCCTGCTGAAGGAATAAAGATCTTCTGGTGATTTCATTCTGTAAATCAAGCATCTGAGTTACTCGAGAGTTGTAATAATAAGCTGGCGTCCAACATGTGGCTAAAGAGAGGTGAGTTGTTTCCGGAAACCGAAAGATTTATCATAGCCATTCAAGATCAAATAATAGATACAAAGAATTACAGAAAATATATAATCCGCGACCGTAATATACAAACAGACCTGTGTCGACGCTGCCATGCTGCGTCCGAGACAATACAACACATCACAGGAGCATGCCGATCCATAGCTCAGACCGATTACAAACACCGCCATGACCAAGTTGCAGCTGTCATTCATCAATATCTTGCATTTAAATACCACCTTATTAATAACAGGTCCCCTTACTATAAATATACCCCACAAACTGTGTTAGAGTCTACCAACTACAAACTTTATTGGGACAGAACTATCATCACCGACAAAACAATACATTACAATAGACCTGACATTACCCTCCACGATAAAGCTGCAAAAACTGTGTATCTCATTGATGTAGCCATACCCAACACACATAACCTCACCCCAACTCACACTGAAAAGATCAGTAAGTACACAGATTTATCTATAGAGATAAAAGCCCAATGGCGGGTGAATACCGTAAAGACTATCCCAATAATAATTTCATCGACCGGTGTTATCCCTCGTACTCTACATGCCAGCCTCAAAACCCTCGACATACATCCACTCACTTACATCCTTCTTCAGAAAGCTGTCATAATGAACACATGTAGGATAGTACGCAAATTTTTAGTTTTAGAAAATTAGGGGAAAATATATCCTTCTATATTCGTTTGGCCAAAAGCCCGCGAATATGGAAGTAAAATCACCTCCATTTGGAGAGAAAAACAAATATTGGAAAATAATAATAATAATAATAATAATTCGACGATCATTGTCCCGATAGTCGTGTCAGCGAACGGTCTCATAGCGAAGAGTCTCGACCAACACCTAGAGAGACTCTCGCTAGGTGGCTGGATCAAGGGTCAGATGCAGAAGGCAGTAATTTTGGACACGGCGCGTATAGTACGTCGGTTCCTCTCTCTGCGGCCCTGACCACCGGCAGCTTGGGCCCTGCCCCGCTGCTGGCGGCACCCTAGGTTAGGTTTTTTATAATGTGTTTATATCTTTTGTATTGTTTTGTAAGTGTTTTTATATTTTACTTTTATATCCATATTATAAAAATCCTAGCCTGAGAAAAGAAATGAATAAAGGAAATAATAATAAAATACTTTATTGTGCACTACAAAGAAACATACATGTTACAAACAAAAAAAAGGACATAAGTAAGTTGTATTGTGTTGTTTGAAGAAAAAAAAATATTATCATCAGAATCTACCTGGAGCGTTTACATTCCCCACCTCAGATAGACCGTATCTCTTTTACAGTATTAAGGCAAGCGAATAAATGGTTTATCTATCTATCATGTATGTCGATGTCAATCGACGACCGGTCTAGCCTAGTGGGTAGTGACCCTGCCTATGAAGCCGATGGTCCCGGGTTCAAATCCTGGCAAGGGCATTTATTCGTGTGATGAGCATGGATATTTGTTCTTGAGTCATGGGTGTTTTCTATGTATTTAAGTATTTATAAATATTTATATATTATATATATCGTTGTCTAAGTACCCTCAACACAAGCCTTATTGAGCTTACTGTGGGACTTAGTCAATTTGTGTAATAATGGCCTATAATATTTATTTATTATTATTTATTTATACTCGCATGTGTTTTGTATCCATTAAATATCAGCAAAAGTTCTCATTTTTGAAATTTCATCTCTTTTTTTAGACGATTAAAATACGTCCTTCGCGATTGTGTTATTTTATGAGAATTAAGATTAGCTGCACAAAATGGTTTAATAAACAACTAAATATGCTAAATAAATATTTTTAGTAAATATTTATATTATATTAAAATTTTATCTACACACTCAGCAAGCATATTAAGTAAGTAATATAAAAGGAATTTCATTAATCATAAACATGTATTTACTGCACTGTATACGACGACTTTATTTCCCGAAACTGTAAAAGCCAGTTATAGCCTCACTTGGCCATAAATAAGATGAAAATATCAATCGTAAAAAGTTTTAGGAAATTACATTGAGCCGTATTAAGTTAAGTGAAAAATTCACAGGGTGGCACAGTCAGCATCGGATAGGTATATAAATAAATAATAGCATAATAAATATATTATATGGCAAAAGCTTAAAAGAAAATTATACCACGTGATCGTCAATTCAAAAGGAGAAAACGTTTTTCCACTTCTAAATGTAAGTATGTTATTGACACAATGAAAAACTAGGTTTATAGGTTTTTCTTTTATTCTAAATTTGCAAAACAAAAAAAGGAAAAGGAATATCGCTTTCCTTTTCCTTTTTTTTTGTTTTGCAGTTTGCCTTTGTACTGCTTATCCTGTGCCATATTTATGTTTTGTGTTTAGTACAATAAAGAAGTCAATGTGTAGTAATTTCAAGTATAACCGATACTGAAATAGGTTCTATATTAAAGACTTACGGATCTTCTTACTGGCAAAACGTTAATGGGGTCCCGCAGGGAAGCGTTCTCGGTCCAATTCTCTTCCTGCTTTACATGAACGACCTACCCAGATATCTCATCTGATAAATACATACTGTTCGCTGACGATACGTCGGTAATAATTAGAGCCAACCAAGGTGAGTCACTTGAGGGTAAGATTAACACTACTTTGACGAAATTACATCAATGGCTGTCTAAAAATAATCTAAAGATAAATCTAGCGAATACCAAAATTGTTCAGTTTAAAACACACAAGTCTAATCATGTTCCACTCACCACTGAATTTATGCAAGAAAAGATAGAAGAAGTCGATAATACAACGTTTCTGGGAATACGGCTAGAAAACGTGTTAACGTATAAATCACATGTAAAATACGTCTGTGACAAGCTACACCGTTTCGTTTATGCATTAAGGCGCTTAAAACAGATTGTTTCACATAAAGCAGCTATCACCACATACTATAGCTACATCTACTCGAGCCTTACCTATGGATTAATAATCTGGGGTAACTTGACCGAAGTTGATGATGCTTTTGAAGCTCAAAAGATATGCATCCGTACCATTTGTGGCGGTGGACACAAAGAAAGCTACAGGCAGCACTTTAAACCCATCCCAAACCCTTATATACAATCCCTATAAACATTTCAATAGCGCGATGTAGAAATCGCTGTTTCCGGTACAGCGCCATCTCACATGGTATTTGGTAAACACAGATATTTGGTTTTATACGACTCTACGGAAGTACGAACGCGAACACCTACTTAGTGAAAAAACATTATCTATTTATTACAGTATGAATCATTCACGATGATTCTTATAAAAGAAGGATATACAGGACAATGTGTTATTTCAATTTATCAACAGTACTGTAAATATTGAAACCAAAATAAACGAGTTTTCAATATCCAATATTATGATTTGCCCGCGCAAATTAAATAGCAAACCGCTTTGATTCACAATTCATTTAAAATATAAACAGGCGTTAGATTATTCAAAGACCAAGAGGCTTATTCCGATTGAAATTACTAGTCAAATTTGACCTAGATTTATTTTTGTTATGATCTGTCTGCTGTTAACACTTTCTTCAAACGAAAATGTCACAGACAGTAAATAAATAATGGACATTCGTACACAAATTGTCTAAGCCCCACTTGTGTGGGTCAAATTTTGGAAGCTAAATTTGACCCACTTCCCTGTATCCCATTGAGCTGAAATTTTGCATATATGGGTGACAATGCAATATTATGATACCAATGATAAAACATTAGTTACCTAATTATAAGGTTATTCAATTCATGATGATACATTCGATGTCGGGGTGGTAATCTCTTAATACCTACGCATAATAATATATTTATAGTGTTGACGGCAACGAATGTAGCAACCCAAATTAATAAGTAATGTAAAAGTCTATTATATATACCTACCTACTCATGTAACATACTTATGTCTTTACGAAATAAAGATTTATATTATTATTATTTATTGTGCTGATCTGATGACGGAGACAGGAGGTGGCTGAGAACCAAACCTAATTGTGTTTGAGATTTTTAGAATAGTTTCGATACTTAAATATTAGTTGACTGTGAATGTGTTGAAGTTTTCACCGATGATGTGTAGAGTTCTGCCGCCAAAACAAAAAATAATAAAAAGTACGGAACCCTCGGTGGGCGAGTCTGACAACAAGCTTTTATTTAATTTGGCCTGTTAGTATGTGTATGTTGTGTAACCTAATTGGGTTTGAAATTTTTAGAATTTTCTCGATGAGTATTATTTGCTTGTGGAAAAAAAAGTATAGTCAGCGATTAAAGCATGTACCTATCAAAAATTTAATTTATGCCAAAAACTTATTTTTAACTGAACTAATAATAAATCAAGCCTCCATTAAAAAAAAAAACATTTATTCCGGACAGTATGTATCCATATAACTAACAACTTATACTTAAATTACATTAAAATAAAAATAAAATATTAATATTCAAACAAAAATATATACACTCGCGCATATATTTTGCTCGTACTTATATTGGCTAGAGCGCGACGCACCTCCAGGGATTCTCAGGAAAAGGTCGATAAAATTTTACAAAATGAGCATTGTTAAATGTAGATAAAGACCCCGGAAGGGTTCTAATGTAACATTAACGATAGGGTTCCTGTCACAAAAAGATAACGACCTTTCATAATTATACCTTTTGACTAGAAAGTAGCATTAATAACCTTTTAAGGCGGCGAATTTTACATGAAAATGCCCAAAAAAAGGTAGGTATTTATTTGTTTTATCTAATGTAAATTTATTACTCGTCTTTGGGCCTGTCACTATCCAAGTAAAGTCCTGGATAAGATCTTAGAAAGATCTTTAAAAGGTCGTTCACTAAATGTCGTTTAGTTATCGATCTTTTACGTTGAGGTATATTTTGATTCCGCTGTGATCCCAATAAGATCTATCTACGATATTTCTAACGTCAAAGTGACATTGGTTGCCCAAATCTAGCTGCTTCTGTCAATTACACGACATACAAACGATATCTAAATGAGAACTTATCTAAACCAGAACTTATCGTTATCGTATTTTATTCTTCGAATCGGGCCGTAGTAGTAGGTTTGCCGACCCTAAACCCACCCCCCCTCGTTGAGCTCTGGCAACCTTACTCACCGACAGGAACACAATACTATGAGTAGATTAGTAATAAATTAAATACCCTCTCTTACTTGGGGAAAATAAATAGGAAAACAAAAAAAATAGAAAGTTAATTAAAAAAAAAAAAACATTTATTTATTTATTATAAAGCTTAAAGAAATATTGTTAAATAATTATTCTAAAAGCAACTGTTAGTATATATATGTATATCACGTTTTTATTACGTTTAATGTAGTTAAATCGAGGTGAAGTGTTAATTAGTTACTTGCTTGCATTTATGGCCACTTCTATTGGAGCTTGTTTTAGATTTAGGTACTATTATGCACTCCATAGATGCATACACATTGCGCAACCTATAAAATGGGACCCATTCCTTCATGAAATGGGTATGCATCAGTGGAGCTTGCTGTAAAAGTAACTTTTAATATTCTATACGCACAGTAATCAAATTGTAATAGGGAGCGTGCATGACCTATAGGAGGCAGCACAGGAGCCGTCAGATCTTTGGCGCGAGGCGTACATGTGATGTTTATTGTTCCGATGTAGCCCAAAAGATGGCGGAACCTACTATGCACAAGAAAACACGTGACGTAAATGTACAATCATGTTTATGGTTCCGATTCAGGCTACAAGATGGCAGAGCCTCCATCGCGCACGGTCCCTATAACTATAGAACCATGTTAAGAGCGCACCGCCAACAAACTGTTATGCATTTTGGCGAAATTTTGGTTATTGTACATGGATGTGTTTTTTATATAAAAATAAATATATAAATAATTAAAAAAGAAGGTAATATCTTGTCAGATACGTTCAAGCCAATGTAAACGTACACTGATATCAGAATTATATGTATATTATTAGAATCGTGTTATTTATCGTTCGTCGTGCCCGTGTCAATACGAACAAGTACGAGTGAAATGAATGACATCAGTTAGATGTCCTGATATCAGCATATGTTCGAATTAACCTGTTCTTGGGTTACCTGTTGCAAAAACCTTTAGTTGGTAACCTGATCTCTAAATTCAATACCCAATTAATTAAGTCAAAGTTCTCCCGTCAACCTGTGCCCTGAACTAGCACACAATTAAAATAATGAGACCTTTATTTATTTTTGACTAAAACCCTCTTTGCTTCGTTACATAAAGATAGTTTATTTCTGGTAGACATATTACAATACGCTTATGAACGTCAAATAAAAAAATATTATATGACATTATTACACAAATTGACTAAGTCCCACAGTAAGTTCGATAAGGCTTGTGTTGTAGGTGTCTAGAGAACGATATATATAATAAATATATAATATAATAATAATATAATTCAGCCGTATGATAAGGATCCGTGCGTGGGAATTTAAATTTGTTGTTTTAAATGTGAAGGTCACTTTTTCAATGATCAAATTTGACAGGCCACATACGAGGGGCTAAATTATACTTCTGACTATAATTTTGCTAGTCAAACCCTTCGGCTGTATCACTATAAGTAATTAATTATATTGCGACTACTGTATGTATCGATATAGTATTGAAAACAAATAAATGTAAGACATGTTTTAGCATTTTTTTTACATCGACCCAAATGTAACCATTTAAAGGTTTTGCTCAGGGTCTGCCCTCGAAAATATAGTCGTTTCCATATGATTTTTAAGGGCACTTTAACTTTTCGTTTGCCCCATCTTAAGGTGCAGTAAGTTCAGAAAACGGATTAAGAAAAAGTCGTAGCGCTTGCTAGGACCACAATACGGCTGCTCTTCATTTAATTAGCAATCTGGAGCTCTTTCTCGAGGGCATGTATTGATTCGAATCTTGAGTTTTTGACTTTCACTCGATAGAAAAAAATCACAAACATAGGTCTAAAATGCACTTAAAAAATTTGTAACAAATTATGAACAAAACATAAAAACATGAAAATTGTTCTAAAAATTGGCAATATCTTGTTTGAGGGAACGTATTGATTACTTTATTATTTATATTAACAAACAAAAAAATTAAAAAACATTATATCGGTTCATCCGTTGGAGAACTATGATGCCACAGACGCACAGATAGACAGACAGACAAACATTGGCGTCAAACATATAATACCCCTATTATTTCATCGGGGGTTATGAAATAAAAAATACTTGTCAACAATTCATAATGCCGTTGTTCTGTTTATGAATTAGGTATTTATTAAGCCTGAAAACAATATAAAGCCTGACCCGTAATATATGTATGTATGATCACGCGCCATATTGCGGAATTTCATTGGAACTAAATTTTTCATACTAAACTGAACTGCCACCCTATACATGAGAATAACAGCGCCCTCTTGACAATGATCATATATTTCTAGTCGGACTTTAGGTACATGATATTCATTTCAATACAAGTCCAATTCGGCAATATTTGATAACATTTACTAGAATTAGTTAAAACAATTAAAGTACATCTAATACTTCGTAAGTTTTGATGATATAAAGAATATTACATAGATGGCTGGCTCAGTGACACAAACAGGATATTGGCCTCTGTGGGAGGCTCTGACACAAGATAGCGTCATTTTGGCGTATTCTTCGCCATTTCACGCCAGTTGGGTATTCCGAGGGCGGAGAGGTCTTTTAGGGCTTCGTCATTCCAACGTTTTCCATTCCAAAAACATTACACGCGAAAAACCCCTTTGAAATTTTTATTCCTATGCATGTGATCAGCTATTATTCGCAAAACTCCATTCAGAACTTCACCAGTGTTGAAAAGAAAAGTTATATTTTGTCTCAGAATGGCGGGAGTTTTCGTTACCTCCCCTTATGATGAAAACTTAGCAAAGTTTTCTTTGTTTACATTATCAAATTATTACATGTGGGCTTGAATATTTTATGCTAGATATTTTCTTTTATTTCTTAAGAAATAACTTTTATAATAACTGTTCTCTGATATTTTTTGTTTAAGTCTAAGAAAAAAACGTGTCTCGAAAAATCAAGAACTTATGCTCGAATAGATGGCGATATACCTTTGGCCTATAATTGAGTAGATAGCGATACCGTTTGATATTAACGCAGATCAGTGAAGGAACATAGGTCAAATAGCCTAGGTCATTCTAAAAGTTTTAGTCCTATGTCAAAAGATGGTAGTAATTTAGCTATCTACAAAATTTACTTTGACAATACGCCTCTATACTCAATTATCTTGGACTGTAATGTTAGTATGGCCAACAAATTAAATTCGCTAATATAGATACCAAAATAAGGACACTAAAAAGCCTCGAGAATTAACGTACATATAAGAAAATAATATCAATTAAATTAAAGTATAAAAAAAGAAAGAAAAAAAAATACATTTAATTAACCCCACATCATAGTAGAGGAAATAGGTACATTAAAAGAAGAAATGCAGACATAAAACACAATGGACGCTAATTGGTTTTCAGCGGGGATCTGGCTTGACACACACAAACAGACATATAAAAGTAGCACAAAAATTACGTATCATAAGATAACCCCCGGCAAACGGAAACATGGTGGCCCTAAATTTACTTGGCGCCATTCTGTGGAGCAAGAGCTGGGTGTATTGGTGATGTGGGAGAAGGTTACCCAAACTCACAAACTGCCCAGGACCGGAGTAAGTGGAAGAATATGATTCGAGCCCTACACCTTCACCGAGTAAACGTCAAGTGTCAACTCGTGTTAGGGCTACTTCTCCTCTAAATGAATTGGTACTTACTTAGGCCGGTTCGTTTTGGCGTTTTATCCTCTTCTTCTTCCACCTTGCTGTTGGATTTCTTCGGCACTTGCTCCGAAACATCTGTAATTATAACGAAAACTAATTTAAAGTCTGTGCTAATACTGAATAATTAATGTAAATAATATTATTTATTAAATTTTAATAAAAGTTATATGAATAACTTTATGCTTTGTCATATTTTTTTGAATTTTAATAAAGCCTTTTTAAGGCTTATTTATTAGTTCATTAATATTTATACAAGATAATTAACAATTTCAAGGCAGTAACTGACGATAATGATCTATTTTAGGTATTTCATTTAATAAATAAATTCACGACTCAGGAACAAATATCTGTGCTATTACACAAATAAATGCCCTTACCGGGTTTCGAACCCAGGACCATCGGCTTCACAGGCAGGGTCACTACCCACTAGGCCAGACCGGTCATCATATCATCATACATTTTCACCCCTCAGATCATATTCAGGCATAACAAAATCACTCTGTATATCACTCCAAGTTAGCACGCTGTAACTCGCTTAGAAAACAACCTTTAGGGCCATTGTAGGTACTAAATATAACCTTATTTAATTAAATAAGCTTACGAATAAACATGCAGGTCGAAGCTTATGAAAGTTCTGACAAATTGTACGCGTATATTGCGGAACGCATAACGTAGCAAATGTTACACAGTATGTAACAACACAGTAAAGTAATAACGAATTTCTTTGTCGAACTCGTATGAATTAGGTAAGCCTTAGAGCGTTTTCACATTGCCTGATCCGATATCGGATGTCGGATGGAAGTAAAGTAAGTATATGTGTCTTGTTTTTTTGTGTATTTATTAAATTTATTAATTGAATAAAACAGTATTACTAAAAACGAAAAATAACGCAAAAAAGGTTGACTTGACACCATATACGTGTCTCTCTCCATGGGGTTGTAAATACATATAATAAGTAGTATGACGACCGGTTTGGCCTAGTGGGTAGTGACCCTGCCTACGAAGCTGATGGTCCCGGGTTTAAATCCTGGTAAGGGCATTTATTCGTGTGATGAGCATGGTTATTTGTTCATGAGTCATGGGTGTTTTCTATGTATTTAAGTATTTATAAATATTTATATATTATATATATTGTTGTCTAAGTACCCTCAACACAAGCCTTATTGAGCTTACTGTGGAACTTAGTCAATTTGTGTAATAATGTCCTATAATATTTATTTATTTTATTTATATTTAATTTATTTTCTTTGATAGCAAAAACCGAATTTCGTCAGAAGAGGGGCATAAGTTTCTCGTATAATTTTATTAATCCTACGTAGGTTAAGCAAAATGGTTAACCATAATCGCCAACCCTGCACAGCCTTATGCCACAGTTTTACCAGCTCCGTTACGGGGTCCGATAACCGCACCTATTTATTTAGCTACTGCATCTTGAAACATACTGTGCGCGCAATATGACGAAATCCTATATTCGCGTTATTATGTTATACAATATATCCTGGCGACACATTGAACAGAATAAACAGTGCACGTTTTTCATGGGCTTATAGTATTTTTCTTTTTTTTTTTAGTTAAACAAACAGTCACTACAACACTAAAAGTTTTACAACACTAGAGCTTAAGGCTCTGGAAGGCATTGACATTGATAAATTTATGAAGAAGATAAAATAATCTTTAACGCTTAACAGTTAACAGTGCATGCAGTGTTACGTTAATATTGTTATAGGTAACTAAATAAAACACAATTCGGAAAAATATTTTCTACATACTATCTCACCCTGTGAATGCGTGCTAACGGCACCCTGGTAAAGCTCCTCGTAACAGGGAAAGTACAGAGAAGATGGAAGTGTCTCTCGCGCAGACTATTCAGTTTAGAAAAAAATGATATTAGAAACCTCAATATCATTTTTGAAGACCTATCCATAGATAGCCCACACGTATGGGTTTGATGAAAAAAAAAATTGAGTTTCAGTTCTAAGTATGGGGAACCCACAAAATTTATTGTTTTTTTTTCTATTTTTGTGTGAAAATCTTAATGCGGTTCACAGAATAGGTACATCTACTTACCAAGTTTCAATAGTATAGTTTTTATAGTTTCGGAAAAAAGTGGCTGCGACACGGACGGACATGACAAATCCATAAGGGTTCAGTTTTTTACCATTTCGCTACGGAACCCTAAAAAAGGACACGGCTTTTAATACATTAATAAAATATTATATACCCCCGCTTTATACCTTTAAACTTTTAATGATATTTTAGCGTTCTATAAAAAGGACATTCTGAAACCTACCGACGGCGACACGAGATAGGAAATTATACTAATATATTTTAAGCCCGTTGATTGTACAAAGGGAAAATGCTGAGCCAAATTATTACCCTCCGAGATCGGTATTATGATTTTAAAATGAAAGTTTTGATATCAATATCAAAAGTTTCATTTTATATATATAATCTAATAATCAAGTTACTATTAAACATGCCAAACTAGTTCATTTAATAGCAGCAGGAAAATTCAATTTTGAAATTACACAGATTCTTAATTATTAATCACAAAATTAGAATAAAAATGTAATAAATAATAAAGGTATTTATCTTTAAGGTTTAACACAAAAATGTAATTTTTATCCAAGCTTAGAGGCGTCGGGGAATTTGTTTATATTTAAAATAGAGATGGCTGCCCCCGACGGTTTTTATTTTTTTTAATAAGTTCATAGTATAAATTCTTTAAGTCGGGGGTCTCAAAATTATTTTATCCTTTTTCAACTACGTTTTAACCGTCGTGGGTTTTTTCAAAAATTTTAATTTTCATTTTATTTCAAACTCGGACTCGTAGTTGTGATTTTGCACAAATAAATGTTTTTATTCATATATAACAAAGAAGAAATATACAAACATAATAAAATTTAAGATAAGTACACCTACTGATAAAAAAATTGGCCCGGATCGCCGATAACGGAGAAGGTGCCCAGGTGAGAAGGCTGGCCGTATTTTCTCGCTAAAAGGCGATGGCGATACTTATGCGCTGTGCAAAATAGTGGCCAGCCCTCTGGTCACCTGACCAGAAGCCTCTATTAAGCGCGCCGACAAATCATGTGACAAATCGGTGCTGTCTGACGTAATTTTTACCCTTTTCCCGAACTTTTTAAACGTCAAATAAGTTAACAATTTGCAACCGTGAAACTGCGATATAGATATGAGAGCTAATTGGTGGGTGTGAAATGCAGTAAGTCGTGTCAGTAGGCATCTCGCGCGCACCAATAAATGCGAGTGGTGTCAAGGTTGTATCATAACAATATAAAAACTTGTATAGCAGAGAAAATTGTATCAAAGATAGGCATCTTTAGGTGAAAATAACTAAAACAAGACCTTTTTATTTAAACAAACATTTTCATTATATAGGAAAAAGCCACATAATTTTCCATGTAGATTATTCTAAACACTTCAATTACAAAAAACACACATGCACCCCTTTTGCCACATACGACCTTATAGAATAAGCTAGCGCAAAAGCAAATTCACTACGCGCGAAGTATCGGGATGAGCGTGGGTCTCGGAAAGCAAGCAACCGGTGCCGCATGCACCCGGAAAGGTGCCAAAATGGTTACTGAGTGGGATCCACGAAACACCATAGACGATGCATGACGGGGCGCTGGCAGACCGAAAAGGAGATGGTGAGACGACTTGGACGCATTCTATCCAAAATGGTGAAAAAAAGCCAATGACAGGGTCGAATGGAGAAAACGAGGGGAGGCACAGGCCCAGCAGTGGAAAACCAAAAGGCAACCAAAAAAAATTTAACGATGCGTCACCTTAATAAACAAAAAAGTAAACGGAAAGTAAAGATTATTCTGCGTGACTCCTGGTTCTGTCCTACTAACCATTCGCGTGTCTCGCCGCAGTAATGGCGCTTAAACAATTCAGTAGCAGCCCACTAATTACTGTAAACTCGATAAGACAGGATGTGCTGAAGTATTCGGCTCATTCACTGACAGCCGGGAGACACGCAATAGAAAGTATAGAAGTAGTGTTGGTAGGAACTCAAAGTCTCTTGAGTCTAAATTGAAGAACTCGACTCGATTTTACGAGACTCAGAGCTTAAAAAACTTCTGAGTCTTTTAAGTCCCGAGTCGAGTCCTTTATTGAGCCTTTTTTAAGCGCAACTCAAAAGGACTCGACTCTCCGAGTAAAGACTGAGTCAACAATTTTTATTTTTACTTTACAACTGCTGTGTCGTCGCAATGAGTAATAAGTACTTCTAGTTTTTAAGTTATAGATAAGTAATTAAATAGTTACAATTGTTACAAACAACCACTGTTTATTCTGGAGGAGCGGGACTTCCTGACACAGGTATTTCTTACCTACTAGGAAGACCCAACCTTGTTGCCATATGTGTACCTAACATTTATGAAATAAATCATTTTAATTTTTTTTTTCATTTACAAACGTATTCTCACCCGACGATATATTATTCTATATAACCTATATACTCGTATAACCAGAGCTACGCCTCTTCGTTTGACGCTTTTAGATTTTTTCTTCTAAATATTTTCCATTCCCCATGATTTTTTAGTATGCTATTGACACAATGAAAAACTAGGTTTAACGGTTAACCTTTTTTTTGCAATTTGCAAAACAAAAAAAAACTGTTTTGAAAGCGAAACCTATAAACCTAGAATATATTATGCTGAAGCGATCGACATCAAAATCAAAATAAGATTTAGTTAGTGGAAAATGTTTTCTCCCGAAATAGAATTTAATAGAAAAAATGCTTAAGCATACAATAAAATGAGTATGACCCAAATTGCTGTTTTAAAAAAAAAAAAAAAACCTGATTATACTCTATCATGTATCAATATTTTAGAATAAAACAATGATTAAAGAGGTAATACAATTAATTTAATACAAATTATTATTTTTATGCCATGTTAAGTACCTAAAAATTTAAAGGAGTTCTCTGAGAGCAAGTAAAATATTACAGCAATTTCTTACGCGCACATTCCATATTTTTATCTAAATAGAAGGCAAAGCGCTTGCAAAGGAAAAAGAGACAGTTATTAAACTAAGATAAAAGATGAAAGGAAATGTACTCAAAGGATTTCGTTGCTATTTTGATGGCCAGGCATTGGTATTAGAATAATTTATAACATTTATTTTTGTGGGATACTTTTCTCAAAGATTAATAAAACAAATATCTTTTTTATTTTAGTCTCTAGGAATATAAAAATAGCTCAGATTTTTCTGCAGAAATTGCTAAGCGTCTAGTAGACAGAAGAGCTGGCGGCTTCCTCGCATAACGTATCAGCATTGGGATACAACGAGGAAATACCACCAGCATCCTTGGTACAATGCCTCAAGGGTCTATTTTAGATTTAAGCTAGTTATATACATATATAATCCTCTGTATATACACGGTGGCCAAAAAATATGTGCGTTCCCGTTGCCAGAGATGTTTTGGGCTTATACTGAGCAACTTTTACTATGGGACCAACCCCGAAATCGCGAAAAAATTTTCTGGCTATTTCATACATTTTAGCTGGCCCATTTTCTATGGGAGGGTAAAAAATTTTTACGCGATTACGAAAAAAAAAAAATTTTTTTACGCGATTTCGGGATAAGTCCCATACTAAAAGTTGCTAAGTATAATCCCAAAACCTCCCTGGCAACGGGAATGCACATATTTTTTGGCCACTTTGATGGCCAAAAAATATGTGCATTCCCGTGGCCAGATTGGTATTGTAAATAAAATATTTTTTACAAATAGCAATATTCTGGTTTTTGGGAACGTTTTTTTCTATTAAAGCAATTAGGAAATCTTAAGTTTTCCCAATAGAAAATTTACTTATTTTATTTCACTTCCGATCTCGCACATCTAAACAGTAAAATAAATCAATAAATCGATAAATAAATATTATAGGACATTCTTAAACAGATTGACTTAGCCCCACAGTAAGCTCAAGAAGGCTCGTGTTGTGGATATTCAGGCATCGATATACATAATATGTAAGTACTTAAATACATAGAAAACACCCAGGAACAAATGTGTGCTCATCACGCAAATGAATGCCCTTACCGGGATTCGAACCCGGTATTTCTGGTCCAATACGACCTTCAAACCTTCTAATAAAACTCGTGTTGACAGTTGCAAACAGACTAATTTTATTTCATTCGAAATACACCGTTATCGAGTAACAAGTTTTTACTTATTACTAACAGATGGCAGCACTGGTATGGAAATGCATGGAATGCATATTATAAATAATGATTTTGTTACAATTTTAACACCTTTAAAGTCCGGCACCGCACTTACAACACTTCTGGTGTTGTGGGTGTTCATGGGCGACACTAATCGCTTACCATAGAATAGAATAGAAAGGTGTTTATTTCTCTAGTTTATTATGTTACATTGTATGTTTATTATGTCCATCAGGCCGATGGTGTGTTCGGCCTGTGGGTATGTCAGCTACTTACAAATCTTACAATCTACCTATGTTTGTCTGAAAGATCTGTATAAGTGTCATGTTTGTGCTGCTTGTTTGTGTGTGCGTGCAGAATAAATTTATATAAATTTAAAAGTTGTTTCATTTAATCGCTTACCATACGGCGATTATTATACTCGTTTACCACCTATATCATATAAAAAATGATTGTGATTAGACTTTCATAAGTCTAATTATCTAACGATTATGAAGACGTATTAAGCTTTGTACTAGTCATCATCTTCCTCGCGTTGTCCCGGCTTTTGCCACCGCTCATGGGAGCCTAGGGTCCGCTTGGCAACTAATCCAAAGAAATGGCGTAGGCACTAGTTGTTTACGAAAGCGACTGCTATCTGACGTTCCAACCCTCTAGACTAGGCGTTATTGGGATTAGTCCGGTTTCTTCACGATTTTTTTTTACTTCACCGAAAAGCGACTGCTATTATCTAATATCAGATGATATTTCGTACATCAGTTCCGAAAACTCATTGGTACGAGTCGGAGTTTGAACTTTTGAACCCGCTACCTCCGGATTAAAAGTCGTACGCTCTTACCGCTAGGCCATCAGCGTTTCTACCTAAGCTTGTATTTGTACCTAGTTACCTACTAACTGCTATTACCATTGAAGCCCGTCTACGGGATGGATTATTAATTTCTTTTTATAGTCTGTGTCTTATTGATTGGGGAATTAATTGATTCGTGTTGATGCGGGTCTCATAGGCTACATTGGAGCTTACTAACGGCTTTAGAAGATGTTTTTTTTATGGAAAAACCGAGTTCGGATTTTTATTTTTTTTATTTTATGCATTTTGGTTTGGTTGCATACATGTTTATAAGTGGTTTCTACCTTGTAAAACTGGTATCTATATTTAAGTACCTAGGACATGTAGTGTATGATAACATGAAGGACGACGAGGATATAAAAAGGGAGCGTAGGGCGCTAGCGACTAGAGCAAATGTGCTGGAACATAGATTTAGGCGTTGCACCGCGCCAGTAAAAATAACATTGTTTCGAGCTTTTTGCACTACTTTCTATACATGTTCACTATGGACCAGCTATACGCAAAGGTCGCTAAGCGACCTGCGCATCCAATACAACAATGCCTTCAGGGCACTGTGTTGCGGTTGCCTCGCTGGTGCAGCGTGTCCGGGATGTTCGCGGATGCGCGCGTGGACGGTTCCCGGCCATCATGCGCGCGCGCTGCGCGGCCGCGCTGCGACGCCTGCGGGACAGCCGCAACAGTCTCCTGGCAGTTATAGCTGACAGGCTTGACAGTCAGCTTCTTGTGCACTGGACCAGGGTACACTCAGTGGTAGCTACATATACATGACTCACATGAGTGTATGTAGTTATTACTGGTGTATGTGCCTGGCTCCAGTTTAAACCCTAAAATATTTAATTTAATTTTAAGTTAAATCTTTTCTATAATAATATAATATCATTTTTTAGAGTAAGTTAATCTAACACTGTATGGACCAAGGTCTGATATAAATGATTTTTATTTTATTTTATATTGATTAGTTTCTTTTTTCCATTTCCATATTATGATATAATTATATATATACGTACCTCGTGTAATGGCTATATAGAAAAAAACATATTTGTTTTTCATTCATTCTTATGCTACTTTATTCAATTAGTCTCATTTCAATATTGGGATAAAAATCATGATGAAAGCAGCCGATAGAAAATATGAATTAAAGGAAAAATACGAGCGCAATAATAAACGGTAAACATCAACAAACAAACAATGTATTCTTTAGACAATACAACAAAAACAAGTACAAGGAAGAAAATAATGATCGAATAGCGTCCCGTACAAAAACCTTTAATTACGTAGCTACGTCACGTTCCTAAGGTTTCTTAGGAAAGTTGTTGACATGCTACAAATAATTTAATAAGATGTATTATAGCTATTATACTTTTAATATCGATATTAAAAGATATTTATCGATATTTGTACCTAAGATGGACTACTTACCTACCTAATACATATTTGTACCTATGGACTGCTGTAAAAAGTAATGAAATAAACGTATTTGTATTTGTATATTTCATTATATTGTTGTGAAACCACGAAATTATGGGATTCCTAGACTTGCCTACACGGGTGCACTACATTTTTTAAAATTACTTTTCATATAATATATCAAAGTATAATAATATTATACTTTGATATATCATCATTCGTAGCCAAGTGGCAAAAAACGGAACCCTTATAGATTCGTCATGTCCGTCTGTCTGTCCGTTTATGTCACAGCCACTTTTTTCCGAAACTATAAGAGCTATACTGTTCAAACTTGGTAAGTAGATGTATTCTATGAACAGCATTAAGATTTTTACACAAAAATAGAAAAAAAAACAATAAATTTTGAGGGTTCCCCATACTTAGAACTGAAACCCAAAAAATCTTTTTTCATCAAACCCATACGTGTGGGGTATCTATGGATAGGTCTTTAAAAATTATATTGAGATTTCTTATATAATTTTTTTCTAAACTGAATAGTTTGCGCGAGAGACACTTCCAAAGTGAAAAAATGTGTCTCCCCCCCCCCCCCCCCTAACTACTAAAATAACAGAATGAAAAATCTAAAAAAAATATATGATATACATTACCATGCAAGCTTCCACCGATAATTGGTTTGAGCGAGATCTAGTAAGTAGTTTTTTTTAATACGTCATAAAATTAAAAAAAAATTTTTTTTCATCAAACCCATCATAATATAACAAAATCAATGTATCATAATTCAAAGTTTGCAGTGAATAGAGAATTAATCTTGAAACGCGTTTAACCACCATTTTGTAATCAACGGCTGGTCCACGTGCTACTTGTAAAGTCCAGCTATCGCTTTACAAGAGCTGATAAAATCACCGTACACTGTCTTGTACGAACCGTACAATTTTAGTCGTATTTAACTCCTAATACCTTGATACTGGCGAAATAGTCCCACTGAACTGAAGCCATAATTTTAAAAGACTGAATGAATGATCATCCGCTCCGCCAGCTATGGGACGCCTTATTGAGTAACTTTGAAGTTTGCCTGTGTCTATTGCTCGATAACACTAAAGCTAAGTACATGTTTGTTTACGTGTTTCATGTATTCTTTTGAGGTCAGCTACCCCGAGGGTTTGGATGCGGGAATATTTTGTGTATTTATAACTTTGTTTATTCATTTTTATAAAGCAGATACGTCTGCAAGCTATTCTATAATTTCCTTCATTCTCGATAGATCCAAGATGGATCTAGTGAGATTTTTTTTATTCGTTAGATCCAACTTCCGGCCGATGGATCTAACGAGAACTTTTTTAGTAATAGATCCAGTTTAAATGACAAATGGATCAAGTGGGACTTCTTTTTATCGCAAGATCTAATCTTGTATCAATCAAAAAATCTCTACCTTGTTAATTCTACTTGAATTAAACCAATTCCTTTTTAATGAATGAATGAATTATGCATTTATTCGAAACACACATACACAACATTAAAATAGGCTTAAATCTAGGTAAATTAGAAGTTACAGTGCTGCGGATGGATCCAGAAAATGTTGTTTTATTTTATTAAAGGAAAATTTTATAAATTTAACACCCCTAGCATGACACGAATTTACGACATTTTGGAACACCGGACATGTCTAATCGCTGCTATACTACCAACTTAGCTACGAAGGCTTACCAGAAGCGTGCGTATCAAATTTCTATAAAAAAGTAGCTACTTACTGTATGTACATAATTGCATGACTTCTATAATAATCTAAAGTGTATTTTTTTTCTTATTAATTTATATATAATAATATATAAGATGTAAATAAAATAATATGTAATATTTTGCGTCCCGCCGAATTTCTTGTCGGTTCATACCCTCCTCCAATTGAGGGGGGATTTAAATCTTCTCTGGTCAGAGGTGTATGTAGGGTTAAGGCCGGTGTAGCTTTATTTCACGTTCATAAGCGCATTGTAATATGCCTACTTAAATAATAAACTACCTTTATCTTAATCTTTCCATTTTTCCCTTTGTGCTTACACGAATTACGGAGGCGCATGGCCATAAGAATGATTATTGTGTAGATACTTGGGTTAGTCCGCGTATCATAGCGATCGAAGCTACGGAGCGTAGGCGATTTGCATGTTGGCTAAGTATTAAGAGTTGTGTATTATTGTACGTTTGAATTAGTTATATATATTTATTTGTAGTTTTGTATATATATGTTAAAGGGGTTCAAATATTAATTGTTCGAAAAAGAAAAGACCAGCAGATTTTTTTTAAACATGCAGTAATGTAGCAATTAAATTAGATTTCCATAATCATTATATTACAATAATTTCTTTATCTAAATAGTCATTTTCAACACAAGCTTTAATCGCTAACTGCACTTTTCTTTGAACAGGCAACTAATACTCACCGAGACAATTCTAGCAAACCCAAACAGAATGTGGTTGTATCGTTTTCTCACAGAGTTCTTATGACCACCTCCTGACTGTCCATAAAATCAGATCGGTGGTACAGTCGTGTTCACATACATCTTTAAAAGCCAACGTTTCAGAAATATATATACACGCCTCTAATATACTAACAATAATGTCGTGTAAATATATTTTCGGAAAGTTGGCTTGCAAGGATGTTTCTGAATTCGAGTGTACCATTATATTGCATGGTTACCCAACTTACATATGACTGTCACGATAGATCACTGCTTGCTCGACGTGGCAAGGCCCACAAAACCCTAATAACTTACATATGTATGTGATGTTTCAGTTCAGTCGAATAGTAAGGGGGCCTAATTTAACTTGCAAGATTTGACCCGAATATATATGTATAAAGTATCCGCTAGGTTTCGTGGAGGTGCTGGAGTGGCTAGAGTAGTGCTACCTGATTTTCACGCAAAACAGGTACAAAGGTTGTAGATTTGCGGGAAATACTCAGAAACTTACTAACTATAATATGTATAAACATTGCAAGCTAAGAGGAAAGCATACCACGTATCTAGTCATCCATACAAAAAGAGAAAATGTTTTTCCACTTCTAATTATTTTCCATTCTCCATGATTTTTTAGTATGTTATTGACACAATGATAAACTAGGTTTATAGATTTTCCTTTTTTTTTTAATTTGCAATACAAAAAAAATATTATTCTAAAGCGATCGACATCAATATCAAAGTGATTTGTTAAGATTTAGTTAGTGGAAACCGTTTTCTCCCAAAATATAATTTCATAGAAAAAGTACCGTTATTTCGTTAGGATCGCAAATATAGTATTCCTCCCTCTTAAAATAAAAGCTTGCAACATTACAAATAGGTACATATTTTTTTTCTAATCCAATACAAAAGAGTCCATACAAAGCGGTAGTTCCGGCAGCCGAGATTACTTATACCGGGCAGTGGAGCGGTACAAAGTGAACGTTAATTTGCACTTCCAACGGGAAATTAGTTATTATCTTCGTAGCCATTCATAATTACTTATCGATAATTATTAATTCAACCTATATTCCGTGGATGATTAAAGATTGCATGTATTATACGATGAAAACTCACTGTGGTTAAATGTTCTAGGACTATCGATTTGACAAAAAGCCTTTAAGGCCAGTTTTTTTCCTATTATTAAAAATGGGACCCTATTACTAAGACTCCATTGTCCGTCTGTCTGTCTGTCACCAGGCTGTATCTCATGAACCTTGATTTGTGTTGCCGGTATGAACAAATACTAATAAGAGAATTAAATAAATAGTTAAGTGGGCCTCCCATACAAGAAACGTGATTTTTTTGCCGTTTTTTTTTTAACACACACTTGGCCGGTTTTTTTTTTTATTTGTATATGGACTTCCTTTTTGAATACCGTGATGACTGGCCTCTACTCCACCGACAAAAGCCATACTCTTAAATGAAGAGAGAGAGAAGAGCTCCTCATTCTGGGCGGGATAAATACGAAATCTCAAATACGAAAAAAAATTTTTTTTGAAAAATTTGTGTAAGAAGATTTTTAGGACATATTGTGAAATTACACTTATTCTGTACAGAATAGGTAATAACTTAACCAAATTTACCATAAGTAAAAGATATCTGACAAAAAAAAATACAAAGAAATTAAAATCAGTTCAATAATTTTGAGATAATACGTTTACGCTACCAGTTTAATCTGAATGACGGCTGTAATAATTTCGGTTCAGTCCAATCTGCCTATTCTATGGATAATAAATTAATTCTGACCCCCGAACACTTACCATTCATAGATGTATTTTCATTCACTAGACAAGCTCGTAAACGCTCTCTTAAATTATCAAAAATTTATAAGATATTTGCATTTTACCCATACGAATGGCAACGTAATTCGTTGCAAATTTTGAGTTATTTCCTCATGATGGTTGACAAATTTACCTATTAATTATGATACATGTTTAATAGCATTGATTTGGACTTGATTTTTAATATTTTAATTTGTACTTTCCCTGCATTTGTGAGGTGCAAAATTATGTTTTTCGTAGAAAAGTTTGTTCAACTCTTATGCCTTCAAACCGTCTAAACGCAATTCCACTTTTCGAATCACACGCTATGCTAAATAAAATAAAGATAAAAGAGATAAAGATAGTTTATTATTCAAGTAGGCATATTATAATGCGCTTATGAACGTCAAATAAAGTTGCACAGGCTCTAATACTACAACTCTGACCCGAGAAGATTTAAATTCCCTTTCCGTTTTCCTGCAATACAGCCAGAAGTGTAAATGGCAGAAGTAAAAATTTGTGAATAATATTTCAGAATTGTGGCCGAATTGAATTGTTTGACATAATGCTAACGGCCGCTTTTTATCACCGCACCGCTCGCCGTCGGCAGGGTGTTCATCCTCACATCCTAGAACCTAAATGGTCGCGTACTGTGCGGTTTAAGAGGAATTTCCTCCCGCGAACGCTTCGGCTGTGGAATGAGCTTCCTTCAGAGGTTTCCCGAGGGGCTACAGTATGGGGTTCTTTAAAAAAGGAGTGTACAGGTTTTTAAAGGGTCGGCAACGCGCATGTAATACATCTGGTGTTGCCGGCGTCCATAGTCTACGGTGACTGCTTACCATCAGGCGGGCCGTATGCTTGTTTGCCACCGACGTGGTATTAAAAAAAATTGTTTAAACAACTTTTAGAATCGCGTCTTCATACGCAACTCTTCAATTCGTTCCAGATGCAAACTTATGCCAGTAAAATCGGTTATAAGTTGCTATTTACATTCTCTTTCTATACGGTCAAAATCTTCATTGGACATTGCTCACTGAATACCTAAATATTTATTAAAAAAATATAAATTGCAATAAATATAAAAATGTTATTTCTCGTAGTATGTAAATGAATTCCCGTTAATTCAATAACTTAAATGTCAAATGCAATAAAGTTCGATTCTTTTATCAATTCCACTTAAATCATGTCAGTTTATAAAATGAAAATAACATTTTACAATTCAAAGAATATCTGATATCAGAGCCAATTACAGTGAAGCAGTTGAAATACATTTATTTTCTAACAAGTTTTCGATTTCAGTTCTAGTCTCTTGAGCAAAGCGGTGCTATTCAATTCAATGTTTTATTTCAGGCTTGAAGCCCATATTATGTTAATAATATAATGTTAGTAAATTACAATCATTATCATCATCATTTTTATTCAATAACAATATTACATTGTGTTTGAAAAATCTTAAATCTAGGCACATGCATACAAAAAATATATCAAAAATAAATATTAAAACTAATTCAAATAAATCGGCCGCTCAAATAGATAGCCCAAAAATAAAAATAAAACATGAATAGTAATTAAAAAAATTGTACGTAAAAAATTAAAAATACGAGAAATAAAAACTAAAAATGTCAACAAGTAAGAAGATAAATTAATCAAATAATATCATTTAAAAATTAAGAAAAAAAAAAGTTAGTAGGTAACATGTCAGAATAAGCAAATAAATTATAAATTAAGAGAAAAAATGTCACCTAGTAAAAAGGTATTATGCAAAATAAATAAAATAAAAAAGTGAACAAGTAAAAAGACAAGAAAAATTAAATATAAGAACAATAAATAAAATATAACTAAATAAATAGCTCCAAGTGCTTAATGCGCCTGCTGCGCTATCCAGCGGGCCAGCATAGGGCTGTCCCAGCGACGCACCAACGCGCTCAGAATCTCGTATAAATCTCGTAGTCGCTATAGTGGAAATTTTCTAAAATCACAGACAGTTATAAAGTGACACTTAAATACGAATACGAAAACCTACCGTATAACTGACTGTCTTCATGTCATATAATTAATATATGTGATCTTATGTGGTGCCTGTAAATTGACTATTTGTGACCGCGGCCGGCAAAACGTCCCACTTTGTCGCTTGCCATAACAACACCTTGACAGGTTATTGGTATACAGAACCGAAATAAGAAAGTACGCATTTTCAAAACCAAGTTCGGCTTCACAAGTCATATTAGAGCGATGTTTCCGATTAAAAACAGTTGGAGGAGTCGCCGTCGTCCGACACGGCGAGGAGGACTATTGTATAAATAAACAAGCAAAATATCGTCCACAAGGACGACATTTGCTTGTCAAAGTAACTATGTACTTAGTAAATAGTTTAAGTTATAGCATAACGTATATCTAAATAGCTTAAGTTATAGCTAAACTATAAATCGATTTTTTTTCGTGATTTCGGGTTTGGCCCCATAATAAACGTTTTTTTTTTATACTACGTCGGTGGCAAACAATCATACGGCCCGCCTGATGCTAAGCAGTATCCGTAGCCTATGTACGCCTGCAACTCCAGAGGAGTTACATGCGTTACATGTATGTTGTCATGAGGAGTTGCTCAGAATGACTTAAATATTAACGGGTTTGAGTATATGGTTTTAGTTAATAAACATACTGTATATCTCAACAATATCTCTCTGTGATATGGCTGTAATCCACTCAACCGCTCAATTGATGTTTGATTATATCATTACAGTAACATTAACATAGGCAACTAACTGGCACAAATAACCAGGTATTGTGAACTCTAAAGACTAGGAAGACAAGACTGGAAGATAAAGTTCTTTCAATAGAATTACTTAAGTGTATGGTTGAGCGCAGGTACAAATTTATCTTTTACAGTAGGTACATATGGTGGTACTCTCCCGCACTAGTGGGGGAATGAGCGCTTTCCGTGCCTATATCGAAAGTTTTAAGGGCCGTAATTGTAAAAGGTTGTAAGATACATATGCGAACTCCTGATTTCCGCACTTGTATCGTAAATAACTATTGTTTCATCAATTTAGTTTACTACCTAATTAAATAAATTAGAGCAAATTTTTAGAGTAATAGTACATAAGACTCGGTTTGGTTTAGGTGAAAAAATACATCGAAAATATTCTGGCATCTTTACGAAACATTGATTAGTTATTAGGGGACGGGATGATTATTAAACCAATTGAATAAGTACACAATTATGACGTAAGTATGTTAGCATTTCTAGTGGACTGAATTTACATTAAATTGATTAACATTAATTGTTATTACATTTCACTTTTTTTTTAAATATAGCAATCAATAATTTATTAATGCGTAATTCAAAAGATTTTGGTAATTAAAAGTCATATTTACCTTTTTTAAACATTCCAAATATTTGTGCAAGTCATGTGCAAGTAATAATAATTAAAGACCGAAAAAATAACTATTAATACTTTTTTTTAAGGATTATAGATTTGCTATTTCAATTTACTAAAAGAGAAAAACTATATTCTATTCTAAAATTTCTACTAGTATCACTTCACTCACATAATTAAATTTATCGCTTTTTTTTCTTACTAAATCTATATTAAAACCTTTGAAATCAAATGTCGTGTCACACATACCTATGACACTATTAATTATGAGCAGCATCCTATTTGGTGTATCTATAATTAAACTAATTAATTAAATAAATATTTTCTTTTCCTATGCTATGTATATTATCCAATAAAAAAGCGGCCAAGTGCGAGTCGGACTCGCGCATGAAGGGTTCCGTACCATTTAAGACGTATTAAAAAAAAATCTACTTGCTAGATCTTGTTCAACATTTTACCACTTTGGACACACATTTTACCACTTTGGAACTGTCTCTCGCGCAAACTATTCAGTTTAGAAAAAAATGATGTTAGGAACCTAAATATCATTTTTGAAGACCTATCCATATAGATACCCCACACGTATGGGTTTGATGAAAAAAATTTTTTTTTAATTTATTGACGTATTAAAAAAAAACTATTCACTAGATCTCGTTCAAACCAATTTTCGGTGGAAGTTTGCATGGTAATGTATATCATATATTTTTTTTAGATTTTTCATTCTGTTATTTTAGAAGTTACAGGGGGGGGGGGGGGGACACATTTTTTCAATTTGGAAGTGTCTCTCGCGCAAACTATTCAGTTTATAAAAAAATGATATTAGAAACCTAAATATCATTTTTGAAGACCTATCCATAGATACCCCACACGTATGGGTTTGATGAAAAAAAATTTTTTTTTAAATTTTTATGACGTATTAAAAAAAAACTACTTACTAGATCTCGTTCGAACCAATTTTCGGTGGAAGTTTGCATGGCAATGTATATCATATATTTTTTTTAGATTTTTCATTCTGTTATTTTAGAAGTTACGGGGGGGGGGACACACTTTTTACCACTTTGGAAGTGTCTCTCGCGCAAACTTTTCAGTTTAGAAAAAAATGATATTAGAAACCTCAATATCATTTTTAAAGACCTATCCATAGATACCCCACACGTATGAGTTTGATGAAAAAAGATTTTTTGAGTTTCAGTTCTAAGTATGGGGAACCCCCAAAATTTATTGTTTTTTTTCTATTTTTGTGTGAACATCATAATGCGGTTCATAGAATACATCTACTTACCAAGTTTGAACAGTATAGCTTTTATAGTTTCGGAAAAAAGTGGCTGTGACAGAATCGGACAGACAGACTGACATGACGAATCTATAAGGGTTCCGTTTTTTGCCATTTGGCTACGGAACCCTAAAAACAAAATTCCTAAGAATCTATCGTAGCATTAAAGGCCACGTAAAATTAATCACAGCGGAAAAAGAAAATCCATAATAACGGAAATTCCTCAAGAGGAAAGCCGGAGACTAATTTCACAGCAAACCGAGCTAATTACCCGTTGGCATGTCATCGGTATGGAATTGGTAACGCGTCGTGTACACGGGCGGCAGATGACATGTAAAAAACTTAGGAAACGCTTGCACGGAAACAGTGTCGGTACACGGAATTGGTTACTGATGTCAAAATTCAATTATAATAATTAACTTTACAAAAATGCGTTACTCCTTTATGATTAGTTGTTTATGTAGTGTACTCTACTTTTACATGCAATAAAAAGAACAGGTTACCTACATTTGTCATTTACATATTTACTGCTCATAAACCTAACTTTGTGAAATCTAAAATAAAGCTAGACTTGGCGTAATGGAGTAATGGGCGTGAAATATTGAAACGACAGATTTAAGATAAATAAATTAAGTATCTCTATCGTCAGGATAGTGTAGCGATTTTTATATTCAATAAAACTAAAACCACCAAATGATAAAATTTAATAAAAATATAAAACTAGATTAGAGCTCGTTGTCGGACTGGGTAGATCTGTGTCAAATAAAGTGTAAATATTTTTAAATGAAAAGAAAATTTAACTACTTAAGAGAAGTGTGAATTCAACATTTCATTTTATTATTGTTATTGAATTATTGCATTAAAAGTTTACCAATTTTTCTGGTCATTATGCCCGAATTTAAAAAAAGTCGTGAACACAATCATTTTAACATTCAATCCAACTCTTCATTTAAATGTGAGCACGTAATCAATTAAAACGGTCTGCTAATGTACACCCGGCTTTACAAATATCATTCAATTATTAAAACGTTAAGCCATCAACATTTTCAATCTAAATACCATCTTATTATATTGCATTAAGGCTTAAATTGCTAAAAACTTTGTATTTGATTTATAACGTTTTGTTAAATTTACAACAAGCATGTGTGACGATATGGGTAACGAAGCATGATTTTTCAATCAAAGCCGGATTAATATTTATGTTCATGGTATTTTCAGCTGCTAATTATTATTTTCTTTCTTAAAATTTGACATAGGTATACTTATTTAAATCTTTGTACAGTCAAGTGTAAAAATATGGGTGTACACATGTTACTCAAAAATATGTCCCATAGCATCTTATTCCAGTGTAATAAGAGCGTAGTACCATATTTATGAGACGATTCTCTCGATACATATTTTTGCACTTGACTGTAGGTACCTATTGTTAATTAAAGTCTCCTTTTCTTGAAATTAATTATATTGAAATTTGAAAACTATCTAGACACCTGGAATTAATTAAGGATTTAAATTTACGCTTCTGTGACTCGGGAAAGTCATTAGAAACTGATTCGGATACATTTAATTATTTCAACTTTGCGCCCTTAAGATTATATCTATAGATAGAGGGTTTCTTTCTGTTGTTTTTTTAGTTACCTTCGGTTCCCTGTTTGTTTCTACTGTACTAACAGTTCGTTTTAGTGTCGTCTATCTTAACTGGTCACCAGTAGGCCTTAAATATAATTTGTCAGTTAATTTAACTTTATTATAATTTTCTATTAAAACTCCAACACTTACCTTTAGCAGTTCTGCTCTCGTAAACTTCCAAATCCACGACACCGCTCCTCTCCTCAGGCTTGGTCAACCGAAACGACCAGTCGTTCCAGTCGAAGCTGAACGCGTGACTCTCCAGGAACCTCGACAGGAATCCTTGTCTCGACCTCGCTTGCCGCAGCCCCTTCATTGCCACCGGCTCGATCGTCAGCGCGTCGAACACCCTCACCGCCCTCTGCTGTCTCATGCTCCTCACAAACTCCCTCGCCATATGCTCAATACACGTAGCATTATCACTGCAGTTCAACTCAACTATACCGGCTCCCGCTTGCGCCACCACCATACAAGCGATCAACAATATGGCAGTCATTTTGAACCAATGTCACTACACTTCAGCACTAAAGTCACCAATCCATTTGTGGGTCACGACTCCTTGATCCGCTCCACCTTCATCGGTGGTTAGTTCGTCAATGGGTCTTCGAATGCACTGCTGATGATTTTTATCCACGGTCACGGTGCTTGCCTCTGCAAGTCCGTGTGTGTATTTTTTTTTGCCGATGCCTTCACATGTGTTGGTATTCTAGTTGATTTACATTAGACCACTTTTCTTTCCACTGGGCGAGTTTGCGATCAATTATTTTCCGTCGAGCGCGTGTGTAAGGTGCAATCTCGTCGATCGAAGCGAAATGTATGCGAAAAAATTGTTATAAGCGCACGGATTCGTTAATAGGCCTGCAGGAATGATATTTTACTTTCGAATGTACTGTTAGCAAATAACTATTTTACTTTTATCGTTTTTAAATCACATATCTTTTTGTACTACTAGTACAATTTATTACACTTATTACCTCAGAGGAATATTATCTTACATTTATAACTAATACAAGGACTCAAATGGGACTGGCCAGGACACGTCTGCCGTATGCCGGATGACCTGTGGGCCAAAACAGCCACCCGTTGAGTCCCACAAATTATGAGGCGTCACGGTGGAACTCGTCGAAGATGGCGGGACGAGTTGACAGAGACCTCCAATGGTAGGAATACGTGGAAGAATAAGAGGGAGGCCTTTGCCCAGCACTGGGACAATATGGGCTCATAATAATACATTTTCTGTCGTATACTTAGTTGCATTCGTCCTAGTATTCGTTTTGATACATATCAACATGCAACGAATGTAAATTAGTCGAGAATGAAACAGCACTAAATAAACATGACGCTTAATGTTCTACAAATAGACCCAAATGTGATACCAGAGTGAAATGAAACGATGCTGATTATCATACCGTGTATCCCATGTTTATGAATTAACAGCCCATGAAAATGTTAGTTGTAACTTTTCTACTGATGCTACGCATGCAAAGTACCGTGACAAACGTGCGTGAGCACAACGGAAGGTAGTTGGACAATGTTCCTGAGACAACCGATCTAACATGCTCCATCGGAACTTATTATATTTGTTCTGCACCGGATAACAGCGTATCTTCTGTATCATTTTGTACATTTTGCCGAAACCGTTAAAAAAAAGTACGATTTTTTAACGAGCCGAAATGAAATAACATTTTTACGATTGATGTGCCAAACCATAGCCAAAAAGGGTGGTTTAAGATGGACATATTTTCAGAATATAATTTTTCAAGATCACATTTATACATATACAGACGTTTTACTATAAAACTTGGATCTACTGGTTAGATCTATAGAGAATGAAGGACTAGCTTAAATCTCAAATAGGCCCTTGAGGCATTGTAACAAGGATGCTGGCGGCATTTCCTCGTTGTATCGCAATGCTGATAAGTTATACGAGGAAGCCATCAGCTTTTCGGTCACCAGTTACATCAACTAGATGCTTCGGGATTTCTGCAAAAAAACTTGTGCGCGCTGGGATGGACCTAGAGTTTCAACGTCAAATGGTATAAATGGTACTCTCTACCGAAGCTCTTTATTTATTATGTTTCGAAATTTCGACGCGTTTTTACAAATGTTTTACAACTTTAGTCATTCTTTTTGATACACAATATGCTAGGCTATAGCATGAAGTGATACAGATAAGTTAAGATCTCGCTTCCGTGACATAACGGAACAAGGCAATAAAATATTGTAGCTTTGTTTACTCGAGCGGCAAAGAGCCAAAATCTAGGTCTAGACTGGGTAAAACTACAATCGCAATATCAAGGTAAGGGTCCGTCTTCTCACTCAGACATGCAAGTTTGTTAATAGTTTTGTTAGAGTTATTAGTTTCTCAAAAAATAAATAGTAGTGCAAGCTACCGGTGAACCGGGATTATTTGCTATGGTTATCATGCTATCTAATTTGTAATAAATTACATTTTTGGTACAAGCTTGTATCGATGATTGTACTTTTCTTTCCACAGGCAACTACTACTCATCGAGACAATTCTAACAACCCCAAACACACTTAGTAGTCGTAGTATGCGTTGATTTATTACAGAGTTTCCATGGCCACCTCCTGTCTCCATCATCAGATCATCCGATTTACATGCCAACCGGTTTGGCCCTGCCTACGAAGCTGATGGTCCCGGGTTCAAATCCTGGTAAGGGCATTTATTCGTGTGATGAGCATGGATATTTGTTCCTGAGTCATGGGTGTTTTCTATGTATTTAAGTATTTATAAATATTTATATATTATAATATATTGTCTAAGTACCTTCAACACAAGCCTTATTGAGCTTACTGTGGGACTTAGTCAATTTGTGTAATAATGTCCTATAATATTTATTCGGCTCAATTGAATTGGCTGCAAAAAAGGCGCAGGATACAAATATGACAACAAATATCCAAAAAATTAAAACATAGGGGCATAGATTTTGTCTTTCTCTTGCAGTTTCCAAAATTTCATAATGATTGGTTGCGTTTTGGAGGAGGAAACAGTTCTAAGCGAAACCTCGATTTATGAGTTTTTTGCGTGGGACTTTTAGTCAGAGCTGCAGTTGTCCTTATCGCACGCAGGCACTCCCGCCCACCGCAGCGCGACAGAAACAGCTTCAAAAATTCGAGATCTGAATAGTTGCTCAGCTAGGAATTGCTCTGTTCACGAATGAAATTGGTCCATAAAATATGGGTACCTAACTATTTATTTTGTAACTCGAATATTATTGGCCAAAAAAACTGACATTATACAGCGAAGTTTTCTAAATAGGTAGTTACCTAAAGTAAGTAATAAACATTTCATAAACTTTAGCCTCTCGGCAGAACTTATTTCTCTCTGAACTTATTTCGAACTACAGCTAACTACTTCGTGGCGATAAAGTGTATTGATCATTTACACATAGGTACATACATAAATACGAGTACATATACATACGCTGTATACTGAGATACGCGTCATACTCGTGAACGGGTGCTGTTTGTGGAGGCCGGTCTGTTTAAGCTAACTTTATTTTTGCGTATAATTACAGTGACACACCTCATTCGGTTCTCGTATGTTTCTTTTATCCTAATGAATGTTTTAATTATACGGAATTTTGACTCTTAAAGACTCAACACATCTCTACGGATAATTTGATAACAATCATTTAGTTCTAGCATTTAGAGATATTTACACCTCTAAATAATTTTAGATTTTTTTTTGTATCTCTTTGTGTTTATTGATGATTTATGACGACCAGTTTGGCCTAGTGGGTAGTGACCCTGCCTACGATGCCGATGGTCCCGGGTTCAAATCCTGGTAAGGGCATTTATTCGTGTGATGAGCATGGATATTTTTGTTCCTGATTCATGGGTGTTTTCTATGTATTTAAGTATTTATATATTATATATATCGTTGCCGAAGTACCCTCAACTCAAGCCTTATTGAGCTTACTGTGGGACTTAGTCAATTTGTGTAATAATGTCCTATAATATATAAAAAAAAATGTAAAGCCTTGCACCTGGATACGACACAAACTGTAGCTAACCAGGACCTGAGAAACCAATCGATTCTCTGTCTTAAGCAGAGACGCTTTCCATATAGATTTTCATTTGACTTGCCTGTTGCTATCTCTATTTCACGCGCATAATTACGAGTATATTGCTGTTACGTTCGCACCGTACCTGACAATGCGCGAGCTATGGAGATAGCAACAGGCCGGTCAATGTCCGAAAATCTATATGGAAAGCATCTCTTCTAGTACATTACGATACAAGTGCGAAAAATAGGAAATTCGAAACGAGTGGCGATAAATTAAAACACGACCGAAGGGAGTGTTTTAAATCGACACGAGTTGCGAATTACCTATTCGCACATGTATCGTACAACGTTTTACAGTACATATGGCCCTTTAAATGTTCGACACAGTAACGTAATATGCTACTTCTCGCACTAGTGCTATAAAGTAGCCCCATATGTAGGTGTAATTTATCTTTTTGATAGCCGTGTTAATTTGGCCGATGCCCGTAAGTCAAAAACTTCAACGTCTTTTTAGGGTTTCGTAGTCTCCTAGAAACCCTTATAGTCTCGTCATGTCCGTTTGTCCGTCCTCGGCTTTGCTCCATGATCGTTAGTGCTAGACAGCTGCATTTTGGCATGGATACATACACAGAACGGTGAAATAAAAACTACCAAAAATAATTTAGGGTTCCTCCTAAATGATTTTTTTTTGTGTGTGTTTGAGGTATCATTGGATAGGTATTTCAAAACGAATACGGGTCTACAAAAAACCATTTTTTTATAAAGTGATTATTTTCGGAAATAATCGCTTCGAATGAAAAAAAAAGATGTGTCCCCTCTAACTTTTGAACTATGGGTCCAAAAAAGATGTCAAACATATCAAAACTCTAGGCTACTGTCATGTCTACTGAGTCGAAAGTATTACGCGGTTTTTATTAGGGTTCCTTGAGAGGAAAACGGACGACCGCTTTTCCATACAAACTTAGATAACAAGACAAAGTGTGGCCATGTCATCGTTAATGTCAAATTTCTATTCAAATCGGTACAATGTTAGCTTAGAAGGATTCTATCGCCATTATTGTATCTGGAATTGATATTATGGATAATATTTTTACACATTTTAAAGTAATGTATATTATTATAGCTTATAAGAGAAATGACTGAAATAAAAACGAACATATTATTTTTGGAAGTCGTTATAATAATACAAAACCGAATAAAGTAAAAAAGGGGTAAAGCTGTTTTATAAATATCAAAGTGTGTGAAGTACTAGTTCAGTAATTAACACTATACGTGCCGACACTGTAAAACGTTGTATAATACACATGCGAATAGGTAATTCGTTCCTATTTTTCATACTTGTATAGTAATTTACTATTACAGAATGTCAATATTCAGCGAGGAAAATGGGGACTACGTTTACGTTTGTGTAGAGAGAGGTGTGCTAGGAAACTGTGGCCCTAGTGAAAATTAGTAAGTCTCGTGCAGCTCGGGTCAAAAAGGGTACCTATAGGGGCCCATTTCTTAAACGGTATGAGCCTAATATTATAAGTGTGTTGCCATGGTAACCCATGCGACTTGACAGTTCGTGGACAAATAATTTGAGTCTAATATCGTTCAAAAATGGGCCCTAGGTGCTTATGGAGTTTATTTGAACCTGAGCTGCGTGAGACCCTTTTTATAGCCACAGTTTTATTTTGGTAAAAAGGTTGAATCAATTCGTAATAGCCAGTGTGGTCATTATCATCATCATTTTTTTATTTAAGAGATTTTACTGGTGAGAACGTCTAGTTTTATTTTGACGCAAGATCGGTCATAGTGAAGTAAGATCTTCAATGTAGACGATAATACCATGTCATTTACTAAAGACATTTATTTATTTATTCGTATGGCATTTACAGAGTCGCTTAATTATAAATTATAATACAATATCTAAGTTCTTCACCCATTGCATTAGGTGAGTGAAGATCTAGGGCCTCTCCAACAAATTTCCGTATCGGGCAATTATGTGTAATGTGGTGTATTGTATAGTCTGCACTGGGGCCCCGCAGTCGCACGCTGGTGAGTCTCGCCAACCACACTTAAACAAGTAGTCCGCACAGCGTCCATGTTCGGTGCGGAGTCTGTTTAATTGGCACCATTCCTTCCTAGATGCTGAAAAGCCATACGGCTTTTTGGTAGGGTCGTAGGTATTTAGGCTGGGCTTTGGCAGGTTGGATTTCCACTCATCTTTCCAAGCGTCTTGTATATTGAATCCGCCTTAAGTATGTAACTTCTTGTATGTGTACGATAATGATTCTGACTTTATTTTAGAGTCATATTTATGCATTTTTTAGCAATTTTTTTAAACACAAATCGACCTAGCCCCAAACTAAGTAAAGCTTGAACTAGGCGCTGATATACGTACGTATAAATGCATACTTATATACATAGAAAACGCCCACGACTCACAGTGGATCGAAATGAATAAAAAATGGACATTCGCATTTTTTTCCAAAAATCCTATTTTAAAAAATGCTCTTCGGTTGAAAATGATATGAAAAATAAAAAATGTTTTATAAATTTTTTAAAAATGAGGCTTATTTTAAGCAGAAAAAAATAAAATGTGTTTTATTTGTATGAAACTGAAAAATAGGTATCTTATTGTAAGAAAACCGTAACCGATCCCGCTTTTAAACCTTTAGAATGTCATTGTCCTACTTTAGAACAGTAGAAAATAGTAAAAACCTTATCTGAGTAGGTGCCCGTTTTTTTTTTGTAGTCCAATCAAAAGTCAGTAAATACAACATTTTTCTTAGTGCTTTATTTTTTTTTTTATTAAAAAAACGGTATATTCATGACAATTTAGTATAAAAATAAAATATATATGACATTTTGATACAGATGACAATGATGATGTTTTGATTTTTTGTTGAAAAAAACTGTGTTCATCACACAAATAAATGCCCTTACCGGGATTCGAACCCGGGACCATCGGTTTCATAGGCAGGATCCCTACCCCACCGGTCACCGGTCGTCAAATTGAATTGTTTCTGCACTACAAACAACAAAACAGCGGGTTATGAAACCCATGCTTTTTGTTCACCATATGAAAGGTAAATTTGTATGAATTCTATTGTTGTAATTTTGCATTAATGACGCAACAAAGAAATTTAAAAAAAGGATGTTTCATATACTTAATTACAATTTTTTCTTACTTAGAATTAGTTTAAATTCTCAAATTTTAACGATTTTTACAAAACATAAAGTACCTTATATAAGAATATTCCCGTAAAGATAGCTTTATTTTCCAGGTAACGCAGGTTATTCCTAATTCCAAGAAACTGACCCATCATAATAAGAGTTTCTAAGGCTACTTTGTTCCTTGATTTTAGTGTACCTACTTATTTTAAGATTTTTAGAGCGCACCGCCAAAAAACTGCTTGACAGTTTGGCGGACGATTGAATTAAAGTAAAATATTGTAATTTTTGATATTTTTTGATGAACTAAAATAAATTTAATGTGTAGGTACTATCCTCTATCCGTCTTTGTTCGTAAAGAAGCCGTCAGACGACCCATTATTGGTATATGCCTACTTAAAAGCAATAAAAATGGATGGATTTTGCAAAAGTATCGTCATTGTTCTTAACTAATTAAGTTAGTAAGGTACTCTAAGCATCCATCTGCATTTCTATGAAAGCATAGTTTGACAATTAGTCAAGAATCCTATATTTTTAATATGTTTTTGACTGAAGTCTGCATAAAGTCTTTGTCTTCATTGGCTTCACTCTCATTTCCAATAATATCTTTATCGCTATGAACACATTTTAGACATAATTAATTTTCTTTGGAATTCAATGAAAGCTTTTATCGCAGCCATCGCCTATTTTCACACAAATAGCAGAGATTATGTATTTACTAAGGAGATCTTTACGGATTTCTTTAGCTATAACTTCTATGGCTACATGTGTAAAACGGATAGCTATTTCTGTACCTCTTTGCCATATATTGTGGTCGACGAGAGGTCATGCTTGTGCCTGGTACGGCAGTGGCGCTTACGCCGACTAAGGCGCTGGAGCTGGTGCCGGCTATGGCGTTGGATCTCATGCCGCGTACGGCATTGTCGTTTGCGTCTGGTTACGCTCTCTGCGTATTATAAGTCGCACAAAATACGACCGATGTTTATAAGTTTTGGGTTTTTAATGAGATAATATGCAATTCTTCAGATTTATTCGCAGGTCCTTCTATTTTTTTGGTCACAATTCTATAGAGTTAAAATCTCTTATTTTAAAGTTGCTTTAACCATCTTTCGTCTCCAGTCGAATCGATTACAAAATAACTAATAATAACTACACTTAAATACTCATTTTATTCGAGAATGATTTTTTCTGCTTTATATAAATTTGAATTGAACCCACGATTTTTGACCACCAAATACATATGAAAAATTAATGTGTGGAACAAGTCCCGTTACATACAGTGTGCGTGTGTCCTGGCTCGCGGTCGCCGGATGCAATTAGACGTCTAAAATTAAGGATGACTCGAACTGGAAGTGGTCCGGGTCCGGGCAGAGGCGTTTGACACTCCGCGTTTTACCCGAACCCGGACCATTCTTTATTCGTACTGTGTAGTACAGTCGGTTCATAATAACATAAGTATCCACTTTTCTATACAACTTAGTATGGCTACTTGGTTACTTAAGTTGGGGAACCGACCGTAGATCGTCACGATTAGATGCGACATTTAGGTACAAATGAATTTATCTCACAATCAAAATTAAAAAAATCTTCTTATCTGACCTTCATTTCTGCCAAATTGTATAAAGCTTTGTTGATTCAATGAAGGTTTTTTTTTAACTCAAGCCGTATTTTAACAAAATTGGAACATTGTCACAAACATGTATAGTGTACTCCTAGTTGACTAACACCTGAGTATGCTTGGTCAACTTTATAAATATTCTGAATGAATATAAAAAAGTTATAAAATGTTATCTGTTATTAACTAATTTGTCTCTCGAAACAACATTTGTATACAATTTCTATTAGTTATTATAAAGTATTTTGGACCAATTAACGCATTTTTTAACTGTGCGGAACCCGTTACACAAACAGTTCTTGTCTTGCCTCGCGGTCGTTTCCGTGAGGTAACGGAAACTTCGCTCGGGCAAAGTCAGGGTTGCAATTAAGCGGGTGCGTCACGCGCTGTCTCTGTTCACAAAGAACAGAATATGGTTAGAATGGTTATAATATTAAGAATACTAGTTATACAGATTTTACAGTTATAATATCTGCACATTCGGTAACAGTTTTTATTCGATTTTTTAAATTTGATTTAAAGATTATCATGAGTTTAGTTTTATATATTCCACTCGCTCTTACACGCAGCAACTATTCAACGTAGGCACGCTCGTTTTGTCGCCAAAATAGTGTGTCGTTTTATTTTTTATGGAATGTACGAGTATAAATGTATTTAATTTTTAGTTAGTTTATAAAGTATTTAAATTTTGGGTCTCGTTGTCTGATTCAGATTTTTAAACTAAAATTAATAAACAAACAAGTCGAAAATAAGTTGAAGTAAGGGTGTCTGCTTTCAGAAATATATCCCGTAATTTGGTAATGGAATTTTTGTTACATTTTTTTTAACATCGATGACATTCATTATATTTTATATCAATTTTTTTTTTACAAGTTTCGTTATGACTACCCAACTATGTACTGTGTTCAGGTGTGAATATAGTTTGAAGAAAACTCAGCCCATACCAAAAAGAAGATTTTTTTTTTTTTTTTTTTTTTTTTATGGAGGATAGGCAGGCGTTTGACCACGATCACACCTGATGGTAAGTGATGATGCGGTCTACAGTGGAGCACGCTTGCCTATGAGATACCTATTTACTCTAGCCTTGAAGAGATTCAGATTGTACTCATACGGAAACACAGACTCGGGCAGGGCATTCCACTCCTTGGCAGTTCGCATAAGGAATGTTGAAGCGAAACGCTTCGTGCGTATTTGTGGAATACCTACCATGAAGCGATGCCGAAGTGCCGATTGTCTGGTAGTCCGATGGTGAAATGGGGACGGAGGAATAAGGTTGTGCAATTCCTCAGCACACTCTCCGAAATGTATCCTATAAAAGATCGTTAGGCTGGCAACCTTGCGTCGATGCTCCAGACTTTGAAGTCGAGCATTCGTCAGATCGTCGTCATTAATAATTCTCTTGGCCCTCCTCTCGACTGACTCGAGCGCCTCAAGCTGGTATTTGGCTGAACCATCCCACAGATGAGAACAGTATTCCACACACGATCGGACTTGTGCTTGGTAAAGGTCGAGCAGCTGCCTAGGTGTAAAATACTGCCTCACCTTGTTGAGGATGCCCAGCTTTTTTGCTGCTAACTGTGCTTTCGACTCGATGTGCGGGCCGAAGTTGAGTTTCGAAGTCAGCGAGATTCCGAGAAGCTCAAGATGGTCGGTTATCGGAAGGGATACATTTCGGAAAGTAGGAGTCAGATGGAATGGACTCCGTTTAGCGGAGATAAGACACGCCTGGGTCTTACTAGCATTGAACGAGACCAAATTGGCTTCACCCCAATCGGACACTGCCTTCAGTGACACGTTCATGCGTTCGACCATAGCCTCTCTGAGTGACTGTATTTGGGCTCCACTAGCTCGTGAATTGGGTATGTAGCTTTCAACAACCGTAGTATCATCTGCATATCCGAACGTACCTGGTTTCAGCAGGTCGTTTATGTGGAGCAGGAAAAGGGTCGCTGAAAGCACGGACCCTTGAGGGACTCCGGCATTGATTGCCAATTGATCGGACGAGCAGCCATTAATGACAACCCGAATCGATCGATCCCTCAGAAAGTCTGATACCCAGTCACAAAGACTAGGGGGTAGACCGAAGGACGGTAGCTTGCTAATAAGGCCCTCGTGCCAGACCCTGTCGAAAGCCTTCGATATATCTAGAGAGACAGCTAAAGCCTCTCCATTCTTCTCGATGGCCTCACTCCAGATGTGCGTGGCATACGCTAAAAGATCTCCGGTAGACCTGCCTCGGCGGAACCCGTACTGCCGGTCACTGAGCAGGTCGTTCGCTTCTAGGTATGCCAGGAGTCGATTATTAAGTACACGTTCCATACTCTTACAGAGTATGGAAGTGACCGAAATCGGTCTATAGTTGGCAGGGTCAGCCCGGCTACCTTTTTTCGGTACTGGTTGCACATTAGCAAGCTTCCAAGACTTCGGAACCTGACCGGTAGCCATTGAGAGACGGAAGAGGCGCGTCAATATGGGACATAGCTCAGGTGCACAGGTTTTAAGTACTATGGCTGAAATACCGTCAGGACCACTTGCTTTGTTCACGTCCAGGTTTTGCAACACTTTGCGAATCTTGCGAAGATTGGTATTGATATATGATTAACTTGTAAACGATAGTTTTAGTATTAAAGTAAGTATAGTTGGATGAAGTTACGGCTATCTATGTATGATAATGCATACGTTTCAGTCGCTTCTACGCATCATATTCTTTGGTACAGGAAATCGTTTGTTATACCGACTTCTTCCACACTGCGTGTTTATATGCAGTTCCTCTTTACAACACCACTGTCCTACTAAACAATCAATGCCTATTACTGTTTGTATATGTTGGCGGCCGATCGTAAAATCAGGCCGATCGTAAACTTCCTGTATGCACAGAAGAAAAAAATTTAATGTTTTGACGGTAGTCACATTAAACCAATAGATAGGTAGGTTCGTTAGCTTGCTTCAGATGAAGGGCAAAGTGTCCGGGCTCCGTCGACTCAGGGAACGAGACAATTATTTCCACAATTCACGATATGCCTAGAAATTTTATGATCTGCCTGATTCTACAATCGGTCGCCGACTTAAATATAAATATAATAATATAAATGATATAAGCATTGCAGTAGAATTGAAGCGCGATGTTACTGCAAAATTAATTATGATATTTGCAGTAGTTATTCAGGGGAATTCTTCCGGTTCGAGCATCATATTGATAGTCACGCCTCGTGATTAATTGCTTTGTTTTTTGCTCATTCATATTGTTTAAAGTGTAATATCGATATCTTATTGTATTGTACAGTAAACTAATGTGGTAGTGTGCAGTGAACGAAGAATTCAAGATTCACGAGTTTAACCACCATTTTGGAGTCAACGGCCGGTAGTCCACGTGCTACTTGTAAAGTCCAGCTATCGCTTTACAAGAGCTGATAAAATCACCGTACACTGTCTTGTACTAACCGTACAATTTTAGTCGTATTTGAAGCTCCTAAGACCTTGATACTGGCGAAATAGTCCTACTGGACTGAAGCCATAATTAGAAAAGAAGAAGAAGATAGTTATTCAGTTGGAACAATTATCACGCTGCAATACTGCAATTATTTTCGTTTACCGGAGAAGGTCGGAATTTTTTTCTAGAAGTGATTTGTGGGTAGTTTGGTGCAAATTTGTAGTTAGATATAACAGTTTTGCCTTTTCATTTACATACCTAAAGTATGTACAGTCACGTCTCATAATATCGATAAGAACAAAATGCCAAAAATATGTATAAACGAACTTATTGCCCATATATGAAGGTAGTGTATACATATTTTTTGGTACTTTTTTCGTATCGATATTTTCAGACGTGACCGTACCAGTAGCTCTGGAAGCTGTAAACCTCGCGAGCATAACTTAAAACTGCATAAATATGTATTTATTTATTTACATCTTTTTTGCACAATACACGAAGAAGTATACATGATGGTAGAAAAGGCGGACTTAATGCTTAAAGGCATTCTCTATCAGTCAACCAATGGGTTAAATCAGAAAGATTAAGTAGGTGCAGTTTCTTTTAAAGTAAATTAATTTGTAGCAGAGACTAATTTGAGATACATATTGATAAATTAACACATATACTTAATACAAATAAACAAAATATATACATTGATACATACATAATTATATACCTAGTGTAAATCATTAAGTTAATAAACGTTTTAAGGTTATAAATACAAACTTGCAAAGAATTTATTGACATAAAATTAAATAACACGGGTATTACATTAACTACAACCAAACAATATAAAAGTTACATTTCTAAATAATTAAAACATGTCACGTTAAAATTTATTATAAATAAAGTAACATTTAATCTACAGACTATAAAACTAAATCTAAAATAAGCCCCCCTGGATCGTACCTGGCTCAAAGGTGCCCATTATTCCCGCTGCGTTTCCTCGCTGAACCGCAATGGAGATCTGTTGAACCAGATACGACCCAGAGCGAGGATCGCAGCAGTTAATAAATATATGGCTGAAATCGAATTTAAACTGTAGTGAGACATACTAATATTAAACTAATTTATCGGTTTAAACTCGCGTCACGTTACTTGCTAAAATTAGTATAATGTCCGTGTAAATATATGGCTCCTCATTTAGATATACTTCCAGAAACTGAATCGATAGAAAGTTCTATTTTATCATTGAACAAAATCACAAAAGTTCACGACAATCGATTGAGTATTGCGACGTGTGGAGGAGAACATCAGGACATACGGTACTTCATTGTACAGTCAGATGCAAAGAAAAGTGCTAAGCGAATATTATTGTTGACTGTATATAAGGAAGCTGTTACTTTGATACTTAATGATGACAAAGGAAAATTTAATTTCCTTAAAGGATCTGTTTACCACACATTTAATTAAGTAGCTTAAAGTATTTGGTGTTCATGCTTCGTTGAACGTATTATGTTTGTCAGGCGTATCACGTACCTACCTTTGCTATATTTAAACTTTATTGCACAAACAAACGAAAATGTAAATACAAATGGCGGACTTCGTGTCAAAAAATATTCTCTACCAGTCAATCATTGGGTCAAACAGAGACAATTCCCTTATGCGTGCGCGTGCGTGCGTGCGTGCGTGCGTGTGTGTGTGTGTGTGCGTGTGTGTGCGTGTGTGTGTGTGTGTGTGTGTGTATGCGCGTATTTGTCGATGTACATTCAAGGTATTAAATAACGACACAGACAAAGTGCCAAAAATATGTACACGCTACTTTAATTTCTGGGCAATAAGGTCGAGTATAGATATTTTTGGCACTTTGTCCGTGTCGATATTTAATACTTTGACAGTACGAGTGTCTTCTTGGCTAGGCCCTTAGTTACAGTAGCTGCATTTTGTCAATATTTTATCCTTTTTTCTCTCATAAGGGTCTTTCTCAAAATATATGACTGCGGTCAGACTAACCCCGTCAAACCTTTCATACCTACATTTAGTATGGTTTGACGGAGTTTAGACGCAAGCACAAATCTGGAGAATGACCCATAAGATAGTACAACTGTTGTACAGTTTTGTTATAAAATCGTAGGTACTCAAATGCCTGCAGCTACAAACGAACTATTTCGCAATTAAAAAAAAACTTAAACATGCTTAATCTACGTAAGTTAAAAAGAGACAGCTATATGTCTATCGAGCTCTACGTAATTGTAGTGAAAGTGTAACAAAGTCAGCACATGTAGCGCTTGCAATTATAAATATACTTTGTATTTTTAACTTTCAACCTTAACATCATGGTATTAAGGACTTTCCAACCGCATTTCAATGTTGACGACTGTATAGAAAGCCCGAATATTTTCTTAACTTTTTTCGGCAAAAAGTCGACAACGAGTCGATGTATCGATTCCGTTCTTTTTTTAATAGAAATCGAAAGTATTTTGCTGTTTACATTTCGCTGTTAAGGTGTGACGGTATACTTAATCATTTTTATACGAGTGATCGGTAATAAAGTAGGTAAGTAGTTAATCACTTGTAGGTGAATGGGAGTTTATTTATTTTTAATTTCTACGGAATTTTTAGAAGGAGCTGAGTATAGTAAAAGAATTACAGATAGTTTTGTGGAATTTGATTTTCCATCTTAACACAGAAATTAAGCATTTAAGATGGGATGAAGACCGCCAGACTAAAGTGGGACTGGGCTGGACATGTAATTCCACTTATTATTAATAATTAAGCAAGGTGTCTATATGTCTGGCGTAGCCCTACAGTTAGATATCTGATTAAGTACTTAAATTTGCTTAATTAATGTTACGAAAGAATTGGTAACTGACGTTACAGTCTCGTGGAATTACCCTCTACCGGATGAATGATGATAGATGGGCCAAAATAGCCACTAGCTGGCATCCCCAGAGTAGTCGTGGCAGAGGTAGACCCAGAAAGAGATGGCGGGAAGACTTGGATGCGTTTCAGCGGGATTGGCGGAACTTGCTCAATACAGGGAGGATTGGAAAGAGAGAAGGGAGGCCTTGACGGGCTCCATAATTATGTACTTTTAATATTTACTTTCCTCTTTATTCATAAACGTGTACTAAAGTTACGATGCCGCTAATAATCGTTTGTCCCTTTCCATCATACCAATACGTCAGAAAGGGACAAACGATTATTAGCGGCATCGTAACTTTAGTACATGTTTATGAATAAGGGGGTTTATGTTTATTATTATTACATAAGGGTAGAAAATCAAGCGCATAGAACAAGATTACGATAATGTTTTAGAAATGGCGACACCTCATTTTAGCATGGCTACATCGGGTTTTTTGTATCCTAGGAGTACCACTACAAGGATCTAGGTTTATTTAAAAGTTACGACTCTGTTCTAGAGCCTGCTCTAAATCAGATATGGGCCATATCTTTCACCAATAACAATTGTCATATAAATTTATGTGATACAATACTAATCCTCCGGTTAGATTCATTCAAGCCATTTCATACCGTAAAGTTTTTATAATAAGAGCTGTAATCGTGTTATCACGAAGTCGTACTTAAGCTTCTGTGGTCTCAAGCTTCGCTACGTCTAGCCGAGATCAAAATTTATAGTGATTGTAAAACAATAATTTTGAGAAGCAAACGTCTAGTATATATGTACAACAATATTATTATGTAGGTAATAATATAATTTCAATACTAAGAAGAAAACGTCCACGCAATATCGCCTTTTCATACAAATGTAGTCCCTATTTTCCTCCTTGCGTCAACATTATTGACGCAATAGATATTATCACAAATATTTCGACACAGATTCATATCAACCATAGCTATGCTCCTTTTTTAGGGTTCCGTAGCCAAATGGCAAAAAACGGAACCCTTATAGATTCGTCATGTCCGTCTGTCTGTCCGATTCTGTCACAGCCACTTTTTTCCGAAACTATAAAAGCTATACTGTTCAAACTTGGTAAATAGATGTATTCTATGAACCGCATTATGATGTTTACACAAAAATAGAAAAAAAAACAATAAATTTTGGGGGTTCCCCATACTTGGAACTGAAACTCAAAAAATCTTTTTTCATCAAACCCATACGTGTGGGGGCGTTCGAACGAGATCTAGTAAGTAGTTTTTTTTTAATAAGTACGTCATAAAAATTAAAAAAAATTTTTTTTCGTCAAACCCATACGTGTGGGGTATCTAAGGATAGGTCTTCAAAAATGATATTTAGGTTTCTAATATCATTTTTTTCTAAACTGAATAGTTTGCGCGAGAGACACTTCCAAAGTGAAAAAAAGTGTGTCCCCCCCCCCCCCCCTGTAACTTCTAAAATAACGGAATGAAAAATCAAAAAAAAATATATGATATACATTACCATGCAAACTTCCAACGAAAATTGGTTTGAACCAGATCTAGTAAGTAGTTTTTTTAATACGTCATAAATGGTACGGAACCCTTCATGGGCGAGTCCGACTCGCACTTGGCCGCTTTTTAATACTACGTCGGTGGCAAACAAGCATACGGCCCACCTAATGGTAAGCAGTCTCCAGAAGAGTTACATGCGCGTTACCGACCCAAAAAACCCTCCCTCCCCTCACTAAGCTCTGGCAACCTTATTCACCGGTAGGAACACAATACTATGAGTAGAGTCTAGTGTTATTTGGCTGCGGTTTTCTGTAAGGTAGAGGTACTTCCCCAGATGGGCTCTGCTCTGAACTGGAATAAAATCCGCTGTGCTGTGCCCTACCACACAAAGCGAGATGACATTCACAATGCCCATACCTCTCTTGTGGACACAGTTTAAGGACGTACCCGGGTCCTTCGGTTGATGTTGTCGAATTTTTCTTTATTATAAGATTCAGGCATATTCAAACCTCGTATAGAACTTGTTTTTCGCGCGTAATTTTTACAATACAAAAAAAGTCAAACGAAGGGACACAGCTATGGTTAGGACAAAATATTTTCCATAATGTCAATATCCAGAGAGGAAAATGGGAACTACCTTTGTATGAAGAAGCTACCGACCTCCTAAGAACTAAATAAACAAATTCATAGGGAGTCAAAATAATTATAAAACAATGGACACAGAGAGTTACTATAACTAGTTTTAATCTAAAACAGGCTTTTGAGGCATTGTACAGTCAGCGTCAAATACTTTGTAGCAGTCAAAGTGGCCAAATAGTTCGATACACCATACTAAATATATGGTGTACCGATCTATTTGACTACTTTGGTTGCTACAAAGTGTTTGATGCTGACTGTTCCAAGGATGCTGGTGGCATTTCCTCGTTGTATCGCAATACTGATACGTTGTGCGAGGAAGTCGCCAGCTCTTCGGTCACCAGTTACGTCAACCAGACGCTTTGCGATTTCCGCAAGAAAATTTGTGTGCGCTGGGGCCCCATCGACCTCTTATAATTTAGCTCTCAATACCTTGACATTGGCTAAAAATCCTATAGGAGAAAAGCCATTTAATTAAAAAAAAATTAACCGCCGACGGCAGGGGGAACTTTTGCGCCGGTTACGTGCCGTCTCGGGGATCTTGAAGACGTAGGTATCTAGTGTTAGGTTTTTGGACAAAGCTTGTTGCGGATTTTATCTTGTAATTTTTTGACGAAGCCTATGGCGGATTATCACTGATGTAGATTGGACGAAGTTTGTTGCGGATTCCGTTCCTATTAGTAATTACCTTCGCTTTTGACGAAGCCTGCGCTGTGGATTTAGATGGTTTGTGGTTTAATACCTACTTATGTTTTCGATTAAATAACTATCATTACTAAAAAAACTGAACTAAACTTAAAATTCAATTTATTTTAATTGAAGCCGCATTTAGCACCTTATTAAGTTTTTAACGTATACCTGCTAACAACAGACGAGGCGAGATTTGTTTTTTAATACATTTTTCTGTATTAAAAAACAAATTTATGTAACTACGTTAGTATTATATTAATAGTATTAATTAACTTTCAAGACAGATTAGAAGTAAATATTATACTATCATTAATTTGTAAGTATTAACTTACTTTTCATGTAGCAAGTTGTTTCAGTTTAGGCTTTAGAAACATTAAATATTTTATTAGACAATTTAATTAGAACAACTTGTTCACCTATTTAACATAAAATACTCCAGTGAGACTCTTATTGCTTATACATAATATCAATGTGCACGGGGGTACACCTCGAAGATCGGCTATGCAGCCATCTTTGGGCGCCGAGCTAACTAGGAGACGAAGTGGTCGCCATGGTCGAAATCGGCCGGAAAGATCATCATCATCACATATATTGTAATTTTTTAATTCCATAATTTTATTGTTTAATTAGTAACTACAGATACTTAATGACTTTTAGTTCATTATTTTCTTCTCTTTAAAAGTTGGTTCTTGATTATTATTTACAATATAATTTTGTACAGAAACAGTAGATAATAACAAAAAATAATGTTTAATTGTACAGTGAAATGTAAAGGATTTTATACTATATTATTATATATTCATGCAGAAATAAAAGAGAAATATCCCACACACTAGCCCCGTACGAAGTTTCTTCTCTGTATCCCTTTATGATTTCATGTGATAGGTACTAAAATAATACAATTTGTTCAATTGCAATAAGATAATCATTTATGAATTACCTATGGAAGTGTCCTACGTGGGCGAACGCGTTGTGAACGCGAATGCCGTTGGGCCGCCGCGCCGCGCCGCGTCGCATCGCGAGTTATTCGATCACGTAAGCCACTGCGTAACTGTTCCCTCGCTCTTTATATTTGAGGTAGGAAAACTAATTCGGTGGACCAGGAAACACTTGTCCACCTCTGCTAACTACTACGCGTGAGTCGTCACGACGGCCGCAGGTACAGTCACGTCCGAAAATATCGATACGAAAGATGTGCCAAAAATATGTATACTAGTGTATACATGGGCAATAAAGTCGTGTATACATATTTTTGGAACTTTTTTTTGTATCGAAATTTTTAGACGTGACCGTAGACCGTGACCGAAATTTTTAGACGTTACTAGTAATAACTAGGCACAGGCTTGCAAAATCAGGTACTTACTTACTTACTTACTCCGTTGGCTCAGCGACCCAAAATGAGACTTGGCCTCCGACACAAGACAGCGCCACTTTTCTCGGTCCTGTGCGACCTCTCGCCAATTGTCGACTCGAAGCTCGCGCAGATCCGCCTCCACCATGTCGCTCCAGCGATACCTAGGGCGTCCGATAGGACGTCCTCCTGCTAGGCGACCCAGGTACGCTCTTTTCACGTTCCGATCTTCGTCCATTCTCTCAAATCAGGTAGCTTCTCCCAAATTATAGGCCCACGCATCTATAACAAGTTATCGTCTGATATAAAGGATGTTGGCTCAGATCTACTTAATTGAAAAAAAAAAAATCTCAAGCGTTTCCTAATCCAAAAATAAATAAATAAATAATAATTTAATTGACAGGAGCAGCTCGATTCGGGCTACCAATGTCACTTTGACGTTAGAAATATCGTAGATAGATCTTATTGGTATCACAGCGGAATCGAAATAAGCGTTAATTTTGACATGTCGTTTAGTTATCGATCTTTCCAAGATCTTAAACGTGCCTTAATCATTCTTTGAATCGGGCCGAGTATTATGTAAATGCTATCGACTTTCTCACACTACGAGTTTTATTACCTCTATTGGTGATAAAAATATATGTAGTTCAACTGCGTTGGAGAAAATAAAATGGAGAAAATAAAATAAATCTTAATCTCAAGGGTCTACACGAACACCTCTCAATCTTGTTGCATTCAATTTTAATCAACCGAACTGACCGTCGTATATTTATCCCGGTTCGGTTGGGTGAGAGCGCAGGAGATAAGTTTTCCGGCTTCAATGTTTTTTTTTTTTTCCCCATTTAAAACCGTCATATATTTCACTATTTTATTCATTATAAAAACACAATATAAATTAAAACTAAAATATTACTAAATTAAATCTAAAATAAAACTAAAATAAATCTAAAAATGGCCCCTGCGGCATAGTACCGAAGACGCTGGCAGCATTTCCTCGCTGGATCGTTAGACTGATGCGTTGAGCGAGGAAGCTGCCAGCTCTTTGATCTCCTGTGGCGTCTCTGAGTCTCTTAGACAGATCTTTGATCTTTTTTTTAGTTTATTTCACAAATTACAATATACAATGTAACTATAATTAAAGTTTCGCCAAACTGTAAAACAGTTTGTTGGCGATGTGAACGCCACGTATGCAGAAGAGAAGATGGAAGTGGGGTCCAAGCGCCAAGATACTATTTAAGGAAATGAGTAAAAGGCTCATAGACTCTACCGGTGACCAGAGAGCTGGCAGCTTTCTCTCGCAGCGCATAAGTATTGCCATTCAGCGAGGGAATGCTGCCAGCATTTTTGGCACAATGCCGCGGGGGCCTTATTTAGATATATTTTAATTTAGATTAGTTTTTACCATTTTGTTTTATTATGTGCTGTACGTTTCCCATTAAATGTAATTTTTAGATGGAAGTTGGTATTTAAAATTATCAGATGGTTCGGTCAAGTTATGTTCTAATATATATGGGAAAGACAAACAATATATCCAGCGTGAAACGAATGTACTATGATACCTTTGGGTATGGTACTTTACGCACCTTGGCATCCCCTCCCCTCCACCTGACGCAACCCCCCTTTAAGTATGAAATATGTCCCGGTTGACAGTTTATTTTTATTTTGGAGAAAAATATTACAATTAGGAAAAAAGTGTAAGAAATCATCCTTCAGAATTTTTTTACAAATAAGATTACATTTTCTAATTTTTTTAATAGATGCACCATTTTCATGTTACTGCTAGATGAACTTCGACAAAATTTAACCGTTGAACAAGCCAGTTCTCCCTAGATGACCCTTTTAGTACTATGTTATATTCTAGTTCATCTAGGTGTATCATAAAAGTGGTTTATCATATCAAAAAAATGAATATAACCTTTTTTGTTAAGAATTAATAAGAATTATTTCTTTTATTGACTTTATTCCTAAAATGTATACTTTTCCCAAAAAAAAAAACTGTCAACCGGGACATATTTCATGTGAAAAGGGGGGGGGGGGGGTTGCGTCAGGGCTAGTGTGCGTAAAGCAGCATATCCAAAGATATCATACTGCATTACTGTAAACGTGGATATAATTTGTTTTTCAAAAAAACATATTTTGACCGAATCAAGACTAGAAACCACGAACTCCAAACACGCTGAGCAATGAGCGGACGGCCGTGCGTGCCGGGATCGTAGATATCTTTGTTATAATTGTTATTGAATTATTATTTGTATTTATTTAAAACAAAAAATGTAATTCATGTTAAATAGCTTTTGGGCGAAATTTGTTACTGGTGCGTTTTAGACCTATGTTCGTGATTTTTTTTCTATCGAGCGAAAGTTTTTAAATCAGGTTGTAAATTAATGAAAGCACTACAAAAAGGCGTCAAGATTGCTATTCATATTTATTAGATACCTTATAAATTATAATGATCTAAACGATTTTTGAAATACTCATAGAGCCTCTTTAGATTACAATCCAGTTGCCAAAAAAATTAATTAACTAATTAATTAGCAATCTTAAGGCATCTAGTAATTTTATCGATTGGAAACCTGATTTCTTGACTTTTGCTTCTTAGAGAAACTTTAGGTCTTAAACGCATTTTGAAGATTTATAAATACTAAATACATATATGAAAATTGTTTCTTATAATGCGCCATTTAATTTTTGATCGAATTCATCGATTACTTTTTTTAACTTAAAAAAATATAATTCATAAAACATGATTATCTGCGATCCCCGGCACGCACAGCCATGTCGATCACGCTTACGCAGCGTCTTACGTAGGCGAACAACAAGCGAAGCGTTGCGGCGCGGGTGAAACAATCCTTTGATACCTATAGAAGTGTCCCGTGTGGCCGACGTCGTTGCGAACGCAGAGCGGGTTGATGTGCCGCGATTTACTCGCGTACGTCGAGTGGCGCGGCGCGGCGCGGTGACACGCGACGCGGAAGAAACAAACCGTGGTTACACCTATTATGGAAGTGTCCTACATGAGCGTTCTTGTCGCGAAGGCGCAGCAGTGCGGTGCCAATGCCACGAGAAGCGGGCGCGATCTTACGCTCAGAGTGGAATAACCTGTACCCACGGGGTCTTAAGACCCACCCGTGCTTTGTATGTAAGCGATCGAAACGATCTCAGTTCCAATTCACGCAAAATTAACGACTCCACAGGGCCAAACAAACAAACAAATAAGGCATGTCTATAAAGCCAAGCCTAGATTACCTTAATTTATGCTTGTAGTAAATGAATTCCAATAGAGAAAAGTACGCAAAATAAGATAAAAACAAGTCAACTGAGTAAGCATGTTTTTGGGTACGTGCTTTTTAATGTAAAGATATTGTAGACCTTCTAAAGTCAAACGATTTGAAAAAAAAAAACTGTACTTAAACCTCTTTAAACGGTACTTACATTTTACACAAATGAGTGAAAAAAAGGAAACCAGATTTATTGCGTAAACTGCTCATAAATCTGTAAATATAAATCAGGATCAGTTGTTTTATCTAAATAGATATCTGAAATACGCTTACACAATTTCGCTGTAACTTGCTGAATATACAAGGAAATAACAGAATAAACAATATTAATACAAAGAGGAAGAACCAAATGATTTATGGTTTGTATATTGTATAACTCTAGATATATTCGATTTTCGTACAAGTTTATAATTCAAATGTAATTCTAGTTCTACGCGACACATTTTAGTGTCGCACAGAGCCCTCGTGGGTAGGAGCAGCAGGCAGTCACACGTACAGAATGGCGGGCTGCGACAAATCACAGAATTTGAATCCCAGCGGCGCTTGGAGCTGGATACCAAGCGTAAGCAAATGAAAGCCAGACCACCTGCGGCAATACAATATAAATATAATATGAATGGTGTGCTCGCATGCCCGCAATGTTCACGAACTTTTTCAAACAAGATCGATTACGTCAGCCATCTTGCGAGCATACCAGCGACATCAACGGAGTTGATAGCAGTCGCCGTGGCCGTATCGGCCGTGGAGTTATTTATCATTAATTCTAGTTCAATTTGAATATCGATCTTTCACTCATGCATTTAGATCTATAAGTTCTTATTAACTTGAATTTTACATTCCTTTTTAGGATTTTACTAAGGGTATACTTTGTATAAGTCAAAAATTTAATGTAAGCTCCTCTTGTGTGTTGTAGTTGTTGTAGTGTTGCCTTCATTTATCATTGAAGTAATCATCCGTTGTACTTATAATAATAAAAAAACATTTATTATAATGTGCTCTTAAATAAATAAATAAAATATAAATATTTGGGGATAATCTTCCACAGATCGACCTAGCCCCAAACTAGGCAAAGCTTGTTCTAGGGGTACTAGGCCGCGATATATATACGTATATAGAAAAATATATTACATACTCTTATACATAGAAAACACCCATGACTCGGGAACAAATATCTGTGTTTGTGTCTTCCTTTAATTTATCTATAGGCATCAGTTTTTGTCTCACTTAAGACGTTAGCTAGCTATGGATTCAACATTAGCAATAAAATTCAACTCATATACATACATACTCATAAATTTATTTCATTTGTGATTTTAATTTTCGAATCAAAGACTAAAATGTTGACGGATGCTTGTAAACGATCCTTTAATTTTGTCTTAGAATATATAAATATTTCAAATAAAAATAATGACCATTTTTGTATGGATTATTTGACGGAATTAAAAAAAAAAACATGTATGTAGGTATATTAAGAAAGGTAAAAATATATGAATATAAATTAATCAATACAAAAAAATGGTCATTATTCTTACTTGTAATATTTATGTCCAAACAAGTATACGGCCCGCCTAATGGTAAGCAGTCCGTAACCTATGTACGCCTGCAACTCCAGATGAGTTACATGCGTTGCCAACCCATCCCCCCCCCCTCGTTGAGCTCTGGCAACCTTACTCACCGGCAGGAACACAACACTATGAGTAGGGTCTAGGAGTAGGGTATGGGTAGGGACTAATTAGGTGAATGAGTATGAATATGAGATGAATTTTGTTGCTAATGTTGACACCATAGCTCGCTAATGTCTTACTGTGCGATAAAAATTCCGATGGATATCTACATACCATGCCCTAAGATACGTGAGCATGATTATCCAAGCGCATAATTCTGACGATGACAAATGACGATCAGGACGTTGTGTTGACCTCGTGTCCTCAAGCACTCGGGAAATGGCTAAGGAAATGACAATATAACGAGTAATCCGAAAAGGATACTAATGCTGGAGATAGACTTTATGAAAATGTAGTAAGATCGGTTTTGCAATGATAAGATTTGGGCAACGATGATTACCCGAGTCGTTGGGTCACGTTGCTTGGACATTTGTGACAGAGTCGTAAAAATGAGATGTGTTTAAGTAGGGCTTGTGGTTACGTGAGAGTGCTAAAATAAGCCTTTTTTGCGTACATAAACGTGACTGAGGACAAAAATTATGGCTAATGTTTTTCCAATAATTTGTAAACACCATAAACTTATTCTAATGATAGGAGACAATTTTAAGTATTCCTGCACAAGGGATATTATTATTTGTGTGCTGGAACTAGGAATATTTTTTTCTAAAGCTCTGAATGTTATGTCTAAGTATCTTAATATTCATACCAAAAACTTTGCTTAATTAGGGACTAGATTCAGATTGTTTGTTGCTATTTACACACATGGCTCGTCTGCCCTGTCTGCCGAATGTACAGTGAGCTGCAAAATTGCATGGAAAAATTATGAATGAATTCATTGATAAAGTTTACGGTTGATGGTAACCTGAGCGCTAGGCTAAATTAGCCACTGAATAGATTCTACAAGATTGATTTCGGGGCAGAGTAAAACTAAAACAGAGAAAGTGGAGTGATATGCCTATATTAAGGGAAATACCAGCTGAATCCCTTTATAAATTTGAGAATTTTAGGAAGACAGTATGGCGGCGGATCTGCTTCGGCTTCGGGTTCAGTAACTGTTGTTCAAAAATTTTTTTTTATACAATTACAAATTTCGAAAACTCGATATTTGTTTTATTTATAATTTGTAGGTACCGATGAAGATGAACACAAAAGTGAAAACATCCTATCCTGTTCAAATATCTCGACACACTGTTGGCCCGATAATATCAAGTGCGGTAGACCAAGCAAGACCGTCTAACTCAATAATTATGGCTGACACTATTATTTCAGAAGATAAACGTAATTGAAAGTGTACAGTGATATATAGAATTCAAAATAGAGTAAGGTAAAATAGAACATTATTGCAGAGACCGGGAAAGGGCAATTCGTGGATAAGTTTCGACGACGAAGACGACGAATCCACGAATTGCTGTTCCTGTCAAGGCATATACGTATAGTGATTTTCTCCGAACATGCGAGGAAATAAGGTAAAATAGTAGGCGGCCATGCCAGCAGCAACTTCTGAAGGATTGCCCCTCTTTGTGCGATTTCGGGCTAGATCTTGCATTTGAGCGTTGTTGTTGTGAGTCCCTCTCGTGTACCTACAGACGCGAACGCTTTTTAGGGTTCCGTACCTCGAAAGGAAAAAACGGAACGCTTATAGGATCACTTTGTTGTCCGTCCGTCTATCTGTCTGTCTGTCTGTCAAGACCCTTTTTCTCAGGAACACGTGGAGGTATCAAGTTGGAATTTATAACAAACACTCAAGTCTACTGTCCCTTGGAGCTGTGAAAAAACTGAAATTTCTAAGCCAACGTAATCAAAAGATACAGCCGTTTATGCCGCAAATTTTCGACACTCGCAAGGGAATCAAAACTACAGGGTACTTCCCGTGAATCTTGAAATGGTACAAAGCAACGTCTTATAGCACAGATAAAGGAAAAATTGCGAAATCCGTACATTTTTAGTTTTGCCCCACTTGCTGCGCAGTTGCGCCAACGTTGCGTCGAGCAGCAGTCATAGAGCTGACTAGATTCCGACGTTCGGGAGACGCTAGATTGTAAATGAATCAATGCTATTATTTAGTTATACAACGCATTCTTAAAAAAGTTGCGCGAGGGGGAAACCACGACAGCATCGCTCAATTCCAAGATCTAGCCCGAAAACGCGCAGAGGCGCAATCCTTCAGAAATTGCTGCCGACACGGCCCCCTACGCGGTCACAAATGCGGTCGCAAATGCCGGTCCCGCATTGGTTTTTCATCAAGACCACAACAAAAAATATATATCGTAAGAGCTCATTTTGGGTCTGACCTCTTTCGCTCAATATTAATCATAACACCTGTTCCAACGTCCCTACAATGTTCAGAACTTTCTGTTGTAAGTACTATGACTTCACTCTCACTAGTAGCAAAAGAAGAAAAACTGCGACGAAAATTATCAATGCGCCATTGAATAGCGCACTGGATGTGGCAAGTGGCTAAAATTCATTCATTCATGATGATATTTATAGTAATATCGTTTATTGCAAACCATGGTACACTAAAATAGATGTTAAAATGGAAAAAGATCACATGGCACCCTGGTAGGGTATTTTTAACATATTTTGAATGTATGGTGTAGACTGTCAGGGTGGTAGAACATTTCTCGCGGAAACCGAACTAATTCTTCTAGTAGGTGATATTTTTCTAAAAATATACAACGTGTCCCAAAACTCAACGATAAGCTGGCACCAGAGGATGGAGCTGCTTATGATTAGTCAAGAAAAAATAAGGAAAAAAATATATCTCAATTATTTTAGAAATTACAGAAAAAAAATGAAATTCATTGAAAATCGACATCCCTAATGGTATTTTTAACGACCATGTCTACAAATATTCAAATATTACTGTTTTTTATTTTGTTTTTGGAAACTTCAGTAGCCCTGCTATCTAACACAGTTCTTAAAAATACCAAAATACATGTAGTTTTTACACAAAAAATAATCAAAATTCATTTTGTCCCTACAATTTTGAAAGATTGTTTCTTACAGTCCACTTTCAATCATCATGGTGTAAAAAAATAGTATCGACACCACTATGGCAATTATTTTCAAAAGTTGACGCAACTAACCAAGATTCCAAAATGGTATAATACTTTGGGAAACCTAGTCACAACAAAAAACAACGAATTTTTAAACAAGAACCGACATTTTTAAATGTTGATATTAATCACTTTTGAAAAGGGTTGTTGTTGCAAGTTTTAAAATTTCAATCTTGTGGCCACCCCGTTCGCCCGACCTGAACCCCCTGGACTTCTTCTACTGGGGCTGTCTTAAAGACAAAATCTACTCAAAACCCATAGCAACATTGGACGAGCTTCGCCAAAAAATCACACAAGCTGCGGATCATATCAATGGTAGAAGATATGCACGACGGATAAAACGATCATTTCTAAGGCGATGTCATGTCTGTATTAATGCCGGTGGCAGGCAATTTGAACATTTACTGTAGTATTAATAATGTAGTAAATGAATTTAAAAAAAAGGAAAAAAAATTGTACCATTTCTTTGCATTTATTCAACATTTTTCAACAACAAAAATCCTTTTTTGGGTACAGTAAAAGTGATTACCGCCAACATTAAATAATGTCGATTCTTGTTTAAAAATTCGTTGTTTTTTTTTGTGACTAGGTTTCCTAAAGTATTATACCATTTTGGAATCTTGGTTAGTTGCGTCAACTTTTGAAAATAATTGCCATAGTGGTGTCGATACTATTTTTTTACACCATGATGATTGAAAGTGGACTGTAAGAAAAAATCTTTCAAAATTGTAGGGACAAAATGAATTTTGATTATTTTTTGTGTAAAAACTACATGTATTATGGTATTTTTAAGAACTGTGTTAGATAGCAGGGCTACTTAAGTTTCCAAAAAAAAAAAAAAACAGTAATATTTGAATATTTGTGACATGGTCGTTAAAAATACCATTAGGGATGTCGATTTTCGATGAATTTCATTTTTTTTCTGTAATTTCTAAAATAATTGAGATATATTTTTTTCCTTATTTTTTCTCGACTAATCATAAGCAGCTCCATCCTCTGGTGCCGGCTTATCGTTGAGTTTTGGGACACGTTGTATAGATTCTGCCATACATTTTTCAAATATTTTCTATATGGACGGTAAGACTCATTGTGTAGTTAAGTAATAGTTCTATATTTTTATGTTGTTTTTGTGTATTTTTGCCAGTTATTTTTTTTATTTCATGCCACGTTGCCTTAGTTTTGTTTGAAGATTTTCCATTTTCTGTATATAATTAAGCCGTTTTGATTTTGTCCTCCTGGTCCAGAGTTTGTTCCTGCGGCGTCAGGTCTTGTGTATTGATTGGCTTGTGAACCTGACCGTTATCGATTAGTTGGTTATTTATGATGACTGCGCGGTTGCTAGCTTCTTGTAATAGTTTTTAGCTTAAAAATATATGAACCGCGCTATCTAGCGTATTTTGTATGTCAATTCAAAGCTAGTTGCACAATTTAATCGCTGGTTCAATAGGTAGTGGGTTATCTTAATTAGGTATTATTGCGGACAAATTTGTATAGATGGCAGTGTCATACATAATTCAAGTTCTGCAACAACTAATTTTCGCTACACTTCGTAGATGGCAGTGCACGACAAACGCTTAAAATAGCTCTTAATTTATGTGCGTACGGTCATCGTCCGGTGAGCGGCGACGGGTGTAATGCTTGAATTTCTAGTTGGCAGTTATAATATATTCGGATTTCTAGGTTAAGTTTTAAATTAATGAAAGTCTTTATGATGTACTGAAACTTTACACGGAGACACAAACGATTAAGTAATATACTTTCTACACTGAATAATGTAATACTTAGTTTGAGTAAAACACGATTTTCGTCTGAAAATTTGGTTTCTAAATGCACTTGGTTTTGTCCACTATAGTCTTGTGATGATTATACATATTTATTATAGTTTGTACATACATGTTTTTTTTTTACTTTAAATACTATGTAAGACACGGAAATCCATTATTCATAATATTTTAATTCATTAAGTTAGAGATGTTGTTGTCATGGCACGTTGTTGCCACAATTTATTTTAAATCATACCAAAAATACCTTCCGAAGTATGAGACTCCAAATTAAGTAGGTATTTCATGACATAAGTATAATTTACAGTACCTATGGTGCTACTTTACCGCACTAGTGCGAAAATTAACATATTACGTAACTGTGTCGAACATTTAAAGGGCCATATGTACTGTAAAACGTTGTACGATATATGTGCGAATAGGTAATTCGCAACTCGTGTCGATTTAAAACACTCCCTTTGGTCGTGTTTTAATTTATCGCCACTCGTTTCGAATTTCCTATTTTTCGCACTTGTATCGTAATGTACTATTAAAAAACGATACTGTAATGAGAACTCGTGTTAAGCGAGTTAATTGTGACCATGTTAAAAAAATTGTTTGACGGCCTCCTATCCTAGTCGGTCGGCACTGACCCTGTCTACGAAGCAAGAGGTCCGGCGTTCGAATCCTGGTAATGATATTTATAAATTTGTGTTTTTATATATCATATATGTATGTTCTTGAGATATGACTGTTTTTTGTATATATAAGTATTTATATAGAACTATAAATCATACCGGGTGAGCCCTGTAACAGAAGCAAATAATTAAAACCTAGTTTATTGTACTGCTCACACTTTCAAATTTTTTTAAGTTTTTCATACAAATTATTTATTCTCTTCAATGTATGCTATCATCATTGTAATTTGACGTTGCATGTCACGTTTTAATCGAGACAAAATTCGCAACACACGGCGTCTTAAAGTAAACTTTAAAGGGTACTAAAAATCAAAACAAGTAACTATTTTACAATACCTACAATTTCATTCATTACTCCTATAAAAGATCCTTCCCGGTATATATCATCGTCAACTGTGGGACAAGATAAATCTATATAAAATGGGCCAGAAATAGACACAAACATAATAAATAACAATAAACAGTTCAATCATATAATGCCCCAACAATCTTTCCTTATCTTTAAGGTTGACTGGTAGAGAATAAGATAATATTAAGTTCTCTTTTGTGCAATAAAGTTTAAATAAATAAATGAATAAGTAATGAAGTTTTGACAACCGGTCTGGCCTAGTGGGTACTGACCCTGCCTACGAAGCCGATGGTCCCGGGTTCAAATCCTGGTAAGGGCATTTATTCGTGTGATGAGCATGGATATTTGTTCCTGAGTCATGGGTGTTTTCTATATATATCGTTGTCTAAGTACCCTCAACACAAGCCTTATTGAGCTTACTGTGTGACTTAGTCAATTTGTGTAATAATGTCCTATAATATTCATGAAGTACGTGTTCAGTCTATCGTACTGCCGCTTCCAGTAACTCTACGAGGCCCGTCCGAGAGTGTAAACTATTGTGTCATTTTGTATTATTTTGTTCGCGGTTCCAATGCCGTTTCATGGGCCATTCTAAAATAATTAACACCGCGGCAAAGGCAAAATGAGGTTTACGTTTTGTATGTTTTTGTTTTCGACCGAAGTAACTTCGTAACTACTTGTCATATTATAATAATCACAAATCACTTACAAATGCCACTTTTCTATTGAAAAATGTTTCTTTTCAGTAGAGGAGTATTTGTTGGATGACGATAGAAGATATTAATTGATTATGATTATTCACCTGGTGTTGTTTAGGATACTTAATTGTCACATTTGTAGGACAGCGAGCTGCAGTAAAACACTCAAGACACTTTAACAACTTTTATTCACTTAATATCAACCATTGAAAACTGTTAACGGTACATGGATATCAATTAACTTGCAGATACTGTCTTAGTAATCGAACGTCGGTTCACGTCAACGCATACTGCCTCATTGTGAGAACCCCGCCGGCCGACGTTGGTGGACGGTGCATAAAACTATGGCGCCACTGTGACAGTATGTGTTGGCAGGGACTTAAATCTTCATAACAGTTTAACTTCTTAATTCTAAATTATGAACATTATAACGTTACCATATTCATGATAAATCATAATTTAATTAAAATAGTATTTACGTACGGAATTCAGTGTTGGACATCAATGAATTATATCATACAATGTCCATAATTCTAACAATTCGGCCATCCGCAACATGTACACGTCCCGTGTACAAGCACAAAATCATTACTGTAAGGATCTCATACTACAAAAAGTTAATATCCCGACTTTACTCCAGCCTGATTTTAAGCCACCACAATATGTAAAATTTACATAACACGTATCGCTTCTATCTAAAAATCATAAATAGGTACATTAGAACAAAAGACATCTGAACTTATAAATGCGGTACAAGTCTCTTCTATCTTGAAACCGCAGCAAACTTATCTAACCAAGAAATCAGTGGTACAAGTCGCTACTACCTTGAAACCACCTCAACCATGGCGCAGTCCAAGTCTCGTCTACCTTGAGCCTGCCCCTACTGACTCTATATAATACTTTTGAATGCGGTACAAGTCGCTTCTATCTTGAAACCGCAACAAACTTATCTAACCACAAAATCAGTGGTACAAGTCGCTACTACCTTGAAACCACCTCAATCATGGCGCAGTCCAAGTCTCGTCAACCTTGAGCCTGCCCCTACTGACTCTATATAATACTTTTAAATGCGGTACGAGTCGCTTCTATCTTGAAACCGCAGCAAACTTATCTAACCACGAAATCAGCGGTACAAGTCGCTACTACCTTGAAACCACCTCAATCATGGCGCAGTCCAAGTCTCGTCTACCTTGAGCCTGCCCCTACTGACTCTATATAATACTTTTAAATGCGGTACAAGTCGCTTCTATCTTGACACCGCAACAAACTTATCTAACCACAAAATCAGTGGTACAAGTCGCTACTACCTTGAAACCACCTCAATCATGGCGCAGTCCAAGTCTCGTCTACCTTGAGCCTGCCACATACTTTACAACTAGTGACGGTTCAAGTCGCTTCTACCTTGAGCCCGCCACATATATTACAACCAATGACAGTTCAAGTCGCTTCTACCTTGAGCCTGTCAGTCTCTTTATTTGATATCATAACACATTTATAACCATCTTACGACAAGGCATAACAACATGATTTCATACAAAGTCAACCACTAGATCATACTTTTAGCTACAGATCATTACATTCAAGTTATTACTTAAATGACAAGTCAACGCCTGGATACAACAGCACACAAAATAAGAGTTCACACAGAACATGTTATAAAATAGAAATGACAAATTTAGGAAACACCTAATACGATCAGAGATACAATAGAACTGAAACACATTTGATAAACAAAACAAAGGTATTACTCACCGGTATTATTTTGTTATTAATCTATGTCAACATTATTATACATTATTATTGTATGTCTGGAACTTGCTACGTGAAATACGATTCGTTATCTGAAGTTGTCCGCTTAGACACACCAAAGATACAATTTATATAAGTTTAACAGTTCTAACAAATCTAGAAACATTGAAACTTATATCACTATAAGCCAACGAAAATGTGTGTTTGAGTTCTTCAGGCCCGAAATGAACTCATTGTCTTTTATTTTTTAATTTTTTTTTTTATAATACCATACCGACAAGTGGCCATATTTCCCATAACTGTCATACATGCTACATACGCTGATCTCGATTCTGTTACCATAATATTAACACTTTCTATCTCCGAATCAGGGCTTTGTATAGTGCAACTTAACCAGTCAGGGTACACATATTATAACGTTACTACTACTATGTATATGTGACGTTATCAGTCAAAAGGTACCACATTGTCGGTTTTCGATTAGGTTGATTTAATATTGAAGTTTCATGGAAATAGCGTTTTAATGACAACCCAAAATAAGCACCAGTTTAGTTGGAAACGCCACATATACTAACTTTGTGGGAATACCGCTAGGTGATGGATTTCTGCTAAACGCGCAGCCATTCTACGTTTAATTCCTCAATCAGTAGCTGCTCAGCTCTGTAGCCGTACTTAAAAAGATCCACCGCCCAGCGACTCTCGGTACTACGTCGCGTTTGAAAAGGTCTCTCCCAGAGAATTGAAAACTTACACAACCAGTAAATATTCTCAATTCTTTGTAACTAATATTTGGAGCCCATAAGACTTTATGCATGTCTGTACGACAACTGCAAAATTTCTCACAAAACGTCAAATAAACTACAAAACCCTACAAACTGCCTAATACCGTGTGGATTGTGAGGTTAAGGTAAATCATGTACCCCCTAAACTGCCTATATTTCACAAGCACCCTCTAAGTTAATTCAAATCCAAGATATTCTACACTTCTATTGGAAAAGTAAGAGTGTTTAACTGTCAGTACCGTTTTTATCGGCATTAACATATAATTACGCATATAAGCTAATTACTATCAATTTATGGTGACATAACATTGACAAGGCACTACCCCTGTTTATATGATTTGCCAAACACTTAGACCTTACGCAGGAAAGTCAAGCACGCGTTAGTGCCCAAACTCAAATTTCTCGTTGGGCATCGCCAAATTCCCTCTCGATACTTATTAATTTCAGTAGAGTCCTATAATTTGTACCACGCCTATTATCATTACCAGTCTTCCTAACGAACACTATATAAGTCACAGGGAGATGTCGAAAACTGGATTACATCACAATCTACCAAAAATTGTAGATTAACTATGGAAGGTTTGCGTAGATAGGTAAATCTAGTACCATATGGTAGTTTCATGGTCAAGTAAATGTATCGTAACTAAATATTCTGCAACAAAGGTTCGCGACGGCTGGACTACATTAACGCACACAAATTTAGTTAGCTTATTATTACCAGGCTTGGCCTCTTTTGCGCTCTGCGCCTCTTCAGACCTGGTCAGCGACGATCCTGTACCTCAGTTGCTATAGATAAATATAATTATATATCCATGTGTATATACTGCTCGCGCCTTGGTTAAAACGCTTAATACCATCGAAGTTAAACTTATCCCGTATACTTTGGTTTCTGTTATAATCAATAGTCAACCCATCAAATCCCGTAATAGACGCATAACTTAACTGAATCCTACTATCTACATCATTTTCGAACTACTAGTCAGAAATAACTCCTATCTGGATATCTCTAATTACTGTTTATTATTCCTTTGTACCACGACATTGGTAGTTGTATAAGTAATTCTACCTTGATCGATGTCTCTACGCGCTACCGAAGTCAAGAAAACACTCGCAACCATTTTTATTAACGAATATTATTAAATAATTATTGATAAATATTAATGCTCGCTTAAGCATATTAGGTAGCTATGTTAGTATATTGTATCCAAAGTTCGCTACTTTAGATCAGACACTCCTACATACATACTCGGTTATGATGGTTTGCTAGTACTGTCAATGTTATTAATGTTATTTTTCTGACAATTTTCGGTGGGGTGCCCATGACGCATACATGTACTACATTTTATTACAGGTTTAGGACACTGGGATTTATAATGACCGTCTTGTAAACAGTTAAAGCACTTTATCGGTTTATCACTACTATTAGCTGTGCTCTTATTACCTAAATCTGATTTAATTTCCGTCTTAGCGCTGACCTTTTGATTAACATACGAACTATTCTTGGCGCTCTTTAAGAAAGGTAATAACTGATCCGGACTATCGAAACGAGCCGCTTCAGCTCCTAGGCGGACACTACGGTCATCTATTGGGAGCGTGCACGACTGTCACGCAACCTAGTGTCCGCAAGTCTAGGGGAAAACATCAATTCACTACATCTTATAAAACTACTCCAAAACTAAAAACTACTGAACGGATTTTCATACGAATTTCATATATCAATAGAGTGATTCTTGAGGAAGGCTTAAGTATATAACTTGTTAAGGTTTTGTGTAAATTGTTTGAAATATAACGATGTTGTCGGAAAAAATCACGTTGGCTAGGAGCTTTAATCGAAAACGCTGCCTAATCCGTTTGAGCTATAACAACACAATGTATGGTGGGGTTGTTTCTCATTCATAGGTCTACAAAAAAGTCCGCGATGTTAAATGCCTATCTTTTAAGGATAACTTACTATACATATTCGTAACTTCTAGAAAAAGATCACGTAATATGTGGCATTTGCAAAGCTATTTACATGGATACATTATTAACAATTATCAAAATAAATACGTTAGTTATATTAAGCATTTCATACAGATTACCTTGGTCCCTTACATCATACAATTTAAATGAATATTTCAGGAGTAATCGTAACTCGAAGTTTCATTTCGAGCCATATAATTGTACGAAATGTTAAAGACTCTATCCGCAGTTAGTTCAAATTTTTACCACCTTATGCGCTGGGATCGCTATACTTACCCCCACCATGCACTTCGCATGGTCCCAATCCCGAACACTAAACAATCAACGGCTTTCTTGCCAGTAATACCGCAACGGTTTAGCAACATTATCTTATCATAAAAATATTGTTCTAACGAATCACTAAACCTAGCACGTTTGGCAAGCATTGTCGTAAGTAATTGTCCATGATTATCATTGCTAGAAAATTCTGGCCAGGAAAACATAACAGTTGAGAGGCCAGCGTACCATTTTTGAGCTAGACCTTTAAGTTTTGGTAACGCAAAGTGAACGGTTTGACGATCGTTCCAGTTATATATAACTGCGCATTCGTTCACTTTGTGTATCCACATCGCGATCGTTTGTTCCTTACAAGATGGATCAAATTCCGGTATTGTGTTTTGATTTGACAATTTTCCATTAGAACCCTTATCACTAATGGTACGCAAAGCCTCAACCAGCTGTAACATGGTAACATTATTACTGGGAACACAGTGGGTATTCAGAGACTCACGTACAAGTCCATGATCGCGTCGCCTTCCCTGTGGTGAGGCCGTCACGGTTGCAGCCCTGCTGTGAGACCGTCGTCTCTCACTGCGCCGCCGCTGACCGCACGAACGAGACATGCTTGGACGACCGCGCCCCTGATGGCTGCTCCGCCTGCTGCGTGCCCGGCGCCTGTCGCTGCGAGACCGACGTCTGCTAGCGCGCTCCCGTGCCCGCTGACTGCTCCGGCTGCGCGGCTACCGCGTGCCGCCACGTGGAATTCGCGATCGGTTGCTCCGACTGCGCCTGCGACGACCACCTCGTCCGTCAGCGTGCCTGGTCCTGCTGCGTGACCGGTGCTGACTAGAAGGTGGCGTCGTCAGTACACGAGACCTTCTCTGATCGCCCTCCATTTCCTGAAATGTAAATTTCTAACGCAAATCTCTGTCTTCAAATTAACGCAAATATGAGGGTAGAATGAAGCAATCATCAAAAGATACTGCATGATATTAAACTTAAACAGCATGAACTGGTACTTTTATTTATACTTTCCCCAAATATATGCACCCCATTAAAATATGATTTTGTAACTCAAAACATCAGCTTAGCATAAATAATATCATTAGTGTACAGTCAGGCAGTAATAGAAAGTATTTAGCAAAGTACCATCGATATCATTTTAATACATAGGTATTTACAGTAACCGCAACTTCAGTAATCATCTCCAAATACACCATTTCTATTTTTAATGAACCTTGACGTTTGATACGTATTTAATTTGTTGTATCAGTATTTAATATTAACCAAAATGAATATAACGAAATATGAAAAAAAAAACAGTTCAATTTGTAACACTATTTACCAAACACCTTCGAATACTTAATATCCTATGTGCACAGTAAGCAATGCTATTATTTATTATTATATTACATTTTATCTCTTTTGTTTATCATAGCCGTAGCAGTTTTGTGCATTTAAGCCCGTATTAAGCATTTACCTTGGCTACTAATTTAATAGCTTCCTTACGCATGAACACCACTGAACACAATTTACGAAAACGAGCAATAATAGTAAAATCAGATCGATACTTACGTTTTTATTATTTGTTCAAACCACTGGTTCGATTCAAGGAGTTGATACTTACAATTCCTTTACATCCCTTACTTCTGAATTTGTAGGACAGCGAGCTGCAGTAAAACACTCAAGACACTTTAACAACTTTTATTCACTTAATATCAACCATTGAAAACTGTTAACGGTACATGGATATCAATTAACTTGCAGATACTGTCTTAGTAATCGAACGTCGGTTCACGTCAACGCATACTGCCTCATTGTGAGAACCCCGCCGGCCGACGTTGGTGGACGGTGCATAAAACTATGGCGCCACTGTGACAGTATGTGTTGGCAGGGACTTAAATCTTCATAACAGTTTAACTTCTTAATTCTAAATTATGAACATTATAACGTTACCATATTCATGATAAATCATAATTTAATTAAAATAGTATTTACGTACGGAATTCAGTGTTGGACATCAATGAATTATATCATACAATGTCCATAATTCTAACACATTTGTATTGTAAAAATTAATAATATGTATGTTGCAATTTTTTTTTATGAATAGTAGTAGTTTATAGAAAAAGTAAACATGGATTATTATGTTACATTTTTCTCTATTATTTATTTTAACGTAAATATGTAAATTGTCAGTTGTAAGTTATTTATCGTAAAAATTCAGACACATTGTATGTTGTTATTTTGAATAAATTGAAGTGAATAATTATTATTGATATGCGATCATCATTTTAATAGTAGTTTATGTGACTGTTACATAATGAAAGGCGTAAGATACGAGTGTGGGTTGAAGCGAGTTGCATAAAAACATCTCACAAGTGTTTTAATGCCTAATTTTATTATGAACAGTTGCATATCTACACTACTTAGAGTCAGGCTAAGACAAGTCTGCAACGATGTTGATAGCACACGCAGTGCGCCATTTTAAACGTCAAACTTCTATGAAATTAATGATAATTACGTATATTGAAGACCTTTCTGGGCTAGTGGGTAGTAAGGTAGTGACCCTGCGTATGAACCCGATGGTCCTGGATACAAATCCTGGTAAGGGCATTTGTTTGTGTGATGAGCACGGATATTTGTTCCTGAGTGTGCTTTCTATATATTTAAATATTTCTATATTATATATATCGTTGTCTAAGTACCCACAGTCAACACGTGCCGTATGGAGCTTACTGTGGGACTTAGTCATTTTGTGTAATAATGTGCTATAATATGTAATTTGTATGTAAATCTTTAAAAACATTATTTCAATTTTTTTAATACCACGTCGGTGGCAAACGAGCATACGACCCGCCTGATGGTAATTAGTCACCGTAGCCTATGGACGCCTTAAACACCAGAGTTATTACATGCACGTTGCCGACCCTTTAAAAACCTGTACACTCCTTTTTTGAAGAACCCCATAGTTCGCGGGAGGACATTCCTCTTAAACCGTACGTACGCGACCATTTAGGTTCTAGCGTGTGAGGATGAACACCCTGCCGACGGCGAGCGGTGCGGTGATAGAAAGCGGCCGTTGGCATAATGTCAAACAATTCTTCAGAGTACAAGCAGTAGAACACACAAGGAGGCAGTCTCTCTTTAGACTTAAAGGTTCAATACCGCTTGTGAGTTTGGATACATCGACGATTCGTGCAGCGCGCCTTTGGACTGAGTCGAATGGTCCAAGCTGGCATGCAGATGCTCCTGCCCAAAGGTGACAGCAATATTCCATATGGGGTCTGACTTGCGATTTATATAGCAGCAGTCTTTGCCCCGGAGTAAAGTATCGCCTCGATTTATTGAGCACATCGAGTTTTTTTGGATAGCCTTTCCTTGCAGGTGGCTACGGAAATGAACGTCACTGGAAAAATCGACACCGAGGATCGCAATACTCCCTGACATGGTATATTTATGGTAAATATATCGTGTCTTCTAATAATCAATCATCGTAACTGGTAATTATTATGACAATTAGCGATATATCACAAACACAATACTCGTATGTTGTGTTACTTTTCGTTGGAGAGCTAGAGTAAATAATGGCTGTCAGTTTCAGAAAAGCAACTAATGAGGGGATGAAAAAAATAGTCAAATATTAATCTTAGCGAAAACATATAAGAAATCCTTTGTAAGGCTGTTATTGATGTGTTTCTCGTTTATTTCAAAATAACTAAATCTTTCACAAAAACTAAATAGACACAAAGATGTAGGTATCTTATACCTTTAAACGAGCAATTCTTATGTAAGTATATAATTTTTCAGGGATCTCGGAACCGCTCTAACGATTTCGATGATATTTGCTGTATGGGGGTTTTCGGGGGTGACAAACCCCCATACAGCGGGTGCTGATCAATATGATGGCAGAAATTGCTAAGTGGACGAGGTGACCAAATTGAACTTAATACTACTATAAAATACTTTTTAATACACACCTAAGTAGAAGAAACTTTAAGCTTTACTATTGTTCTGCTACTGGGCACTGGTCTCATTTTTTTTTATAAATAAGGACTCTAATACCTCTAAAACTTGATGATGACTACATTCGTAATTTTGAAACGTGAATTAAGGATTCTTTACGACAGTATCCTTCTGTGAAAAACTCGTTGAATAATTAATAATATGAATATCACATGCTATTTTTTACGGACAGGCAAGGCTCGGAACCGGTTTTTGAAATAAATACCGGTTCATGTTGGTTTTACTCCTAACTTTTATGAAAAAGCGTTTTAAGAACTTTGTTGTAACCTAAATAAACCGGTATATTCCACGAGCGACAAGACGGCCATCCAGCCTGGTGGTGAGCCGCGTTAACCGTTTTTTATTGTTCTAAACCGGTTAATCTGACAACATCTTAAAGGAAATGTTCTCCTAAAAACCAGTTTAAAAATAACGGGTTTACAAACCAAACCGAAATTAAATGATTTTGCGATAAGAGGATAACGGTTTGGGAATTTAACCGGTTTTCGAGCCTCGCGGACAGCAAATAAAATAGTCACACTGACTGTTGACCCGTAATATCTAACACTGCAACAATCTAGTAAGTAACTAGTCTAATATCTGTCCACCAATTAATAGCTTTAACAGCACAAACAATGTCAACAGACAATCAGAGTGGAACCAACAAATTGCAGAATCGCGCAGCTACTTTTTTTACACTCACCAGACCCACGGCGCGGCGACTGCTCGACTTTTTCTATTTTTTGAAAGCTCTTTACTATAAAACTGTCTTATTCTCCCTTTCTATCCTATTGCTCGGGTAGTCACCGAAGAAAATGTATCGATTTTTGTTAGTTACTCTGGCCCTAGGGTCAACTTATGCGTTATTGGACGGTGACATAGATATAGCTGATGGTGTTAAGTTAGTTAGTATACCAGTGTCAAACAGTTTGGAAGATGAAGGGCGGGGTTTTGGTGATTCGCCGCTGTTTCGGATAGCGAAGTTCCTGCAAGGGCATGAGTTGAGAGTGAAGTTACCAAACTTGGTTGAGAAGGACAAGATTAGCAAGATCGTTGAGGAGTCGCTGAGGACTGTTGATGAGACTTACAGGAATAGTTCAGGTGAGTTTAGTTTTGTAGTGTATATTATACTTAGAATGATAAAGTTTCATTATGTATGAACAATGAAAAATTAAAAATGTAACGTATCCTAAGGCCCAGGCATACAAGAAAAAAGTCCAAAATTTATTCGTGAAATTTGAATATAATTATACCACCACAAGTTCATATCCATAATGAACCATATTACTACTAAAATTAGCTTAAATTTGTTTAATTATTTTTTAGTAATTAGTGAGTTTTGCTTGTCACCTGACGATATCATGTAGAAAATATAAGTAGTTGGTATACGAAACAAATGCAACTCTCAAGCCGTTTCGAGTTTTAATTATTTCAAAACAATCAAAATTAATTTCTTTTTAACAAGTTTTTTAAAAATCTTTTTTATTTATTGAATTATCTAAATTAATTAGTTATTCAATCTCATTCTAACATGATACTGATCTATCAGTGTCAAAAGTGACGTTTGTTGGTTGAAAGTTGACATAATGCGCAGCAGCAGGTCATCTAAAGGAGATTGGAACATCTCATATTGAAATGATGTCATATCCATGTTAAATCAATATCACATTATATTGTTGCAATTGGCCTGTCTGTTCCAACTTAACATGATTTAAATTATATCTAGTATAGGTAAGACCATGCCTTAGGAGGCTAATTGTAAGTGAAAGTAACTGCACTTATTTCGAGCAATTTCTACTTCTTAAACTGCGGGCTAAGCACGGTCGCATTTTCATCGCCTGTCACCATGCCTGTCATGTTCTAACATGTAAGTGCGAAAGTGACAGGTATAGTGACAGGCGAGAAAAGTATAACCATGCTGCCACTGCTAGTTTCAGTCCGAAATTATTAGTTAATAGAAGTAGTTTTAATAATCACTTCAACACAGGTTCACATGAAATTTACAGAAGTATATGGACAAAGGCGAACTTATCTCTAGAAGGGATCTCTTACAGCTAACCTTCGAGAAGATGAGAGGAAAATTCAAGTTAGATAGACAAAGTTACGGAATGTACAAATAACATTTTGTTGATTTTTTTGGAGTAATTGAAAAGAGATTTTAATGCTATTATATAACTATGACCAACATAAACTCTGGACATAGTTTCGCAAATAAAAAACATAGTTATTGATGTGACGTAACAATTTACTTAAAAACTAATTTAAAAAAATGTAAGTAGATAAATCTAATATATTATTTTTAAATATTAATAAAATTATAGAATGCACTCACTGCACTGTATTTTAAAACATGTTTAAAGTATTAATACCTTAATATAGCTTTATTTTTAATATTTTTTACTATGAAATATTTTGCCTTAATTCCAGACTTTTGCACTTACCTTATTTAAGTAAGTAAGTAAGTAAATATTCATTATTTTGAATCATACAGTTATTATTATAAGTATTTAAGTCATTGACTTATATATTCTCTTAAAGACGGGCCTTACGAACTCTACGAAGTAGTCTAGAGAATTAGTGCGCAAATGGCGTTAGTGCACATTTCGTTGGTGGGCATATGAACGAATCTTACTTTGAAATCTTTGTTAATGGTGTCAAATGTCACGTTTTAGCGATCAATGCATTCCGTTTGATGTCCTGCAGTGGCAGCATGGTTCCATTTTTGTCGCTTGTCACTATGCCCGTCACTTTCGCACTTACATAATTGTTAGAACGTGACAGACATGGTGACAAATGATAAAGAGACGACCATTTTAGTCACAAATATAAAGATGATAAGCGAAATGGCGTAATGGTGGTTATGTCAATGTCATAAAGTCGGTAGCCCAAAGTTTTTTACTTTTTTTCGTTTTCAAACGGAATGCATTAATGCCATATTCACCCATATCCGAGATGACATGAGCGAAAATCGTTTTCTAGGAGACATTTTAGACCAATAATCGCTCTACTAAATAACGAATACAAAACATTGTCATTGTCAGAACCGAACCAGGGACCGGTCCGGTATCCCCTTCGAGGGTTTTTGAATGGGTATTTCGTAAGGCTGTGCTAAGCAAAGCCGTTGCTAACCCTTTCATTTGGCTTTTTAAGCGCTTCATAATACGGGTAAGCTGATACCCGTTCCTGAGCGCTAACCCTATCCATCGCTAAGTTATCGATTATATATTATAACGCTTATGCCATTTTCAACTTTCTCTTGGTAAAAATAAAATCAAATATTGCTTATTTATGTTTAAAGGTAAGAATTGGGTGTCTAGCTCGTTGACAGCACAGGCGTCATAATATTTTGCATTAGGAAGAGGATAACCTTTCATTTAGTGGTATCTCTGAAAGGGAAACCCCTTCCTAGAGGTAAGTCAAATGAACGGGTAAGCCATTCAAAGGGAAAACCAATCGTTGGGGCTATTCGATGAACGGCTAAGCCATTTTAAGGCTTTTTCCTGGGAAGGGGTGGACGGGTCCCTAAACTGAACTATGAAGAGTTGGCATGTTATTTGGCTAAATTCAGCCACGTTCCTTATCCGAAATATTCCACGAAAGGCTCAAATAATTTATTTTTAACGAGCACTCACCTCAAGACATACTTCAAACTTGAGTTCAGTTTTCAAGTTTACCTCATAACAGGCGAAGAAAATTAAGTTGCCACGAACTCTCTGGATATGGTAACCAAGTTATTAAAATTGTTGATGTCATAGGTTGCTGCGATTCGGAAAGTACTTGATATTTATAATTACGTAGTTGCTCCAATAATGACGCAAAGTAACGCCTCATTCTATGCGTTACTTTGCGGAAATCCATACTAATTAAAAACAAAAAAAGATTCCTTTGCCAATCCGCGAAAAGATAATTACTTGCGTATTTTTACATCGAAAACACGCGTCGAGTTTTGTATTTTTGGTGGTGGGTTATTATATTTGTTTGAGTATTTATTTTAATTTTTTTAATTTTTATTAATTGCATCTAACAATACGTTATCTTTTCGCAGATTAGCAAAGGATATTTTTTTTGTTTTAACTAGTTATTCCAAGCCAAAAGTGAACGATAGCCACTATGGTGTTTTAAATTAAATACTTCTCATTAATTAGATGCTTACTTGCTTCTTTTACTTCTTAGGTACTAAGTTACTTCTCTTTAATTAGGTTGTCTGGAAGAGATCGCTCTTTAGCGATAAGACCGCCTGTTGTCTGCCTCTATCATTAATCAATTGTTTTTCTTTAAGGTGAGGTGTGCCAAATAAAGAGTATTCTATCTATCCACCTACTTATTAAGAAGTGACGTTACGCGAAGTCAAATTATTCTTAAAAGGTTTTTCTCTTATTTGTTCACCAAAATATTTGTTTTCCATCACCGAAAAGCGACGGAATCATGCTATTTCATAGAAAATTTAGGTGAAACTTGGCACGAGCCAGTTTTCGAATCCACAACCTGATTGAAAGCTAAAATGATGGCGCCAAATATTATCTTATGTATTTACAACCAACCGCAAAATTGCATCGTCACTTAATGAATGGATTTATTAATAATGTGTCCATGCAATTTTACATGTATATTCTACAAAAAATATAATATATATACATATGTAAATAATATTGGAGAATTCTCGCATTTATACGTTTTATGAATACCAGTTTCATAGGAAAAAACTGATACTGAACTCTTGTTAGCAAGACAAAATATGACTGGCGAAAATCTGTCGGGTTTAATTCGCCCACGGTCTATAAAGGCAGTTAGTGCCCTTTCCCTAACTTTGCAAGAGTTAAAAGCAAAAAGTTGAAAAATAACGATAAAAAGTACTTTCTCAACAAAAATTCTCAAGTATTTCGCAGTATTTCTCCAGGTGTTTCATATTTCTTAAACTTGAGTCAACTTTTTCATTAAAAAGTAAGATGTTCTTTTAATATTTAACGATTGTTTCCATCACTTTACTCCGAAATTATTGTGTCAAGAAGAATCATGGCAACAATGTTACACCAATTTATCTTTTAGTATTCAATCTCGTGTTATCTATACTGTCATTATATTTTCTAATAGGTTTTTTGCTGACATTAGCAAAGATTGCTACAATTAAGCAATTCACTTTTAAAGTCAATACTCGGCGTCAATTCATGTAATCCTCTGTTTCTGAGAATACAAAAAAGCAATAGCGATTTCCAATATAAAAAGCAAAAAAATCGCATGTTACAATGAAGATACTAGATGAAAAACGTTGTAAGAGAAGAATGTTCCTGGTTTAATTTTCAACTTAAAATCAATCGGAACAAAGTTTGATTTTGTTAAACGACTTTCAAACTCAAGACTGTTAGGTTAGGAATTAATTAAAATTCGCTTAGTGCAAATCATAGTGTAAGGAATATTGCGTGTTTAATGACATGTTTCTATGTAGTCTGATGCACAAGAAATGACATTTTTCTTGTTGAGTTTCATTGATACTTATGTTCTTTCAAGAGAATGTGGTGATGTTTGTGTAATTATGGCAATTTTTAGGGCGTTGTCACTCACGAAGTGATAGTTAAATAGTAATATGCCTTATCTGAGTGAATAAGATTTTATCGTACCTATATAATAATAAAACCACTGTCATATTGTAGAAACCGTTATTTTATGACTTTTTAAGTATGGTGGGGAATAAAACTACAGGTCGCATGATAGTAAGCGGAAACCAAAGCGGCGAGACACCCCAGCAGGACCCCTACTACCTACTCATATGTAAAGTCAAGAAAAATATTTCATAAAAAAATTGTCAATGTATTTTTCGGCCACTCCTATTATAGGTAATACAGGCGTTTTTAAGGAATATTTTTTTGGACGTGTTGTCTTACTTTTTTTAAATTTAAATTAGTATAATTTCACTAAAACAATGGTTATTCGTTTTAAAATGGGGGAAATTGAAGAAGTGAAATCTTGTGCGTTGTGAGGGTTTCAAGAGTCCAGTCCTCCGAGTGAAACACAAAATTTTTGACCACACCACCCGAGGAAAATACTAACTATGAAATACCAAAAAAATCAAAACAAATAAAATCGAAATTAATGAAAAAAAAAATATAATTCAAAATCATAATTTAAAAGTCAATTCTACCAGCTAACATAAGAAAACAACTCAAAATTTGCATCTGATTACTTTGCCCCACATGTGGATAAAATGCAACTTTCTCATTAATTTTTGAACAATCGGCCTTTACCAGTTGAAACATATTATGCGTCATCAAAATATTTTCCATCAACATTGATACACAAAAGTAAGCGTTTGTTAAAATTACCAACGCCGCAATAAAATAAAAATTGTTAATGTATTTTTTGTATATTCAAGAATTAACTGTGTTAACTAGATTAGGGATAAATTTTCGCTTACACAGTCTTATTCTAATCCTTATTTTGTTGTTTATCTTAACTTATCACGGAGGCGTGCGTGGAGCAGAAGTCAACACGTTGAGCCCATTTTACCACTTTGCTGAGATGTAAAGGGAACACCGAACGGATGCTGCCCTTACCCGTGTCATGGGATGCACGCCGGGGCAGCAACCGCCAGGGTGTAAGGACTATTGAATATTGTTGCGGCGAAATATTGGATGTTGTTCCGATATCAGTGTACGTTCGAATTGGCCTGCTTGCTCATCAGCCGACAACTCATTACTACCACAACCATACCTAGCCATATTGAACCGTACGGTAGTACCAAAACATGGTTGATTTTTGTTTAATCACTTTTTTGCAATAAATGAACTTTTGTTATCACCTGGATTTTTTCTTTACCAGGAACTGCGATGTTTAACAGAATGTATGACGACGAATTACTGTGGATGATAATAAATTTAACCGATTATTTCTTTACCAGGAACTGGACGAGGAAAAGGCGGCGGCGGCGGTGGTTCCATTGCGCTCCTTGGCATGATGATGGCCAAGACACTTGGCGCAGTGGGGCTTGGTGGAGTGGCTCTCTTGACTATGAAGGTACGATATACTTTTGTTAGTGAAGAATGGAGAACCAGAGGAAATGCAGCCAAGAGATGAAGAAAACGGTCCAAAATATTATCAGCATTAAAGGAATAGGAGCTGGACAGTCTGACGAAGCGCACTAGTTTAAGAAACGATGGTTAACAATTATCACCAATAATCAAGAATAAAGAACTTGTTTATGATGGGGAATGTTTCGAAGAACTTTTAGAATTGGTACCACCGTCTCGCTTTTATCACCGTGCCTCCCACCAAAGCAAAGCTCATCCACACTACTTAGATGGCACACCTAGAATAAGCGGGCATCTCGCTCGTTTCTTCCCAGAACGTGCAGAATGTGGAATGAGTTACCTCCTGAGGCATTTCCTTTGCGCTACGACATAGCGTTCTTCAAGAAGCTGGTATTAAGGGTTCTCAAGGATCGGCAAAGCTTAAGTGGCTTCTCCGATGCTTCCCATCAAGCTGCATGGTTGCTGACTATCACATAAAAAATAAGATAGTTCTTGACAAAGTTGGTTCTATAAAGCAGACTTGGTTATTGGTGGTACTTTGAGTTGCTCCCAGGATCCGATTCCCTAATGTTCCTATTCTATGATCTGCAAAGGAAGGGCATTCCGCATTGAGATGTTAAAGATTTTTTTACGCGTTACTTTGGCTTGGGACTGTGGGAGTCGCTGGATCTTCTGAAGGCAAAGGTACGATGAGAATTTTTTATCTTTCAACTAATCGCAAGTTTCCACCATTTTAATGCAGCAGAAAACTATCAGGCCAATTTGAACATACACTGACATCAGAATGATATTTGAGTCATGTTTTTTAGTTACTTACCGTGAATTTTTCTTGTAACTTTTAGCGCGAACGAGACGCGTGAAAACTAAATAATATGATTAATTTATCATTCTGATATCAGAGTTTACGTTCGAATTGGGCTGTATCGGTTTTGGGCAGCCACAACGCCATAAAAATTAGGCTCGTTAAAATAGACTTGATGTACTCGAAGCGGAGCGTAAACGCTTTAGGATGACTCACGCTAGACCGGCCCGGGCCGGGCCAAGGCGTCAGAAATGTCATTTTTTATGACGGTTGATCGGTAATCACGTGGTGCTTTCCATAGTAAACGAGGCGCTGGAAGGAGTGTTTAAAGAACTCGATTTGTATCGGTTTTCCTAGTTTTAAACAATAACGATATACCTACATATTCGACTAATCTCTTAAAACCAGCGAAGTCGAGACACGCATAATGCAGTACCACGATGTTAAAAAGCTATACAAGCAATAGGGTCTACCTTCAAGGCACTTGCGTCCTAACTTACAGTTTTCGAGTCAAATGGCTCTGGACGTGGCAAAACTATAAGGTTTCCGTTTTTGCCATTTTAGCTACGGAACCCTAGAATGGAAACGCAAAAGGAACTCCAACTTGTTAGTACTTACTTTACTAGTAGTTTTTATTATTATCCGACCGAAGTTTCGCCATACAAATTTAATCATGGTTCGGCCGGTTTACCAAAAAACTTTACTGAACCTTTCAGCCGCGCATAAACTTTATTTTCGGCAGTGTTTGTCTTACCGTTTTTTTTTACCGAAACCAAAAATCATGGCTTCGGTTTCGGTAAAAAACACTATTTCGGCAGAGCAGATAAAGACAGAGTTTCACGTTCCAGAAATGATTCTGATCAGGGGGCTTTCTAAAAAAGTAGTAGTCTCAAGATAATATTCGGTATTTGGAATGACATCGATTAAAACTGGTAACCAGTTGTGCTCATTAAACCGTTAGGTATTAATTTAAAACAGTGAAATTCCAAATCCGAAACAAGACACGCTATTACGCGTGCGTGGAAGCGCTGGGATGCTGATATTTAATTGGAAAGAGTGAATAATTGCACACTCTCAACACCAAAAGGACTTATGTCAGTAGGATTCTGTATTGAGTTAAGATGTTTTTGGTAGAGGAATGTTTAGCGGCGACCTACCTACGCGTACGGCGTGAAGAGTGAAATGGGCCGATTTCAGTACGAGATTCATTTGTTAGTTAAATATGAAATATTAATCATTTTTATTACATTTGTTTGATTGTGACTGATTTTTACAATATGGTTAACTGTTGATTGATTACTAAACTTGGAACTTCAGAGTCTTGGTTAGGAGAGCACGATGCTAAAGGCCATTCTACTTTCCACATTAACGTAAACATGTATTGTCAGCATCTTTCGAAGTAGAATTATAAAGGCCAATGTTTATTTAGTCGCCTATAATAATTTACGAGCTAAATATATAGGTTATATTGAGCAACTTTTACTATGGGAACAATCCCGGTCTCGCGAATTTTTTTTTAATTCTACCATAGAAAATGTCAAGGTCAGCCAAAATGTATGAAACAGCCAATTTTTTTCACGATTTCGGGGTTAGTCCTATAGTAAAAGTTGCTCAGTATGATCTATATATTCACCCTGTAAATTATTGCAGGTGACTAAATAAACACCCTGTATGTACATATTACTTTGACGTGTAATATTAAACAGTTCATATTTTCTTCCTGTTGGTGTGATATTTTTTTTTGTTTCACTTGGCAAGAAAGTTGGTTTAATCCATGCGCCTTGATTCCACTTTTCGCTCCGCTCGCTACGCTCGTGGTTAAATTTTAGAATCTTTCTCTTGTTCGAGTATATATTAGCACGCAGGAATAAACAAACACTTTGGCACCTTGAACAAATAACCACCCATTTTCACATAAATTTACACGTTTAAAAAAAGTTACTTAAATAAAATGCATGACACGAAAGATAATGATACAATTGAATAATATATAGATTGTTCACTTGAGAATGTTTATATCTAAACAGGCGTAATAAAAATAAATGTTATTTAGATGGTCTGCTATATGACTTTTATGACAATACAAATTACATTACAAAGGTAGATCTAGCTTCTACCTATTTCAATGAGAAACCACTTTAGTCGAAAAATGTCTTATTATTTGTCGATTAACAAGTCATAATTCATGATTAATCGAAGGCAACCTTTGTATAAATATAAAATTACCAATTTTCATTGTTTAAAGTGTAAAGTGTAGGTACAACATTGACTGCCTTAGACAGATTCATTTTAAATACTACAAAGGCCTGCGGCGGTAGCACCGTCGCATTTTAATGGCCTGTCACCATGCCTGTCACGTTCCTTCAAGTATGTAAGTGCGATTAAAGTGCTGAAGAGATTATTAAGTACTTGGCGCATAGTGAAGAAATTTGGCTTGAATATTATTATTTATTACATTTGTACAAGTTGGAATAAGAAAATTATATTTCGAAATTTGTTCTCTTTATTTGCGAATAAATAAAAACAAAATTCGGTGAGGCGATTAAGTGATGATTTTAACGATTAAGTCATGGGCAGGATCTAATTCATGTTATTTCAGAATAATTATACATAATAAAACATATTTAAAACCGGCTATCGTGAATTTATTTTATTAGGTACCTTAATTTCCGACGTTTTGACGCAGGTTTCACTGGTAGGGTCGCAGATAACTGATGTCCCAGCAAAATATAAATAAAGGTAATAATATAAATTCGCGATAGACACAGATATGACAAGATAGAAATATTTTTATATGTGTTCAAAACGCGCAGGTTTTAAATGTTATATTTCCGAATGGTTATTGCCATCTTGGTTTCATTACAGCTATGCCTACTGTAATTACTGTCATATTAACTTTTATTACATGTTAACAGCATAGAATACCTACTAATACGTTTTTATTTTTATAGGCCATATTACTTTATAAGGATGCCTTGTTATCAATTAGAATATGGAATAAATGTGGGGATAATTTAGATACCTAATTATTGTGACAATTTTGTGGTAATTTGTGGGCCAAAATACTTTTAAATGCGTAATAGAAATTTTGTATCGAAAGACAAATTTTTAATAAAAGATAACACATTTCATTACTTTTTTTTACATTCACTCAGAATATTTATAATGTTTTCTAAAATAGTCTATCATCGCTGCAGTGAATTTTTCACGATAACTATATTATTTAAAACAAATGGGATGTCTCAAAAACGACTTCATTACTTTACTAAAACCTTATATTTTATTAGGGAGTGTTTTACTAGGGAGTCAAAGTATTTTAAATAAATATTTTATTTTATATGATAAATTATGCTAATAAATCTTTGAGGCAAAATGGTAACGCAGTGGTAATAATAACAGAGTTACCTACAGTAAATGAATTAATTATTAGTAATGGTTGACTGGTAGAGAATGCCTTAAGGCATTAAGTCGGCTATTTGTGTTTTTTTTTTGTATTGTGCAAAAAGGTAAAAGAAATAAATTAGTTAATTAAGGAAAAATTAAGATTTTTATATAATGTTATGTATTACATTATAAGTTGTAATTGTATTGAAAATAAGTGCAATTTCCTCATAAATTACCTGAATATTTTGCGTTAGAAATTGATTTCAATTTGAAAAGGGACAAGTTTTTAGACATTAAAAAGTATTGTAGCCCTACATAGTGAATTAGAAACCAAGCATGGACTTGAATTTTTTTTTTCATCCCCAGGCCCTAGCCGCCTCAGCACTAGCCCTGATGCTCTCAGCCATCGTCGGAGTCAAGAAATTGGCATCGCACGACGACCACGAAGATCACCAAGTCATCTACGCCGGACACCACGGACACCACAGGAGAAAACGAGAGGCCCCTCTGCCTTACAGAGGATGGGCGAAGCATTGAAAAAAAAGACAAACAGTTGAAGAGTTATCGTTGAGAGATTTTTAACTAGATGGCGCTGTGCGGTATATTTTGCGGTAACTAATTGGGAAAGCGGGGAAAGTTGATAAAATTGTTGATTGCGCTCTGATCTTTTATTTGCTATTTGACAGTCGGTCAAAGCAAGCGCTTTCAACGATGGTACTTTTTTAGTATTTGACAATGCCATAGAGAATGAAATTGATTATTGCATATCTCATTGTCAAGTCCCATTTTCTGATTAAACTGTTAAATGTACAGCGACATGCATTTCTAGTTCAGGGCTATAACCGTGAAAACCGAAGTTCGTCAATTGCAGGCATTTTTCTCTGTCACTCTAATTACGTCTTAGTGAGAGTAAAAGAGAAAGGTCTCCGCAATTTGCGTATTTCAATTTTCGCGTTAGGCCCCCTGGTGCCAAGATCCCGGATGATATATTTTTCAACTGTTCGATTCTTTTATTGGTTGAGCGAACGAAACGAAACGATGATTAATTTATTCTATTTATTACTATTCTAATTAAATTATTTGAAGTAAATGACTGGTTTTATTTTATAATGTATAGTGTTTTCAGGTGGGAAATGATAAATGTTGCTTTTAATTTTGTATGTAAGGAAAGAAAAATTTATGCGAATTTAAAGTAGAAAACGCATTATATATAAAATAAAGTTCTTGTAAATTCGGGTATTTCGTGCAATTTCAAATACTTTTGAATATCGGGTACATCGAAAAACTACCCTTAATTCCGTCAAATTAGAGGGTACACGGAAAAAATATTTATGTAAAATTTACAGATAATTTGTAAAATTTACAGAGAAATCTGTAAATTTAACACATCTCTGTAAATTTTACAAATTATCTGTAAATTTAACATAACTGTTTTTTCCGTGTATATTTGGGATCACCAAACTATGAATTCCCGGAATTACAGGAATTTCCCGAATATTTTAGCAAATATTTCCCGGATTACATATTATTGTGCTAAAACTTACGAGTCTCGTAGTTTAAGCGACAAAAGATAATAAAAAGTTTTATAGTCACTAAAAACAAGTACAATTTGACATAATAGCTGCTTACTTTTATTTAGTACTACTAAACATTCGTATTTTAATTTAATAGCCTATGCTGTCGTTAAAAATATAATAACTATGTTTAAGTACCGAGTTCTACTTACATCATTTAGGTATATATATACTAGTCGGCATCTCCAACAAAATGATTCCACACCTCATTGAAGTGCCGGCACTTCATTGCGTTTAGTACGTCTCCGACTACTGGCGAGATGCCACACATGTAACGAAAAAAAAAAATTGAAAATGCCTTTATGCGTTATGAAGATGTATTCTAATAATATCTAGAAACATAATAAAAGCAATATAATAAATAACAATCCACTGCGAAAAATGTTTTGTTTTAAGCATATTTAGATTATTTTGAAACGTCACTTTAAACACTCGCGGTATGCCATTTTCTTTGGCGCATAGATTACATTTCGCAGATGTAACATGGAGGTACTAATGATAATCTACCTTATTGTTTGTAGAATATATACATAAAAATGACAAATTAATTGTTATCTTGAATTTTTTTAAAGTTTTTTTATTATATCATGGCATTAAGTCCGCCTTTTGTACTATAAGGTTTTCTTTTGTGCAATAAAGATTAAATAAATAAATATATATATTTAAAGAATATATTATGTTATAAGCACGATATGATCAAAATTGTGAGTACGAGAGTCAAACACAAAAGGTATTGAGTATATTTTTATAAATTTTAATGTCGGCAGTCTCAAAAGAAACAAAAATCATATATTATCAATCATATTTTATCCAGATTCTTTACAGTACGTATTTAGGCAGAAAATGAAAAGTTGTCATAACAGTTTCGCTTCTGACTAGCTATTATTCTTAAGCTTAGTGACAGACGTCAAACGCCGAAAATGGCGGACACAAGTTGTTCTCGATAGCGTGTCTAGTACGTAGTACATTAATGTCAATGACTCGCATGCATAAAAGTGTTTTAAAAATAGCTCTATCTGTGGTTCTTTCTGTCCAGCTATTAAAGCCACACTTTTATTTTCATCACATTAAGCAGGCCGTTTATTCCGATCGCTTACCAACCGCAAGTAATTTCAACTTTCTACCAAAGATAAGACGAATTGCAGAACTGAACCGAAAAAGGACGATTGGTTACTATTTCTCCCAATCACGATTTTTTTTTTCCGAATAGCCATCCCGTTTTCTTATTTCCGTTTTGCTGCTTTAATTATATGAAGAGATATTTATTGTTAGATACAACTTATAATGGAATAGAATAGAATAGAATAATTTTTATTCGTAGACACAAACAAGACACATTAAATTACATGATATAACAAAAACAAAGGAAGTGAGAAAAATCACGAAAGGGTAACAGACAAGGAGGAAAAAGACATAAAATAATATAGAGTGAACAAATTGAAAAATAGATAAAAGATAACGACTAAATTTAGTAAAGATTATTTTTATATCAAGCATCGTAAACATAACACTGTATCGGTCCGGTCCAACCATACCTTGGCTGAACATTACAGCTGCATACGCAACAAGCGCCAACGGTAGCTACACGAACTAAAAGGCAATGATCGCAATAAAGCAATGGTAATCATAAGTCGGCGATAATTTAAAGTATGTTTAGTGCAACCTACTATATTATTGCCTTCAAAATAATACGTAGTGCAAAAAACACTTCCAATTAAATCTAGAAGTGATCAATCCTTCGATATGAGAAATCCGTCGATAGTTTAATTTATCCGAGAAAAAATCCGACGTCTGATTACTTCAGACTATTGATGACTTCTAGTTTTATTTGGTAGTGTTTTTGTTTGCGAACCATGAACTAAGGTATTTTCTTTGCGCTACGACATAGGATTCTTCAAGATTTAGGTTTCTCAAGGGTCGGCAACGCTTTAGTGATCCTATAATGTTGCTTATGCCCATGAGCCCCGATAACCGCTTCCCATCCGGCGGCTCGTCTGCTTGTTAGCTGACTGTATTATAACATAAAAAAAAACTAAACAAAACTAAACTAAAACTACCCAAAACGTAAATGCTTACAAATAAAAAATTGGCCCCAGATCCGTGCCATTTAGAGTTACACATCTACATAAATACTTTTTTTTTTTCGTCATATTTCTATGCGATACCTCTCGAAAACCACAGCTTGTCAAACATTGAATGATTCCTCATAAATCAATTCCCAACCCTGATATAACGTAAGCCGAAAAGAATCTCCGGTGCCAAGTTTTCGGCAGCGACGTTGTTTTGAGGGAAGATTTATGTTTTTGCATATTCATGAACCAAATGAAGGGGTCATCAATCTTCACTCGTGACAACAACAACGTGTATAGTTAAATAGACATGTATAATACTAGTAGGTGTAGACGGCTTCAGATGTCTCGGAGCAGCCAAGGTGCTCACAAATATCTGGACACGCCTCTTGTCAAGGCGTTAGAGTGCGTGTTCAGATATTTTTGAGAGCCGCATGCGTTCTGAAGTATTTAATACGGGTCGAAAAACTTTTCGTTGTCTTGTTGTTTGACTCCAAAGAATGTGACGGAGTGGAGCTTTTTGTATGGAGTGAAATTTAGTTTTTAATTTTTTTGAAGAGTATTATAATGTACAGCTAGAATAGTAGTTTATGTGACTGCTACATAATAAAAGGCATTAAAATACACGAGTGTGGGTTTAAGAAACGAACGAAGTGAGTTTATTAAAAAGATCACACGAGTGTTTTGTTGCCTAATTATGTACAGTTACATACACTATTTTGTCTACTACACACATATAAACTTTCTATGATATATTCACTAACGCAAATTACAGCCAACGTTGAGCATCTTTGCTCTCTTGGCGGAACTCGCGGATATGTGGTGGCGTCACCGAAATATTATTATCGCTCATTTACACTCATTTATGCTCATTTTACACGCACGCACGTGGTGTCTTCTCCGCGACCACGGGGAAAACGCCGTCCTCGAAACGTCGGAAAAATGAATACGCGATTAAGTCCCGTTTGTGTTAGTTAATAATAGTTTTTATAATAACGAAACGGCCAACTAACTTTTTGACTAACAAGGAAAGGTACCCAACTCTCCGGTTCCGATTTGATATATGTTATAGAGTAGTCTAAAATAACGGACACGTATTTTTTTTTAGCTGCCCAAACTCAACCTATTGGGAGAAATTGTCCTCCAAAGTACTAAAAAGTTACTAAATCTTCTAACTCCTATAGAAAGTGATGTTCAAGCAACTTGCTACTTAATGGCTGATTTGAGTATATGTTTAAAAGCAGCAAAAAATAATGAGTAAGTACGTGTTTTGTTATATCGGCTAAAACTCTAAAACTCACTTTTTCCTAAAGTTGGGTACAGTTGGGTACCTTTCCTTGTAAAGTGTAGGGCTTCTAGAGTTAGAAGCTTGGCTATCTACATGCGATCTGATAACTTTTTGACAGTGCGAGCCATATGGTCTCATCTTAGCAACATTTTAAATGAACATGTTTTTTGGTGGGATACCTTTTTCAGAAATGCATTTAACCTACATAATATGGTTGCTGTCACTAGTGCTCTAAGCATGATAGAAGAATGCATTGCATTATCTTAAATCAAATTCAGTTTCAACCCGCAACCTCAAAGAAATAAATCGGACTCTTTCAGCGTAAGTTTCAGCTTTTAGGTCGCAAATTCGTATGCATTGTTGTTCGTGACTAATCCAGACGTTTTAGTGGAATTTTAACCCCAAGAACAGCTTCACGATAGATATATAATACAAACATGTAATTTAGGTAAGCGGTCAAGTGAATATGACGTCCGACTTTCAATCCGGAGCTCGCGAGTTCAAATCCTGTCTCCTACCAATGAGTTTTTCGGAACTTATGTACGAAACATCATTTGATATTTACCACTAGCTTTTCGGTGAAGGACAACATCGTGAGGAAACCTGCATACATCTGAGAAGAAATTAAAAGGTGTATGTGAAGTCCCCGTATTGGGCTAGCGTGGAGACTATAGCCCAAGCCCTCTCGCGCATGAGAGGAGGCATGTGCCCAGCAGTGGGACGCATACATAAATAGGCTGAATTATTATTATTATCAATTTAGGTAAAGCTTCAAATGTCTTTAGAAATACACGCGAAAATATCTACAGTATCTCATTATGAGGCTTTATGGCTCCTCTTCACGATGGCCCAGCGCTGGCCCAGCGAGATGGCCATGCGATGGCTGACACGCCACTACACGATGGCGACATTCAGTTGCGATCTATTCGTCTTCCAAGATGGACGTGGGAGCATTAGCCGCTGCAGCAATTTATTTATACGCCACGTACCAACCTTTTCTTAATCTGCACATTAATAAAGTAATTAAAAAGAAATGACGTAGAAGATTATGGTGGATGTTATCTATCCATTGCAATAAATAAACTACTTATTATGGGACAGTATTACACAAATTGACTAAGTCCTACGATAATCGCAATAAGGCTTGTGTTGTGGGTACTTAGACAACGATATACATATTATATACATTTTTTTATTTTTTTTATACTACGTGGGTGGCAAACAAGCATACGGCCTGCCTGATGGTAAGCAGTCTCCGTAGCCTATGTACACCTGCAACTCCAGAGGAGTTACATGCGCGTTGCCGATCCTAACCCCACCCCCCCTCGTTGAGCTCTAAACACATAGAACTAAAAAAATACTTAAATACATAGAAATACTTAAATACATAGAAGACATCCATGACTCCGGAACGAATATCCATGCTCATCACACGAATAAATGTCCTTACTAGGATTTGAACCCGGGACCATCGGCTTCATAGGCAGGGTCACTCACTACCCACTATAGACTGAGATAGAAATTCAGAATTCCTTCTATTTTTGATGGTGAGAAGCAAAAGATGTAACAAGTTGCTAAGAGATCTTTTCCGGGGTTTTGCACATCGCTGAATCTAAAAATCCCTATTAGCACTTCGACATATTACTCCTTGTGCCTGAAATCCAAGATGGCGGCTAAAATATTTTTTTAAAGTTTTAAACGCTAAATTTTTGTTGCGTTTTTTTAAAACCTGCATTTTTTAATTTCTAAAACTATTTCTCGCCCTCGAAAACCCTCAGATTCCAAATTTCATCGAAATCGTTAAAGCCGTTTCCAAGATTTTAATATGTCAAGCGGTTTTACCCTCGAATTTCTTTCTATATACCTGGCTGAGAATCTGTTATTTTTTAAATATTTCTGGTGAAGTCTTTGTTCGTTTTAATTAATTAAGAGGACATCCCAAGTAATAAATAAAAGGTTTTACAGAAATTCATTTAGTCGTTTTTAATTTACGGCAATGCAAAATCAACTCCTAAACTTGATTTTTTTTCAATGTTTAAAAAAAATGCTTGACCAGTGAGTGCAGATGTGGTAATATGTTATATATTTGTTATCTACTCAAGACGCACTTTCATTTGATACCCCACATGGTATGCTTATATAATTTTTTTTTTTTGGCGGCCATCTTGAATTTAAGGAAACTATTGATAATTCGAAGTGCTAATAGCAATTTTCGGATTCAGCGATTGCCAAAACCCTGAAATAACTCGCTTAACAACTTGTTACATCATTTGCTTCTCACAACCACAATTTTGAATTTCTATCCCAGTCTACTAGGCCACCTAGGTCAATTTAAATTTGTGCAATAAACTCTTCAAAGCTTTGAAACCTTACTAAAAATCATTACTTGTCTCTTCCTTAATGTGCCGCTGTGTAGGTATATATTGGCTGTGTAGGGATTTGTGACTAGAACTAATATTTTAATAATTATAGTATTATTGCTTTATTTTAATTGTAAGAATTTCCTAGTATTACGTAAATGCTATTTTGTGTTTGAATATGTATTTATTTTAGTAATTAAGTAGTTTTAGAATATCAATAATGTTGCTATGCCCTGACAGGGTAACCATGCATGCACTCAATACATGTTAACACCTTAATGTCCTTAATGTAACCATGGTTCTGCAATAAACGAAATAAGAAATATTGTGCATATATATAATTTATGTATGTATATTTAGATATGTAGGTATCTAATATTAATTTCTTTTATTATTGGTATATTTATTTATTTAAATTGTGAATGTACTGTATATACAGATGTCTGCGTAATGTATAAGTAATTTTCCTAATCCTCTAATTAATTCGTGCACTATTTGTTATGAAAACTTGTTTTTTTAATATCCTGCTACCTTATTTCTATAGTTTTGGTCTTTATGCTTGGGGTTCCATGTTACGCTTTCTCCCCGATATAACTCTAAAAACTTTATTCTTTCGTGATGCGGCCACATACTTGTCATTTTTAATCATAATAATACACAGCACGAACGTCCTCACTCGACCGCGTTCGAGCACGCACTGAGGGATGGGCCACGTGTAGATGCGGACAGCCATCGCTGGTCCACTGCCTTTGATGTGCGGGCGAAAAACCGACACCGCGGCCATCCCACCGCCATCCCGCGCGCCATAAGCCATCCGACACCACTACCCTCTCTAAACGCTGGCCCAGCTGGGCCACTATGATGGTCCATCGTGTAGAGGAGCCATTAAATGCAGGGCCCGATTGTACTCCCTAAATCGAGCTACTTTCACTATGGGACCGACCTCAAAATCGCGATCCTTTTTTAGGGTTCCGTATCTCGAAAGGAAAACACGGAACCCTTATAGGATCACTTTGTTGTCCGTCCATCCGTCTGTCTGTCTGTCTAGACCCTTTTCCTCACGAACGCGTGAAGTTATCAAGCTGGAATTTATAACAAATACTCAGGTCTACTGTCCCTTGGAACTATGAAAAAATCAAACTTCTAAGCCAACGCAATCAAAAGATACAGCCGTTTATGCCGCAAATTTTCGACACTCGCAGGGGAATCAAAACCTACAGGGTACTTCCCGTGAACTCAGAATCTTGAAATTGGGTACGAAGCAACGTCTTATAGCACAGATAAAGGAAAAATTGCGAAAACTGTAAATTTTTGGTTCCATCATATAATAATCAATCCATCATATTTTATCATATCATATAATAACAAACCTGTAGGTATAGGTTTGTACGGAACCCTCGGTGAGCGAGTCTGACTCGCACTTGGCCGGTTTTTTACTTTTCCATAGAAAACATCGACATCCTGATCAGCCAAAATCTCTTCTTCCTCGCGTTGTCCCGGCATTTTGCCACGGCTCATGGGAGCCTGGGGTCCGCTTGACAAAATAAAAGCCAAAAATTATATCGCGATTTCAGAATTGGTCCCAAACTAAAAGTAACTCAGTGTAGCTAGTAGAATTGAGAGCTGCATTTTAAGCCCCATGATTGGAGACACTCTGTATTTTTTTCATAAGCACACACGAAACGAAATACATAATAAAAAAAACCGGGCAAGTGCGAGTCGGACTCGCGCACGAAGGGTTCCGTACCATTATTGATAAAAACGGCAAAAAAATTATGTTAGTTGTATGGGAGCCCCCCTTAAATATTTATTTTATTCTGTTTTTAGTATTTGTTGTTTTAGCGGCAACAGAAATACATCATCTGTGAAAATGTCAACTGTCTAGATCTTACGGCTCATGAGATACAGCCTGGTGACAGATGGACGGACGGACGGACAGCGAAGTCTCAATAATAGGGTCCCGTTTGACCCTTTGGGTACGGACCCCTAAAAAACGAACAAAGAAGAAAGTGCCACGTAATGTTCTTATCACAATATGTTGCTGGTGACTTCAAGCGCTGATATCTCTCGATGAGACCATTAAGTAAGTTATTCTTAGTGCTTATTATTATTAACATTCGATTAAGTGCTAGTCAGTTAACGCAGTTAATTCGATCAAGTGCTTGTCAGTTAACACAGTAAATTCGATCAAGTGCTTGCCAGTTAACGCAGTCAATTCTATCAAGTGCTTGTCAGTTAACACAGTAAATTCGATGAAGTGCTTGCCAGTTAACGCAGTCAATTCGATCAAGTGCTTGTCAGTTAGCACAGTAAATTCGATCAAGTGCTTGCCAGTTAACGCAGTAAATTATAATTAAAGTCGGACCAAGCTTTTGCATGGACTTTTCCATAACAAAGTGTGAAAGTATCATCGTTAACGTAATTTCATTTTTAATTCATAGAAGACATTCCACCCACAAATATAAATTGCAATCTTTGATAAATATAATAATGATTAACATTTCTTTGAAGTCTAGATCAAAAGTATACTTTATCAAATATTGAAGTTTTTATAATTATAGTATTAATACATGAATTCGGAGAAGCCTTTTGAGTAGCAATTAGTCTTGTAAGCGGTAATATTGTAAAATAATCTTTTACTTTTTATAACATAAAATTCCAAGATAAAATAAATAAATTTAATTATAACTACGACGTTAAAATGCGTACTTTTTTTTATTCGTCGAAATCATTATTATTTCAGTCGAAAGTCGTCTGCTAAATCAAACGAAATAAAAAGTTGCAACCGTATTCCAATTGAAAATGATTTACTTAAAGAAACTTTGAAAATACCTAATTTACTTAGTAAAAATATTAAGAATTTCAGAATCCGCCAGACGAGCGAAGCGAACCGCAAGGGCACTAACTATATTATATACTATACTTCCTCTACTACGCGTGCCATCCACGATGACGCGCAGATTTGTCAAATCTAACGTTTAATAACATGACATTACGAGTTAAGGCACGCGTCTTCGTGAATGACACTATCTTTACCGTTTTAACTTCACAAACTTATACCTTCGTCAAAATATATGACTATGCCAAGTCTATGTATATTTTAATATGTAAACGTCAAATATTTCAACGTCATATTATGTGGAGTGTTTCGGTACATGTACTCAATTCCAGTACCATTCCCCAGCGACTATCGAGGCCCTAGACAGTACATTTTCTTGAAACTAAGACCTTTTGTTCTCGAACGAGCTGAAAGGCGTATTTTCCACCAGCTTAACATTTTGAATGAATGCAGGCTGCGGCGCATAGTTTTTCATTAAAAGTATACTGCCGTATTTACACCGTTATGGTACTTACAAGTAAAGTAAAAGTGGGAAAACTTTGTGTCTCGGGTGAGACGCGAACTTGGGATTCTGGATCACTATCGTTCTACCAACAAAGCTAGCGAGACTTACCCGATGATAGCGAATATTGCCACCATATCACTCATATGCGCCTTAAGCGGCCACTTATTACCAGTTCGCCGGACGATATCGGCCTGTCAGTTACTCGAGATTGCTAGCTTTTGAAAATAACTTACAGATATCTGCGATATCGTCCGGCGAACTGGTAATGAGTGGGCCCTTTTAGGAAGGTGCTTAGACCGTTATGGTCTCTACGAGTATTACCACCAACCAAGGAAAGATCCAATGAAAAAGCTCATTCGGACGAAGACGTAACTCGTGGCGCAAAAAGCACACGTTCATTATTCCACGCTGCTGTGTCTAAAGTCCGTATAGCCGACCTCTGGTAGGAGATGGCACTGGAGGAAGTGGGACTTAGTCAATTTGTGTAAATATGTCTTATATTTATTTATTTAATGCAGTCGGCAGTGATGTCTGCTGCAATACTGCTACAGTAATGCTGGTGTCTGAACCCGAACGGTAAAATTCCGCCAATTGCTGTTTGCAGCGGCGGTGTGACAGGGTGCCTTAAAATGAAGCCCCCAAAGATATTTTGTTGTGAACTTTCAAAATCAGCACAGTAGGTCAGGTTTTGGATAATAACAAATCACAGAATAAGATAAGTGGGTATGGTGACTGGACTTTTTTCTTTCTTTGTACTTAATAATAAATAAATAAATATTATAGGGACATTCTTAAACAAATTGACTAAGTCCCACGGTAAGTCAAGAAGGTTTGTGTTGAAGGTACTCAGACAACGATATATATAATATACAAATACTATACATAGAAAACATCCATGACTCAGAGACAAATTTAATATCTGTGGTCATTTATTTATTTAATCTTTATTGCACATAAGAAAACCTTATAGTACAAAAGGCGGACTTAATGCCATGAGGCATTCTCTACCAGTCAACCTTTAGGCAAAGCAGAGAAATAAATGCCCTTATCCGGATTCGAACCCAGGAGCATCGGCTTCACAGGTAGGGTCACTACCCACTAATCCAGACCGGTCGTTAAAACTTTGTTATATCAGGTATAATCTCAGAGAGGTCGAGGTCCTTAATAAATTTCTAAACACGGACTCTAGCGCCTGGACTATAGAGGCGTGTTCAGATATTTGCGAGCACCTTGGCCCCTCCGATATATCTGATGGCGACTGTATACTTTTGACGTGTAGTTTACGTAGTTCAGTTCAGACATCTAAATGATGATTCAGTTATCATGCATTTCACTCGTACTTGTATATACCTGTATTGGCACAAGCGAGACGCGCGATAACTATAATATCATTCAAATATCATTCTAATGTGAATGAATGAATGAATTTCACAGCGTTTGAGTTGCTCAAGCAAAATTCTAGCATAACTTTAGTAGGTAAATATCGTGAAAAATAGCCATTATTCTAAATAGAACAACATAGTTATGTTTCTCTCAATAGTTGTCGACCAGTAATGAGCGTATCAGCAAATTAAAATTATCTACAAATTCTGGAAAAACGACCCCTTTCCATCGCAATTATCATAGAAAACATTCATACTTTAAACGTCCAAAGAAAACTGTTAATTATAAAGTAATTTGCTTTAAGAAGGTGAAACAAAAACTCTCGACGAAAAATATAAATTAAAAAGTCACTTAATATCTGAGACCAGTAAATAATAAAGTATTATCTCTTCAACTTAAACTTAAACATTTATTCAGCAAATAGGCCACAAAGGCACATTTACACGTCAACATGGATTTGCATAAATGCAAAAAAGAAAATACATCAACACTTATAAAATACAATTAAATGATAACATCAATTCAAACTGAAGTAATATTATTACTTAGAGATGTAAAAAGTCTCTTTATGTCGAATAACAAAAAAAAATGATATTAGAAAAACACAAAGAGATACAAAAAAATATCTAAAATAATTTAGAGCCACTTGCACCAACCCGTAGTTAACGGTTAAACCGTTAACCCAGTGTCAAATTGTACTGGTAACCATGGTAACTCCAGGTTTAACCGGTTAACCCCGGGTTAGTGATTGGTGGAAGTGGCGCTTGAAGGTCACTAAGAGCCACTTTCACCAGTCAGAATCATTAAAAATATAGGTATGTAAGTACAATCAAATTAAACACAAAATAGGTTTACCATTGAATTGCCGACAGACATTTAATCGAATATTATTTAAAAGACAACGTTTCAAGTATTTTCATTTCATCGACAAGTCATTGCGTCGAGGACTCGATACTAGGTAAGTTGAACCGAGGTCTTTTAATTGGTAGTTGACTTATTTCAATAAAATTCATGTCATGGCTTTTCATTTTGGATTTTTTATTTTTTTTATTTTTTTTTTTACATTGTAATGTGTGGCTTTTCTAGCCACAGTTCGTTTTCTTGGGGGTCGCAGTTCTAACCTAACCTAATCCACTTCTGGGAAGAGTTCGTTTTCTTGGGAGTCGCAGTTTTAACCTAACCTAACCCACTTCTGGCAACAGTTTATTTTCTTGGGGGTCGCAGTTCTAACCTAACCTAACCCATTTCTGGCAAGTCGAAGAAATGAATAGCAATGTTTTGTAGTTGTGCCAATTTACATAATTTGAAACAAATCAGTGATTAAGTAATATTCATTAAATAATATTTCTACGTAGTAAGATAAATTTAAATAAATAGTAGGTGAAATAAAATAACGCCATACAATATTACTAGTACTAAAGTTTCGATGAATCGTTGTCGATGAAATAATATTCGATAAAAAGGTTGTCGACAAAACAAGGGTACACCCACAAAATAAGATAAAAAAAGCTTAGAGATGTATAAGGTCTCCAAGTCTCCAAAACTAAAATTAAATTAAACAATATAATAAAGCGAGAACATCATTTTCTCATGTGTCAATTGTACTGGACACTAGCATGCTTCTTTAACAATGAAAAGAAAAACAATATTTAACGGTGAGTAAGGTTGCCAGAGCTCAACGAGGGTGCGGAGTGTTAGGGTCAGCAACGCGCATGCAACATGGTGGAGTGGATTTTTGTGGTTAAAATCTGTTGGGTTTGATTGGTCCCCGGTTTATATTTATAAACATCTACTAAAAAACTATAGATACATCTGCGCGAAGCCATTATTTATTCATTAGTACGGCTAATGTATTAGAGGTCTCCATTCTAGTAGTTTTGTATGCAGTCTTTGTTCTTCACTTGTCTCCAATTTAAGAAATTTTAAATTCAAGTCAGGCTTAGAAAGTTTTTAATTGTCTTGAAAAATGACCGTCCCGCGTCCGCTGCAGACGGTCCTACACTTAGAGTATTTAACCAACTGGAGACGCCTTGTCTGTTCTGTACAAAAGAGTCTGCCGATTTTTGCGGGGGAGGGGCACGTCAAATGTATTCAAATTCAAAAATTCAAAAATATTTATTTTATACAAACATACATTTAAATGGTGCAGGGGATGGAGCTACCCGGTAAGCAAATAAATGCCTGTGTTGGGAGGCACCGCTCTTCCCTAGGTTTATGAGGTTTACAAACATGTTTGCGCAAAGCTTTTCACTATTTTAAACAAAATAAAATAAACATATAAGCAACTTAGGTACTACATAGAGCATGCTTAGACATATAACAATTTACAGACTATACTATACTACTATACTATAAATGTATGGCACGTCAAATGTAATTTGTACGATACGTACGATAAACGTCATTTCATACACTGTATGACGTGAGTATGATCATTGGGCGAGGTTTTCGTCAGAGGGATAAGCTCTTAAAGGCGACTCCGGTTGAATTAATTCTCTAAGGTCCCGCATGCTGAAGTTTCAACTAATAAACGGGTTGGCAATAAATTAACGCAAATATTTTTTTAAAGTGTGACATATTTTCTTTAAAAAAAAAATTGGAAGACTTAGGTAACCTTAAAGTGCCAGCATACACATATGCAACGTTTAACAGGCCATTTCGAACGCTTTCCTGACATCAAGCCGATACATGACTTTATTTGCAGTAGTTATTCAGGGGAATTCTTTCGGTTCGAGAGCCATCTTGATAGTCACGTCTCGTGATTAATTCCTTTGTTTTTTGCTCATTAATATTGTTTAAAGTATAATATCGATAGCTTATTATACAGTAAACTAATGTGATAATGTGCAGTGAATGGAGAATTAATCTTGAAATGCGTTTAACCACCATTTTGGAGTCAACGGCCGGTAATCCACGTGCTACTTGTAAAGTCCAGCTGTCGCTTTACAAGAGCTGATAAAATCACCGTACACTGTTTTGTGCTAACCATAAAATGTTAGTCGTATTTAAAGCTCCTAATATGTTGATATTGGCGAAATAGTCCCACTGGACTGACGCCATAATTTTAAAAGGATTATGATGATGGAATCATACATATCAATCAGCTCTGATTCGCGCGTTCATTTCTCTCTGACTTGTCCGTGGTATATGTATTACTGCGAGCGAGACTTCCGCGCGAATGATAGCTAATATGATTTCAACATCATTCAAACATCGGTTTCATGTCAGGTGCATGTCCTAATTGGCCTGTAAGAAATTCTTCTAAAATCCTTTTCTTTTGGAAAGTACCTAATTTGATCTAATGAAGCCTAAGATTTAAGAGCCTCGGTAGAGAGACTAGAGAGTACTATTTTGTACCATTTGCGCACAATAAGTTTTTTGCAGAAATCGCGAAGCGTCTGGTTGACGTAACTGGTGACCAAAGAGCTCGCGGATTCCTCGCATAACGTATCAGTATTGCGATACAACGAGGAAATGCCGCCAGCATCCTTGGTACAATGCCTCAAGGGTCTATTTTAGATTCAATCTGGTTATGCTAATCCTCGGTATAAATCCATTATGTATATCGTTATTGAAAAAAAAAAAAAATGAAGTCTTGATCACTCAAAGTGTCCGACATTATCTTCTTGCACCATTTTAAAACCCGGCTAAGAAGTCAAATAAGTATAATAGTTATTTGTTTAACAAGGCAAAGTTGCTGTTTAATTCCTCACGCTAATATTAATATCCAAGCAAACTAAATAAAATTGAATCCAATATTGGATTACGCCTGTAGCGAGTTTTGAGGGTTCCGTTGTCAACTAAAGGAAGCCTTATAGTTTCGCCATGTCCGTCTGTCTGTTCGTCCGCGGCTTTGCTCCGTGATCGTTAGTGCTAGAAAGATGCAATTTGGCATGATTACATAAATCATGCATGACGACAGAATGGTAAAAGAAAAACTCTAAATTTTTTTTTTTTTATTTAACCCATGCCCCGACATATCGTTGGATAGGTCTTTCAAAACGAATACGGGTTAGCAACAACCATTTTTCGATAAAGTGGATATTTTTGGAAATAATCGCCCCGGAAAAAAATGTGCCCTATACAAGTGTGCATATAAGTATCAACCTGATAACCTGTGAGAACCTATAATTGGCTCTGTAATTCTATTGGAAGTTCTAGATATATATATATAGCGCTGTTGGTTTTCCATATATTAAAATAAAATAAAATAAATAAATAAAATCAGTGGCAGAGCTAATAGGATACTAATCTCACACTAACAAACTATCCGTTACTTTCCCACTATCGCCCTAAAACTACTAGTCTTGACTTCCGAATAGCAACAATAGCAACAGGAAATCAGCCACATTTTCCTGTTAGGAACAAGCGTAATCAATTCGAAACAGATGGTATGGAACATTAGGTTAATTGGAAATGGGACTACGATTATCGGGAGCACGTTGGTATCACAATGGAATTACGGTGTTGGTACTTATTATTTAAGTTAAGGACGGGGAAGAAACAACTAAGGACTGTATCGTGTAGTAACGTGAAATACATATATATACAACATGTTTCAAATTGGGAAGAAACAAGACGCGACATGCAGGTTCTGCCATGAGTCAGAGGAGACTGCAATGCACATTCTCTGCTCCTGTGGACCACTAATGTCAAAAAGAAGTAGGTACCCACTTAGGGCGGCACGTATTGCAACCCTATGAGGTACAGAACATTACGGCCCAAAGAATCTGGAATTTCCTGGATTCAACGGGCATCAGTAATGAACTTTAAAGGGCTGTCACAATAGATCACTACCTGGTCGACGTGGCACTCAAAGGCCCGAAACCCCAATAATAAATAAATAATAACGTGAAATATATACTTTTTTTGTATGTTTTAACGGAAGCCGGTGTTGCTCGAAGGTTTTAACAGACAAGAAAATATCTAGATACTACTATTCTAACTGTAAATTAAAAAAAAATAAACGAAACTCATTCGTTTTGAAGTTTTTTTTTTGACTTTCTGTCAACGTCGATATGAGATAGACTTAGACCAAGCTAAGTTGGCAGCGATTTTGGTAGCGCAGACTGTGCAAGTGTTATTTAAACGTCATAATTTCATAGAAGTGTGACCTTTAAAATAACACTCGCACGGTTTGAGCTGTCAAAATCTATCGGACAGCATCTTTGCCGAAGTTTTTTGTCACTGTGCACCAGTCTCGACCAACCTGCTGTTTGGAATCCCCAGAACTACCATTTTTTCGGAGTTTGCTTTTAATATACCCCAAAAATGTCTGTGGAATTTTATTTATACTAAACGATAGTCATCAATCGTCATTAGCTCGTATAATAAATAAAAATACATAATAAATATTGGACATTCTTAGACAAATTATCTAAGCCCCACAGTAAGCTCAAGGCTTTTATTATGGGTACTCATCAGACAACGATATATATAATATATAAAAACTTAAATGTATAGAAAACACCCAAGACTCACGAACAAGTATCTGTGCTCATCACACAAATAAAAGCCCTTACCGGGATTCGAACCCAGGACCATCGGCTTCACAGGTAGGGTCACTACCCACTAGGCCAGACCGGTCGTCGGTCGGTGTACCTACGTTCGAATTGGCCTGAATCCCAAGATTCCACGTCCGTGCCGTGTTGCACGAAACATAGACGTTCAATAATTAACAATTATGAACTATTAAAAAAAAAACTGTTCGCTTATTGAATTTACCTCAAAATAAAATAATACTCTAGAAGACGTTTTTCGTCCTCGCCCGATTTATTCGAGTCTTGATTTGAGTTTTCACAAACTTAGACAAAACTACTCATAGTGTTGTGTTCCTGCCGGTGAGTAAGGTTGCCAGAGCTCAACGAGGGGGGTGGGGTTAGGGTCGGCAACGCGCATGTAACTCCTCTGGAGTTGCAGGTGTACATAGGCTACGGAGACTGCTTACCATCAGGCAGGCCGTATGCTTGTTTGCCACCGACGTAGTATAAAAAAAAATAAACGCCTGTAGTTTTTTTGCAAGCAATTTCGATTAAACTTGCATTTATCATGTATGATTGTAAGGCGTAATAAAGAGTCAAGTGCAATAAACGTATGTTGGTCAAACGACAGACTAATTGTTAAAAAGTATACACGACCTTCTTTCCCATGCATTAAGGTAGTGTGACCATATTTTTGACACGTTGTCCGAGTCGATATTTAAAACCTTGATTGTACTTACTTGTCCCTGTAACGTAATTGAGAAAGTAAACATCACAACATTTACATTCCTAAGTTTTGTGATCCAAGATAGTTCAAACACAAACAAGTAGTTACCCGCCGTGTCGCGAGTACGTGACAAAAGGCTGAATGTTTTAATTAGATTACAAAACTTTTAATCTCTTTATCAATTTCAAAGTGGTGTGCGGTTCTACTACGAGAAGGCGGCAGAACAAACTACAATTTTACTAACGTATTCTACAATAAAGATAAGGTCGTATAATTAATCGCTTCTCGTTTCGAATTTCCTATTTTTCAATCTTGTATCGTAATGTAGCTTTGCTGTCGTGAAACCAAGTAAAAATGATGACTCAGGCACAGGCAGTCAGACATAATAATTATTCACTCACTTTCAGTTAAACATCTCCATATTAATCTTTAGTTGTCATCTCCAATGTAGGAGTAAAGTAATTGGCATACTGTCATTGACAATAGCACAAATAAATTAAGTTAATCTACAGTAATAACCTCTGTCTGTACACCTCTGAGCGCCTCGGAATTGTTGAAGACGGCGCTATTAATCATATTTACTATTTAAAATTAGATAAATCTTGTTATGAAAGATGTGAATAAAAAATAATAAAATTTGTTTTCAACGCCCTCTATAGTTTTAATAAAACACTACAGACTATTGCTGTGCGATAGCAGAGTACTTTCACGTAACAAACGTATCAAGACTTACAATTTTTACTTGGCATTTGGAATGCCAGAGAATGTTCACAGATGGCGTTATTTGTGATAGATACTCTACTAACTGGAAATAATTCTTCACGTTACTTATTTAGGTTTAAATTTGGTTATTATTACGTCGGCTACTTGTTTTGAAGTTTCTAATTATGTCAGTCAAAACAAAATACATGTATGAAAGGTAGAGGCAAGGTACAGAATCTCCTTAGGCAGAACTGTTGCAAAAGTGTCCAGCTGTCAGCTATAAATAATAGTTCCAAATCTCGCCAGAGTAGCGCTAGAGTAGCTAAGAACCTAGGCGTTATTGACGAAGTGAAGTGTGCTGTCTATGATTAAAAAAATTCTCAAGTATTCTAGGTATTGTAGCGCCACATATTTATGGTTTTTTGTCGGACACTTTTTGGTATAAGGAGATTCTATACATGGCTCTCTGGCAAACCTTAAGGGAAAGCTTTACTGTACTTACCCTTAAGCAAAGATAATTTAAAATAGAGGTAGATTGTCAAAGAAAATTTTGTAGCCACAGTAGGTAAATTTACTGCCATATTTAGAAACATGATTAAAACTTTTAGAACACGATTTGACTTTAATCCTTATGGATGTGTTTTTTTTAAATATCATACCAAAGTACCGTACAGCGTACATAAACATTAACCCCCTTATTCATAAACGTGTACTAAAGTTACGGTGCTGCTGATCATCGTTTGTCCCTTTCCATCATACCAATACGTCGGAAAGGGACAAACGATGATCAGCGGCATCGTAACTTTAGTACACGTTTATGAATAAGGGGGTATATGTATTGTGTATAAACCTGTCACTTAAAATGAATTATTACTTATTTTTTCTTAAAACCTAGTTTTTAAAAACGGTACTTGGCACTTTTTGACATCTATCAATAAGGATATTTAGACAACGTCCCTTAATTCTGAAACTAAGCAATTTCCAGAAAAGTTTATAGAACATTTTAGTCTTTAATTTTTAGTCTTTATTCACTGCTAAGAACACGGTAGAGGTGTTCATTTTGTACTGGAAATGGGGCCCTTTGGCACTGAAAGTATTGGATATGATTAGAAATACACTGTTAAAATCTTTCGGGTTCCTCGTAAGCACCGTGTTTTTTTATACTGTATCGGTGGCAAACAATCATACGGCACGCCTAATGGTAAGCAGTCTCCGTAGCCTCTGTGAGCGTGCAACACCAGAGGATATAATATATCCCTCCCTCTACCTATGTATCCCTTTTTTGGAAAGGTAAGTAACCTATAGTTCCCTTTCTCATCAGACCCGATTCGACATCAAAGAATCAGCAATCATCTGATGATCATGAGATGTTCCGATTCCGATGTTGATGATGAGAAAAGGCTTCTGATGGAACTGTTAGTCATATATATATGTTCACAATAATCTCGAACGTGCGTGTCAGTCTTCACTGTTAGCGGCTAACTTGTTAGTTCTGACGTGGTTCTGACTGCTGGACAAGCGCCTGCAAGAAAGAGTATAGGAATCCACTGTTTCTTGGGATTTTCTGCAGATGTTTTTTAAACAAGCATACGGCTCACCTGATAACCTGGTGCAGATTACCATAATCCATGGACGCCTGCAACTGCGCAGATGTTACATGGGCGTTCCTATGTTTATATTTAAATAGATACTCGTATTGTTTGCATAAAAGAGATGAATTCATTAAATCCATCGCGAATTGGTCGAAGAACAACAGTGATGGAAGTTGTGTCCCAGAGATCAAGCGCCAAATTACCATTGGCGAAAAATAATACAATGACCCGCCTCCAAATCATCTGGGAAAATCATGGCATCAGCTATATACTAAAGCACGCCAAATAAAAGCCTTGGTCTTCCCACTTTTCTTGTACGAAGCAGAGACGTGGACAGTACTCGCCAGAGAGAGATAGAGGCTAGACACATTCGGAATATGGTTCTGGCGACAAATGCTTAGGATACCCTCGACGGTGCATAAATAGGTCCATTCTCTCTAGGCTCGGCATGAAAATATGGCTGTCTACCATATGCCAACACCTGTTGTTTTCTTACTTTGGCCATGTTATGCCTATGCATGCAGGATTAGTTGCCAAGCGGACCCCAGGGTCCATGAGCCTTGGCAAAATGTCGGGTCAACGCGAGGAAGAAGAAGAGCTACTGGTGTTGAACGGAATGGCTACTAGCTGGCGCATCAGTACGGGTGGCGAGTATTGTCGGTTTGAGAATGAATATATTTTGGATATCTTTTAAAAAAAATGAGAAGATGGCAGGATGACTAAGATACATTATAGGTCGGTAAATAGGGAAAAAGTGAGCAATAGTACCGATAAAAAAATTAGGAGAGGCCATTTCCCAGCGGGCCCTCTTCTTTGTCAGTGTCTCACTGAGAATCGTGACCACTTGGTTTAGAAGCTCCTGTTATTTGTTACCTTCAGTCTCGATCTCTCGCAGCCATCACCGCTTGATGGAGTTTGCCTGAGGTGGCTTTTTAACTTAGTCAGACCATCTAGTTGGTGGGGGGCCCTGATGTCTTTCGCCTTCCACTATTCCGAGTACGGCGATCACAATTTCCAAGCTCTCATCACTTCTATATATAGGTCTTCTTCTTCCTCGCGTTGTCCCGGCATTTTTCCACGGCTCATGGGAGCCTGGGGTCCGCTTGGCAACTTATCCCGAGAATTGGGGTAGGCACACATTTTTACGAAAGCGACTGCCATCTGACCTTCCAACCCTAGCCTAGGCCTTATTGGGATTACTCCGGTTTCCTCACGATATTTTCTTTTACCGAAAAGCGACCGACTGGTGAATATCAAATGATATTTCGTACCTAAGTTCCGAAAAACTCATTGGTATGAGCCAGGGTCACACGCTCTTACCGCTAAGTCACCAGCACTTTTTTCAATACCATAAGGTACAGGGTTAAGAGTATTAGCAATCCGCTTACACTGGAGTGTTAACCGTCACCAGTGGACCACAATGCTAATGTAGGTTAGAAGGCGACGCGAACAAGTACGCTGATTGCTTTGATCGCGCTCTTGAAAAACGAACATTAAAATTCATATTTACCATGTCATTTTGTACTGAGACAATATGAGCCTTTTATGCAATTTTGGGAACAACTCGAAATATTTTTAACAAATTGTGATGATGATGAATGATAAATAAATAAATAAATATTATAGGACATTATTACACAAATTGACTAAGTCCCACAGTAAGCTCAATAAGGCTTGTGTTGAGGGTACTTAGACAACGATATATATAATATATAAATATTTATAAATACTTAAATACATAGAAAACACCCATGACTCAGGAACAAATATCCATGTTCATCACACAAATACATGCCCTTACCAGGATTTGAACCCGGGACCATAAGCTTCGTAGGCAGGGTCACTACCCACTAGGCCAAACCGGTCGTCAAAAGTTATTAAATAAAAGCGCTGGTGGCCTACCGGTAAAACCGTGCGACTTTCAATTTCAATCCGGAGGTGGCGGGTTCAAACCCCGGCTCGTACCAATGAGTTTTTCGGAAATTATATACGAAATATCATTTGATATTTACCAGCCGCTTTTCGGTGAAGAAAAACATCGTGAGGAAACCGGACTAATCCCAATTAGGCCTAGTTTACCCTCTGGGTTGGAAGGTCATATGGCAGTCGCTTTCGTAAAAACTAGTGCTAATTCTGGGGGTTAGTTGTCAAGCAAACCCCAGGCTCTCATGAGAGAGAGATGTCATGTTAAAGAAAAAGTGACGACGCCCTCCAGTGGCGAATGGTGGATTTAAATTGGCGTCTTCAGGTAACCCGGCTAACACCATGAACCCCTAAGCCACCCCTTCATGATGGAACCGGTCCAATTTCTCCATATGCCATATTAGTAAGACTAGGAGTCTTTGACCGACTCCGACAACTCTAACTTTGTTTTGATAATCGTTTGCAGAAAACGAAATGAATCGCGATCCGTCTCTCACTCTTATATAAGTGCGATAGAGAGACAGCGTTTTGTTTTCTGCAAATGACTGTCATCTTGGCTAGGCCCTGTTTTGTCGACAACGTGCGAGACGTGTTCTGTGAAATTTTGAATAGAGTGGGCATATTTATGTTTCTATAAAATATTGCAGAAAAATTATCATTAAATATATTTTTTCTACGTCATATCGACAAAATGCTTTCATAAAACATAATATGTGAACATTTCAGCAGTCTCTTTGCTTACTATGCATTCCTAGTGGCGGATGTAAAATGTAAATAAATCTAAGATCATTTTTTTGCCCACTTTTTGATTTATTTTAGAACTCATTTAGTAATATTGTAGTTTTAATTTACTTATAGTTTGTATTATTAATTCTAATCATTGTAACCATTACAGATATATAAAAAAGTTATATCGAAATAGTTTGTCTTTATGCTGGCCGTAATTAGCGGTTTTTGAATACATCATAGAAGGTTTATATTGTATTTTAAGGTTTATGATATGTGTGTAGACAAAGTTTAAATTTATCAATAAACATGTCAACAATAACATAACATATTTGACGCTTTTTAACGAGCTCAATTTCAAAGGTGCTTAACGCGATGGTATATAAATTAAAATCTCGCAATGTACTATCTATAATAATGTGCTTACAAAGGCACACGTCACACGGTTGCAAAGTAAAAGCAGCTTAATATAATAGGCTGCATGTCCCGCCGATTGGGTCATTACGGGAGAGACCGAGTTTTCTACACATAACCGGACGCTAGCGGGACAGTCGCCTGCATTTCAGATTACACACTATATTTTAAATAGCCCTATATTTAAAAAAATATAGGGGTGGTGGCCGAGTGGATATGATATCCAATTTTCAATACGGAGGTCGCGGGTTCAAATCCTGGCTCGTACTAATGAGTTTTTCGGAACTTATGTACGAAATATCATTTGATATTTACTATTAGCTTTTACAAGAAAAATCGTGAGGAAACCTGCATACATCTGCGAAGAAATTAAAAGGTGTATGTGAAGTCCCCTATCCGCATTGGGCTAGCGTGGGTACTAAAGCCCAAGCCCTCTCGAGCACGAGAGGAGGCCTGTGCCCAGCAGTGGGACGTATTTAGGCTGAATGATTATTATTTTAAGTTCGTACACTCGGGTCCCAAGCTTGACAAAGAAGGGGACAAAATGTACCTATACATTTTAAGAGGAAATATCAGCTGAGCTCCTCCTCAGAATTGAGAATTTTAGGTCCATCGCGCTGACGGGACCGGTTCCTAAAATTAGTGCGATAAACCCTGCGTAAAAATCTCTTAAATCTAGGTCCTCCTAAACTTAACCGGTCCTAACGACATTTTGGGAACCGAATGTGAAACAAATTATAATTATGTCAGACCGTTTTGATTTTGGCGTTTATTGTTGCCGATTTTGTATGCTAGGCGTCTGTTTACGTTTTTGGCCGTAGTGCTGTTTGAAGTAACATATTTCTTATGAAAACCAGAATATACTCAGGTAGAGACACAGGTAATGGTAATATTGAACTGATATAAAAAAAAAAATTATATATATATACCTATTCATCTAGGGCCGAAATCCAGACAGGAAAATTGTTACGTTTGGCTGCCGGGCAAGCACATGATTGGCACATATCTCGCAGCGAGATAGACTATCCATCCCTCTAATTTATATTAATTAATATAGAAAAAGACAGGTAGTATATCTCGCTACGAGATACTGTCGCGCCAATCATGTGCCAGGTACTGAAGCAAGAAGCTTCTCGTGGAACATGCTCTTTCTCTCTACATCTGCATTGATTGTGAGATGTCTTGAGTCGGGTGTGTCTACAATTTGGGATAACAGACGGACCGAGGTTTTGCTAGTTCATATTAATTAATAGAATCAGGCGTTACTTTGCGGAAATCCATGCTAATAAAAGCAAGAAATATTACTTTGCTAATCCGCGAGAAAATAACGTGTTAATCAAACAGTGCTAACCCGTTATACTTACTTGCGTATTTTTACATGCAATTAATGTTCCCACCCTCCCAACGCAAAAAAATTTTTTTTTTTTTTGGTTATGTCGTTCAGCTAATACTTAACGAACTCACAGCCTCATTTTGCAGTTATTCTTTAATTTTTCTACCCTGCAGAGGAACGTGCCCAAAAATAAGAACGCCGGTAGTGGTTCCGTAGGTAGGTATGTATACAACAGTATGTACGTACCGTAAGTAAATCACAACTGACATCAATCGTAGGCCAAGTAGCATCGTTAATTAACGTTCCAAGGCAGCTGATTGAACCAACTAATCAAAAATTCTTAGGCTGATGCAGTCATGGTGCTCAAGGACAAATTCGGACGGGCACCTGACATAAAATTAATGTGGCCCGCATCTACGAACCTTTCGAACTGATATGATTCCTATTTGCAGTTGTAGTTTTCAAAGTATTATTATATTACAGCTGACTATACCACACTTGTCTAGCCGTGGCCTTGTTGTAGAAACTGCACCGCTTACTGCACTTTTTATAGTAGCTGTCGTATACTGCTATTTACGGATATTATTCCACTGCAACTAACACTGTTGGCAAGCGTTCTAAAAATACTTTGGGGCCTAGCCAACTAACAGTTTACAGAAAACGTTTATCCTTAACTGATCACGTGACGCATGGGCGTTCGTATACATAGCTGTTAAATTGTTTGGTCCCTTTATGAATAAATTCATTCATTCACTTTTGCAGGTAGTACGACCCCAATATATTTTTTATATTTTTGATTTACTCTTGTTGGTAAACGATTATGATAAATCCAATGATTTTTAGTCGCATCCGATTCGCTTTGTGATCCAATTCGCTTCAGTCTACCCTACGGCTACGGTCCCTGGTTTTCTTTGTAAAATGAGTGTACTCTTAAAACCATTGTAGTACTTAACAATAATCTGCACCCAAGATGAATAAAAAAAAAATCAAATTAACTCCTTGTTGAAGGTCGCTAGACGTTCAGTCGTTCGTGCTTGGTCGACGTGGCATTGAAAAGGCCCGCAAGTCCCGCTACACCACAATAATAATATAATAAATATTTATTTATTTATTTATGGACTCAAGTTATTAAAAATCATTCAAGTCCGGACGGCCAGACACGAAATTAAGTACCTGGTAGCGGCCCCGTTTGAAGAATGAGATACGATAACGATAAGTTCTGGTTTAGTTAAGTTCTCATTTAGATATCGTTTGTATGTCGTATAGTTGACCGAAGCAGCTCGATTCGGGCGACCAATGTCGATTTGACGTTAGAATTATCGTAGATAGACCTTATTGGGATCACAGCGGAATCGAAATAAACGTCAATTTTGACATGTCGTTTAGCTACCTACCGATCTTTTAAAGATCTTTCCAAGATCTTAAACGTGTCTTAATTATTCCTTGAATCGGGCCGTATGTCTTATGTCACATATTTGTACAACATATTGGCAGTACCGACGGCGCGTACGGTTGTACATAAGAACTCGCAGATACTCCCCGTTTTGGCGCTACAGAATGCGCTCCTGACATCAGTACCAGAGTGTGACCCGGGGGCCAACCGCGAAAACCGAAATTGCGAGGATCTTTCTCTTTTTTATGGAGGATAGGCAAGCGTTTGACCACGATCTCACCTGATGGTAAGTGATGATGCGGTCTACGGTGGAGCACGCTTACCTATGAGATACCTATTTACTCTTACAGCCTTGAAGAGATCCAGATTGTACTCATGCGGAAACACAGACTCACCACACTAAGACACAATTAGACATTCTCACTAAGACATAATTAGAGTGATAGAGAAAAATGCCCGCAACTGACGAACTTCGATTTTCGCGGTTATATCCCTGCTTGTGTGGCAATGGGCGAATAAATAAATAATAAATAAATAAATATTATAGGACATTATTACACAAATTGACTAAGTCCCACAGTAAGCTCAATAAGGCTTGTGTTGAGGGCACTTAGACAACGATATATATAATATATAAATATTTATAAATACTTAAATACATAGAAAACACCCATGACTCAGGAACAAATACCCATGCTCATCACACGAATACATGCCCTTACCAAGATTTGAACCCGGGACCATCAGCTTCGTAGGCAGGGTCACTACCCACAAGGCCAAACCGGTCGTCAAATGCGAAACCGGGCGAATGTTTATATCTTTATATGCGTGCTTGGATTTTGCGAGTTGATGGATTTTTATTTTTTTAATAGCCTATCTTGTGTCGCACTTCTGGGTAAACGCCTCCGTAATACTGTGTAAACATTAAATAAAAGAACAATATATTTACAAGAGAATCTATTGTAGTGGGTACACCTCAATATAAATTATAATAAAAAAAAACCTAAGCCAACATCAAGGAGAGGTTGCAAAGCAGGACCTATATAATTATAAACTTGATATTAATTGCATGTATATTTTCAGCAACAAAGTTAATTTTACTAAAGTCGATAAATCGCGAGGCAAACCCTAAATCGGAGTCCCGAGCTATCATCGGCCCGGTTTCCTGTGAGTAATTTCTGTAGAAAGTAACAGCTTACGGTCAGCAACTAACATAACTCTTAGACCTTATACATAAGGGTGAAAATAGCTTGAGCTATGTTGATCGCCGTACCACGATTTACCTCGAAACATAGAAACTGGACGCGTGCTGTATAATACAGCATTTGTATGTTATAAGAAAGTGTTAATATATAGTACGATTGCATTGAACTGTGGCAAGATAGGCTCTTGAATTAAAACGTTGAGAGGAAAACTGACCATTAGTTGCATGTAAGATTGTCTATTTACATCGTGAGGATTTTTCTCATCGTAATAATAAGTTACGAAATGAGGGTTACCGTTTTTGTGGTCACCAGATGGCGCCACTGTAGACGTTGGTCCAGAAAAACAGCTCTCAAAATTCTGCTATGCTTATTTCTAATATACTTACACAGAAGTATTTAAACGTCTAAATTTGCCGTTATTTAACCCTGTTTAATTTTGCATATATTTTACTTGGCACTTTTTGGAAACCACCAATATTTATTGAACTATATCTAATGTTTACCATGAATAATCAAAAATAAAAATAAAATATTTACCCCAATTATGAATAACAAGTGAAAATTCACGATAAAAAAGCTTGAATAACCTTCAAAAATACTATGTCTATGTATGTGTGTATGTTATGAATATGTATGTGTATGTTATGCATATGTATGTGTATGTCTGTTTGAAAGTCCTCTGTCTACACTAGCACCCCTAGCGGCGAAATTAAACGCATTAGCCCCTCATTGATTTGGATTTGTTATTTGATGGGTTTTTTGGAACTTAGGAAATATCGTTTGCTCGAAGCAGTTGCTTTCGTACAATATTGTGTTTACTTCAATTCGTTAGAGTGTTATCATAAAGCTCAAGATATAGGAGAGCATAATGCATTCGAAATTACTACTTCATATCAGTTTCATCTCTTAATAACATCAATAGAATATTTCGAGAAGCTGAATATTATAGGGTCATAAACATACCTGATGAATCGAAAAATTTATGTCGAGATCCGTCGCCGTCGCCACACCAAGGTACAAGACGTGGGTCGCGTCATTACCAAACTAAAATGGAGTTGGGCGGGACATGTCGCTAGGCAGAGTGATCACAGGTGGACAAAATTTTTAACGGAGTGTTGGCGGCTTTCGGATGAAAGAAGCCCCTGCTGGGGTCCGTTGGCTCGTTGGGTAGACGATATTCAGAAGATTGCGGGCCGTTTCTGGATGAGATTAGCTGAGGACCGGAACAAGTGGCATACTAAAAGATACGCTGCTCAGTAGTGTGCATTGGGCGATAAAGGGCCGATATGATGATGATGATGAATGATTGTAGCAGCTTTAACACAATTCAGGTGTGTATTATGTTCTTAATAGGCACTAGGTACTAACAATCATCCACTTATGCTAACATGTCCCAATTTTTACACCATCCCAGCCCAGTAACCTGACCTAATCGACAATGCTGTGAACATAACACAAAGGCCCCCGCGCTGGTTCGCACTAGAGTAAAAAGCTTGACAATGGCCGTAGATTTCATTAACACGGAGCCGGCGTGTTAATGGGTTTTTAAACAATCTGGTTATTTATTTTTTTAATCTGCCGTAGAAGACAGGGTAGGTAATATAAAGAAAGTTTATTACGCGTAATAGTCGTGTATAATAATAATTTGCAAGCCGATTTTCTCTTTCTCGTATACGATTGAGCCGCAGATCTAGAGTGATTGCGTATCAACGATCAAAATCGCTACAACTTTTCTTTTACCAAGCCAAAATAAAAGGAGGCATCAAGAATTGTATTGTTTCATTGTATTGCATTCTCGTTGCTATGTATATTTATTAGGTTTTTTTAGATTTAGTAAAAAATATACACCTATTTTCACACTTTATTTCTCAGGCTTTTAAGCAAAGAATTCAACTCTTGCTATTGTTTATGCTAACAAACATTATATAGCCTTCTAATTGCATATCTTTATCCGAGAACAATATGACTTCTGATACTGTTTGATGTGAGAGTATATAATGTATGGCCTTTCTTTCTAATTAATGATATAATGTTGCATGTCATGAAAGGAAAAGTGTTTTTATGTCTTTTCACTAATTAAATTTTACCGGCATCATTATATTACCAATAGAAACACCAACTGTAAATAAAGACATCTCAGTTCCAGTGCTTAGCTTTGGTGCATCCTGCATCACAAGTAGCATAATAATTAGCATAATCAGACTATAAGTACGACAAAAGTATCTTTCTATCATTTTCTGCGGCTGTAGCACGGTCGCATTTTATCACTTGTCACTTTCGCATGAACATACTTGTTAGAACGTGACAGGCATAGTGACAAGTAATAAAAATGCGACCGTACTACAGCCTCTGATAGCTTCACAACACAAGACAAGCCAAGCCTTACCTTACCCTTTTGACAATACAATAAGACTTGCATGTCTTTTTCTACTGACCGAAAAAGCTTGACAGAGTACAATTTGAGAATGAATGTACACGAGACAGTGTTGCACAGTGCACAGTCTGTCTGTCAAAAGTTAAAGTTTGACGACATAGTTGCGACAAAACATGGTGAAGTATGGTGCCACCTGTACTTTGGCTGGGACTGCCTGGGACAACTATCTTCTTATACAGTAGTTTAATAAGACATTACAACCTCTTCTAAGATACAATCAATAAATTGACACAGTGAAAATACTACCTAAATCTGTGTACTTCCAATTACAAGTGAAATAAGTAATAAATAATCTTTAGCCACAAACTATTTATTTAATCAAGATGTGGGAAATCAAGAAGGGTGGAATTTTAAGTATTAATATACTTTTTAAAATCAAGTCACAAACTTCACGACGTAAAGAGCTTACTGTTGGACTTAGTCAATTTGTGTATATCCTATCCTCTTGAGTCAAAGAGAGTTTACAAATGACACATTCCAAACATTATTTTAACTTTCACTAATCAAGAAATGGTTCCAAATAAATAAATAAAAAAAACAAAACAACGCTTCTGGGATTCAGGAGGCTTATTTATTATTATTTATATATTTATTATTATATATAATATATTTATTATTATTTATTATCTTCTTCTGGCCTTATCCCATTTTTATTTGAGGTCGGCTCTCCTAATCAATTTTCTCCAGTTATATCGGTTCCGGGTCATCATTGGGTCTACATTCTTATTCTCTAAGTCTTTCTTAACTACGGGCATCTACGTAAGTCGGGGTCGTCCACTCTTTATCGGTTCCTTCATACATTCTAGCACCTTTCTAGTCATGTAGTCCTCATGTCATGACCATATCATCGGAGTCGTGTTTCTGTTAGCTTGTCCTGTAAGGGTCTTATTATGAACTTTGAACTTTGGGTTTTATTATGATTTATTATAGCTCAACAAAAAAAGATGTCACTAAGTATGTATAAATCAATTAAACTGTTGCACTGTTTAACTGTTTTTGATAGTTTTGGATGCATGCTGTCGACATATATATACATATCTATATTCTATAATTATCTCTATTTGGAAAAGTATGTGCTACTAAATATTTATGTATATATATGTTTTTTCTTTGTTATATTGTGAATCGTTCGTGATCTGGGTTCTAGCAGAATTATCAGTGCTTCACCCGAAAGAGTGGAGCGTATTACTGAGCCAGAACCCTTTTGTTTTGCTGTAACGCACACAGCACACATTACCTTTTATTGATGCTTTTTGTTCTTTATTTAATTTTTATTTTGGTGTTGCTATTGTTTGTATTATTTTTTTGTTTAGTTGTGTGTATTGTGGCAAGCGAATAAATGGTTTATCTATCTATCTATCTATCTATGTGGAGGTGGCAGGTACTTTTGGCGCGTTGTTTTTATACTCTACTATTTACGCTAATATTGCTGATGTAACTACAACGTTTTTAAACTCACTGTTAAGTATATTTCCGGGTTCGCTTTTATAAATGCACCATACATTGCACTCATTATTTTGTAACCAAATGACTTGAAATAACATCATAATAAAAAGCTTTCTACAGTCATGCCTGAGTCATGAGTGAACGCTCAGTAATAACAATTTAAAATGTGGTATACTTGGTATTAGCGGTCATGGAAGTTGCTTTTCACAAAATAGTGATTAGGCATAAAATTAAATAAAACGCTTCAGTATGGAGATATTAGTGTTATAAATAAATACAAAAATAAATAAATATTGTACGGACAATCTTACACAAATCGACATAGTCCCACAGGAAGCTCAATAAATGTTTTTTTTTTTTATTTTAAGAATGTTTCTTAAAAGAAAACAATGTACAAAAAGCTCCCGCTTATTGGCAAAGAAAAAACTATAGCGCAAAATTCAAATATTGGGACAAATAACATAAAGAATTCAACACAAACCATGTTATAAACATAAAACAATAGAGAAATAAACATAAAAGTATAAAACATTGCCATAATAGTCTATGGCATTATCGAATTGCATGCTTAAAATGTACCACGGCCGAGAGCGCCATCTAAACCTTCCCTAAACACTTAGAATAATTCACTAACGGATCGATTCAAACTTTAAGGTACGTGAAATATTAGGTCTAGATACGATATGGATCGGATATGTCAGGGTCAGAAAGTCAAGAAGAATAACTAATATTTCACGTATCTTGAAATTCGAATCGGGCCGTAAGAGTAAGCTAGAACACAAATATAACATTAAATATAACGAGTGTTTGTGGAACTTAATAATATGTCAACGTTTACTCCGACAGCTTCCCGCGTTTGCGCTTCGCCACGCACCGACAAGCCCGCAGACTGATTCAGATACATCAGTTGAATACGAGAGTACTGTACATAATTAGGCATTAAAATATACGTGAACCTTTTATGAAACTCATTTGTTTCATAAACCAACACTCGTATTTTAACGCCTTTAATTATGTAGCAGTCACATAAACTACTATTTTTCAGCGTCAGCGTCTAGTGAGCGCTATGGAAATTGGGGCCTTTGCGCAGTTGCATCAACGTTGCGTCGAGCAGCACCATAGAGTTAACTAGACGCCACGCTAATGACGCTCGGTAGACGCTTGTGTGAAGTTCAAAAGTCAAACACAAATGATTTACGTATAAGTACGCCGAAAAATGTTTTACTATTTAACTTGCCCTTTTAGTATGACTGTATTATGTATGTTGTAGTTATGTTAGTCAGTGTAAGTCTAATCAATCAAATCTTCAGCTTATGACCCATTTCCCGATCTGATTATTCTTCACATCCACTTAGTGTTCTGTGATTTATGGGGGTTTTCAGAAAAAAAGTGTACCGTTTACTTTCATTGAAAAACTAATAACATTTGGGTTATTTAGAGAATTACGAGGACTATTAACTGAAACAAAGAAAAAAAGTGTCCCCACTTTTGTATACCAATTTTGGGGGTGAGTTTTGTAACGGACCATTCAACATATATGTGAAAATGCGTCACAAAAATGTATTTTCTGACACACTTTTTTTTTCTCTTTTGAATCGTTCGTCTTTGTGATTCCGAGTGGAAATAACCTTAAACATGACAATTATTCTAAAAAAGTAACTGGTGTACTTTTTAATGAAAATTCCCTAAAACCTCTAAAATGTACATGCATAAGATTTAGGTTCTATTTCAGATGGAAACAAATTTTAAAATTTCGCTATACTAGCGAAATAAAATAATAATAGGTAATAATAGTAATATAGGACATTATTACACAAATTGACTAAGTCCCACAGTAAGTTCAATAAGGCTTGTGTTGAGCGTACTTAGACAACAATATATGTAATATATAAATATTTATAAATACTTAAATGCATAGAAAACACCCATGACTCAGGAACAAAATATCCAGGCTCATCACACGAATAAATACCCTTACCAGGATTAGAACCCGGGACCATCGGCTTCATAGGCAGGGTCACTACCCACTAAGTCAGAGCGGTCCTCGAAATAATACTTGAAAAACCTTACTCCAAAGATTGAGGCAGCCGTCAACTGATGTCGGCATCATCAAACGTTGGAAATAATCATCGTACGCGCACAAAGATCGTCCTACTTCACTATGTGAACGTCATAAAGCGATCCAGTTCACAACACATTTTGCTTCAACTGACAATTTATTCGAGAATTACATACTGGATCTTGAGACTTGAATTATAACAGCGCTTTTGGAGTTTACATAAGACTTTGTCGGTTTAATATGATCAATAATAATAGTAATAATTCAGCCTATATACACACACATACACCTTTGAATTTCTTCGCAGATGTATGCAGGTTTCCTCACGATGTTTTCCTTCACCGAAAAGCTAGTGGTAAATATCAAATGACATTTCGTATATAAGTTCCGAAAAAACTCATTAGTACGAGCCAGGATTTGAACCCGCGACCTCCGGATTGAAAGTCGGACGTAATATCCACAAATATTTGTCAAATTCTTATTGAATATGATCAATAAGAATTTGACAGATATTGAGATTGATTGTCAGATAAAACTTTGTAGCCTCAGTAAATTTGCTGCCATCTTTCAACACATGACTAAAACTTTAACGCTATTTGACCTTGATCTCTTACACTGATATGTGTTTAATTTGTTAAATATCTAAAAGTGGCGCCATATAATAGATCAAAGGCCAAAGGTATGGAGGCATCGTTTCGACAATGGCGCCACAACCTTTGGGTTATACCCGGGAAGATGGCGCCACTTTTTTATAATTAACAAATTTGACACATCAGTGTAAGAATGAGTATATTATACTTGGACAACGCTATGTTCTCCATAATTGTCGTGTTATATCAGGTGAATTACTTTATGATTATTATGATGTAACATGTGTAATATATAAGATGTGGTTATACTTAATTAAAAAAAAAAGATTTGATCTTCATAGCATGAGGGAAAACGTGACCCCTTCGAAATTATTCGTTCGCGATATTTTCATTCATGAACTCATGAAATGATTATCTGAGGCCTCGGGATGTGGTGATTTTATCCACTAGAGGAGAGATCCGAATCTCTCCTACCCCAAGGTCGGTATTGAGTAGTACGTAACATTTCGGACAGTACAGTAGATAAGTATAATAAGAAAATTTAAGTTAGTATGGAAGACTTTTTAGCTAAGATTTCATCTTTACGATATGAATATCGCAACGTTTAGCTGCTTAGCGACTGACTCATGAATCATGATTTAAACAATCTCACACCATTAATAAGAATCTATTTGATTGAACACTTTGAAATTGATAATGGCGTAATGATATACATAATTAGTATTAATTCCATTCGTACAGAAACTGAGCTTACATAATCAAGACAGCAGACTGGTGGCAGACAGAAAACCTGTTTGGACGAAATTTTTGATTGTGAACTTGGGATAACTTGGTTCGTGGTATAATGAGAGACCTCATGAAAGTACGCATAAATGTAATTTATTTACTTTTATGTAGCATTACTCCGCTAGATTGCAAAAAGCGTTGGGTGAAAAAGCAACCAGCTCAGAGGGCCGTGCCAAGATGCTAATTGCGCCGTATCGAACGAAACGGTAATGTATCTCTATCACTCTACCATATATACTACATCTAGCCGTTACCTTGAGTCACCCACCTAATATCTGCCTGTTAGATATAAGTAAGTAATTGTGTAAGATTTTATAATAAACTTACAAACCTTATTACTAAATTAGCAACTTACTCTTTATAAATTTAAGAATCATGTAAACCGTAAACTTATTTCTAAAGCTTATTATACCACACAAGACTACATGAATGAAACAACAACGTGGGATTAATTGTGATACAATTATTTATTATATTTGAATAATGATGATCAAATGGATATTCCAATGAATGTACTAGCTTTGTTGTTTTTGTTTTTATTTTATTTGTTTGACATTTAGAATTTATTCTAGAAACATTCTAGACTAGTATTTTTTATACAATTGTTTTTTTTTGTTTGTCGATATTTTGTGAAATTCTTGGTATTAAATTTGATCTATGAATTATATTCATTAGTATTATGTATATATGGAATAATATATACATCAATAAATTGCTCTGATAATTAGCTTAAAATAATAATATATAATACTGTCTTACTATTTACGAGTATAAGTACTTGTTGCTAGGCCTACATGAATAAAGTATATTTGAACTTTGAACTTTGTAATATAACATTGATTAGCACCTAATTGTAAAATAAACAAAATTAATATAAGTGCGACAGAGAGACATGACCGTTACTTTTGCGACGGCGCAAACGATTGGCATCTTGGCTACGTCCTCAGCTCTTCCATCTCCTGTGGCATCTCCCCTGTCGTCAGACGTCTCCTATTAATGGTCCCTGGTTCGAAATCTACTACTTAAGTTGAGTTTTCCCTTTCCCTGTTCCCTTTACCTTCATATTTTTAAATACATGTTTTGTTAACATATTCACTGCGTATATCGGCCATAATTACTATGTCCGCTATAGCAGTTAAATAAACTCGTCAGTCATAGAAACCTGGTCGTTGAGAAACTAAAGGAAAAATCCGCACCATCACAACTAATAACCTGCAATTGAATTCACTTTCATACCTCGAAACCACCGGGGTCCATTCACAATCATCGCCCTATTGTGCTATCATCCGCACTCTTAATTGACGATTTATAGATCTTATTGCATAGATTTTAAGGTCCAATGATGGTCAGTAAAATTTTGATGTTAATATGTATGGGTCCGTACCATATACTTTCACCCATACAGTTCACACGTAGTGCTGGTGCGTCATTAAGTTCGAGGGTCTCATTTAACAAGTGCTTAAACTATTAAGTATGAGTTGACAAGTTGTTATTTTTTAAAGGTTGTTTACTTTGAGTTTTACGAACTTGACTATTAAAAGTTAACTGCATACAGTGCATACCTACCTTTACTGTGTTTAATATTAAGGTTTCATGTGTTCTGGAGCGTAAGGCTCGGTAGGGTAGCGTCGAACTCTTTTTGCTCCGCAGAATTGGGCCGCTAACCGGATGGAGACAATCCAGGAGCCAAGATTAACTTGACCAGGTAATGGACATCAGCCTTAAATGCAGAAAGCATCAGTCCATTCATACTATTATACAAAATAAATTTTAATCTATACCTTGTTTTTAAATTTTAGTTATTTATCTGGGAGCACGGCAGTGCCCCCGCCAAGACGAGCAAAGCGAAGCACAAGGGAACTACCTAGGCTTCTCTTCTCTGGGCTTGCTAGTCTAGGTTACTGTGGCAGCTTACCATCATCATCATCAATATTAAGACGGCCTGGCCCTCTGTCGCTGCAGCATTTTCTATTCCAGCATATTCTGGGCCTTCGTTTTTACTTCTTGATATGAGTGACTACAGCATCATTCTTTAATTTGTGTGTTTGTGTGATATTCTGGGTCTTCTTAGTCTTTTTTTTCGCATCAGCTTACCATCAGGTGGGCCATATATTTGCTTGCCACCGACGTGGTATAAAAAAAGACAGAACAAGATTTCAGAATTGAATGGGGCAAGTGTGAAGTCAGTTGTTATCAAGGGCCTAGGCAGAAGCTCTTCAATGTTCCGACTTACTTTGTCACATTCATATTTAAATTCATATTTGACGCTGTGTCAAACACAAAAGCTGTCACTCGGACGCCACTAAAGCTCTCAGCATGTTTTGTTTACTCGTGTATTGTTATCTCAACTGCAAACATTCTGTGTTTCTTTTGTATCTTAACCTGTCTTACATACAATAAATTGTTAACATACATACATCATTTTAGAACATGCTAACTTAGAATGAATGACCCTTGATATACAGCTACATTTACTAAAGTAAATCTTTCACTCAAAATTACAGTAACTAAAAAACCTCTAATTAAAATCACTTTCACTCATATTCAAGTATTTTGAAGTCAATCAAGCTGTCGCAAAATCGCAACTAACGAGTCATACAAATTACGATGAGAGTCATTGAACTTGGTGCTTGAAAAGTGAAAGGAATTCGTGTATGAAGCTTTGACAGGTAAGAAAATGTATGGAGTTCCATAGGTGTTGTATAGATTTGATGCCCATAGGTTGTATGGTTACTGAGTGGGGATAAATATCCACGGAATACATTACCACCTGGTCTGCACCGTCTAGGTAAACCGAGGAAGACCGAAAAAGAGATTTCAGGACGACTTAAGGTGCATGTTTCAAGGATTGTTGGAAAAATTCAAACGATAGGGTCATACCATTCCATTAGTACATTAAAATAATGTAAACAAACGTGACTTAGTCATTCCGCCAATGAAATAAAAAAAGTATCTGTAGGATTATATCATTGACTGAGCTACTGTACATCCTAAAGCGATAGAATATAGGGAAGGTTTTTGCCTAGCATTGGGATATTAAATAAGGTGAATACATTAAGTCATTAAAGAGGGTATACAAAGTTTCGAGCGGGCATAAAACCAAGCAGGCATAAGGTGGTTTCATTAAAATGAAATTTTATATCTCATCTTAGGGGCATGGCACACTGCGTCCGATTCGCTGGGACAGAAATCTGCGCGAGACAATACTGTGCGCGTATTATAGCGACATATATCCCGCTCAACGTGCGAATCGGACGAATTATGCCATCCTTAACCTATTATTTTCATGTCGTGTGTCTGGCAAGAAATGAAAAAATATTAAAATAACATGGCAGCCAAAGCTGGAAACCAGTTTATAAAATACCGGTAAATATCGGTTTATTTCGGTTTTCCTCCGAACTTTTATAAAAACGTGAAAAATTGAGACCTTTATTGTTACCTAAAAACCGGTTTATTCGACGAGCGACGAAACAGCTGGCCAGTCTGGTGATGTGCCACGTAAACATAGACACCAACATAGGAAGAAACCGGTTTTTATTGCTCTAACCGAAATGAAACGGTTTTGCGCCAAGTAGGTACATGATAATGGTTTGGAAATTTAACAGGTTTCCGAGCCTTGATGGCTACTGTCGTATATGTAATAAATAATAATCTTTGAAAGCATAATTCAGCCGCTTATAATTTTTTCATGTAAATAAACCGTTGGTTTAATGTTATAATAAGGAATTAAGGATTCTGGCTATTAAAAATTAAGGATTCTAGATTCTAGATTATCAAATCATATAATTTTGAGTGACCGCAAAAAAATTCTCCGCGCTGGAAAGGTAAGTAGGAAATAAAGGAAGGAAGGTAAGGAATTTTATCTTATCTTTATTTTTATAATTTTCACTTTTTTTTAAAATTAATATCGTGTGAAATGAAGAAAGACATGAAGAAATTTTGCAGAAATCGCGAAGTGCCTGGTTGACCTAACTGGTGACCGAAGAGCTGGCGGCTTCCTCGCCCAACGTATCAGTATTGTGATACAACGAGGAGAAGCCGCCAGCCTCCATGGTACAATGCCTCAAGGGCTTATTTTAGATTAAATCTAGTTATAGTAATCCTGTATAATATATCCATATAAAAATAATCCCTATTTTTTTTTATAACACTTATCGTCCTAATCGTCGTGTGATAACAATATGTTATTTTTATTGTCATAAACCCACTTTCACTTAAGTCGAATTCAAACAGAAACTCTCTGAACAGAACTTTAAAAGATGAATGAACGGATATTAAAAAAAATATCTTTAAAGAAGCATAATTCTCATCTAACTTTGAGAGTGTTTTCTTTTTTTCAGTCAAGATTATAAACATTAGATATGTTTCATTGTGAACGTGTATTTATATTCAACTTGACCCAAGAAAAGGCACTGTTAAGAGCGTAACATACCATTAAGAGGTCTATCAGGCCACGGCCGCCCCGAAACCGCCTTTTAATAATAATGTAATCCTTTTTTTTATGATAGAGGAGTCAAACGAGCAGACGGATCACCTGATGGTAAGCGATTACCGCCGCCCATGGACACCTGCAACACCAGAGGGGTTGTAAGTGCGTTGCCGGCCTTTGAGATGGGAGTACGCTCTTTTCTTGAAGGTTTGAAGGTCGTATCGGTCCGGAAATACCGCAGGCGACAGTTCATTCCACAGTTTAGCAGTGCGAAGCAGAAAGTTCCTGGAGAAACGCACAGTTGAGGACTGTCAACCATCTAAGTGGAGAGGATGGAAATGTTGTCGCGTAGGGCGATGGCGAAAAGAAGCGGCAGGGATTAATCCGAACAATTCCTCGGAGCACTCCCCGTTGTACATGCGATAGAAAATGCAGAGCGAGGCCACATCTCTACGCAGCGCCAAGGAGTCAAGCCGATCCGAAATACGCCGGCAGTCAACAATTCGTGATAAAGTGTGTCGTTAACGTCTTAATAGTATACTTAGCTTATTTAATCTAGAAAAATGTATTATAATGACAAAATATCTATATAAACTAAACAGTATCCTTACAGCTGGAAATCCCTTTCCTTCATACCAATACGTCGGAAAGGGACGAACGATTATTAGCGGCTTGTTAACTTTAGTAGACGTTTATTAATAAGGGGGTAACTGTTTTGAATGATTCACGATTACTTTCACTAGACTTAAATCGATCGGGATATAAACCAATATGGTAATCACGGTTTATATCCTGGTCGATTTAAGTCTACCGATGATATGTCACCTGCGGTGCTGAATGTGTTCTCTAGCGTCCTCTCGGTCCTAATCATCTCTGGTATGGTACAAATTAATTTCTTTTTTTTAATTTAGATGACTTGTAGAAAAATCTCGTACCTTACTTAGGCAATTCAGCAAGCTTCGTTGCCTAAACACGGTACTCGACTGAAAAGCTCTCTATTATATCACGATTGTACGAGTATAAAATACTATTTAATTCTTTCATCGAGTGTTTGGCTTTCTGGTACTAAAAATAACATTTTACGATAACGTAGATGTTTATCAAGAACTTAATTTAACAGTAGGGCTAAGATGGTCGGCTCTTTATCATTTGTCGCCATGCCTGTCACGTTCTAACAAGTATGTAAGCGCGAAAGTGACGGGCATAGTGACAAGTGATAAAAATGGAACCATGATGCCACCGCTGGACTTACAGTGAAATTAAAAAGTAGTAGTATACATAATATTTCATTTGGTGTCATATCCAATCCGGGTTTCATGTTGGTCCAAAAGTTAACTAATCATTATTACACTCTAATCAGTCAAGGAAAACCATTAGAAAGGTGGTCAGATGAAATTATTCAAATAGCAGGACAACAATGGATGAAAAAAGGCAAAATGAGAGATAAATGGAAGGAGTTTGAGGAGGCCTATACTCGACAGATAAGTTATATATTTATTTGACAATTACATTTTATAAAAAAAAATAAGTTAATCAAATTATATTTCATACAAATTAATGACATAGCGTAAACAATTTTAGAATATATTTATTAAGTAAATTATTTATGAATTACAATTAATAATGAAAATAATGCGTGCATTCATTTCATATCTGATAATCCTTTTTCATATTGCAACGATGTTAAGGAATAAATGGCTTTTTAGGGTTCCGTAGCCAAATGGCAAAAAACGGAACCCTTATAGATTCGTCATGTCCGTCTGTCTGTCCGATTCTGTCACAGCCACTTTTTTCCGAAACTATAAAAGCTATACTGTTCAAACTTGGTAAGTAGATGTATTCTATGAACCGCATTATGATGTTTACACAAAAATAGAAAAAAAACAATAAATTTTAGGGGTTCCCCATACTTAGAACTGAAACTCAAAAAATATTTTTTCATCAAACCCATACGTGTGGGGTATCTATGGATAGGTCTTTAAAAATGATATTGAGGTTTCTAATATCATTTTTTTCTAAACTGAATAGTTTGCGCGAGAGACACTTCCAAAGTGGTAAAAAGTGTGTCCCCCCCCCCCGTAACTTCTAAAATAACAGAATGAAAAATCTAAAAAAAATATATGATATACATTGCCATGCAAACTTCCACCGAAAATTGGTTCGAACGAGATCTAGTAAGTAGTTTTTTTTTAATACGTCATAAAAATTCAAAAAAAAATTTTTTTTCATCAAACCCATACGTGTGGGGTATCTAAGGATAGGTCTTCAAAAATGATATTTAGGTTTCTAATATCATTTTTTTCTAAACTGAATAGTTTGCGCGAGAGACACTTCCAAAGTGAAAAAAAGTGTGTCCCCCCCCTGTAACTTCTAAAATAACGGAATAAAAAATCAAAAAAAAATATATGATAATTATACATTACCATGCAAACTTCCAACGAAAATTGGTTTGAACCAGATCTAGTAAGTAGTTTTTTTAATACGTCATAAATGGTACGGAACCCTTCATGGGCGAGTCCGACTCGCACTTGGCCGCTTTTTTATTATTTTAAAATATAGGACATATAGGACATTATTACACAAATTGACTAAGTCCCACAGTAAGCTCAATAAGGCTTGTGTTGAGGGTACTTAGACAACGATATATATATATAATATATAAATATTTATAAATACTTAAATACATAGAAAACATCCATGACTCAGAAACAAATATCCATGCTCATCACACGAATAAATGCCCTTACCAGGATTTGAACCCGGGACCATCAGCTTCGTAGGCAGGGTCACTGCCCACTAGGCCAAACCGGTCGTATTTTATATTACACTCCAATCAAATAAAACTATAACTACTCGTATCTAATGGGCATGAATTCAAGAAAAATCTGCATAAAACTCCAGTAAAAGCGTGAGATATAATTTTGAACTCCAAAACTTTGAAATACGGAATTCGTCCACGGGTAAAACAGTAGCGGAGTGTCTTGGACATTCGAGTAGAGAGGTTTCCTAGTATAGTATAGTCGTCGGATATAGCAGCCGTCTACATACGAAATACTACTTATTATAAATATAAACGTCCGTCTGGGCGTCCCAGATACCGCTGGAGCGACGAAGTCCTAAAAGACCTGTTCGCCCTCGAAATACCCAACTGGCGTGAAGTGGCGCAGGATAGGGCAGAGTGGCGCTCTCTTGTGTCAGAGGCCAAGATCCTGTTTGGGTCACTGAGCCAGTGAAGAGAGAGAGAGAGAGAGAGATAAATATATCCGATTGTTCTAATTATAAAATGTAAGTGCCTCTTTAACTTTGCTCAACCCTTACCATCAAGATGTCGTCTCTTTAACTTCCCCAATTCAAGTAAACGAGTCTGTACGACACTCTCTTTGGCTTCCGCTTACCCCTATCACTTTCTAACTAAAGTATTGCCAGGTAAGTCATGAAACATTATCCATCATTCTGACATTAATTTAGCTATTTTAGGAATGTTGCCAACGTAAAATTCATATTTAGATAAAGACAGTTTATTATTCAAGTAGGCATATTACAATGCGCTTATGAACGTCAAATAAAGCTACACCGGCTAATAAAGCTAGCTATGTCATATCAAACCATAAAAATACGTAGCTCGTTCAGAAAACATCGAATTGTTACAAAAGGAAAAGAAAAATTAAATTAATAAAGAAATGACAATATACATTATATAAATTTGACAGATTGCTATACCTACAAAAAATATTTGATGTGCTTTCTTACCTGAATTTGATTACACTATTTGGTATTATTATTAAAAAATCATGACATATTATCTTTAATTGTGTTGTCATAATCATATTTTTTATGTAATGATATAGTTGGAAGCAACAACACATTGGCTTAGCATAAGGAGCAGCTTTAATCAAAAAACTTCATGTACCATTTGTAGAAAAAGAGGAGAGGTCCAAGCGATTTTTATATTTTATATATTTATTTATTGTTCAAAAGATAACCTTAAACTTAAAAGAAGTACTTGATGCCATATTAGAGCACCCTCTAGCGGCTAATTTTTACTAAGGATCATCCGAAATCAATGACAATGTAAATAAATAAATATTATAGGACATTATTACACAAATTGACTAAGTCCCACAGTAAGCTCAATAAGGCTTGTGTTGAGGGTACTTAGACAACGATATAAATAGAAATGTGAAATGTGAAAACGTTCTGAAGCCATTTTCGCCCGAGGCGTCTCTGCCCAAGGCATCTCCACGGCTTTCAATGCTACTTGCCCCATTGTTACCAAATTTGAATGATGTCGGTCATTAAACAAGTAACACGAGCAGGTGACTGATCTTTTGCATGGTATCATCCAAATTATCGCGAAGAAAGCGGGATGAAAGTAAAATGACAGGAAAATTTGACATTGAAGGAACGGAGCGGTTTAAAATGTCTAGAATTTGACAAAATAATGAGGCCGTAATTTTGGAAACAACACTTCAATTCGTTTTTCATTGAGCGCCGGAAACCCGCTCGGCGGGTTCCCTGTTCGTAGTAGCTTTCCTCTACATAGCGGAAAAACGCTGGGATCGGCTACGAGCGTAACGCTACGAAAACGTTTGCAGTGAATGTGTTAAGTTTGCATCGACTTTGATAATATTGACTAAATATCTGGAGGGTAGAGGTAAGGAGAGCATCTATGTATATGAAAACTGTCCATCAAAAAACCTTAAATAGGTGGCGCCACAATACATCACGAACAAATTTATGACTGATAAATAAATTTCAAATCACAAGAACACATACAACTCATACATCTCTTGAACACTTGCCAAAAAAAATACTGCGGACCAAATAAATACCAGTAATAATTAACCCATTTTTTTTAGGACATTATTTCACAAATTGACTAAGTCCCACAGTAAGCTCAATAAGGCTTGTGTTGAGGGTACTTAGACAACGATATATATAATATATAAATATTTATAAATACTTAAATACATAGAAAACACCCATGACTCAGGAACAAATATCCATGCTCATCACACGAATAAATGCCCTTACCAGGATTTGAACCCGGGACCATCAGCTTTGTAGGCAGGGTCACTACCCACTAGGCCAAACCGGTCGTCCGTCCTAAAAAAAATTAACCCATTGTTTTATTGTATTGTTGTTTATTCATACAATACACAAGCTTACTATTTAGATACCAAGCGCATTTAAAGGTTTGTGTGCATAGTCATGAGGTAGTTACAATGCCGGATTTAGAGGTCTGGAGGCCTCGGGCAATAAAGGAGTGGAGGCCCCTTGGCCCCAAATTTTTTCCAATTAAAATGGTAAATTACCGAATTCTCTATTGTGGGGGGCCCCTCTTTTGTGGAGGCCCGGGGCAGTAGCCCCGGTTGCCCTCCCCTAAATCCGGCCCTGGGTAGGTACACGGTGTTCTTTTAAACTCCGTTAACTTCTAGGTATGGCTTGTCCGTCCGTCCTCCAATCTGTCAAGACCCTTTATCTCAGAAACGCGTGGAGGTATCGAGTTGAAATTCAGTTCCTTGAAACTGTGAAAAAATCATATTTCTAAGTTGACCTAAAAACTAGATACGGCCGTTTATGCCGCAAAAAACGTATTTTTCGACACTCTCATAGAAATCAAAATTTATACGGTACTTCCCGTTCCTGGGTCGCCTAGCAGGAGGACGTCCTATCGGACGCCCTAGGTATCGCTGGAGCGACATGGTGGAGGCGGATCTGCGCGAGCTTCGAGTCGACAATTGGCGAGAGGTCGCACAGGACCGAGAAAAGTGGCGCTGTCTTGTGTCGGAGGCCAGGTCTCATTTTGGGTCGCTGAGCCAACGGAGTAAGTAAGTACTTCCCGTTGACCTATAACTATGAAATTTGGCAAGTAATATCGTCTTACTTTACAAATACACAGAAAAATCTGAAAATGATAAATATGTAAAAAGAAAAAAAAATATAAGTTTTTGTACGGAACTCTCGGTGGGCGAGTTCGACTCGCACTTCTGGTTTTTTATACTTTTGGCTTGCCGGTAACGAAATGAAAGGATTCTCAATTTTGGAAATTTTAGTATTTTTTTTTCCTTTTATTATCGAAAAAGCTCGTGACACTAAGTGAAGTAACAAAAAAAAAGTGTACAACACAAAATAAAAAGGCTCCTGTATATTTTCCAAATCAGTCCATTCGGTTCATAAATCTCGGCGAACGAATTAGGAACCTCTTTTTTTGAAGCCGATTAAAACAAAACACGTTAGAACTGACATTGAACTTGTGTCCGCATTTTTACTCGTTCCGTTGTCGTTTTTTCCGCAAATCTGGGGCATATTGACCAATCTTACATAATTTTTAAGTGGCGTGCATGACGATTTTTTTTCGATGATGCAAGATGTGCTTTTGTTTTTTTATTCGGTAATGTAATGAATAGTGTTTTATTGTAATAGATTATACGGGTTGTTTAAGAAGATCATGAGCGATTTTAATGATAAAGATAGTTTATTATTCAAGTAAGCATATTACAATGCGCTTATGAACGTCAAATAAAGCTACGCCGGCTATAACCCTACACCTCTGACCAGAGAAGATTTAAATCCCCCCTCAATTGGAGGAATGGTGTATCTTGATCAAATTTAGGCAAGACAGAGTCTTATCGAGTTTTAGAGATTTGGCCAAGTTTTAAATATATTTTTTAAATTGCGATTTTATAATTGAGAACAGTTATGTATGTATACAGGCGATTTTTCACTTTTTGAGGGATCTCTTCCGGTAAACCTTTACCTGGTTAGACAGTAAGTTTTTTATGTTGAGAAAAAAAGGTTGAAGCTATATTTATAAAGTACATAAGACGGCGTTTATTAAAAAAAATATAGAAACGCACAAAAAAATTTAAGATATGGAAGAAAGCAGAGTCCAACTGGGGAAGTTCTTCCACCTTACAGAAAACCGCAGCCAAATAACACTAGACCCTACTAGTACAGTGTTGTGTTCCTGCCGGTGAGTAAGGTTGCCAGAGCTCAACGAGGGTGCGGAGTGTTGGGGTCGGCAACGGGCATGTAACTCCTCTGGAGTTGCAGGCGTACATAGGCTACGGAGACTGCTAACAATCAGGCAGGCCAGACGTAGTATAAAAAAATAGTATGAAAAATTTAGTTCCAATGAAATTCCGCAATATGGCGCGTGATCATATATTACTGGTCAGGCTTTACGTGAGAAGGTATTTATATGAAAATAATCGGAAACGCACAGGAAAAGTCAAGATATGTAGGTAATTCGTCTAGACTTCAACGGATGCATTTAATTGTAATCGCCCAACATAAGTAAGGTATAAAATGCTTTCTAACTTTCATAGCGAGTAACAGTTTTCCTGTACTAAACCAGTTTAGCCTAGGTTTCCACCAAGCATTCCTAGATAACTATCAAACAGCTGTTATGGTTATTTGTGTGTTAAGGATATGGAGGGTTATATTTAATTTGCAATATGGATTTTGCTAAACGGTGTGTGATTATTATCTGTTTATGTATGTAATGAACATAGCTTATTTTGCTAAAGTTATTATTTTATTATTTTACTAGGGCGAATTTGGGCAGAGTTGGGTCAAAATCCAGAAAGGAAAATATCGAGAACGTTAGTATGGATGACCACAAATGTTTCCCCTTTAAATATTGCTGAATCTCATAATAATACGATCCCTAAGCGGGTAAAATAGGGGTTGAAAATTTTTAACGAGTTCAATACTTTTTATATTATTTATCGGAAATAATGTTACTTGTTACTTCTAATTCTAATGTAATTGAATTGTAAAAAAATCTTATGAGAAATAAAATTCTAAACCCATCTATTTCTGTTTAAAGTACTTGTGTACAACCTATTAAAAAAGAGGTATTTTGCCGGTGCCCATTATTAGGGAGAGACTTAGAATGCAACTGGTACATGAACTCTAGTTTTCCTATAAAGTTACGTATTGAAATAAATAAATACGTTTAAACACGTGGCCATTCATGCGCCTAATAATGGAGGTTAATAATATTAAAAAGGCCCACCTTGCTAGTCAAATGAACCATATTGGATATTAAGTAACATAAAGATATATCTAACAACGGGAAATCATTATTTTGTTGTGTCGACAGTGCTTTAAAACTTATAATGTAGTACATGCATGCATGTATTTCATTTTGAGAAATATATGAGTATTATACATACACACTGCCTGATTCAAACTTTCAAATATGTATCTATACGAAATATTAGATACAGCATTGGAAAATAACATTAATATTATTCCGAAAAATTACCATTGTGACCATTAATTTATCATCAGAAAATATATGCCATACAATTTTAAAAATATTATTAAAAAAACTATTCCAGTACAAAAAGGTTATACAATCTTGCCTGAAACTTGTTAAGCTTCAAAGCTGCACAAAAGTTATGAATGAACGCAAAAACAAGTGCCCGGTACGAATCCGCGACCTTTACGATTTCCGCTTACGTTTCAAGTAATAACACGGGCTTTCACATTAATGCAACGTCTTATGAAACCTGGACCACACTTTTACTTCCAGACCCCGAAGAAAGTCCATTCTGTGATTTCGGTGAGTTTTTTCAACAGGCGAGGGAAGGAGGGTATTTAAGCTACGGCGAATCGCGAGCGCGCCAGTGTAGTGCACGAACTTAGTATGTGGCGGACTTGTGTTGTTCTCGCGTTCGCGTCAGCGTGCGTCGCGCTCCCGGCCCAAGACACGGGACACTCGGAAAACGACCTGGATGGATTGAACGACTGCTTACGAAAGGATTCCACGTCATGTTTGAAATACAAGTTCTTTTCTTTCGTTGACAAGATGATCGGACAGAAGGACAGCTTTGCCCTATCCGATGGAGTCACTGTTGTGAGAGCTACCGATGCTCCTCAAGAAACTGGTGCACCTCGATCCTTGGATCCTCTTTCAAGATTAAAGAGATATTTGGACACGCACTCCATCCGCGTTGAAGTGAAAGGATCTGATGTTGTGGATACAGTTTCGAGCGTAGGACGAGCTTTGGAAGAAACAGTTTCTTCGTTCACGGAAGACAATGAGGTTTCAGAAGAAAGTAGGGGGAAGAAAAAGAAAGCGCAGAAGATTCTCGGGCCGTTGATGATGGCTTTAGCAATGAAGCTGATGGCGTTGATGCCGCTGGCCATTGGAGCGATCGCGTTGATTGCTGGAAAGGCATTGTTGATTGGCAAATTAGCTTTGGTGTTGTCGGCGATTATCGGTCTGAAGAAGTTGTTGTCCCAGCAAAAGCACGTGACGTATGAAGTAGTGGCGCATCCTCATCACAGCTCGAGTCACACATCAAGCCATGACTATGGTGGTTCCAGTGGTTACGGTGGTGACTCCTCGGGAGGATACGGCAGCAGTGGTAGCAGCGGGCATAGCAGCGGCGGTTGGGGCAGATCCATAGATGCACAGAGCCTAGCGTATTCAGGTCAAAAGCCCCAGTGAAATGCCCTAGATTTATGACCTAGTAGCGAGATTTCTCGTACACACCCATCGTTAAATTATTAACTTATTTCGCTATTTATAAAGTGTGAATGTTTATTTATTGACTGATTTGTTAAGTTTTTATTTCGCTCAAATTTATTTACTTAGTCATATTTCTTAACCTTTTGCGAGGAAGTCGAGTAACTATTATTTATAGCGTTCCATGTAATGTCTTCTTCTTCCTCGCGTTGTCCCGGCATTTGCCACGGCTCATGGGAGCCTGGGGTCCGCTTGACAACTAATCCCAAGATTTGGCGTAGGCACTAGTTTTTACGAAAGCGACTGCCATCAGACCTTCCAACCCAGAGGATAAACTAGGCCTTGTTGGGATTAGTCCGGTTTCCTCACGATGTTTTCCTTCACCGAAAAGCGACTGGGAAATATCAAATGATATTTCGTACATAAGTTCCGAAAAACTCATTGGTACGAGCCGGGGTTTGAACCCGCGACCTCCGGATTGCAAGTCGCACGCTCTTACCGCTAGGCCACCAGCGCTTCCCGCGTTCCATGTAATGTATTTAATAAAATATTTATGGTTGTGACAACCAGTACTTGGCTTTAATATTGTATAAGTGTGTTCTAAGACTTTTTGTACATATTTATCATATTCATTATCATAATTGTATATAAATCATTTCCTATGTATTATTTAACGTACTATATTCATCAGTTTATTTATTAATTATGTATTATGTATGTCATCTTAGCTTTAAATTATTTATATTTAGAAAATATGTAAAAAATGTCAGCAAACGATTGTTGTTATTAAAAAATTAAATCATGCAGTACCTTTTATTTTAACCAACCTTCAATCCGGTTATGATCAAAAACAATTGAACGTTAAAAAAAACCTTAAATGATATAAAAAAAAACTTACGTTTGATTAAAAAACATGACCTGAAGTCGAATATACAACAATGTAACAGTGGTAGATAGGATCGTTAGAAACGGTTAGCAGCTAAGTAATAGGAAAAACCGCTAAACCAAGAAACCGCTGGCTTACACTAGGCCACGATAACAATTCCTGACATGCAGACAAGGAATTTAACGTCATTGCCACTTCACCTTATCACAGTGACAATCAATATGAACGCTGCTAGGGATCTCATATACTTGTCAGTGTGACAAGGTACCAAGTGGCACAAAAAAAATCCTCGATCGTATTTTCAGATCCTGTTTAGATTTCCATAAATTCCCACAGCATTAAGCCGCGGTGTTCAACTCACAAAAACAGTGCTTTCGATGCATCACACGCGATGAGAAAATAATTGAAGCAGTAAAAGTGACGGGCAAATAGCGATTTCAAAAAAGCTTATGCCTTTTGTTTTGCTTCATCAAATTTGTTACTACTTTTTAGTTTTTTTTGTCTTTGATTTTATGCTTAAATGAAAATTTGTCCTTAACATACGGCCCGATTCAAACTTTATGATATGTCCAAAAACTTTATGATATAGGTAAAGATATTTCTTCTAACATATCTAATCCATATCGTATCTATAGCAAATGTTTGACGTATCTTAAACTTTGAATCGGGCCGATAATTCAAAACAGGAATGTTCTTACGCAAGCGTTTTTGCTTCTCGCTTTACTCTTCCACCTTAGAACATACACATTGCAGCTTTCCTTATATCCAGGTCGGACGTTTGCCCTCTAACACCAGAGAAAGGTAATGGTGAAATCATCATCAGTCACGTACCATAACATTGCATGAAAAGTAAAAATTTCGATTACATCAAATTTCGTCTTTTCATCACATACATACTTAAAAACTCTAAAAGTTTTAGCTGATACCTGTTTTTTTTTAAAGTGTAATGTAGCTTTTAGGTTATATGAATAATCATACTCTTGGCTAAAACTAAACACGTTACTAATATCGAAACAAGGAAAACTTCGTGTCATAATATTCCTTAATTATTTCAAGTGCAATCAGAAAATTGTATGATAGATAAAAGTACTGACGATCTTACGTATTGTCAGTAGCTCAGAAGCGTGTTATAGTATATTACTATTAGAGGCCGGGAAACGAATGGTTGCAGCCCAAGTAGATATAGACGGATAGGATAGAGGGATACGCGGCCGGCAACCCTGTTTCTCGCCGACATTTTTAAAGTGCTTTTCTTAAACTTGCAATGAAAAAAGAATTGTTTTATTCGTAGGTTTACACAACAAAAGAGAATTTATGAATCTACTACTATTTGATGGTTGAATGCCAAGACGTTGTATCGCAATTTGACGTTTAAAAAAAACGGTTGCTTTAGAGGCCTAGGTGTGTAAGGCTATATGAAATTTCTTTACATATCATCTTCACTCATCGCACGCGATACGTAATATTTCCGGACCTAATTTGAAGTAAGTCATGTCAACATTTCATTGCAAATTTGAGAAAAATATATTTTTAGAACCTTGGTTTGTAATGATGTTTGAGAACAAGATTGTATCTTCGACGTTTAACCTTGTTAAGTAGTTATTCTCATGTCACACGTCGTGTTCAGAATGTCATGAGCTATTTGTATTGTTGTCTGCGAAGCTGTGATATGAGGTCATTGACACTGGCTTGGGTTCATTGATCGCAAGAAAGCTAGTGCTTTTTCTTGAGCACTACGAGTAGACTGCAGGACCGGCCCATAATATGTCACCTTTGTGTTTTTTTTGTGTCAACATGCATTGAGTAAACAATATAGGTTAGTTTGTAGATTGCATATTTTACTAGTAATTTTATACAAATATATGATGAATACTGCAATAAAATACTGTAAATTATTATACGAGATTCAGCATGCATATTACCAATGAACCTTTTTTTTTAAGTTGAATATTTCTTAAAACAAAAAACCTCAATGAAAAAACCATTACATGAGACCACTTTTTCTCATCGCACGCACAAAGGACTACTAGAATACCTAAAGTAGTGAGGTAGAAATCACTAACAAATAAATAAAAGTTCTACCATAAAACATGGGGAAGGTATATTATTCGCCGGTACCTACTGTAGGTTGTATATCTTTTGCAAATTAGGAAAGTTTAGACCGATGGAAACTATAACACAATAATACCTCAATAGCCTACTTGAAATTGAAGAATTGGCTCGCATAATTGGGTACTTGACACATGTTGAATATTATAACAAAATTTAGTTAAATGGATAGAAAATGAGCCATCCATTATAAAAAAGTGGAATTTAAAAAATTATATTGAGATTATAAAAAAAACAAGGCTCCGAAATCTCAAAAAAATTCAATATTTCAGGGTCACAATGGCAATTTCCTTGATCTTCCATACATTTAGGACAGACTTATATGATGTGACGGCACATCACCTTATCATTTTGTTAGAGGCGTTTCAATCGTCGAGTGCGAGCGTCAGACTTTAACTCTCATTTCTGACCTTTGTGTTGCTTAAATGCCATGAGTCCTATAGACACATTTGATCCTCAGGAAAATCAAGATCGTTTGACATTATTTACAAAAAACTGTCAAGTAGCCAATTGTATTTATTGGCAAAGTATTAATTCTGTTCTTAATTTAAATAAGTAATTAGCATTTACTAAACAAACATGAAAATATAACTTTAATGTTTACCTTTGCCTAGTGCATCTAACTTGTATCTACTTATTTAAACATGGGGCCAGGTACAATTATCAAAAGTGTCTAAGAGCCTGTTTCAAAAGAAAAGTCCTTAGCCACCTGTCACTTATCTGTCACAATCATCAAATAAGCTTAACTGGTAGATAAGATGCTAATGATTTTTATCTGGCAGTTACTTTACTTGATAATTAGCTAAATATCCGATACATTACTTGGACATTGTGAAACAGGCCCTAAATTAAAGATTAGACCATCAGTCTATCTGGCCTATTCGAAAGTACACTGATATCAGAATAATATTTGAATCATGTCGTTTATTAAAGTGCGCCTCGCTCGCGCAAATATAGGTAGGGACAAGTAAGAGCGAAATGCACGATAACTGAATAACATCATTCAAATATCTTTCTACGTCAGTTCTAATAGGCCTCTAAGTACGTTAATCAGTGTTAGACTATGGAGTCTTAATTTTTTTTTTTTAAGTTTCAATCAATCCAGAATTATTGGAGGAGACCTATCGCTGCGAAACAATGTAAGTGTAATTATACTGCGCAACGAGAGATCCTATGATCCTAAGGGCTCCTCTACACGATGGCCCAGCGTAGGCCAGTCCAAGGGACGCAGCTATGCGGTGAAATGAGATAGCAATATCACTTGCTCCCTCTAACGCATAAATGCGTCCCTAGGACTGGCCTACGCTGGGCCATCATGTAGAGGAGCCATAAGATGCAGTAGCTCGCTTTTGTGAAACGATAATGTTATAAAAGGAGGCAACGGAGAGGTTGTAGCCGAAAACACTTGGCGTGATTTGTGCACAAGCCCTAATGGTAAAATTAAAAATTCCAAGAAGCCGAAGGCTCAGATGACGTGTCAGAACATAGTGCCTGTCCGGTAACGATCAATCAAATCCAAACAAGTTCACCTCTTAAATTATTAGTGGCATTTTATCTCTCATAGTCCTACCCGTAGCTCATGAAATACGGCGTTTCGTGAACAAAGGATTTACCTAAGGATGGATTCATGAAGTGTCAATTTTATCTTGATATCTATCTCTCTCTAGTATTTAAAAGTTTGGTATCGTTTTCATATAAATCGGGGATGCCTAATTCATATATGGTACCTTATTGACACCATTCCTTCTTCTTCCTCGCATTGTCTCGGCATTTTTTGCCACGGCTCATGGGAGCCTGGAGTCCGCTTGACAACTAGTCCCCGGAATTGGCACTAGTTTTTACGAAAACGACTGCCATCTGACCTTCTTGCCCAGAGGGTAAACTAAGCCTATTACTATAAACTAGGCTTACTGGGATTAGTCCAGTTTCCACACGATGTTTTCCTTCACCGAAAAGCGACTGGTAAATATCAAATGATATTCATTCATTTGTACGAACCGAGGTTTGAACCCGCGACCTCTGGATTGAAAGTCGCACGCTCTTACCGCTAGGCCACCAGCGCTTAATATTGACACCATTCTCAAGTAAAACATATACGAACTAGGAAAAAAATCTACTTTTTTAATTTTTTTTCACGCTTCAACCACTGAGCCAATTTAGTTAAAATTTGGAATGGAAATAGTTTAAGTCCCGGGAAAGAATACAGCATAGTTTTTATACTAAAAAATATCCCTTAGAAGTGAAGAGGAAGGTGGAAGTTTGTATGGCCAAACAATAACCGCTGAACCGATTTTAATGGAATCTACGTCTACATACTTTGGTTTAGTTAAATTAACCTTAAACGTTGCCGACGCCGCTGAAAGCCAACCCCCCTGCATCAAAAATCTGGATGGCCCCAAATTCTGCCAAAGGAAATGTTTTGTTCAGAGAACGCCGTTTTTGATCATTATACGTTGTATACAAGTACAACTACCAATATGTTTTGCTTTTTACAAGAGTACCGTTGGTTTCTGAGTACCGTCGTGTAGGTACTTTTTTTTACAAAACCGCTTTCTTAAAATATGGCCGTGGTGATTTTACTCACAACAACTTTTTCAGATACGAATCCGATTGGGGAATTCCAGAAAAAAATCGGGTGCGTTACACATTTTTTTACCAATTCTGGTTTATCAGAGGCCGATTTTGGCATGATAACGTTGTATAACGTTCTACGTTGTGTTGTTACCTACATTGTTAGACTCTAAGGAATTCTCTGTAACTTTTATTTTGTAGTGTGCAATAAAGTATTTTATTATTATTATTATAACTTAGCTCGAAGACCAAAATGGAGGACCCGTGGGAAATCACCTTTCTTCTTTTGCCATCTTCCTCTCTTCTTGCCGGTCTCATATTGGGATACCCTCGTACAATTTAAGAGGGATTTAAATCTTCTCGGGTCAGCGGTGTAGGGTTAGAGCCGGCGTAGCTTTATTTTAATGTTCATAAGCGCATTGTAAAATTGTAATATGCCTACTTGAAAAATAAACAATTTTTATCTTTATCTCTGGATGTTAACATTATTAAAAATATTTTGACAAAATTTGGATTTTTCTCGGATTTTCAATCATTATAAGACAGACAAAAATATTATAGCTACTTTTAATATACAAAACTTTGTGAAAACATTTTCCATAATGGCAATATGCAGAGAGGAATGTTGACTACGTTTGTATAGAGAAGCGGCCATCCCTTTTCCTCTTAAATTCAACGGTATATAATACAGATTTCTGCGAGTGATTAGGGCAGCTGCCGTAAAAATTTAGAAGTATGGATGCAACTCATTGTCGAGTTTTATGGGGCTACGATTCTATTTAAGATTATACCATGTGTCTTATTCAATAAAATAAATAAATTTACTTACATACCAGTCGAATTTGTGTTCCTACTTTTACCATTTTCCAGTGATACCTGCTATAAATATTCCTTACTACTTTGACAATACGCCTTTATAACTTACTACAGTGATGCACCAGGATACATGGTTTAAAAAAAAAAAAATCTTAGGAATAGTAGGTACAGTCATCCCGGATAACTTTTCCAAATATAGATAAAATTTGCGTTCAAAAGTATATATTTTACAGTCTTAGTTGTTCTGTATTAAATACATCACTTTTTGTTAAGCCGTTACAGAATGATACTTATGAAGTTTTATTTGATCCGCTACTTTTGATGCTGACTGTACTACATGTGAGGGCATTAAAATGTCTTATTTCTATACTTATGTTATATTTTGTCTATCTTATATTAATACTAATGTTTAATCAATTATGGCATTATATAATTTAATCACATATATTTAAATGTATTCTCATTTAGTATACCAAATAGTATTTGTCACATCTTATTGAATATTATCATTAAAGAATTCGTCTATACAGACGAATTATTTAATGATAATAAATTTACAAGTTTTTCATTGAATACGCTCGTTTGAAGTTCAAACACCAGGCGAAGAACTAATTTCGCGCCATTCGTCACGGCACCTTCATCGTAATTTAATACCCGTGACCGTAGTACGACCATGTCAAAAGCCTGCCTAAAATCCACGCTTCATATAAAATGTTAAACCGCGTTTTCATGTGTACTTTCACTTTTAGTACAAGATTTAATGTTCTATCTCATTATTATAATTTCTCATACAACATACTTTCTGTGTGTAATACGCATTTATTGACAATTATATGTAGTAGGAAAACGTTATGCTTTTTTATTTTCAAGTACATACAGTTTTTTTAATGAGTTACTGTTTTCTGATTTAATGGTATATTTCTAAATGTCTAAGCATTGCCTTGGTGTAAAATTTTAGACTAATATGCGCTGCATTTGTTGAAAGCATGAAGATTGCTTTGAAAAAGTTCCTACTCCATCAAATCGTTATTAACCAGTATGACGCCTTAGAGGATTTTTAGCGCTCAGTGGGTTATTTTTTTATTGATTTAAAAATTACACAGCATTTCAGCGAACTAATACACTGTGAGATTTAAGACATACAGTATTATACTGACTAGGTACATGATACAGTCTTAAACTAATACAAGACGGAAGATTCACGTTTATCCATCCTCTCACAGAACTTCATACACTCTTTACACAGATCCAACTAACTACTTGCAAATACATCACATTCCGGTGCTGATGCGAGGTGAAGAGCGCGGACAAGCGGTGATTTGCCATGGGACATAGTGCGTGTTTTAGGCACAGCTAATAAATGACGACTTTGCGGTCGGAAAACGAACAGGCGTACGGCTTGTGCAACCAGTTTAGGGCAGTCCGAGTTTCCTCGCAGAAGATTATAGACAGAAGTCAGTAGCAGTAGCAATGATGGTGGTCTAACAGCCTTAATGACGCTACTACGATTCGAATAACACTTTTTTTAAAAAAATGGCTTAAATATTTGTACCTGCCATCGAAAACATAATGCCTTAACACTTTGAACGTCTCCTACGGCGGATTATTTTCATAGTTGTCTTGTCGTATCTCAACTAATCTCAAGTAGGCACTTTATTAGAAAATTAAAACTTAGCTTATAGTTTTTTGGTACTTTAAATGGTTTATTGTTTTGTAGTTTATTATGAAAATCCGCACTTTAAAATCTTTTAAATCAAGATCAAGATAAACCAACCTCATCCCAACAAAAACTGCAATATCATTCAAAAACCGAATCTAACACAAAAAGAAACAAAACAAGCTCCGTTGCGCCATCTAGGCCGCGACGGCTACAATAAAACGACAGCAACCTCACGTAACCCGAATGGACGTAGTAACCTTGATAGTAAAGTGTGAAACAGAATTACCTAACTGAGTAAACAGTGAGGAATGTGAATTGGCTGGATTGATGTTTTGTAATTTTATCTGTCAGAGGCCTATATGAATAAACATTTAGACATAATAATTATAGCAAATAAATCGGGCGATTATTTAAAAAAATATACATTCCGCCTAATATTATTTATGTGTTTGAATATAAATAGGTAAGAAAATTAAATTACAGTCTGATAATATGTACTAGAAGGTAATGTGTGAAACTAAAACTCTATTTGGATAAATAGTGCTTTTTGTTCCTTTCAAATATTGACCCGACAACAACTTAAGATGAATGACCCACGCGAAACAGAAAAAAACATAAACAAGGCTAACAACCTAGCAGTGAACGCCGAAAATAAAAGAATAAACCACAAAGTGCATTATTACAGTCTCAGTTGTTTTTTTTTCTCGGGCATTGACCGTTTACTACCAGACGGTAAAACGACCCGCGCGGCGAAGCCTTGAACTTCTGTTCGTTTTGTAAACAAACATGGCCGTGATTGTAGTTCAAGCGTTTTCTCATAGATGGCGCTGAAGAAGATAATTCATTCGTAAAGAAAATTAAAGGAAACTTTTTTTGTCATTGCAATGGATAACTTTACTATTTAAAATAAAGAGAATGAACTTATAATTACTTATATAATGCAATGTTAGCTACTAAACTTATTAATCTTATTATGTCCATCTATATGACATGGGTGAATCTTCATGTGAGTGTTTAGAAAGCTTTCTTTTGTTTTAGTTCGCTCATGTAGAACAAAGATGTCGCTATTTTAAAATATGGATTATTATGTCATGAGAGCTTTTTGTGACACACAATCTTTACTTTTTGTATTAAAATAACTTTTTGACCAATACCGAAATTGCGAAAATAGTATTGAGTCTCCTATTAATACAACATATCAAATCAGACAAAGCCAAATTTTTTAAGTTGATCCCACGATTCCCACGGTAAAAGTAGCTCAGTATGACGATCGTAAATTATTGCAGGTGACTATTTTTTTTTACACTACGTCGGTGGCAAATAAGCATACGGCCCGCCTGATGGTAAGCAGTCTCCGTAGCCTATGTACGCCTGCAACTCCAGACGAGTTACATGCGAGTTGCCGACCCTAACCCCTTTGTTGAGCTCTATTTGGCTGCGGTTTTCTGTAAGGTGGAGGTACTTCCCCAGTTGGGCTCTGCTCTAGATCTGGAATGACATCCACTGGCTGTGCCCTACCACACAAAGCGAGATGATATTCACAATGCCCATACCTCTCTTTTGGACGTAGCCGTAGTCCAATAACTACAAAAACAATGACTATAAAAACATGCTGTATGATGTTAATAAAATCAATGGAATAATTTGTGTAAATTTAGAAATTCAAAAGTAATTGCATTTTTGTTTTTCTTATGGGAAACAAGATAATATTTACTGTATTGCTGCCTGTGTACGAGCTGTGAGGAATCACAGGAAAGTCCTCACTTCCGCTCTCTCGCTTATTCAGCCCGATAATTGATAATTATTTTGAGCGTATGCTTACACTGATGTCTGTTGTATGTATGTCGTATATAAGAGTACCACAGAGCAGCAGCGCAGCTCGAAACGGGGATTTGGCAGACCACGTCGGCGATGGCGAGACGAGCTAAACACCTTTTTAAAAAATGGCCGAAGACTGGCCTTTGCCCAGCAGTGGGACACAATAACCTCAATAATACACACTTAAACCCAAGACCAGTGCTCTTTCCATATTATCTACAATAGCATCTAATGCTTCCTGAAACCGGTTTACGAGTATCGATTGATGTTCCCGTGAATGAGTTCCAGCAGGCGTTATACATGACTTCAAATCTCTCCAAAACGGGCTGTATCTATATCCCCACGCACGCCACTTAAACCGACCGGCCGCGAAAGACCAGAGAGTTTTAAAACGGAGACATAATCATAATGCTTCAGAGCGAAGTGTCTCGACCAGCACCTTGAGGGACTCTCGCTAGATGGTTGGATCTAGGGTCAGATGCAGAAGGCCGTAGTCTTGGACACGGCGCGGATAGTCCGACGGTTCTTCTTTCTACAGCCCTGACCACCGGCAGCTTGGGCGCTGCCCTGCTGCTGGCGACACCCTAGGTTAGATTTTTTATAATCTGTTTATATAGTTTTGTATTACCTTTTAAGTGTTTTTCTATTTTACTTTTAAAAAACCTATGCTAGGACCCGAAATGAATAAAGAAAATATTATATAGTACATAAAGAGCGTACTCCTATCTTAAATACCGGCAACGCACTTACAACCCCTCTGGTGTTGCAGGTGTCAATAGGCGGCGGTAATCGCTTACCATCAGGTGATCCGTCTGCTCGTTTGCCTCCTGTATCATAAAAAAGAATACTGGAAGTCCACTCGCACCTGTGTGGATACATTAAATGTGTCAGCAGCCCGACGCGCATTCCGAGACCTGCTAACCCACTGGCTGCCGGCTGTCAAAATGGCTATAACGTGCTTGCCGTCCTTAAGAGGAAATATTACTGGTAATTTTTCTGTACAACGGCTATCGATATTATTTCTCCGAAATTTGGCCGAATTTTTATTATATGACTTCACTATCACTAGTGTCTGTACGTTTTGCTTTTTTGACATTTTTGTTTTATTAAGAAGTAGGTTACTTCAAACAGCGCTAATACGCAATAAATAACAATAAACGCATAAAATCAAATCGATCAAACACAGATAATTTCTTTCTCATTGCGTTCCCGAAATTTCGTTACGATTAAGTATTTAAGTTTTGGAGGAGGAGAATTTCATGAATGAAACCTCGATTTCTAAAATTTTCACATTTTTGAGGTTCCGCTCGCGCCTGCTCTTTGTGTGAAGGTGGGTGCAGTGGCAAAAAAAAACATGTTACCTCCTTTTCTACATAATTAGGCATATTGTATGAAATCTAAAATCAACAATAATCGTTCTTTCACCTGTCTCCCTGATTGAAGTCGGTTTATTTTTCTTAAAACTTATGTCTAGTATTAATGTATTTCACAGTTTTTATGAAAACTGGCAATGTTTTTGTGTACATACAGAATATTCTCATAAATATATTGACAGTAAAATAAAATGTCCTATAAACTTTTTGGATTTCCCCTAATTTCAGAGTTAAAGTCACTTACAAAAAGCATATTTTAATTGTTACTTAGTGCAAAACGCCTTTTTGATGGCGACGTTGCCACTATGGGACCTAGTCCAAATATCCTCATTAATAGATGGAGAAAGTGACAAATAACACTTTGCAAAAAATAGGTTTTACAAAAGTTCAAATTACTTTTGAGCTACACTTTTACAAATAACGTTTACATTTTATGTACAAACAGCTACATACAAAAAATCGAAAAAATAAACAAAAAAAAAACTTTTTTGTGAAGTTGGCCTAAACTCATATAACATTTTTTCCTTCTTTTGGCTTCGGAAATGCGTGGTTAAAATCTCTCGGGTTCCTCGTGGGCACCTGGTATAATAATTATTTCTGCAATGTCAACAAAACAAAACCGTTTTGACATCGTAAACGATGTAATTACACTTTCCTGACAAATAAAAGTATGTGAAATACTTGCTGCACATACCACATAGACACAAAAGAAACTTAGCCTATCTAACATACATAGAAACTGCATTAGCAGAAAGCATAGAACTACTACGCTAGTGTTGGTAAAAACTCGAACTAACACAGAGACTAAGAGTCTTTGGAATCCTTAAAAATAATCCATCCGTTTTTACTATTTTAGATACTAAGTAAAGTAAAAATTCTCGAGTTTTAACTAGGTACAGAAACCTCAAATGTTTAAAAAAAATCGAATTTTAACTAGGTACAGAATCCTGAAAAGTTTTTAACATTTCTAGAAATGGTCATCGCATGCAAGTGACGGGGATACAAAAAATACTTATAATATAATAGTATTTATTTTTAGTCTGATGCCAAAAAGCTTTATAGGTACCCTAGGCGGAATATAACCCAATAGGGATACACGTATTTACGTGTATTTATAACTTTGTTTATTGTAAAATGGTAACCACACTATAAATTAATATAGGTTGGGCTTACAAATGATCAAATAATTTCTGGTTTTACAGTTTTTAATTTTTTTTTGGCTAGTATGATAAATTTCCACACCCAAAACCTCGAATCATTAAAAGACCCGGAGGTTTACCGAATACAGACTTTTCTGTAAGTCTGAGTTGATTACCAAATTTATCTTTATATTAGATAGTTGACAGTAATCAACTGTGTGGTTTCTCCAGAAACTTTCTGCTCCGCACAGTTATGCTGTGGAAAATACTGTCGCCTACCTGTCCGGGTCAATACCTACAAATTCGAGAAACGAGCGTACACCCATATCGAAGGCTGGAAACGCACTTAAAACCCTCGGGTGTCCATGGGCGACAGTAGTCGCTTATCATCGGGCGATTTGTCTGCTTGTCGGACTCCTATATAATAAAAAAGTTTTAAAAGACTCGAGTACCTCTTCCCAACACTAAAGTCTCTTGTGATCTGTGGCAGAAAGTAAAGCTACAGCCACAATACCACATAAAGTGCTTTCATTTTCAGCCTGACTTGCATTTGCGGCCATATAAATGTGCCAGAGATCTAGTTTAGCGAAAATAATCCAATGCACAAGAATTGGTTATTTAAATGTATACCTTTTTGTTTTAGACTTAAGGTGGAAATTTTGTGTGAGTTCAATTTATAATATATTCACTCTAAGGTACTGCGTTTTGTTGCGATAAGCCATTTTATATGCGTATCAGTTGGATGCACTTCACTAAGAATAGTATGTTCCTTGTTATTAAAGCATGGCTTTGGTTTTGTAGCATTGGTACTAAAACAATTTTATTAAAGATGGTGAAAGTATTCACCGAGTTTTTTCTTTAATAAGCTTTAAGAAACCTTAACTGAATGTGCGTTGATCTCCTTTCTTTTGGTGTAAAATATGTAAAAAAGTTAAAAAATATATCCTGTTTCAACATTTACAAAGATATCATAATTATATTATGTATAGTGACATGAATAAGAAGGAAACCTATCTCGACTAATACAAACATAGTTATTTTAATGTATTTTGTTCTGTTCGTTACCTAATTTAATTTTAAGAACATGATTACGAACATGAACATGATGAACTAATAAATGATTCTGATTATGATTATGAAAGTTTGGTTTCTAATTCAACACCAGGCGCTGTGAATGATTACATAAATATTATAAATTTTACAGGTCTTAGTTACGTATCTTTATCTACTTAATATTCATGTTATAATATGATTATTAAGGTATGGTGACAAAAAAAATATAATGTTACAAGGCGACGGTCTTTTCTATAACCCTAATTTGTATATCATAAAAATATGAAATTTATAAAAAAAACACTGTGTTATATACTTTGCTACTAACATTTGGAATTCATAGTAAAACTGATTACAATAAATGCGATTTAGTGACGCCGTAATGATTTTCGGAGTGAGAACTTGAGGAGTCATAGGATTTAGTTAAATCATCTGATGTAATAAGATTTTCAATCAATAGTTTCGATAGGTTTAATAAAATAAAACGTCGGATTAAAATATGAATGACTGATATATTTTCATCTTTAGTTTATGCATGGCCCATTATGATATTATTATATAATAATAAACGAAGAGTAGATTTGTACAACTTAAAAATACATGTAATAAAGAGCAAGAAATAAAAAGATTCACATATTAAATATTTGGAAAATTAATACAAATTGTAAACTGAAATACATTATATACACATACACAAAAAAATACAAAAGTGAGTGTAAAGAGAGACTACATAAATAACATAAATCAAAAAATATTTGTTTCCTAGTTAGATAATAAATACATATTAGCAAATATAGATGAAAATATTAGTATTAACTAATATATAATTTATATACAATATAATAATATTTTAAACAAAGATGCATTAACAATGGTTTAAACATATACTTCGATATGAAACATATTTACAAAAGATATATGTATAAAATACACATAAAATAATATATACCTATGGAAAAGAACAATTATAGAGATACATAATAATACGACTAGTCATGATGAACACATTATTATAAGTACTTAAATATAAATATATGTACATAATTATAAAGGTGGTGATACAATTAAAGCTATAATGATTTGTACTAAGAAATATAAACATACAATAAAAATAGCAGGTACTGCAGTAGAAGACAACAAGATGATACGAGTAACAGACATGACTTTACAAAACGAAGACAAGATTCACTCATTCACACAACTAAATTAACATTCGATTTCAATAAGTTAAATAAATAAAGACAATAAATTAATTCTCGATCTGAGGTCCGAACTAGACTAACCAAAGATAAATAGACTAGTTGATCGATGGATCAACTTTCTTAAACTATCTTAGGTATCAGTTGGCGTAGGCGTTGTACGCCATGTTCTGGGCGTCAGATGATCGTCCCCAGCCTCCGTGACCACCACCGTGGCTAAAGTGCTCCTCGTGGTGAGGATGAGCTACCACCTCGTAGCTCTCATGACTTTCATGCTTGGACAGCAGCTTCTTCAGGAGGACCAAAGCGGAGGCTAGGAGAGCGGCCTTGGCGAGCATCAGACCCTTCACTGCGGCGAAAGCAATTATGCCCAGGAACAGAGGAATGAGGGACTGGATCTTGAGCTGCAGAAGGCCGAGGATGGGCATCAGCTGCTTCAGCTTCTTTTTCTTGCCACGGCCTGAAAATATACATTTGATTCAGAATTCTTATTTAGTTCCCTCCGGTACATATAGGTACTTTTTACTCAGGGAAACATTACTAAGGTTTACTAAGTTGTCAGTGTACCTGTGTATAGTGTTAATTGCTGTTATGTATCTTATGGATAGAAAGTTGTCATATATTATGAATCTTGAGTGTTAAATGTTATGCTCCTAAGCAGATTTAGACAGCGCTTTGCTTAGGTACTTTACAATGTGCGTTAAACTTAACAAGACATGACATCAAAACGGTAAAATTAAACTTGTACCTCAAAGTGCCTATAAACGAAGCGGCCGACTTAACTCGGAAGTGGAGTAAGGAGTGCCACATTCCAAAGGAAATATTTAAATTCGACTTGCTACCCGATGATTCAAAGGAAATTTGTAATTGAAACTTCTGATTGTAATTCAGCGCGTGAACTTTAAACGATGTCGCTTTCATTGTAATTCATGTTATGTCCAGTTTGCATAACAGTCTCGTTCATCTAGAAAGTGCATCGGTTACCCGACCTTACGATTCGAAAGCTCGAGCCTACTTCCATATTTCGTCAACGCCTGGAGCGAGACTTTTACTCGATCCTCGATCGAGATTTCGATCACGGCGCGTTAACGGATCTCTAAAACTAGTTACATGTAGTCCTACATACTTGCGGCGAGTACTATGGAAATGTGGCAAAAACTAGACTTGACCATCCGTCCGCTTTCCACCATAATCAAGCTTGTTAATAGGTTAGAGAAACTCCTGCAAGACCCGTTTGCCCATTGAGATTTCTAGCCTCTTCTCTGTATGTACTAGTACGCTCTCTTGGTGATCGAGATACGGATGTCCGTTCACAATGTAAGCCCGTTTACGGATTTCTCAGCTCAATATTAATTTTATTGCTCATTTATACACTAATTAATTTCTCGCTTACCGTAACTGCGAACTTTCTATTTTAATATTCTCACACACGCACCTTTAAAACTGGTTTTTCTGCGGGATTTAATTTAATTTGGCGAGAGTGCTTCAAATCGTTTCTTTCTAAAGTTTTACGTAATGTTTCCCACTTTTTTATGGAGTGCTATATCATATCACGCAAGCAGTTTGTTTCTGTTATTACATGCTTAAGATAATAAAATATAGAAATCATTTTATGCCTTAGAAAGTTTTGTTGCTCCTATTTTATTTTTATTCCTACTACATAAAGTAATTAATAAAGATAGTGAGTAGATTGATGAATCATCGATCGTTAAATCTTCAACGGCTTCTAAAATGTTTTTTGTGCGTATCAATGGCGCGACGCAGAGACCGAAACCAGTTATCCAAAATAAATAAAAGATACGACAACTCTTTTAACAGCTTGTGATCTAACTGTTTTATTTGGCGACATAATTTTGTCTGTTAGCGATTCATCGATGTTATGTAATATTGCAACAATGAAATAAGATGCTTTGGGGCGTTCTATTTCTTTGCGGTGATCTTGTTAAGTATCTTTATCTTGTTGAACGAAGACAATTGGAGTAATTTTATTTAATTTACAAACAAGGTTTTCTACTTAGCATGTTCTCATTCTCATGAGTTAAAAAGCACCTGAGCAGGGCCCAAAGTACCAAAAAATAATTACAGTTGCATGGCAAACTTTCACTTATTTGGGTCCGGTTTTGACCACTATATTATTTAAATGCTCCAGATACGTATCGTAACAAGAGCTCTTGTATTGTATAACTATTGAACAAACGATTATTGTATTTTTAGTAAAAGTTTTTTTTTTTTCTCCAACAAATGTCAGGGTTACTAGAATGAAAAAAGGAACATTAAATATTTGCAAAACTTTGTATTGAAGAGTTTTGTAGTTTTTGATCAATTACGTTAAGTATATTAATATCTTGTATCTATGAAAAATTTACGCTTTAAGCATGTTATATCTTGATTTTTTATATTAATTTGATTACAAATGCCAAATTTTTACCTTGTGTTGTGTGTTCAAATTTACCGCCTGAACCCTAATAATTTTAAATCTACACGAGTTGCGAATCCTTTTCGCACGTGTAATGATTTTTAGTTATTTATCACTCTTATTAGTTGTAAGAATAAACAAAATAAACAAACAACAATTTCGCATCAACTTGATGAAAAGAGCTTTTAAAGCAATGGTACGTGGTGGTGTGGAGTTAAAAATTACACTTAGTTTCATGTTTTCATAATTTGCAACAACTATTCCAATAGCATCTAAAAAAATAGCATATCATTTTCGTAAATAGGAAGCACGGAACCAAAATACGTAAACAACACTGACCTTCCTCAAGCGACCTCTTCACATCTTCGACAGTGCTCTTAGGCATGCGAAGTTGAATCACATGGTTCTCCAAGAAGTCAGCTGTAGCATCAAGCAGTCTGGACTCCACTTGGTTTTCGCGAGCAGCTGGGTCTTCGGGCAGTGGTTCGAAGGAGCGGGCAGACCGGGGGGAGCCGGAACCGAGGAGGCTGATGCCATCGGCAATATTGACTTCCCGGGCGGTGGCGAGGTTTTCAACGTATTTCAGGGCGCGTTCCTGTTGGTGATAAGTTTTGTTGGAGAAGATGCTAAGTTTGAGGGAATAACATTAGATTTTCATATGTTTGTCGTGGTCAAAAATTGCGAGTTCAAACCTTGGTTAGGCCATATAGAGCAGAAGAAATTATCCTCGAAAAAATGCAAAAAGATTACAAAAAAAATTAAGATTGTTATCATACATAGACAATGTTAAGGAAAATTAGTGGGCAAAAGTAAAAGGACAATTGAAATTTTATCATATTTTGGAGCAGTCCATGAAATTGTCTACCGCTGTTTCGAATAAACGTCAAGTTTCAGTACCCCTAGTGTAAATATTTTCGACAGCGAAACGTGACGTACGCGTTTGCGTTAAGTGTCATTTTGTATGAGATTTTTGACTTTCCAAAACGTCCCGCTTGGCGCGCTGTTCAAAAACCCATACAAAATGAGACTTAACGCAAACGCGTACGTCACGTTTCGAAATCGAATTTATTTACACTAGGGGTACTGAACATTTGCAGATACAGGAGTTTACTTTTCTGTGTCTAATAGTAAAAATATGCACAGAAAAATAATCACCAGCTTTAAACGCCGAAAAAAAGTCGCAGCACAGGAAATAAAATGCGTCCATACGAGCCCGTGGGATACTTCTTTTAAAATGAACCAACCTTAAAATGCTTTAGGGTAATGTAAGTAAATCATGGTAGATAAGTTTTGTATTAGTATTTTGGTATTGACTAAATGAAACTAAAAAAGCAAATACGAGATTCATGTTGTACCCTTATAAATTTAACTCTGTAATACTACTTTTTCAAAACCGTCAGAACACGCAGAATTTACAACTGCAACTGCTATCCGCTGATTTTATATTTTAACTGTTTAGTTATTGCTATTGTTATATTTTAAGAGTTTTTTTTTTGTAAATCATAAATAAAATAAAAGAAAACTACTGCACTAAAAAAAACGTAAAGAAGTTTAAAATGTAAATATTAAAAATGATGAAAATTTCTTTAGAATGAGTTTTTAAAACAAAACTTTTGCAAAGGATCTCAATAGAAATTGTAACCCTTTGAATCAGGTAATGGATTTTCTAAAAAGTAAATATAGGACTTCCAAACTAAAAATTTCTGCAAGAATCCTTAAAAATCAAGGAGTAGGTAAGCATGACGTATCACAGAATATTAAAGGAAAAAAAGAAAATTGAAATGTTATCAACTAACAAATTTAGCTAAGGATTTCAAAACAGAAAACTCAGAAACTCAAAAATTCTTCAAGAGGACACACATCACTGCACACACCTTCAGACACAAGGAGACATCTTCCTCAGCACAGCTCCTGACGACTCCAATGACGGAACCGATGACGTCATCCTCTCCTGTGGGCTTCGCACTAACCACCGCCACGCTCACAAGAATAAGAAGGAAGGCCTTCATTTTTTTTTGTTTTTTTTTTACCCGTCTACTTCGGTTTGTGCAATGTGGTGTCTGGAGCGAGGCATAGCGGTTTTATTCCGCGTACCCCCACTTCGAGAGTCCCGCCGAAACAAGCGAGCAACTGATACAGTACGAGAGCGCGATGGCTTAAGAATGGTTTAGAGGCGGCGGTCGGGATGTACTTTATTGGAATGCCAACCTTGTAATGCAAGCGGTTATTTACTTTTAATGAACTTACATACTTAAAACCTAAAGCTAAAAATAAATAGTCTTAAAAAGAAGCAGGGTTTTAAAAATAATAGTAGTTTATGTGACTGCTACATAATAAAAGGCATTAAAATACACAAGTGTGGGTTTAAGAAACGAACGAAGTGAGTTTCTTAATAGGATCACACGAGCAATCCACACTGTTCTACTTGTACAATTGCCTCCGTTTTGCATTAAAAAAGGCATCGCTATCATACTAATTAAGATTAAAATGCAACGCAAGCAATTAAATGTCTTTATTTTTAAACCTCGACAATAGTGTGTAAATTCTTTACATATTATTTAAGTCTCTATATATCTATCTATAAATAAAGTATAAACAATAGTGTTTATACTTTATTTATAGATACATATATAGAGACTTAAATAATATGTAAAGAATTTGCCATATTAAATTAATAATTAGTAAAGATATCGTTACAAACAATAGGGTTACATCAGCGATGCAATGTTTTCTTCCCTTCCTCTTTCCAATTAGATTAATACTTTTAATTACTTTTTGAGGTTTCCGTACCAAAAACTACAGAAAGCCTCTTGGTGCGACTCTGTCCGTCAGTTTGTCACATGGCTAAATATACCTATTTCCCGAAATTTTTACTTACGCTAATAAACAAGGCTATTTTTATGGCATTAGAAAAAGACTATAGTCTTGATATGCTAATCTTATTGAAATACATTTTTACTAAATTTTAAAGCATATGTATATGTTCATTTACATTCTTTTGGTTTCATATGTAATAGTTACTATTTTCTAAAGCGTTTTTCAATAAAAAGACTAAGAAAGCCAAGATAGTGTAGGCTTTTTCTAATGCTATAAAACGAGGTACAGACGCATTGAAAGTGTTTTTTTAATTCATTATGAAAAATGCAAAATAGCTGAAATGTGGGGGAAGGGTATCAAAATTTTAAAGTCAAGTTACTAGGTAATCTTTTGTATGGAAACCTTGGTACACGAGTAACGCGAAAACATATTTCAATTTTTTTAAATTTTTCAATTATTTATTTAATTCGAATCCACAATAGATCCATAATTGTTAGTATTTACAACAAATCTTAAAATTAATTAATGTTAGTGACATCCAAAATAATAATAATAAATCTAATAAATAATAATAAATCTAATAATATATCTACAAGTACAACAAATATATAAAACAAAAAAATATAACTAGGCAATCTAGATGCACCACTTCTCAGCATCTGTGGCTGCCACATGCAGTCCATTCCAGTGCATGAGCAGTGGTGCATCTATCTTACCTGCCAACGTTTTCAGGATGCTATTGGTACTGCCACACAGTCTCTGCATAAGTGACGCCGATCTGTTGCGTATAATTGCAAAAAAGTCATCCGTGTGCGCCTCCGCGAACATTCCCGATGCACTACAGTGACGTGGCAGCCCCATCAGCATCCTGAAAACGTTGTTATATTGTATTCGTAGAGCATTGTACGCTCGCTGAGTATAGCTAGCCCACAGGCTGCAGGTGTAAAACGATTGGCAAAAAGCTTTAAAAAGCGTCTTTTTCACGTCTTTGTTACACCTGGTAAACCTGCGCGCCAGCATATTTCCGCGGACGGCCAACGCTCTACGCTCCCTCTCTATGTCGAGGTCATCTTTTAGGTCCTCGGTGACCCAGTGACCAAGGTATTTGAAAGTTTTAGTGACCCTGAGTGGTTCCCCGCCCAAGGTCACAGGAGGTACTGTTTTGTAGAATTTTCTTCCTGCTTTGAAAACAAGTACCTCACTCTTTTTCCCATTGTACCTTAGCCCATGTCTCACCGAGTACCTGTCACAAATATCCAGCAACTCTTGAAGTGCACTCATGGATGGGCTCAACAACACCATATCATCAGCATAACTGATGTTATTTATGGATTTGCCATCCACGGAGCATCCGACATAGGCATTGTTGAGCTCATCCATAAGCTGGTTCACATATAGGTTAAACAACCTAGGAGAGGACAGACCGCGCCCTGCCTTACTCCACATTCCAGACGGTATTCATCCGAGTGAACGCCCGCCCACCTGACCGAGTTAATCTGGTTCCCGTACCAAAACTTCAGGATCTCAATCAAGTCCTCGGGGACACTGGTCTCATTGGTCAGCTTTTGCCATATATTGACCGGTTTTTTTAATTACTTGCGTTATTTTAACATTTATATGAATGAATATAAAATGAACAATCAACGAATATATAACTTCTCACTAATATAAAACAAATTTCTGTAACAATGTATACGGATTTCATCATCCAAAATTCCACCCAAGTCAGCTCTAACCATTCCTAGCCCAAATGCCGACACAGGTTCGCAACGCGCGTAGGGAGCGCTCCATTGGTCGAAACCTCTCAATGAAACAGTGGCCATTTTCTACGGAAATTAATATTTATGTGATGATTTCTAAAGTTACACAACACGCCGTAACGGGCAAGTTCAAAATTTGAATTACTACGTTATTGATCAATGACAGATTCGCGCCTATGAGCATTTGTTCCAGTAATGGTTTGATTTCTTATAGGTTTTATTGCATGATTCGGTACAGTAGCCATCAGATCTATCGGAGCGGTCGAGGTGCTCCAAAATATTTGAACACGCGCTTTAACCTTGATAAAAGAGCCGTGTTTAGATATTTGTGAGCACCTTGGCCACTCCGATATATCTGATGGCTACTGTACACTTGTTATAGATCGTATCATTTACAACGACTATGTCTTGAATCGTAATATTATGTTATTAAAGATTAGATATGACAAATCTGTGCGTCATCGTGGATGACACGAACTATATTTTGTTATGTAGGCATCGGAGTTTTTATCGCATGTTAAGACTAATAGCGAGTTATGGAGTCGACATTAGCAATAAAATTCAATTCATATTCATACTCATACTCATTCATCTATTTAATAAGTGATTTTGATTTTATAACCACGAACGGTATGGAACGGTATTGGTATGAGAAAACCTCACGTGTATTTTTCTATGGTGAACGAAACTATATAAGAAAAAATATCTAGCACATACTTTTTCTCGCTTTTGTTAAGAATAAAATCTTCACTTGGCACTTCAAAATAGCGGGTTTAAACAAGATTTTCTCTATACAAAAAGGTTATAGGTTGAACGAAAAAAATTTAAAATAAATACACGTGAGGTTATGGCGGGGGAGGGGGGTTTCACCAAGAACCTCGCCAAATATCATCAAGGGGGAGGGGGGGTTAAAAAGTAGCCGAAATAACCTCGCGTGATTTGTGCACAAGCCCTTAAGTTTATGTCTTGAACTTAAATAAATGACTGAAAATGTTTTATTGTGTCCAAAAAGTAAGTAGGCCTCAACGGCTCATTTATAAGTCAATATGAATTTTGATAAAACTATAGTCCCAATAATTTTAAATATATTAAAAAGGTACATCATCATTGGACCTGGGTATGTCCTTGAACTACGCCCAAAAGAGGGTCATGTCGCTTTGTGTGGTAAGACATAGCACAGCGGCTGTCATTCCAAATCTAGTACAGAAAATCGCTGCAAAATAACACTAGACCCTACTCATAGTGTTGTGATCCTGCCGGTGAGTAAGGTTACTAGAGCTCAATGAGGGTGCAGAGTGTTAGGGTCGGCAACGCGGTCTCCTCTGGAGCTGCAGCGTACATAGGTTACGGAGACTGATTACCATCAGGCGGGCCGTATGCCTGCTTTGCCAATGACGTAGTATAAAAAAAAGAAAAAAAATCATATTGAATTTAATTCTAAGTATAGAGCAAATAAAACAATTAATTTAATTACTCTTAGACAATATACGAGTAGCTGCCTGTAACCTTACCACGTCTGGCTTAATATTGTTAAACATATTTGCTAACGTATGCGTAAATTACTTTCTATATATCTCGCTCGTACTAATATGCCTGTACCAGCGAGATGCACATAAAGTAACGGCCCGATTCGAAGAATGATGAAGACATGTTTAAGATCTTGGAAAGAACTTTAAAAGATATATAAATAAACGACATGTCAATGTTGGCGTTTATTTCGATTCCGCGGTGATCCCAATAAGATCGCTACGATATTTCTAATGTCAAAGTGACAATGGTTGCCCGAATCCAGCTGCTTCTGGCAATTATACGACATACAAACGATATCTAAATGAGAACTTATCTAAACCATAACTTATCGTTATAGTATCTCATTCTTCGAATCGGGCCGATATACGATTTAAGAAGGTAAGTAAAGACAGCTTTTCTTTATAGTTAAGCACACCATGTTTTTTAAATCCGTTAATTTCAATGGTGCATTCCTGAGCTTAAATTAAGTTTCTTTCTCAAAGATACCGGTATCCTAATTGACTCCATTTTGGAGATAATCAATAATTTATTTTTATCTAATAAGGCCCTTCGAGCGTGTATAATTGCCTTAGGGCCTACACATTGCATAGTGTTAAGTATGATTGTATACATTTATATGTAATTATTTTTAAATTACATTGACATGTCATAGTTTTCAATTGTAAAGTTGAATTTAAGGCCCGTGGTAATAAGCAGCATTTATTTACTTTGCATAAAAAAAAATTCAATACGCTCTACGCATTATTAAAACTACTTTTAATAAAAAAAAATACGAATTTTCGATAGATAGTTATGCCATTTAGTTTCCTTAAATGTACTTAGCCATAACCCGAAGTTATCGGAATTCAATAAAAATACCATGTATACATTTAAATTATCGAGTATCTAACTAACTTTGTTGCATTCATATTATTATAGTGTTGTCATAGACATTTATGAAGAAAGCAAACATTTCATCACCAATGATTATCTATAAATTGATAGTCCTCAATTTCATTGTTCCCTTTCGTTCTCACTATTAAAACTTTTACTATCACTTCTTTAATTTTCTTTATTTGTGTTGTTTAATTTTCTAGTGTAGAAAATTCTATCGTCCACGAGTATGGGAAGTTCACACATTACCCTCTATTACCGCTGGAGATATATGTAATTTCATAAACAATAGAGATATACTTACACCACGAAAACTACACATTAGGAACGTAAATAATATGGTTGATAAGGTATCATACCTGCACCGAATAAGGCCCGTTCGTTAAGGTTGCTAACTTGTAAAAAGTTAAAATTTTGCGACTGTCCGCTTATACCAAAGTCAAAACAGCAAGTTCATATTAAACATAAGAAAAATATAAAACAATGGGCCTTATTTTGTCATTTACCTTGGTTGTTTAGTGGCTTGTAACTAAATATGAAAAAAATATTGGTAAAAATTCAAGTTTTGAAATATGTTCTCGTATTATATATTTAATGGTGAAAATAAGGATTCACGCAAAAAGCTTACCTAAATTAACAAATCATTAAATATTTCAAACCCAAAGAAACTTAAACCACAGAATAAAACTATTGTTACCTTTCTGACAGTCGGAACCATTTATGGTGGCTTTTTAACCACATTTTGGAAATTATTTCATAAGTAACGATAGGTGACAAGTTGACAACCGTTCCAGAATTGAAGCCCTTACCATGTACAAATTGTACAAGTTGACTTTCCGGACCAATTCGAGTTTTACTTGTGCAATCCGAATCCGATACGGTACTGATCTGTGAGCATCAAAAGTGACATTTCTTCAACTAAAAAGACAACCTTTGACAGTGACAGATCAGTATCGTATCGGAATAATATCGCATAACTAAAACTCGAATTGGCCCGTTAGTTCCAAATTAGGCAAGCGAGAAATGTGGACATGCTAACGAGCTCCCGGGCACACTGAAAGAGAAAGAAATAAGCTTATGTTTAACAACAAGTATGACAAAGATGAATGAAATGCGAAAATTAATCAAAAATAACTGATTTCTTCGTAGGTATAGAAATAATACCATTGTATTTGATGATGATTGAAATGTACAGTCAGCGACAAAAGCTTGTACCGAAAATGAACTTATTTTCGAATGACGAAAAGACAAGGACCCAAGTTCGCAGTTATTGTAGCTGCATCAGTTTACCACGTGCAGACTAATTTTGTTTTTATGTTACGAAATACTTTCTTTTGCAGTAAAAGTGGATATTAGGCGCAGTGAGATGAGTTTGTAAACAATATTTAAGTGTCATTACTGTGTTAAGTGGCTATTTACGTCCCTTCTCAAATCATAATTAAGTATCATAATGTCAGCCTATATTTTGTAAAACTATACTTATGATTAAATGATTAAGAAGTGTCTTCTCAAAAGAGCTTATTTCTACTATAAACTTTTTCGGGAAAATGAGAAAAACTTAAATCACGATTATTATTTAATTATTATTTTATTTTTTATATTGTACTAACGTAAGTTGATATAAATGCTATGGTACTGCATACTTTTATTTATCTATAGAACAACCTGTCTGGCCTAGTGGGTAGTGAACCTGCCTATGAAGTCGATGGTCTTGGATTCAAATCCTGTTAACGGTATTTATCTGTGTGGTGAGCACGAATATTTGTTTCTGAGTCATGGGTGTTTTCTATGATTTAAGTATTTATAAATATTTATATATTATATTTATTGTTGTGTACCCACAAAACAAGCCTTATTAGGGGCCTACTCTGGGAATTAGCTAATTTGTGTAATAATGTCCTATAATTTATCTATTTAATTAATTATTTTTAATTACTGTACAATTTAAGAAATAAACACTTTTGATGCGAACTTTAGGAATCAAGTTTTAGGTATGTTAGAAGTTGAACTGAATTGATGCTTTACAAAAAATTAAAAATGGAAATCTCCTCACTTATAACATTGTCAAAGCATACGTAAGGCCGGTGGTAAGCAGTCTCCATAGCCTATGTACGCCTGCAACTCCAGAGGAGTTAAATGCGCGTTGCCGACCCTAATAACCCTCCCTCCCCTCGTTGAGCTCTGGCAACCTTACTCACTTAGTTTTTAAATAGGACAAATAACCAGAGGAATCGGTTGATGGTAAGCAATTACCGTCGCCCATGGACACCTGCAACACCAGACGTTGCAAGTGGGTTGCTGGTATTAAGGCCACCATACACTAGCGTCTTTTGAGCGTCGACGTCTAGTCAGCGCTATGGAAAATGGTGTCACTGCGCAGTTGCGCCAACGTTGCGTGGAGCAGCAGTCATAGAGTTGACCAGATGCCGACGCTAAGACGCTAGTAAGGAGTGGCTCTTAAATATGGTAGTACGCATTTTTCTTGAATGTTTGAAGGTCGTATCCGGAAATATCACAGTTAGCAGCAAAGGGCCTACCGGACGTAATTGCGGGCATTTTTCTCTGTTACTCTAATTATGCCTTAATTAGAGTAAAAGGGAAAGATGCCCGCAATTTGCGAACGTCGGTTTTTGCAGCACAGATCAGCTTTATTACTAAAGCAGAGACGCTTTCCATATAGATTTTCGTATATTGACTCGCCTGTTCCTGTGTCTATTTCTCGCGCATAATTATATCGCTGCCCTGCCCATGATGCCGGTTGTCAATGTCACTGCGTGAACTTGACAGCAACATAATTATCGTGCAATAGAGATAGCAACAGGAGGGTCAATGTACGAAAATGTATATGGAAAGCGTCTCTGCTTTAGTGGCTCTGTGAGCTATAGACCTTGCGAGCAAACTTAAAACTGAAAAAAATTATGGCTCCGCCATTTTTAATAATTTCAAAATAACTTGTTTAATAGTTAAGAATTGCGTTCTGCAGAGGAGAAGCAAGCACCCCAAGCTAGAAAAGAGATCTTCGCTAACGAACAGTCAAAAAGGTGAAGGCAATATTTGCACCAAAAGTTTATGGCTCCTCTACACGATGGCCCAGCGCTGGAACAGCGAGATGACCATGCGATGGTTGAGAGCACGTACTATGGATTGGGCCACGTGTAGATGCGTACGCACCATCGCTGGCCCACTACATTTGATGTGCGGACAAAAAACCGACACCGTGGCCTTCCCATCGCCATCCCGCCACGCCATAAACCATCCGTCACCACTACTCTACACGCTGGCCCATTTTAGTGGGCTAGTATGATGGCCCATCGTGTAGAGGAGCCATCACAGTTTGTCCAACATATATAATCGGATAATAAGAGTTAAATCTTAAAAAATTACGTAAGTACGGTCATCAAGTAATGTGTAAAAAGTAACGAGTCATTGAACTTTTACGTTACACTGTAGTTAGTGATGAATGGATGTGTAACTTGCGTAAACATAACGTACGTTACAAAGTTGAATTCATTCAAAGATTAACAATAAAAATCATATAAGATCTTGTAGATTTTTTAGTGAAAGGTAATAATAGTTCTTAGTATATGTAGTCGCGTAGATATTAGTCAAAGTAGATTAAGTGCTTTTAAACTTTTAATATTTTTTAGAATATTAAAATATGTATCAACACGTTGAAGCCTTCAATAAGGAGTATTAGTGCAATGTTCTGCCGCCAGAGTGCAGCACTAGCACCTTTCGTAAACCATAGAGTAACTTATACATACTGTGCCTTACGGCCCGATTCGAAGAATGAAATACGATAACGATAAGTACATGTATAGATAAGTTCTCATATAACTATCGTTTGCGTGTCGTATAATTGCCAGAAGCAGCTGGATTCGGGCAACCAATATCACTTTGACGTTAGAAATATCGTAGATAGATCTTATTGGGATCACAGCGGAATCGAAATAAACGTCAATTTTGACATGTCGTTTAGTTATCGATCTTTTAAAGACCTTTCCAAGATCTTAAACATGTCGTAATCATTCTTCGAATCGGGCCGTTAAACTGTGTTTTGACAAGTTTTCACAGATAATAAAATATGATATTGATGTATCAAGGCGGTTTGTTTACAAAGGGCCTACAGGGAAACTCGAAAATCGAAATTTAGTTATCTACCTCTTCACTAGATTTATATCGACCGAAAAAAAATGTGAGGAATCCTGTAATTTGTTTGTGAAAAAACCTTTGACGATTGTGGTAGTGGCGCCCGCCGTACAGTTTCGCGTCATAGTCCCTATAAATGAAAAATGAAAAATATTTATTTTCAACCTTAAAACTAGCATACAAATTACGAGTATATCTTAAAAACTAAGAAAAACACATTATGGCTGTGATGAAATGAAGACATATGTCTAAACACTTAACAAACATATCCAAAGCTCAATTAAGTACACACTAAAGCATCTCAAGCTGGTCAAATGTTCTAAATAGTGTGTACAGACATAAGAAGCGAGTTTCGCCTACTATCTTGGAAAGCATCGAGATATAACTTCACATGGTATGGTAAGATAACATTTAAACTTTGCATCGCTTTTTCTGGAATTCGAGAAAATGTTTGTTTTATTATCTTTCGTCGAGATTACAGGAAATTATCTTCTTCTCTCCTGGTAAGAAGAAAAGAATTTCTGTCTAAGTATCTCTGTAGATCAAAAGCTTAGAAAACCTTGACGATCATTGACATATACCTATCTTAGGACGGGCCTTACGGGCACTAAGAATGATGCTAGTTCAGTGGTGTCACTCACGAATTCGAGCCAATCGTGTAGTCTAATGCAACTAGTTGCGACCAATCGCGCGCGTGATGCGAACTCATCAACCAATCGCGTTGTGGCGTTAGATTTTTCTATGCCTGATGGTAAGCAGTCACTGTAGAATATGAACGCCTGCAACTCCAGAGGTGTTACATGCGCGTTTGGAAGGCAGACTGCACGATTGGGTCGAAATCGTGTGACACCACTTTACTGGTCCCGTAAGGCCCGTCCTTAGATATATGTCAATGTTGACGATACACGGAAAGAGATAGAGGCTTGCAACATATATATGTTGCTGCAAATGTCATAATATTATGACATTTGTGTGTATGAGTTTCCTGCTGCATAGCAGTCAGCTGCATTCCGGCAGCTGTATTGCAGCGCATCATTACTGTGGCAAATGTCAAAACACAAAATAACAGTATTCTCACGTTCCTTCACTGCTACAGTATCGCTGGTCAACATTCAGTGTCAGCCATGCTGCATGAGTTGTGAGATGTAGCAGGTCTTCCAGTGGTCCAGAGTATGAATGCAGAGGGAACCGCTTGATAATTTGTTTCATGGTTTGACACCTGTCTTTATAATTATGTTTTTGTAATTTTAAATTTTTTGTCTGGCTTATAATCTCTTTATTTACATAATAGATAATTAGATATATACGAGGTGTTACTATAACTAGCTTAAATCTAAAATAGGCCCTCGAAGCAAGGATCTTGGCGGCATTTCTTCGTTGTATCGCAATGATGATACGGTGTACGAGGAAGCCGCCAGCTCTTCGGTCACCAGTTACGTCAACCAGACGCTTCGCGATTTCTGCAAGAAACTTTAGGTTTCAACACAAAATGGTACAATTTCTTTAATTAATTTCCTGGTTACTTTTATTTCATGTACTTGTGCCATAGGACTGAATAAAGTATTGCTGGTGAAGTCTGAATCTGAAAAGTCCCTTAACTTTCTTAAATAGATATTTGCTGATCGTTAAATATAGGTCAGTTACTCCAACATCGTCCCAAAACTTAGTTTACGACTTAAACTTCCGCATAACTATTTTCCCTCACGTAACTTCTGTAACGAACGGCATACGGATCATCGTATTATCGGTAATATTGACTTTGGCGTCGTGATCGCAAACTCTAGCACCGTTTAATGGTAAATACGGGGCCATAGTAAAGGTACACGCAGTAGGGAAGTTATTATTTTGTATGCGGGTCGGTTTGCGCAATGTAATTTTGAATGATGTGGGTAGTTTTTCTCAGCATTCCTAAGAAGCAAGAACGTAAGGGCTCGATGTTGGAAGATCAAGGCGGCTAAATTCGTCTGCGGCAAATTTTATGCAGTGAGCCCTTTTATTTCAAAGAATAATACACGATTGTTATTTTCATCGACAAAGCAGCTATTTCTTTTAGTTTCAGTAGTCAAAAGTAATAGATGTGCTCTATTGCCGGCTGAAAAATAAGATAAATACGCTCGTGTATGTAATTTCCTGCAAATGGAATTGGCCGGACTATTTTAAATTGTTTAACAGTAACATTATCCGTTCAAATTGTTTTATTTCATGGAAGGCAACATTTGACTTTTTTTTTATACTTGATGAACGTAGTTTGAGAGTGTAGTATTTTACAGTGGTATTCAGTACAATACAATAATTAATATATAATCGACCTAACTTGCGAGCTTGTGTTAATTTTAATATTAGTTGCATATTTGTCGTTGTTGTTCATGTAGTTTTAAGTAATTTATAATAATTGCAATTCAACGCAATGTAAAAATGGATTTATGAATAAATAAATAATAAAATAAAATAATAACAATAATAAATAATAAAAAGTACGGAAACCTCGGTGGGCGAGTCCGACTCGCACTTGTCCGGTTTTTTTTGTTCACGGAGTAGGCGAATGCACCGGCTCCTGGCCGCGGGAAGGCCATGATGGGGGAGTGGTTACCGGGTTTTGGTAATGTCTTATTAAAACAAGAATTTATTTAGTTGATTTAACAGTACTGCTCAGCACAATACTGTGACAAATGAAAGTGTTGTTTCGGTAGTATAAATAGTGTCTAACAGTCCTTTGTTCCGTCCAATGAGTGGCCCATTCATGGCGGACACGATTTTACGATCAATCATTAACATTCGGACGTTCATCAAACCATACAAATGGTTATTGTCAAAATAACATAACTAAGTATGAAAGTAAATATCTTTGTGATTATATAGGCACAGTCAGATTTAAAGATATGTTTACATTTTTTGCCTTTATTACAAAGGATTAAGGTGAAAAAGTGTAAGTAAATTTATTAAATATGTCTTTACTTTGAGCTTTGATATATCAGTTATGCAGGAGAACTCATACATACATATAATCACGCTTATTTCCCGGAGGGTTAGGCAAAGACCACGGATTTCCCCTTGCTACGATTATAGCTCTTTCGCTTCCGTCACTTTCATAACATTCCTTATGCACGCTCGCCGGTTCAGGGTGCTCTTGACCTGGCCTTTCTACAGAATTTGTACTTAGATGAGATTTTGAGGAGAACTGAAACTTTGAAAATCGATGTTGCTGTCTGGAGTTTTGACATTTGCGGCAGTAATGCAGTCGGTAGTAACGTCCCGCTTCATTACTGCTGCAGTAATGTTGGTGTATTCTAATCCCAAACGGCATCATTAGCCATAGTAAAAATCCCATAGAAATCAGTTCAGTAGAGCTAACATGGTCGGCTCTTAATCATTTGCCTCCATGCCTGTCACGTTCTAACAAGTAAGCGCGAAAATGATGGGCATAGTGACAAACGATAAAAATAAAACCATGCTGCCACAGCAGTACTCGTAGTTTACATCATCATCATCATTCAATTTAAGAGCTGTGCTCTTGTCGGTGCAGTTTGATGAAGTTGTCTCCACCTTGGTCGATCCGAAGTCAGCCCTTTAGTGTTCTGGTACGACACGGCCCCTAAATGCTCCTTTACTTGGCTCATATAACCTTTTCTTGGTCTTCCTCTCCTCTCCTTTCATTTATTTTCCCTTCTATGATATTCGTAGTTTAATGAAACCTAGAATTAACGATAGGTAAGTAAGAGTAAGAATCCGTGTCAAAGTGTTTCTGATTTCCTGACCGAGTGACCGATCAATATTTAACCACTAGTAGAAACGTAATAATTACTACCCGTGCAAGTTTCTCGAGGATACTCTCTACGGATGCAAAGCGTATAATTTTATTCGCTTTTCTTTCATGGGCTTATGGGCTTCGAGGTTTGCTTTTATATACTCGTAACGTAGCCTAGTCAATAGTGACCCTGACAATGTAATTAATGGTTCTGCGTAGATACATACAGATGTGACGTTGGAAATTTTCTAAAATTGCGTTTCCACATTGAAAATTTTCAGAATGTTTTCATATTTTTATATAAAAATTTCCTTTTTTCTAAACTTGTTTAAAACGTTCCGCAACTAGTACTTCTGGGATCGGATGTTATATTTGTGTGTTGCAAGACCTGATATAATTATATTCAAGACTGTTATTTATTTTGACTAATTTGTATTTTAACCTAATACATATTTATCTATTACCTACTTGCAAACTTGCTAAGTTTATCTACAGTTTCAAGACAGGTTTATTAATTTATTATTTTAAAAAGGTACCTGCTTAAAATTCACTTACTCCAATTGAATCCAGCAGAAATCGAGGGGAATAGTCAATTAAAACTATAAGAAGGCCTATATTTTTTTTTCATATATGGCATATTTCAAAATTTGATTATGAAGTCGGTCAAATCAGAAAACCTTTACTTGGTCTCCCAACGTTTTTACCTGTGGATATAATGCACCTACAATGAACTCTGATCACGCAGTTACAGTTGTTTACAATACAATAATGCATAGCTATATAAATTCCTACATAAACTACATACTTGACTTTGAGCACTTGGCATGAAAACTAAGCGAAAGCGAAAATTTTGCTCTCACGGCTCTTCACTATGGCCGTAGCTTGGAGACTCCTAGCCGAGACGATAGTGACCTTTTGGTAACTCAAATACGAATTGTACATGCATTTTCTATCGCATGTACAACGGGGAGTGCTCCGAGGAGTTGTTCGGATTAATCCCTGCCGCTTCTTTTCGCCATCGCCCTACGCGACAACATTTCTATCCTCATGCACCACTTAGGTGGTTGGCAGTCATCAACTGTGCATTTCTCCAGAAACTTCCTGCCTCGCAGAGCTAAACTATGGAATGAACTGTCGCCTGCGGTATTTCCGGACCGATACGACCTTAAAACCTTCAAGAAAAGAGCGTACTCCCATCTAAAATTCCGGCAACGCACTTACAACCCCTCTGGTGTTGCAAGTGTCCATGACGGCAGTAATCGCTTACCATCAGGTGATAAGTCTGCTCGTTTGCCTCGTGTATCATAAAAAAAAAACTATTGTCCAGGTCGCCTTCATGAGTTATGGTGCCTGGTGGTGGCTTATCCTCTAGCCAAAGTAGGTGCCAGTCTTATGGTCACCTGAGACATATATGTAGGTACAAGACAATGGGACAAAAGCCCTGGGAAATCCCTTTACAACAAAAATTTTGCACTGGGTGCCCACGTTTCCAGAGTTTCAACTCCAGACGGGGCAATCATAATGTAGGTCGCCTTTGCCGAGGACAGCTTACTTGCGGCGTTAGTTCTGTTCCTCAGTCGTGGCCGCAGCCCCCACCTTAACCGCGATCATCTGTAGGGCTGGCGCAAGCGTGTCAACGCAGGTGGCTTCCCACACAAGCCCCCCCCCCCCCCCCCAGCTTACATCCCGTCTGAGCGCTTGCCGTCGTCACGTGTGATACCTACCATTCGGAACTCTAACGGAAGCAAACGCCTTAAGGTTGACATTATCCAGGAATGTGTGGCGGGAGAAGCAACTCGTGTTTTCAGAGCATCATTTAGCTTGATGTAGCTCTCTTGTTCTCTTGTCCATCTTTAATAAGGCCCAAAAAAAACGAAATTTAGAGACGTTTCTTACAATATCAACTGGCGATGACCAGAATAGGACCCCCTACAGCTAAAAAGACCCAATATAGTAGAATTTCAGATGAAACAAGGGCATAAATAAAAGAAATTCGGACATGTTTTATAGTTTGCCAACTGATGATGACCTGAGAGCCTAGCCAATGACAATGGTACATCGACAAACGAAAAGAAAAAATGTGTTGGAATGACAGATATACTTAGAAAAGTCACATGGCTATTTCCATAAATTAAGAAACATTTATTGTAAAAGAAAACATGATAGAAGTTACTTACAATTAGAAGAATCTATAACCATCATCTAAATCCACAGCGCGGGCTCCATCATCCACTCGTCTATCAGTTTCGGTTGACGTTTTCAATCAACGATTCTCATCTTGGTTAGGCCCCAGTCACAATTACAAGGATTCATGTGAGAAAAGGCCTGAGATAAAGTCAAATTTCTTACACTACGAGTATCATCCGGTCACTCCACTTTATCTTAGGCCTCCCACGCAGTAAAAAAAGGAAAAAAAAGTCCATGTGACCGGACTAGTTGCGAACAAGGTCAATAAAAACGAAACTAAATCAGAGCCCGTGGTCTTATTCTGAATATTCATGGGCTCTAGCGGATGTCCGTCTACGCTTTCACTGTATCGAAATGTTACGTAATATGGCCACGTGTGATAATTTTAGATTCATCACGGTGAAGTTTTGGGTGACATAACTTTATTCTGATATAATAAAATTATAGTCTAGCCGCCTGAAATTGGCAGTAAGGTACGGTTTAAGATAAAGTTTGTTTTTCTTTTAAATCGCCAAAAAATAAAACAGGAAGGTAGTGTTTGGACCCTCGGAGTAATAACCAAGTTTGGACTGATTCACACAGGCCACAGCCGTGTTTTGATATTATTCACAAGCTATGATCGAGATCTTAGGATTATATATATAGGATTAGTTATGGATCTGACCTGTCAGTGTCAAAAGTGACGTTTTTGGTTGAAGACAAATCAGATCCATTAATTAATTGATATCTAATTCATAACCTGTTATTGCTATCAGAATATGCTTGACAGAAGCAGACTCATAACTTTATACAGAATTAATATTTTGTTTCAAACTGCTAAACGAAACATCCGATATTATAAAAAAACCCAGCCAAGTACGAGTCGTCTTCGCACACAAAGGGTTCCGTACCTTTTGCGTAAAAAAACTACAAAAAAATTACATTTGTTGTATGAGAGCATCGAAGAGGGAAGCCATATTATATGGTACACGGATGGTTCCAAGAAAGGCAATGATGTAGGATGCGGAATCTATGGTGAGAGACAAAACTCAAAACTATTCCAGAACTGTAAAACGAACCTAAATGCACTGGCTAGCTCCAACAAAGTCATACTTAGATGGCTCCAGGGCACTCCGACGTGAACGGAAACAAAGAAGCGGACGAACTTGCTAGAAAGGGCTCAGACACACCTGGTCGGTCTAAAACCGTTCTGTGGAATTACAAAAAGAGATGCATATTCTCTTGGAACTTGGAAAGAACCAGAGCAATCGATTGGTAGAAATTCGTCAAAGGACAAAAACACTCGAAAACTCTAATTAAAGGGTTCAACAGTAAAACTGCTGTGGAGCTTCTAGGACTCAAAAGATACAAAACCTGCGCGGTGACCAGAATATTGAATGGACACTGTAAGTTGAACAAACACATGTTTCAAATTGGAAAGAAACAAGATGCGACATGCAGGTTCTGCCAGCAGTCAGAGGAGATTGCAATGCACATTCTCTGTTCCTGTGGACCACTAATGTCAAAAAGAAGTACCAGACCTTCTTAGGGCGGCACCGAGCATTACACAATACTCAACACGGTTTTTAGGGTTCCGTACCCAAAGGGTCAAACGGGACCCTATTACTGAGACTTCGCTGTCCGTCCGTCCGTCCGTCTGTCACCAGGCTGTATCTCATGAACCGTGATAGCTAGACGGTTGAAATTTTCACACATGATGTATTTCTGTTGCCGCTATAACAACAAATACTAAAAATAGAATAAAATAAATATTTAAGGGGGGCTCCCATACAACAAACCTATTTTTTTTGCCGTTTTTATAAATAATGGTACGGAATCCTTCGTGCGCGAGTCCGACTCGCACTTGGCCGGTTTTTTTCTAACGAAAGTAGATATTAACTAATAACTCCTAAGCTATTATTTTTTAGCTCTATAAATTTTTAATTAAGTTTAAATCTAAAAGAGTCTAGTAGGTACCTATAACCTTTCAAAACCAACTCATTCTTGTAAAAAAAAACTTCATTAAGTATTCGCAAAAAAACTAACATGCAATTATCATGGAATTTAATATTCAAAATCTCGTAAATAATGGCAATTATAAAATCTCTTCACGTGACACAATTACGTTACAAACTTAACTCTTATTGTAATGCAATAAGGTGCATCAGAAACATCGCCAAATCTGAAATAACACTCTCCATTTCTATTTAGAAGTGGCGGAGTGTTCACGCAGATGCTTGTGTGGAAGAAAGGTTACTTTGAGTGATTTGCCGTTAGCGTTTTGAACGCGCGGTTTTCCTAGTTTTGCATCTATAAGTCTGTTTTTTTTTTCATATATATTTTACTTTGAAGTATACCTAGTACTATGCATAGGAAATAGTGTCGAACGATCACAAGTGACAAGTTACTCTAATTAAAAAAATCGGTCAATTGCGAGTCGGACTCGCGCACGAAGTACCCTTACCACTTATCTAAAAATATTTTTTTGGATGGGAGCCCAATTTAATATTTATTTTATTCTGTTCTTAGTATTTGTTGTAATAGCCGCAACGGAAATACATAATCTGTAGAAATATCAACTGGCTAACTATCACAGTTCATGAGATACAGCCTGGTGACAGACGGACGGACAGACAGACGGAGAGACGGATGGACAGCGAAGTCTCAGTAATAGGATCCCGTTTGACCCTTTGAGTACGGAATCCTAAAAACAGACTTTATTCTTTTTAAAGTACTTAGTGTACCTTGAATATCACTGCTGGAAAGTCTCATTCCTTGATTCATTATTCAACTATAGTTATAAAATTGCGATAAAAAAATATTAAAAGTGTATGTAACTTATTTATGTTTTGTTGACAAATCAAATAACATACTAAATGTTCACAAATACATTTTTTTGCGAACTGGTGCCAATAGACTAGGCATGGTGGATACCATAAAAATTGGAACCTAAGTTTATATTATGCCCATATATTTAATAATTTGATTACATTATTAAATAATACATAGACATGGGGATACACCCATTTTGATTTTTTAAGTCGTATTCCGAGTTGTTTTTTGTGAAGGAGACTTAATTTTGTAATGTACAGAGAGAAAATGTTAATTAACTTATACATTTTCCTACCACAAATACAAACTATATAGCTTTACCTTTTTACTTTCACATGATAAACTGCGCTTCGTAAGCAAACCAAAGAGCATATAATCACTACGAAGCAAACGATCGTAATACAGTACTTAGGAGGAAAGAGAACGACTGGTTCTCCATACAAATGTAGTCTCCATTTTCCTCTGGGTATTGATATTATTTACTGAAATTATTCTTATAAAAGTAGATGTTCCTTTGTTCGATTTTTTTGTTTATCATAAGAATTAGGAGCAAAAAACAAACTCCATACAACATTATAATAATAAATTTAAAAAATAAAAAAAATATCGAACGAAGTCAATACACATAAAATTGTGTAAAAGTATTTCCTATATTACAATACTACGCAATACCAATATGATTTATTTGCGTGTCTCGATTTATTAAGAAAGTGAAATTTTGAGCGTTGTGAGTTTCAAGTTTCCTCTCGAGTACAACACAATATGTACTAAGCATTACGAGAACAAACTAAATCCAAATGAACGTTATTAAATATGTAGTTGACTATTAACTCTTTTGAGTGATAATATTGCATTAAATATTATTTGCAAATTTTGAGTTGTTTCTTCATTTTGGCTGTCAATTCTACCAGCCAACAACCTAAAATTTTCATCAGATTACTTTAAAATTTCTCATCAGTTTTTGAGGAATAAAGATAGCTGTGATTAACATACGAGAACCGAGACCGACACACAACAAACACAACGACGCTACAATTATACAATTGTATAACATGCACATGGGATAAAATATACGTGTATATTACAGCCAGTGGACAAATTATACTAAAAAGGCCCTCAGTGCCCTACGCATCCAGTACAACAATGGGTTTAGGATGCTGTTGGGACTGTCTCGTTTTTGCAGCGCGCGTCAGGTATGTTCGCGGAGGCACGCAGTGACGGCTTTCAGCGTTTCAACAGCCTCTTGCGCCTTGTGTTAGTCGCCTGCTTGCACCTTCTGGAAACACTGGGATGATGTACATATGGGCTTAGTTTGTAATTTACTATAAGTTTAACTAACATAGGATTAAGGAAATGTACACAAACTCTATGGACATGATCGGAAATCAATCTATTGAATTGAATATACCACTCGCGTCGAATGGTGGTCCCTAAGACAGTTCATTTTTATATAGAATAGCTGTCACCAAAATGGTTGTCTATATTTTTTGGAAGTATGTCGAAATGTTAAGAAACAAAAATACGTTAAAAACATATTTATGCATTTTATTTTTTGAATTAAACCCAACCAAAATAAACGCCACTACGGTCTTCGTTTGGGGCCCAGTATTTTACGGAGGATTTTCCTCTCGGCAACGTCCTATCGGACGCCCTAGGTATCGCTGGAGCGACATGGTGGAGGCGGATCTGCGCGAGCTTCGAGTCGACAACTGGCGAGAGGTCGCACAGGACCGAGAAAAGTGGCGCTGTCTTGTGTCGGAGGCCAAGTCTCATTTTGGGTCGCTGAGCCAACGGAGTAAGTAAGTAAGTAAGTAAAAGAAACGCGAAGAGACTGTCATAGGGCCTATCATTCGATGCAAGAGGTGTAAGCGCGGCCCGCGGTTATTCTAACTGTCCCCGCTGTAATGTCCTAAGCTACGCTCGGTGTCTTTGACCTTTATGCCGCGGTCACACTTGTGGCATGTGGCACGGATCTACCGTTACGTAAGTGTGCACCCAGCTTTAGACTATTAGATAAACCGTTTGCATATCCGTGAACAATGATGACTCCGGTGACATAATAGTGGAAGTTTAGGTTTTATGGTTATTTATGTCATTGGACTGAATTATAATGATTTTCTATGTCAATAATATATTAGATTTACATGTTTGCTGTCTTTATTTGTGTAGCTAATATTAATGTTAATGTCTCCTTTATTTTATTCCTGTTGTATGTAGATTATATACTAGTTTTAGTGGAATATGTTTTTGTTACGTCACAGAAGCTTGAATCCTGCTATCAAAAAAGTATCAATAAAGGACTAGACTCTTTGACTTTAAGAGCTTGGGAGTTTTTTAGGGCAGTCTCGTAAAAAAACTCGAGTTCTTCAAATTTAGCCTTAAATACATACGAGTTTCTACCAATATAGTCGAAGGGATACAGCAAAAGCACAATAAGTAATAAGATAAGTTTCTTAGACCGTGACTTATACTTAAGTCTTATAACTATGGCCGGAGGCATCTGTTAGAGGCGCGTTTTCTATAGTAAAACAGTCCATTCACATGATTTTCACCGCCTCCACTCTCTAGGGTCACAAGTTCAATCCCTGGCGAGTGTACATGAGACCGTCATTTATAGACACTGACTTTCCACCTATTGTTTTGCCTGTAAAATTAGGCCTTTGGTAAAGTTTAATACCTGATGGTTGTTCTCAAGTACACATAATATTTTAAAGAGAAAATAGGTGAAAATAAAAGATAATTAAAAATGTATACTTAGGTATGAAAAATTTTAATCCCTAGCGAGGCTACATAAAACTGTCATTTATCTAGACAATGACTTTCCACCTATTGTTTTGCCTGTAAAGTGAGGCCTTTGGGCATAAAATTTAACAGAGAAAATAGGTGAAATAAAAATATTATAGTAAAGAATGAGGAAGAAGATGATGTGAACAAAAATATGTCCTGACAACAATAGTAAAATTTTATTAGTCTAGCTTAATAAGAGTTTTTCTGTTTAGGTATTTTTTTTAACGAATTATTTGTCACGGGATGCTTTCAATGTATTTATTTATTTATATGAGCCTGGAGTGTTCTACTGCTGGACAAAGGCCTCCCTTTCCACGTGTCCCGGTCTTGACCTGTCTCCCACCATTTCCTGTCGAAGGCGTCATCTCGCCAACGCCGTCGAGGTTTGCCGCGACCTCGGGTTCAATTTTGTGGGGCCCAATCGGTGGTCGATTTAGCCCATAAATCATCTGGCATACGGCAAACGTGTTCCACTCAGTCCCATTTCAGTTTGGCGGCTGATTCAGCCACGTCAGCTATTGGTGATTCTGATGCGATCGGTCAACTTCATGTCAAGAATACTACGTTCCATGGCGCGTTGGCAACCCTTAAAGGTGAATTTCTGAACTTTTGTCAAGGACCAAGTCTGTGCTCCGGAGGTCAGGATGGGAAGAATACAAATGCCCATGAGCTTTCGTTTTAGAGATATAGGCAAATCTCCCTTCAATTGCTCTTTCATAGACCAATAGCTGTTCCAGGCACTTCCGGTTGGTCTTGCAACCTCCTTGTCCTGTCATGCCTAGAAAGATACTATTTGACCTAGGTATACAGTGTGTCCCTAACCATTAGAAGCCGAAATGTACATATGCATTAGGGTATTTAGAACCAGTGTACAAAGTATCAAAACAACCGGTGTAGCGGTTTCGAAGAAATTAACAAATTACCATTTTTTACTTTGGAGCAGCCTGTATGTGTTAGTAGCTCCTAAGGTAATATCCTAAAAGAATAGTATGGAACCTTCTTCGACCTTTTTGTTTATCATTTTTATTTATGACACTAATAAGCTTCTGAATTTTGAAAAATGTCATCATTATCAAATATTTCGAACAAATTATCAAAAACACTGCCAAAGATTAACACAGTATGTTTCTTTTTGTTGTCGATTATTGCAAATAACTTTTGTTCGAAAAAAATTTTTATATCTTTTGTTCTAATTAAAAAAATATTAACGTCAGAGCATTCCTGAGAAGTAACCCTACGTGGGATTTCAGGGTTTGTCCAATGGCTAAGGTTACCCTGTCTGTATTCTTGAACATATAACATTTCTTCTCCATCCAATACCACGTTTCTTTTTCGACTGTTAGTCATGAGGCTCATGAACTTGGTTTTTGACATATTCATCATTAATCCTATCTCAAGGCTCGCCCTGTTTAGGTCTTGTAGATTTATCTTTATATCTACTAACAGTTTTCAGTTGAATTTGAGTACACGTACAGTACCTATTCGCTAGCGTTAGCTATAAGAAATCAGGCGTTTATTATCAGGAACTTAACAAAAATTTTATATCCAGTAAATGAAAATTTCTCCGCAAGTTTCACGGATACTTTTAACTTCATTAATACATTACAATAAATAAATAAATCTAATTAGCTGTGTGCCCTTCCGTCTCACTCTGATAATAATTTGACCAGGTTTCTTACAGAATATTTAATTGTTTTAATTATACTAAACTTTGTACAAAATCTTCAAACAGATACTTAATAACTAGAAATGCTGTGAAATGCAACATGAAAAGCTAGTTTAAATGAATAAGGGATTAGACTAAGGAATTAACTAATTAAGGGATTAGATTAAGGAGTGTGCAGGTTTTTAAAGGGTCGGCAACACGCATGTAACACCACTGGAGTTGCAGGCGTCCATAGGCTGCGGTAACTGCTTACCATCAGGCGGGCCGTATGCTAATTTGCCATCGTCGTGGTATAAAAAAAAGACTGCAGTGACCGCAAACGAATGACTCTATGACTCAAGTTTATAGCAATATAATAATAGTAGTATGGGGACTGCTACATAATGAAAGGCATTTCAATACGAGTGTGGGTTTATGAAACGATGAAATGAGTTTCATAAAAGGATCACATGAGTATTTTAATGCTTAATTATATACAGTTACATACATTGCTTTGTCTACATCAGAATCAGAAGCTTCAAGAAAACAAAGTAATTTTATACTAACTGATAAATGTCAAAATGCCTGTAATGCAAACTTTTTCACGCGTGTCACGCATCCGTTGTTTTTTTTTTTTTTAGATACAAACTAGAGTATGGGCCGACTGCCATATCGATCGATATCAAGTAACATGCGAAATTTGTCATAGTTGTTTACAACTGACACTTCGTTTCGAATAAAACGTCATCTTGACTGATATTATAATACAGGGTTCGATGTCTCTCTAACCTGTCAAAAAATTAAAATATGACGGACGAATATTTGAAATATCACCGTATTTAAGTGTGATGAAAATCATTGTGTGTATCTTCGGGGGTAAGATTATTGCAAACTGCCCTGCGGCCTGTCGTGAATTATTGCACTAATTTGCAAAATTTCACAATATACTATTTCGGACTTTAGCTCCTTTCCGGAAAAAGTAAATAACATTTATAATTTCAAAGTACCCATAGTACAAGCTTTGCTTAGATTGGGACTAGGTCGATTGGTAAGATTGTCCCCAAAATTTATATTTAACGGTAGCCCAAACAGATTTACAGTATGATTAGTTGGGATGGTTAACCTTGTAAGGCTCAATATTTTATTTTTAATCGACACAGTGTCGTTATGTTATAAAAAAGTGGCTTCTTGGAAAGATGTTTTATGATTATAGCGAGTTTTTTGACATTCCACTTGTGATTTAATAATTTAATACATATTATAGCTTGGAATTTATATTTATTTATTTTATTTAATCTTTATTGCACAATACATGAAGGTACAAATGGCGATGGCGGACTTTTTTTTTATATTGTATGGATTATATTCTCATTGTTAGTAATGATTCATGTACTGATAATTTTAATTATTAATAAGGTAAAATCGACCTGTAACAATTGTTACCAATAAAGTTTTTCATTTTCATTTCTTATGACGGTCAAGGTTTTCGAATCTTGAACCGAAACAAATAAGAGCTTTTACTCGTATCGGATCGGATGCCTATAAAATAGAAAAAAAAGCTGGTGATGATGATGATGATAAAATAATAAAAAATAAAATGTGTATGTCATTTCCAGTACTCCCCGTTCTTGGTAAAGCTCAAGCGAGATGGAACGTGAGGCGAAGTGAAAGTGATCACACGCTCGCGCGGTGAAAAAATTCAAGTTCGGCACTCGAGTAGCACCTGCAGAGTGTGACATACGGATGTATAAGTTGTCGAATAAGATAAAGCTAGCGCACTTGTTGTCAAACATGTTGGGAGAATGTATTTTGAATAAGTAGCACACTTGAGTGAGACTTAAGTCGTCCAACATGTAAGGTCACTGGTCGAGCTTGTTGGGAGAGTGTGTTTTGGTACGCCTTTGAAAGAGTACACTAGCGGAGATGGACATTACGGTTTAATAAGACTTCGAATTAACTTGGTTACTTGCTACTGACTAGTCAAGTTTTGGGTGAGTGAGTTTTACATACGTGACAGGCATACATTTGAATGAGTAAAGCTTTGGGTGAGTAAGTTTTACATACGTGACAGGCATACATTTGAATGAGTAAAGCTTTTGAAAAAAAAGAGGCAATATGCGTACATGGAGTTGACTGGCAGGATTATTCTTACAAATACGGTAAAATAATATATAGTGAACAAGATTTCATTTAAATATGTATACATAGTTCATTAGATCAAAGAATGCCGAAATACATGGAACTATAACAAGCTGTAAATATTTGAAATGTGAAATTATTCACATAAATTTTATGACTGCTCTTGGTTGAGGCCACCGAGTGCGATCATTAATATACAAAATGACAGAAAATGGCTCAGATAATAAGATGAAGAAATTAAAGTTCTTTCAGATCCACTTTGACCCTAGTGGAACATGTTCACGCCATCAGAGAACACGTCAAAATCTACAAGTACTGCGGGTGCACCGCTGGCCGAGTGCCTATCTCGATCCTCGATCTATCGATAGTCTCGAGTTCCTATTGCTAATCGTATCCACGTAAATCTAGCACTGTTATTTTTAAAAGAAATCAGTTATTTGGAGACATATTTGTTAAAGTAAAAAACTAAATTACTTTTTATTAAATAAATGTTACTACGGTATATAACTATGTTACGCACCCAAACCAGTTTACCTTGGTCAGGTGGGCAGGCATTCACTCGGAAGAATACCGACTAGAGTGTGGAGTGAGGCAGGGCGGTCTGTCCTACTTTTATGTGAACCGGCTTATGGATAAGCTCAACAATGCCTATGTCGGATGCTCCGTGGATGGCAAATCCATGAATAACATCAGTTATGCTGATGATATGGTGTTGTTGAGCCCATACATGAGTTCCCTTCAAGAGCTGCTGAACATCTGTGAGTGGTACTCGGTGAGACATGTGCTGGAACAATGGGAAAAAGAACAAGGTACTTGTTTTCAAAGCAAGAAGAAAATCCTATAAAACAGTACCCCCTGTGACCTTTGGTGGAGAACTGCTCAAGGTTACTAAAACGTTAAAATACCTGGGTCACTGAGTCACCAAGGACCTCATGAATGACGTCGACATAGAGAGGGAGCTTAGAGCATTGACCGTGCGAGAAAATATACTGGCTAGCAAGTTTGCTAGATGTAATAAAGACGTGAAAAAAAAGTGTATTTTTCAATTAAATACATTATAACAATGTTTTCAGGATGCAGATGGGACTGCCACGTCACGGTATTGCATCCGGAATGTTTGCGGAAGCGCACATGGATGACTTTTTCGTGATTATACGCAACAGATTGGCGTCACTCATGCGTAGACTATGGGGTAGTAGTTTAGCATTCTGTAACAGCTTAAGAAAAAATGGTGTCTTTAATATAAAACAACTAAGACTGTAAAAGATATACTTATGAGCGCGAATTTTAAAAATTTATCTATATTTGAAAAAGTTATCCGGAATATCAGATACTTTTGGCGCATTTTTTCATCCGCTACTTTTGATGCTGACTGTACCATTAGTATCACAGTGCATTCTGTAACAGCTTAAGAAAAAATGGTGTCTTTAATATAAAACAACTAAGACTGTAAAAGATATACTTATGAGCGCGAATTTTAAAAATTTATCTATATTTGAAAAAGTTATCCGGAATATCAGATACTTTTGGCGCATTTTTTCATCCGCTACTTTTGATGCTGACTGTACCATTAGTATCACAGTGCATTTCAAAACGTTCTATCTTTTCTAATGTACGTAACTCCACAATTACAAGCGAATTTACGCAGTCGATTAAAAATGTTCGTCGAGCCGCTCCCCCAACATGCTCGCACACTTTTTCGCCCGTGTGTCCCCATAACAAGGTAGGTACTTGTACCGACAAGCTTTTCAAGTCCGCCGATGACCATTGAGAGAATTTCGGATTACATTCACGATTTATGATATAACTCTTTTTAACATGTAGTCATCCATTTTTGAGTGCTTGATGTACCGACTAGGTCATGATGTTTAGTCTGAAAACCAAATCATATCGAAAGTTTATGGGGTAATACTTGACAAACAGGCCAATTCGAATATACACTGACAGCTTCTTCTTCTTTATTTGCCATGCCCTAACGGACGTCGGCAACCACCTTTGCCATCTCTCTTCTGCTCTTGGCCATTCTTGCTAGTATGTCTGCGTTATTCACGTTCCTCCATTTCTTAATGTTGTCAAGCCAGATGAACCTCTTGCCGTCAATTTTTCCTTCCAATATTAGCTGTAGTATATTATATTTGTCATTTCTGTACAACTGTTGAAAAAGTTGACAGTTCCCAACAACTGACAGGCCGATACCGTCCGGCGGACTGATAATCAGCGGGCTCCTTTAGAATCATATTGGAATCATATCAACTGTCATTTGTGTTATGCGTCTAAGTAAAATGAACGTGAGAATGACAGCTAACTGGTATGATTCCTATATCATTATAATATTGATTTGATGTCATTGCACGTTCAAATTGGCCTGGATAGTGGACGACGGCGTCTCCATACAAACGTAGTCCCCATTTTCCTCCCTGGATATTGACTTTATGGAAGATACTTTCATATTATTTAACATATAAGTCGGATTTTGATTCACAACCAAGAGACGTGTGCTACCTACACACAGAAGTTTCCTGATAAGATCGTACACAAAAACTGTGAGTGTAACATTCGCCGATAAACGTTATGTTTGGCGAAATTTAATGTAAATGTAAATTGTACTAACTTTTTTTGATAAAAAAAAATGACCAGATCGTTGGCTCGCCTTTCTATAATGAAGTAATATTGAAGACAATAAAATTATAAATAAAAAATGAAATTCGCTTTGATTTTGTCCCTTTGAAAGAACATCGGGATTTATGAGGTTATATGAACGTATCGCATGTCTGAATTCTACTCAATAGGTACTTACTGTCAATCAGAAAAAGTGTTTCACATTATGAAGGTTTAAAAATGCCTGTATCTTTTACTTTCATTTATTTTCTTTTCACTTTAAAACGTCTAGAATAGGCCTCTAGGCTAGGGTTCTTCTTCGTTCCCTTACTATTGATAATGATCCTAATTAGAAAACGGAGCGCTTGTATTTTTTCACTCACAGCAAAATTTTAGAATGAACTGTCGCCTGTGGTATTTTCGGACCCGCAAACCTTCAAAGCTTCAAAAAAAGAGCATACTTCTATCTTAAAGACTAGCAACCCCTCTGATGTTTCAGATGTCCATGGGCGTCGGTAATTGCTTTCCACCAGGCGGTTCGTTTGCTCATTTGCCTCGTATATCATAAAAAAAGAAATACAGCTTATTGTCTGATTTATTTCCTATTCAATTCTTGTTTGTCTTTTGCGGCATAAAAAGAAATTACGCCTGGTGATCACATTCACGTGAATGTGACCCTTGTCTTGTTACAGCACGCCTATTGATTCAAAGAGTTCACCTGATACGGCAAAAAGAGAAGAAAGAATAGAAAAAAAGAGAGGCATAATAAGACCGAGAAGTGCGTTTTTGGACCAAACTAAAGAGAAAATCAATCACGTGCCTCAAAACAATGGCAGAGAACGGAATAGTGATAACTCCACCGACAAAAGCCAGGCTCTTACAAATATTGCTAAGGGTGACAACGAAACGGAACGCTTGTATTTTTATAGCTTGCACGTTTCCCCAGAAAATTTCTACGTCACACAGCTAAACTGTGAAATGAACAATTACAATACTCATACATCTTTTGTGGCATAAAAAGAAATCACGCCTGGTGATCACATTCATGATCTCACATTACCGTTATTTGAAACTTACTAAATTTCTACTACATGTCCAAACGTTTTACCTTATTAGAGTGTGTACCTACATGGTTGAGTTATGAGTAAGTTAAATCCGGTTTAATTCATTAATGACTTCATAAACTGTTGAGAAAAGTTAGAAATACTGTTTATTTATTCTCCTGACGATCAGCGTCCTACACGTTATACATAGACCGCAATGAACTTTTTACTGTTTGTAAACTTACCATAGTTAAAAATAAACTGGATTTATTTAAACCCGGTCGTTAGAATATATGTAGGATAAATCAGAACGAAATAATAGTGACAGCTATAGTGAAAATGACTTAGGTTCTCGGACTGCAGAGATCTATAAAAAAATAGGTTCTTCTATAGGCTACTATTCCTCGCTGCAGTAATTTGAGCAAATCATCTAGTAGGGGGAGCGCCCTGAGGTCTGGTGCCTTCAACTTTGCCTACGAATTTGCTTGAAAGGTTCTTGATTTGATCGCGTAAAATTAAATGGATTTAACCGATTTGCAAGACCAAAGAGCTCCACGACAGTTTTGCGCGGAGCTCTAAAAAATAAAAGAAAATTTAAAATATCCTAATATCTTTTTAAAACTTCTAACTATCTGGTTTTAATAGATCTAATGTACTTCCTAAACAATATTTTCGTTTTAAGAAGAAAACATAACAACCCAAAAGCTCAGACTGAGTAAATTCAGACAAAAGAGGTAGGATCAAGAAAAAGCGGGTGAACTGTGTGAAAGGAAGACGGACAGAAGTATCTAAATGGTTTGAACGCTAGAGATGAAAACTGTATAGCAATATACAGTAAAATGTTCATGTTTTTTTAAAGCTGGATCCTATTTTTTTTGCAGCCTATTTTATGTTTTACTGCTGCGCAAACGCCTCTATTTTCTTCTGCCACTTATAGAGTTTGGTGGATGCTTTCGCCTCTGCCGCAGCTAACTTGCGGTGATGATTCGGTAGCCAATTTGGCCCACCTATTTGGGTGCATTTGGTAGACGTGTCCGGCTCAAACCCACTTGAGATTGGCGGCATTTATATACCTGGAATGAATATTTCAAAACTTTTGAATGTTGCGTATCTGCTGTAATCCCCTATAGATTTTTCATCGTTTGCCTGCCTTATTTTAAGACACATAATTGAGGATCTACAAGAGTATTTAACTGGGGCTTTACAAGGTTAAAAAAAAGAGGTACTACGAGTATGTCCAGTAAACTATGTCAGTATAGCATACGGAAAATGTTTAACTATGTGATGTTTTGTTAATGAACCGGTCAGTCCAGTGGTTTCACTTTGGTGCAACGGTTGTAGGTTCGATGTTAAGGTAAGCGTCCACAGCTTTGTATCGCGAGCATCGGACGAATATAGCTTGGAACAGATTTCGATATTTTTTGCAACTGTAGAAAATTAATTATTCAACAGCGTCGAATTCTTTATGTTATCATCTCCAATAAGGTCTTGATTTCGTTTTTATAATTCCTTAACTTTACTTCTTATTTCTATTGCCAATAGACAAGCAATTGTTAACCACCTCGCTCTAACCTAACCTAACCCTATCTTTAGTTTTATCAAAGCGAATTTGAAATAGAGGTGGATTGTCAAAGTGAACTTTGTAGCCAGAGTAAATTTATTGCCATCTTTCGACACTTTTAGAACGCCATTTGACTTTGATTCCTATTCTTTCACTGGTATGTGTTAAATTTGTTAAATATCAAGAAGTTGCCATGCCTAGAGCATAGGCCAACGTTTATAAAGCCAAGCTCGAAAGAAGCAGCCACTTTGACAATCCACCTCTATTTCAAGTTCTCTTTGATTTGGTTTTATGATACGATTCATACTAGTACTATTGTTTTGGATAGTAATGCTTACATTGCAAAACTATGGACGCATAAGCTCCGACCGACGACCGGTCTGGCCTAGTGGGTAGTGACCCTGTCTATAAAGCCGATGGTTTTGGGTTCGAATCCCGGTAAGGACATTTATTGTGTGATGCACAGATATTGGTTCCGAGTCATAGATGTATTTAAGTATTTATATATTATATATTTTATCGTTGTCTGAATACCCACAACAAAAGCCTTCTTAAGCGTACTATGGTGCTTAGTAAATTTTTGTAAGAAAGTCAATTTATTGCGTTTTTTTTCGAAACCTTTTTTCTGCTTTATATGGCACGAGTGGAACGACCCACCACACACATACAAAAGGTTAATTCATGTAATTGGTCCCATGCGTACGATGCGTAATCCGAACAGTGGACAACCAGCCTAAATATGCGAGCAATGCTCCGTATTCGATGTGTTTAGTGTGTCGCTATGTCAGTTTTAGAGAAGTGCTGTATGACATATTTACGAATAGCTCAGAAGATTGTATTTGTCTTCAATAAAATAATGAGTGTTGCTAGGGACTGATGCCAGGATTAAACAATAAAATGAAAACGTAGAAACAAGTTTAAAAAAAAAAACCATACGTAATCATTTGGCCTCAACCGAAGATTACAGCCTCAACTAAAAATAAAAATTGTCAAATGAAATTAAACAGAAATGTTCACATGACGACGAAACGATTGCCAACGTATCTTAAGTTTGACAAACGTTTAAAAATAACGCCATAGAACAACCCGCTTTTCTATTTTTGGTCGAAATAAAACAAAAAATCTCCAAAATCAAAGACCTCAATTTCAAGCCTCCTCTAGCCAGGTCACTAGAATTTATAGCGTTATATTTAAAACATGTCAGTCTGTCTGAATATGTTAATAATAAACGTTTGAGTCATCAGCGGCTGCGGCAGCCATGTTATTGCTTTTTTTATGTTATAGGAAGCAAACGAGCAGACTAATTGCCTAATGGGAAGCAATTACTGTTGCTCATATACAATAACCAGGCTTGGACGCAACTATGGACTACTGGAATGGATGGAAAGTTTGGTTCGGGGATTATTCGTGGTAAAAAAATAGAAGTATTTGATCTACCCGAGGCGGATATTTTCCAAGAGTGCGCATCTACTTGGTATACAGCAAACCCCTCGGAAGACCTGATGAAGCTAAACAACGAAGCTATCAAGTGGAAAGCCCTGTAGGGTGATTTAAGATTTTGTATTCTGTATAATGCCAGACGATTAAATAAATAACTTGCAACGCCAGAGGGGTCACAAGTGCGTTGCCGGTCTGATAGGAATACGCCGTTTTATTGAAGGTTTGTAACGAAGCTGCAGAGATATGTAGGTGATCCCTCCTGCAAAGAATTTTCTATGCAGGGACGGGGCAAGGGGAGGGGGTTAGTTTTCTCTGCAGCTGATTGTACATTCAATACCAAAATATCAACAATATCAAAATATTTTCAATAACAGATATTACTCCACGGAGGAAAATGGGAACTACGTTTGTATGAAAAGACAGCTTCGGGGCGGTCGTCCACTTCCGTCTTAACGGTCCTCCCCTTAATACGCATATGGATAGGTAACATTTAGCTTAGAATTAGACTTCAGCTTTGCAATAAACCACACAGCAATTGTACTAATTGCTGCCACCGCAACATTCATCACCAGCCTCGAGCGATGCAGCTTTCGCATGAGTATGGTTTTCTACTTTAATAGCTTTGAGCTTTACAGCTATTAAGGCAAATTTTCCTGGTATTGTTAGTTTTAATGAAAACTTACACGATTTTCTGTGTAACAGGTGACAGTAACCACTACTATTAAATCAGATACAGAGCAAAACAAAAAAAAAAACAAACTCAAAAGGAAAAAAGCAAACCTATAAGGACAGACAGACAGACGTACGAGTGATCCTTCACTCGTGTGTCTGTCTGTCGGTCCATCTTTCACAGCCTTTTTTCTTCGAAACTACAAGACCAATTAAGTGGGTACACATAATTATGTAAGTCTGTGACCCAAAGACGGACATGTAAACAACGTGAATAAATAAAATGTAAACAAACGTTAAATGGGAAAATTCGAACACAACGGTTTTTAAACTATATCTTGTTATAATTATATATATATATATATATCACAAGAAAGAATTCTTCGTGAGAAACTCAAATATAATTTATTTATAATTTTAAAATAAATATATTAGAAATTAAGGTCACTGTGGACAAGACCGTCTACAAGGCAAGTCCGTCAACACATTATAACTTTTGAATTAGAAAGCGTTTGCCGCTTTGGCGTCGAGTTTATAAGTCAGTTTTTCGCGCTAGTTCCCTCACTCTAAAACAGATGGCGCTGTGACAACGAATTTCAGAGCAATCCGCGTAAACAAGTCATTACGTGTATGGAACTCGAAGTGATAGTGCGACAGTCTCTGCAAATAAAATTGTTAAAAATAGTTTGTGCCAAGATTTTGCACCAGAAATTGACTACGTAAGTAATATAAGACCCGGAAATCTTTATTATGTGTTTAAATTATCAGATATTGGCTTAGTTTTGTAATTATACGTTCCATCATTCATCACATTAAAATTTTGCTAAGTTGGAAAGTCCGTCTACTATGCACCAGGCAAGTCCGTCATATGCCGGACTTTCCTTGAATCAGAGGTTACCAACTGTTAAATGGCTTCAATATTATTTATTACGATTTTATAAGGTTACTACAGATATGCATCTTTACAACATTGCGCATGATGTTTGTGTTTTGTGTTTATTAACAATTTTAATCTCGAAACTACTAAAGAAATGTGTTCTTCATCCTCAGCACTATGTAACCGAAAATACAAATAAGAAAATACCTATTAAGTAAATAAATAAATAAATATTGGCCGCAAACTAAGCATAGCTTAGCTTTTACTATTGGTGCTAGGCGACGACATATACAAACTTATATAGATAAATACATAAAAAACAAACATGACTGGAGGAACAAATATCTGTGTAGATTATACAAACAAATGCCCCTACCGGGATTCGAACCCATGATCATCGCCTTCATATGTTATATTATTATACATATGACACATATTATTACCCTTTTTACTCCTCTTGAATTTTAGAATACGATTGTAGTCATATTTTCTTGACAGTTTTGAAGATTAAAATCATTGCAGCCATATCAGTTCGTACGTATTTTTTATTTCGGAACATTTATTGTACTTATCGTGGTTTAGGCGTTTTGCCTACACCGTGATCACGACACGCTGTACCGCGCGTGCCACGCCGCTATGTGACGTGGGTTCTTCGCCTTACTTATCCTGAAAATTTACGTATGTAGGGTACCTACTTGTGTTATGGAGGTTGATTTGCCAATAACTATTTGATTTAAACTTAAACGGTGTTTGTAGTTTAATTTTTTTTTACAAGATCATATGGTACAGTACAGTAGATGTTATAAATTTACATTGTTGACCCCTAATATGTTCTGCCATATGGCATGTGAAAATGGTTTTCCCATGACATGACAAAGCCATGCATGTGGACACTAACTACTAAAACTAAAAATTATTACTATACTAAAATTGCTACTACTATGAGTTTATTTATGTAACCCTCTTTGATCTCCGTAAATTTAAAACAAGTAAATTTAAAATGACTATTGGTATTTTATTTGAGAAGTCCAAAAAATAAGTACGTATAATTATTTTCCAAAAAAGGTTTACCACCCCATTTTCGTAATATATGCCGGACTTACCTTTTAATAAGAAAAATTGTGTTTATTTCGAATCTAAACCCTATATTAACAAGTTTAGAGTACACTTTTCATTGTCTTGTTTTATTCTTTGTAAGGATTCGAATACGAACAAATAAGCACCCATAGTATGGCTGATATCGTTACTAGACGGACTTACCTTAAACTACACGGGAAGTCCGTCTACTCGCCGAATTTTTAAAAACACTATTGTTTTTGCTTAATTTATGATTAAAATGATCTGTCACTATAGCTTAACTATTATTTATGAAATTCTTCATCGTATGTGATTACAAGCGGTCACGTAAGTGAATAATTAACGGAGCTAGAATACTCCAATGTAAAAAATAAATAAAGTATGCCGGTCTTGCCCACAGTCACCTTATTTAAGAAAATAGGCAAAAATTACCATTCCTCGGCTCGTATGCTTTGTCACCTACGTAGTATAAAAAAAATCATCGTAATAAACAACACTAACGTGTGAACATGGCATTGAATTAAAATGTCATCATAGGTAATTTACAAGAGAGTGTGATGGATGAGAATGCTAGTAACGTGTTAATAGTAGCTTTACATGGAATATCTCATTGAGTGTAGAGAGTTATACGTATTTTCACAACACGAAGGGTAATTTTTTATACTACGTCGGTGGCAAACAATCTTACGGCCCCTGATGGTAAGCAGTTTCCGTAGCCTATGGATGCCTGCAACTCCAGAGGAATTACTTGCGCGTTGCCGAGCCTAACCACTCCACATCCTCGTTGAGTTATGGCGACCTATCTCACCGGCAGCATCACGACGTGCGTAGGGTCTAGTGTTATTTGGCTGCGGTTATCTGTAAGGTGGACGTACTTCCCGGCTTGGGCTCTAGGCTCTAGATAGAATTATTATTTATTTATTTAGTTTGGTAAATGAAAACAAAAAAACGATATAAAAAGTTTCCTTAATTCATATTTAAAGTTAATTGTTTTTGTATAGTGCCATCTCTTAAAATATCGGTAAATCATTTTCTAGCACCATATACAGGATGTTTGGCACTTCACCCGTCAAATATTTTTTGGATGTATGTCGTGTCATTTCCTTCCTTTCCGTCCTTGGAACTTTGGTCCTAGAAGCGACGGTTCTGGATTTTTTAATGTTTTTGGGTAATTTAGGAAAAACAAAAGGAGGAAAGGAAAGGAAGGAAATTAGCTAAACTGTGGAATGAATTGTCGCCTGCGTAGGAAATACTTCCGTACAGTTACCTTCAAGAAAGCGTTCTCCCATCTTAAAGCCGGCAACGAAATTACGACCCCTCTGCTGTTGCAGGTATCCATGGGCGGCGGTAATCACTTATCATCAGGTGATCCGTTTGCTCGTTTGCCTCCTCTATCATAAAAAAGTGACACCAATACCAGAAAAAATTTCGACGGGTCATATGCCAAACACCCCGTATTTTAACAAATTTAATTTAGATAATCAACTTTATTTATTTATAAATGGGAATAATAAAGCTCTTAAACACTCTATATTGACTAACTAAACTAAAATATAGGTAATACTACAAAATTAAACCTAGAAATAAAATAAAATGACCTACCATAAAAATATTTTTTTTTTTACAAAAAAAAAAACAAAAGAAGCAATTACAAAGAGAATACCCCTTCTAACAGTTCGGTCTGCACCATGGACTCCATGACACTGGCGGCATTACTTCTCTGTATCGCAAGGGAAATACGTTGAGAGGTACGGTAGGTATTTAGATAATTAGATGAATAAAACTAAAATACTAAAAATAGGCTTACAGCGGCTGCAAACTGGTTTGTGAATAAGGGAGTATCCAAAAATACAGCTCTTGAGCTTGATTCAGTGAAATCGTGATTATGCAAATCACTCTAACTCTAAACGTCACAATTATGGCTATGAAATTAATGAATGTTTAAATTTGAGACTCTTCTTGTTCGATATAAACCACCTATACGACTCACCTATATTGTGCGACATTTTGAGTGTATCATGACCGCTACCAGGTGATTGTTTTTTTGCTGTACTGTTCGCTTTTTGTTATTTTTCTACTAACACTTAGTTTTAAATCTTAAATGTTACTAACCATTATGTAACATTGTTGTCTATTGAAATAAATCAATTGAAATTGATAAACATTACCTATTCCTAAAATTATCTTTTCAGATCAGTTCATCCTACAGTTTAGTTGTGCGAGGTAGGAGACTTTTATAGATGTTTTAGACAAGTGACCGTGTATAGTATTTTATACAATCGTAATATAATACAGAGCTTTTCAGTCGAGTACCGTGTTAAGGCCACGAAGCTTGCTGAGTGGCCTTAGTAGGTATGAGATTGAAAAGCTTGATTATCTCACTATTGTATACAATACTTTGTCTACGAATCAAATAAAATAATACTTCATAGTAGTATATTTGTTTGTTTTTGTTTTTGTTTCGTCTTCTTGACCGAGGCGGCTCGTGATTGGTCAATTTTTTTCACAGTTAGCGTATCGAAATGTTATAAATGTGTTGGAAGCTAATGTAGGTTTGGTTGGAAGCAAATAAGCAAATATAAGTTACGGTATTTTCACTTTAATTAAATTTTTCTAAGATCTCTCTAAAAACAAAGAGCATGCTGTGTAGTACCATCTTAACAAAAGATTTGCCCAATCATTGGTTCATTTTCACATAAGTAATTTCTTTCCACCATCTTTTTGTGAAAAGTATAATTAACTTTCCTATGTGTCATAAACTAAACAATGGTGTTTTTTATTCTGGGTGGGAAAACAAAAAAGTCATTTGTGTCTGTTGGTCTTTAAAGTGTGTTTTTCATTAAGTTATGCTTCCTGAGGTTTCTAGAGAATCTAGTTCTGAGTAACACTAACATTTAGAATTATATTTAGAATTTCATCTGACAAATCAAGTCAAATCATTTATTTACATAATAGATATATACAGAGGTACTACAGTAACTGTACAAATACTAAACTAAATTAATAAATAGCTTAAATCTAAAATAGGCCCTTGAGGAATTGTACCAAGGATTATGGAGGCATTTCCTCGTTGCATCGCAATGCTGATAAGTTGTGCTATGAAACCGCCAGCTCTTCGGTCACCAGTTACGTCAACCAGACGCTTCGCGATTTGTGCAAAAACTTGTGCGCCCTGGGACTCCATGAACCTAGAATTTTAAATTGAGACAATAATAATATAAAAGTGTCATATTATGGTGTCTGATGTCTGATCTAACTGCCGAAGTTGGTTTGAATCAAAACTTGAATATACAACGTAATTACAATACAAGTCTTGTTCATTTTTGTAAGCTTTTATTTAACTTGCCCTGTTAGTATGTATGTTAGTGTTGGTCAAAATTTTATTTGGAAGCTTTTGACCTACTTCCCGATTTCCAATTGAGCTGAAATTTTGTATACATATGTAAATTGGATGATAATTCAATATGATGATGGCTTGCAGCTGATAGATGGTGGAGACAGGAGTTGGCCAATAGCCTTTATTTACGATAAGTCAATGACATCTGGATATTTGATACACATGTTTTAATTGGTCCGCATTCCTTATCCAAAAAGCAACGCAACCGCAGCATCATGTATAAATAATTAGGTTTGAACTTAGGTTAGATTTCTGAAAAGTCCACAGGTTAAACGAAATAGTACATTATTACAGAGACCGAGAGATGAGGGCTTGTCGGTCGAGTACATACTACATATAGACGATCGAGCGAAGCAAGGCTGGATAGGTAAGAGGCCGGCAACCCTTTTTAACAAAAAAAATTATGACATTGTTTCATATCCTAATGTGATAGTGATAGGTTATTCAGTGCGTTGGGTATCTATTAGAGGGGAACAGAATCTGTTTATTTTTGCACTACGAGGCACGGTTTAGAAGATATTTCTCGTACAGCCCTATACAGATTTCTTTTTTTTTTGCAGGAAAAGTCATTTAGTGATGCAGAAATCTTTATAGGGCTGTATCTCCTAAACCGTGCGTCGTAGCGCAAAAATCGAAAGCTAATTAAGTAGTATAATGTTAGAAACCAAAACCCGAACCCACGATCTATTTTTAAGCTGCACATCTTACCACTTGGCTATCAACATTGTATATCCTATCACCCAGGTTTCAGCAGCACGAACCAAACGATAGATGTTATCGAAAGCTGAGAGACGCGTAATCTGACATAAGGATTATACTACACAAAAGACAAGAAAAGAAGACATGACAAAGAGGCATAGACATGAGGTTATGACCAACACAACTGTAACCAAGATCTTGATAACTAAACATTACCTGTGTTATGTAATATTCGCTAATTAATAGGTATAATGGGAAATTAATGTAATGTTAATACATAGTTTATTGTGAATGTATATGGCTTAATTTTAAGATCAATATATTTTGCATGCTGCCATTGGCTAAATATGTGATACCTACTGCTTATAATGATTAAGTATGTCAAATTCAATTTACCATGTTTACGCAAATAAATCATTATCTTATCTTATCTTATCTTATCTTATCTTATCTCATCTCATCTCGTCTTATCTTATCTCATCTTATCTTATCTTATCTTATCTTATCTTATCTTATCTTATCTTATCTTATCTTATCTTATCTCATTACAAACTAGAAAGAGTAAGTATTTAGACCTACAAAATTTTGACTACCCACGTTTTTGGCAAACACAAAGTGAATACAACATGGCTAACACGACTTGGCATTTGACATTTACGTTAGCGAGGGCGTGAACTCAATCGCATTCCCTCTCTATCGCATCAATATAATATATCAGTGCGAGCGAGATGGACTGTGATCGAGTTTACGCAGTCGCTAACGTAAACGTCAAGTGTCAACTTATGACACGATTACAGCTCGCCAGAAGTCACATAACCCTTCATAATAATTATTAAATTTACCATATCTATAATAATTCAATGTTTTTTTTTTGAGAACAATAACTGCACCAATAAATTGCTCTGATATTTAGATTAAGATGATATTTGTAAATTTGACGATTCAAAAGTGCTTGTTGCTAGGCCTATTTGATTAAAGAATATATTGACTTGAGTTGACTTGACTTCAAGGGGTAAGTTGTTACTAGGTATAATAAGGTAATGTAAATTACCCTTTGGTTTGGTTTGCTAAGGTTATTATTCTTTGGTTAGGTTAAAATATGTACTTTTTATGATATAGGAGGCAAACAAGCAGGCGGATCGCCTGATGGTAATCGGCTACCGCTGCCCATGGATACCCGCAACACCAGAAGAGTTATAAGTACGTTGCTGGAATTAAGATAGGAGTACGCTCTTTTCTTGAAACTTTGAAGGTCCTATCGGATCGGAAACACTGGCCCCTGTTTGAATATATTTTTACATAATTAGATGTATATTAACAATAAATATGGCCCTACGTTTGAATTATTTAGATTTTTTTTTGATTATAATAAAAATTAGGAGCGAAATACAGTTTTCATACATTTTTTTTAAATCGATAAATTCAAACGTACCACAAATTGTATCAACATATTTTCAATAATGTTAATATCCAGAGAGGAAAAGGCGATTTCCTCCACTTTCGTCTTAATTACTTTCTATACACTCCCTTCGATTTCATTACACTTGTTAAACGTTATTCAAGCAAGATAACAACAAAATACCCTTTCCTTTTTGCGAAGTCCATTTTTTATATAAAAATATTCGAAGAATTCCACGAAAGTAAGTATAGCGACAAGAAAACGAAAGTCAACGATGCTGTGCGATGTAACATGTAGAAGACGATGAGTCTTAAGATTTTCGGCCATATTGCCCCGCCATTTATATCTCACGAATCCGCTACGAGTACGGTTCCGACTTTACTTATAGCGAGCGAAGCATCTCCATTCTAACTAGCGCAAAAGTGCTTTTGTACTTTCCGCTATTCCCATCTACAAATAGCATTTCTCAACCGATTCTCATGAATTTTCGTGCGCAGAATCAATTATTATATGAATTATTAGTCACTAAATTTTCGTTTTTCAACATAGCAGACCCATGGGGATTCTCAAGCTGTACAAGCTATAAGAGATCCAGAGTAATACGAGTATGTAGACGAAGAAATACCACGTTTAAGCGACTCAAAAACACGAAAAAGAGACACATTGTTGTTTATTTAGACAAATGAATTTTGTAGGCTTCAGTGGCGGCGCATCAAAATATCCGAAAGGCAAGCCAAATATACTTTTGCATGGCTATTCTTCAAAACTTGTAGAATAAAATCCTAATAGGGCTGTTGGATAGATCCATGTGCAGAGTGGAGTGTGCATGGAAGCAGAGGTAACAACAAAATACATTCTCCTAGACTGTTAAATAGGTAGAAGTATACAAGACTAGATACTCAGGGACTCCGTGCACACTAAAGGAGGCAGTTAGCTACCTGAAGACTTTGCTAGGTTTTGTGGCGGAGCTGGGGCGGTTAAAATAGCGTTACCTCGTATTTCACACAAAATCAGCACAATAAATAAATAAGAGGAAGTTAGGCTGAAGCCAGTAGGCATATGATGGATAGCGTCATCCTCGGAAATAGAATAACCTTCACCTTTTAACACCGCGCGATTGAAAGAGACAGATGTTATTTTTACGCTGTTACGACCATTATTAATACAGATTAGGCAAGACGATGAGAACCGTATCCTATACACGTTCGTATGATTCCTGGCCTACTACCGTGAATACCAAAGTCCGCAAATTGCGGGTATCTTTCTCTTTTATTCCAATTTAGGCATATTTAGACTCTAAATTTTAGAGTGACAGAGAAAGACACCCGTAATTTGCGAACTTCGGTGTTCGCGGAAGGCCCTCTGGCGTAATTTTGTTGTCGCTATGAAGATTCAATTCGCACGAGACAGCTTCTTCCTCGCGTTGTCCCGGTATTTTGCCACGGCTCATGGGAGCCTGGGGTCCGCTTGACAACTAATCCCAAGATTTCGATTGCATTTAAAATCGCACGAGACAGCATCTCCGTTATATTCGCACAATATCAATTAAAAAGCGATTAGTAGGGCCTACTATCTGCAGCTGGTGCGCTAGATGCAGTAGATGTGCTGAATTAACTATGCCATTAGGCTTGGCGCTTTTGAATACGAAATGATGATTAAATCCTAATTAAGACGGTAATATCGTAGTGCAGTATTGCTGTCAATTACCCAGAACATCGACATTTGCAATGCAGTTAGCAGCAATGCTATGATAATAAGCTGCAAACATATATTATCACCTACGTACAAAACGATGGTACTAACTTTTAATTCTAATTCTATTAGTGGAATATTTAAAGCACAATGGGTTCTGCTTTAAATTAAAGCACAATGTAAAGGAAAAAAATCACAAATATAGGTTTAAAACACATGATACATGATTTTTTTTTTCGTTGGCTCAGCGACCCAAAATGAGACTTGGCCTCCGAAACAAGACAGCGCCACTTTTTTCGGTCCTGTGCGACTTCTCACCTATTGTTGACTCGAAGTTCGCGCAGATCCACCATGTCCCTCCAGCGATACCTGGCGGATGGAAGCTGGACAGTTCTTAACAATCGTGAGATTGAAGACCTTAGTGGCTGAACCTAAGATCATGGGAGAAAGTAAAGCTCACAGACTCCATTGGTTGGGCCATCTTGAGAGAATGGATGAAGATCGGAACGTTTAAAGAGCACAAAAATTCAAATTATGAAAATTGCTTTTAAAAATATTGTTAATAATTACGAAAATTAATAATTTAATAACAATAATATCTGCGATCCAGGGCACTCACGACCATCTGCTTATTTCTTACCGTTGCGTTCGGAGAACGGCGCATTAAAAATATTCTTAACAGTACTAAATTGCTAGAAAAGTCGTACTGTGTAAAGGCGGCTAACGGTTCACTGTCGTCTGATCTCTGAACTTTCGATATCGATCGATTTGATGCTACTTTCTATCTCCTTCTAACACCGGATATATGTCAAATGATCCTCTCTTTTCGTCGACACAATATTTCACAATACCTTAGGTAATTGTTTTAATTACACTTTCTACATCATCTCTTGATAAATCATCCGTGTCGAGCGTTTGGTGAAATGTATACGTGTGTGTGATTTGTTGCTTATATCACTGGTGTATGTGTTTGTTATGATCAGACATAGAAGTTTTTGTGGCAAAATAAAGGGATTGACAAAATCAAATATCGACATGTCTATTATCGATGTTACCTTAGCGTTATAGGTATTTTTAACATTGTATAAAAAGATAGCTACCGCGAAATACACAACACGTTCGATATCTTTTTTGATATACCTACCCAGTGGTTTCTACAGGTTCTACAGTTTACGTTTTTATTTTAAATATTTTTTTTGTTATACTACGTCGGTGGCAAACAAGCATACGGCCCGCCTGATGGTAAGCAGCCTATGTATGCCTGCAACTCCAGTGGAGTTACATAAATATATAATAAAGAAACCTTTAATATTCAAATCTTTTCGATGATGATGATGAAAGAAATATGGTCGGATTTGTAATTGATTTACATTCTTGAAATTTCCCGGTAAATGACAGCAAGTAGAATTTACGTATTTTAATTATTAATCTATGACTGACTTATCGATGTTATTATTTGTCGATGTTTCATTTTCTCAAGCACTCGTTTTTGCCACAAAAACTTCTATGTCTGATTATGATCTAACCTCAAGATAAATCCTACTATTTTATTCAGAAACGTAAGATACAGTATACATAAACATGAGCGATAAAAAGTACAAAAAAAGCTGCTGCCTTCAGTAGTGATGTGAAGAGGTAGTACATGAGAGGGGTCTTCGGTACTTTCAGTATATGATTCCTGTACCATCTTCGCACTCAAAAGCTTTGATGTGTCGTTTTGTGCCTCTGACTGATAGAATAAATTGCTTTAGCATAATATATTCTAGGTTTATAGGTTTCGCTTAAAAAAATACATAGTTTTTATAAAACAAACGTTTAAAATGTGATTAGAACTTGGTCATTAAGCCTTTTTTTTATCGAAACTTATAAACCTAGAATATATTATGCTGAAGCGATCTACATCAAAATCAAGTTGATTTGTTATGATTTAGTTAATGGAAACCGATTCCTCCCGAAATGGAAATTTCAACAAAAATGTACGTACCTACGTTCGGTTAGGATCGCAAAGCAATTCTTCCCCCTTAATATAAAATTTAAAAAAATACTTAAAATATGGAGATTAATAGGAAAATATGATGGTAAAGTTGTTAAAGTTTCACGTAATAACACAAGTAGATGTGAAAATATGCAGTATGCACTGTCATGATCATCATCATATCAGCCCTTTATCTCCCACCGCTGAGCATATACCTCTCTTTTAGTACGCCAATTGTACCGGTCCTGAGCTAATCTCATCCAGAAGTGACCCGCAATCTTCCCAATGTCCACCCAACGAGCCAACGGACGCCAGGAGCTTCTTTTATCTCAAGATAACCTTATAATTATACACTATGAAGAAATTCTACTTAAAAAATAAATATTAAATAAATAATAAATATTATAGGACATTATTACACAAATTGAATAAGTCCCACAGTAAGCTCAATAAGGCTCGTGTTGAGAGCACTTAGACAACGATATATATAACATATAAATATTTATAAATACTTAAATACATAGAAAACACCCATGACTCAGGAACAAATATTCATGCTCATCACACGAATAAATGCCCTTACCAGGATTTGAACCCGGGACCATCAGCTTCTTAGGCTGGGTCACTACCGACTAGGCCAAACCGGTCGTCAAAGAAATAGTTATAAACTTAAGAAATAGGACAAACAAATACTTGAAAACATTATCGCCTTTTCTTCTTTGTTAGTCGATAAATAAATCACAAGAACAAAACAAACACGCTTACCGCACTAGACTATATTGAGCTTACCATTATTAGATAATATATGCTCAAGCACACAACTTTATGATATCTGCGCTCTGTTTATTTAAATTTACAATACAGAACTCTTTGGTCTACGTATAGTAGTACGTTTTCAAAGTATGAACACAATTAAAATATTTTACGGATTACACTCAGGTATTTTTAGTCACTCGCGCATGTTTCAGAGAGCTTAAGTCTCGTTTCTCAAACACTAACAGTACGAGCAGCGTAAGCTCTCTGAAACATGTCGCGCGAGTGACTAAAAATACCTGAGTGTAATCCGTAGAATTATTTTAATGTTAGTATATCTCAAGACAGTTTAAATTCGATTATGAACACAATATTGGAAATAACCAATGATATTAATAGTTTTTGGTACAACTTTTCTTTCCACTAGCTACTAATATATTGAGACCATTCTAACATTACCCAAACGCAATTAGTAAAGATAAAGATAGTTTATTATTCAAGTAGGCATATTACAATGCGCTTATGAATGTCAAATAAAGCTACACCGGTTGTAACCCTACACCTCTGATCCGAGAAGATTTAAATCCCCCCTCAATTAGAGGAGGGTATCCCAATATGTTGCGTAGTTACAGTTTGCGTTGTTTCATCGCAGAGCTCCACATGGATATCATGATGACATCATCATGATATTCCATTGTCATTCGATTTACATATATATGCAATATTTCAGCTCAATCGGAAATCGGAAAATGGATCACAAGCTTTCAAGATTTAACTCATAGTATTGGATAGTTAATTAACAAATAAAAATAATAATTATTATAAAAAAAAACCCGACTGCACACTAAAAAAGAGGAAAACAAGCCCAACAAGAATATTGTTGTTGATGGTATGTATCGCAGGCGGGGACCAACAGAGGGTTACTTATAGTCATTTTGGTTGTTGGTCCCCGCCTGCGATACATACCATCAACAACAATATTCTTGTGGGGCTTGTTTTCCTCATGTTTAGTGTGCAGTTAGGTTTTTTGTTTTTTAATAATAATTATTTTTTTATTTATAACTTTTTAGTTACTCCCAAAAAACTATGACACTCCCGTGATCAAGACGAATCTAACGATACCTCATACATCAAAATCCATCAAGCCGTTTAGGCTACAGGAGGCCACAAAGAAACAGATATACATAGATACATACATACACTCGAAAAACATTACCCTCCTCCCTTTGGCAGTCGGGTAGCAGTAATGAAAATTAGTTGCCAGACAAAAGTTTAGCACTATATCTACCAGTTAAGCTTAGGTATTTGAAGATTGTGAAATGCCATAAATTACTTTATTCGTCAGATGAGTGGCAAGTAGCTTATTCAGAAATTTACTTGGACATTGTGAAACAGACCCTTAGTCTATTCCTGGCTTATTGATTAATTTATTTTATTTATTTAAGATCACCAACGGATAATACGTCTATACAATTACATAGGAACTAGGAAGTAGAACATTAACAGATGCTTAGCCAATTATCGGTGACCACAACTCACATGCTTGTAGCGGATCTAGAGATATCCGACTCAAACTGCGTGATGAAATATTTAACTGTAGGTAGGTGCGTTTGACAAAGGCAAAGTTATCCCTGTATGGGAACTCTTCTAGTTAACCTTTGAGGAAATAAGTAGAACAGAAGTAACGATGAATGAATGACAAACAAAAACAAAAGTGTACAATCACTGAAATTAATAAAATGCAACTTTTAAATACTCATTACACATTGATACAAATATACATAAACAGAAAAATAACCATAAAATAATGCATACATATATAAATATTACATAAATAAATATTTAATATATAATATAAATATATATGAATTCGAACCAGAAAAGTGAAGGAAATTAAAAAAGTACATGATATACATCAAATTACACATGTCAAAATATTCCAGAGAGAGAAATGAGGACTAAGTATGGAAAGGTGATTTCGCACGTTCATCCACTTTCGACTTAAAATTGCTGTTTTTATTTTCAATTCCACAACACTACAGTAACTATGACTGCTAGATACAAACACTTAGTCACCTGTATTTAAATGTATGGAACAACATATAGAAAATATTTAGACCTATGCCAGTGGTAGTCCATCTAAAGTTTTTTCTTCGTGTTTTAAATGTAAAAGCAAAAGCTAGCTATTAAATTAAAAATTCTTTTTGTGTCAAAACGTATTAAACCCCAACCTCAAAGTAGAACCCCCAAATCTGTACCCCTAGTGTAAATTTGATCGACATCATAACGTGACGAACGCGTTTGCGTTAAGTCTCATTTTGTATAGGATTTTGAGTTTCCAAAACGTCCCGCTTGGCGCGCTCTTTCTAAATCCAATACAAAATGAGACTAAACGCAAACGCGTACGTCACGTTTCGAAATCGAATTTATTTACACTAGGGGTACTGAACTTGAAATATCGGTCAACATATTTAGAATTTTTTCTATTTGTCACATACAAACAATACACTTAGAATCTATTTCAAAAGTCAATTTATAAAATAATTCACAAAACACACCTACATATAAGTATAAATAATTACATTGCGTCAAGATATTTGTTAATTGTATTATCGTGTATCGTTTTACATGGCCAAGACAAAAATATCTCTAATATGTTTATAAAACCGAGACGACTACCAATTTAAATTTATGCAAATAATCACCCTCTCACTTACTCGCACTTTCTGTTATAAAAATATTTACTAACAACACGTTAAAATTAAAAAGTACACCTATTAGAAGCACTACAGTGATATTGCGATTACAATGATATTAATAGGCGTACCTACTCACATGTTAAAAACCTTCCATCCCAAATACCGAAACACATTTGCATAAGTACAAACAAAATTCTACGGTAACCCAGATGAGAGCTCTCTGTGGAGTAAAGATTATTCGAGGTGGGGGGGACATGATAAAACTGTATGGCGGCACGGTAACTTCGCCAAACATCGCTTGACATCTCTCGATGTCAGGAAATCAAAGCCAGCGAGAGAATTAGAAAAATAAATTATTAAAAATGAAATTGACGGTCGCTCTCGTGCTGGCCCTAGCGGCGTTCGCGCAAGCGGAAAGTGATAATACCATGGAGATCGCGATGAGTTTCGTGAAGGACTGCCAAGGAGACTACTTTTTATGTGTCAAGGTCCATAATTTTCTTATTAAGTGAAAGTGTACAGTGCCGGAACGTGTTACAGTGTTGTGGGTTCGAGATTGCGTTAAGAGGACTTCCATCTTTCATGAGTTTTTAAAGTGCACTTAAAACCTGAAAACAATAACAATACGTACAGAAAATATTAAGCACACATATGCAACAGACATATGTAGTATCAAATTGATTAAATCAATTTAAGTTCAACTTGCAAAAGCTTAATTTTTCGAAAACATATTTAAAATTCATGATTATAACCAATTTTTAAATTTTACAGGAAAAGCTTCTCAAGATCGTCGATAACCTAAGAGCATCAAGGAGCATTACCATTGCTGATGGCATCATCCTTAAGAGCAACCAGGAAATGCGGGCTCCTAAGAAGTTGGACAGCCTCCCTGTTGACCCTTCAGCCAGAGACGTCGAGGTCAACTACAGGCTCATGGATGGTGTAGTCAGCCTCTTCGAGACCCACGCCGTCGAAGTCAAGCTTAACCAAGCCGACAAAGAAACCCTGCAGAGGTCACTCGAAGAAGGTAATTCATTCACGACAATTTAATTCACGCAAAACTAGTTTTAGAGCCCGCTTTAATAGGTGTAATAAATTACTTAGCAGACAAACAAGAATCGGATAAAACGTGCTAAGTGAAAGCTTAAAGTAAACAACGATTATTAAAGATCATTGGCTATAGATTAGCGGGAAGATTACAAACGTAATATTATCGGTTTTTAATAATGTGTTTTAATTCTAGGTCGTGGCAAGAAGAACAAGGGTGGCGGTATGATGGGCATCATGGGTCTCCTCGGAGCTAAGGTGCTCATGGGTAAACTGTTCATCGTCAAGCTCATCGCTCTGAAGGCCCTCGCCACCGCTAAGGTTGCTCTAGTCCTTGCCGTCATCCTCTTCGTCGCGTACTGCTTCAAGCATGACCACACCAAGACCACCTATGAGGTCGTACCTCATGCTCACCACCACGAAAGCCATCACCCCGTCCATGTGGAGCACTCTTCCCACGGAGGCGGCGGCTACTCCAGCTACGGCTCCGACTGGAACAAGAACCTCGACGAGGCCCAGAACTTGGCCTACAGCGCGTACGGCCACAACAAATAGATAGAAACTTACCAAAACCACTTGTGAGGACCAAGTCCGACAGACCTCTATTGTACAAAGACTTATTTATTTAACTTATTAAATTATTTTTATTAACTTATTGAATGAATGAATAAACCGTTGTGTTGAATTTGTCTTCCTCATTTTTCCTACATCTTACATAACACTGGTCATATATCAAAATAGTAACATCCAAAAAAGTTAATTAGGCGTAACAAATAATGAAGATAAAAAACGTAGATTCAAAATAATAGAAACCGGCAATCATGCGTAACAACCGGTTACTATTGCATGTGGTACAAGCAAAAAGACGTCAAAACCGTTTGCGGCCAGCACACCGCCGCTTTAGAAAACAAAAGTAATCGGTTTATAAAACCACAAGGCATTAACCGAGAGTAACATCGATAATATCATAATCCATTAAAAAGAAAACAAACGCAATTTAAATGAAAGAAAACGAAAAGCAAATTCAATTAGCTTTTCTATTTTTAGCTAAGCGCGTATCTTTATCTAGTTCCGGTACTTATGTTACTTCATATCCGACAAGCCTTAAGTCCAGTTTCCACTCTCTCTTATATGTTTATTTATGTACGTTCCACATTTTTGTATATGTACGATTATTAGCCGAGAAATCTCGCCACATACCGGGCCAGCGGTTAACGAAGCCACTTGTCTCTGGACCGGGTGGAAGCAAAAACAGGTTTAAAGTAGATGACTATTCATTTAAGGTTCAACTTTCTATAGATGGGGTTTCACGCATTTTACTTAATTTCATCTTCGTTTGAGTTCCCCCAACCTTTAAACACAAAGGTGTCGTTTTGCATGTTAATTTGAATAGAAACTGTGCGTAGTTTTCGACTGAGATTTCATCGAAGTATATTATAATTAGCCGTATCAGAGGCGTGTATGATGATCATGTAATATACACTCAGGAATAGGATATGAGAACATTGCCCGCGGCGTGAGAGCAGCAAAAGTGAAACTTTAAGATTTTCGACTGTTACTCAATCACTCTTTTATGGCTGACCGGATCTTAATGAATGCTTGACCAAATATGGAGCCGGCTCCGGATATACCTATAGCATGCGTCGTTTGGTGAAAAGCCGACGGTGAAGGTAACCAAATATCACATCAAAACGTATCGATAAAAATTGAATAATAGCGGCCTGTCTAAAATGTTGACTAGGTAAGCCGAAGTTTGTTTGACTTGCTATTTCTATGGGATTTATAGAAATAAAGTTCTCAAATGTCTCTAAATAGGCAAATAGGCAGGAATCGAATTATATGGATGCTCCACCTAATACCTATGAAAAAAAAAGAATAATGAATGATGATAAAAAAAATTATAAAAGAAATTATTATTTCATTCCAATTTTATAATAAATACGTCGTTTCATGTCAAGAAAAGCTGACCATAATCTCGTTTGATAGTATGTGATTGTGCACTGACAATTTACGAGAAGAATGGAAAATAAGCATACTATGGGAATTAATTTTACGTGCATTCAAGTGCACAACCAGTTGTCTAGAGTCGGACCTGCCTTATAGGGATATGTGTGTATTCTTACTGCCAAGTTGTGCAACTGGTTAGTTTTGAGTCTAGTCATTTTAAAAATACCTGAAAAACTTGGGGTTTTATGTATTTTAGCTGGTAATACGGTAATTGTTAATCACCCTTCACATTCATTAACGCCCCTATGAATAAAATACCAAACTAATGTTTACAATCATTAAGTTCGTGTCATCCACTATGACGCGCAGATGTGTCAAATCTAACCTTTTATAGCATGACAATACGAATCAAGACACGCGTTTTCGTGAATGACACAATCTATAGAAGTTCTATGAGCTTCACCGACATAATTAAGCGAAGTAGATAAAACATACAATAAATGCATAAAGAAAGTTTCGGAGTTACCTAATTAAAGATAAAATTCACGAAAACGAGCGTGGGATCGTTGATTGTGTGAAAATTTTACTTTTACTAGAACAAACCCTGAGACTATTAAGTTAATTTTGGTAACGGTGGTGTAGGTTGAGATTTTACTTTTTGTGATCCCGCCGTTTTATAGTTGGTCGGTTGGTTGGTTGGTTGGTTGGTTGGTTGGTAATCCAAGGTAAGTACATTATTTCTTAAAGTTCGGTTTCACATGTGTCCTGATAAGACGAAGTTGTAATAAAAAGATGAGATTATTGAAGCTTTACGTGAACCTAAGTTCACGAATAATAATCACATTAAGTTCTACGCCAGCAAGAATTTTTGTTTTTACAAAAATAAAAATTTCAAGCTTTTGTCGCTGACACTTTTCTTACAATTAATTAACTAATATCGAGACAATTCTAAAAACACAATTAGGTTGCGTTGTTTCATCACAGAGTTCCTATGGCCACTTCGTGACTCCATCGTCAGATCACCTCAATGGTCATCCGGCTTACATTACGTATGCAAATTTTCAGCTCATTCGGAGATCGGGAAGGGAGTCAAATTTAGCTTCCAAGATTTGACACGAATGAAATAACATACATAATTACGGGGCAAATTAAATTTAATAAAAGCTTATAAACATTTGGATAAGATTCACATTGTGACTTTGATTCGTTTAATAATAAAAATGAAATCATCTAAGAACAACAGCATCCTACCACTACTGATTGAAGTAGACAAACGACTCGCGATTGATCAATACATAGATGTTATTATAGAACCAGTATCTAGAAAGTAGAGATAAAGTGGAAATTCTATAATGCGGTATAATTTACAGATCATCAACTAAAGTAGGTCCGGCGGGTGTATCATCATGGTCAAGAGTGATCGCAGAGAAAGATTAAGCTTCTAAAAACCAAAGAAATGTATAAAAAACTTGTGTTATCATTCATAAAAAAAAACATCTAAAGTTAAGCCCACAATTGCAACTTTAATATACTTAAACTAATTCTCTGTAAATTTTATGTTAATTAAACCCTATAGGGCACATTTAGATACGTTATGGCAAAAATGACCACCCAATGATAATATCTATTCTTTTTGTATTCGCTTTTATTATGCAGAATTTTCAGGATTTTAAAGAGGCTATTAGGCTCGCCTTGCGTATTTTTTGTATCTTGGCCTTTATAAGTTTAAGTTATAGTTTTGAGCATTTTATCCGCCTCACTTGATTATGTGACTGTACTTAGAGTATATAGTTAAGGTCCTGTACCTATAAACGACAAACACCCAATTCTTTTTCTTCTAAGCTGTATCCCATCGTCTCTGGCTCGGCTTTTATTGTCTGTCTCACATTGTGCTCTAGTTTAAGCTACGGTGTTGTTATAATTATTAACTAATTACAAACGGAAAACACTCAAATAAAATCCAAAAAATATATATGACATGGGATTAGTTACATTTCGCCCGACTGATGAAAACGAAACATTACGAGCATACATATTTTGTTTGTTTTATATAATAATTAATAAGCATGTCTTTGGCAAACTCTGAAACGGCATAATTGCTCAGTTGCAGCAAAGGCATGTACCTAAATCAGTTTAATATACAAGGTGCAAAATTTTCTGGATTAGGCCTAGTTTCAGAGATAATTAAATGTTTTTCTAAATCATTCTTTCGCCATAAGTCGGTACAAAACACATTTTTGACTGCGGTATTGCCACTTTGAGGTCTAGTCTGGACATACCTATTGATTGACATCGAAAAATTAAAAAAATGTATTCGAGGGGCTACCCCCAAATAAAATAAAAACTTTTTAGTTAATTTTAGGTTATGTGTTTATCAATAAAAATTACGTTTTATGTAGGAGTGTTCAAAAAAGGGAAAAAAAACAAAAAAAAATTTTTTTTTGTCCAATTTCACAAAAAACGTAAATTTTTTTGCTTCTGTTGCCATCAGGAATGCACCGTTAAAATCTCTCGCAATGCTCACGGGCACCTTGTATTTTATATATCCTTAGAATTCTAAAGAGTTTGCTGGTATAGTTATCGTTCATAAAATTAAGCCATTTGAACGAATTACATCGCGTGACTAAGAGCGTTGAAAAAGGGCTAAAAGTCGGGATCAATTTATAAATTACCATACGACACGCAATACTACGCGATAAAATCCGTTCAAATTGTCTTGTACTATAAAAGCAAAACACTTTATAACACGTAACATTCACATAAACCGGAAACAAACGCCTATAAAAATCGAATGACGTATAATTTAATCCGTATTCCAAAAATAGAAAACTTTCTATTGCCAGATCATTAAATCTCTTTAGTGCGCAGGCGCGAAAACAATTACGATGAATAATTTTGGAAATAAACGAACGAGTAAAAAGTAAAGTTAATGTAGTATGGTTACAATGAATTGGTCCTTGGTACTGTTAGTACGTTGACCGGCAAAATACGGTTCATAGCGTTCAGTTTGTCCAGTGTTGCGTGCGTCGTTGTCGCGCTGGATCTGTCAATGTCCGTAATGAAACAAGTGACGTTCGCCGCCGCATTATTATCGCGATTATGACGTTCATTCCGTCACTAATTTTATAAAAGAAATTCACAGATACAACGGCGGCATCAATGACGAAAGCTGCAGTTGACATCCAAACGTCACTTTTACTCTCATACAAAAGTAAACGCGGCTTGATCTCAGTTCGCATAAGTGTATTAGATCAGCATAAAAGGTAGGTAAAACGCATTCGGATATTATTTACCACTTTGTATGGGAGGTAGCCTAAAAAAAAATATTGTAGTTTTTATTTTACCGTTTTGTCGCCATGCATGATTTGCAGCTTTCTAGCACTAACGATCACGGAGCAAAGCCACAGACGGATAGACAGAGGGACATGGTGAACTAAGAAATCTTAAAAATACTACGTAATAAACCCAACGATCAGTTACTAAAACTTTGTTTTGACTACTTTCAGTCTACAGTTATATGTTCAACGACTTGAAACTAATGATGCTACTTTACTCATGACATAACAAAGATGCATTTGCATTGAAAGATACATTAACAAGCTAAACATCACAACACAACAAAAATAAAAATTGAGTGACTTGAGTTGTTTCTTTAACAAGCTAAAATAAAAATCCAGTGACTTGAGTTGATTTTCCTATGTTTGAAAATTTACCGAAAGAGTTTTATTTCGGTCGCTTTTCGAAAACTAACTCTATTTAGATTAAAACTGATTCACATCAAACTTAATAAGTGGTATATAGGTAAAACCGTAAGCCTTAACAGAATATGTCTATTGTTAATCTTCTTATTTGCTCTGTTTATCATGACAGCTTTTAACCAATTTTTGTACCTTTCGCTTCTAAATAAGTAAAAGTATTATATTTACGCCAATTCACGTCGTCCCCACTACAGTAGCGGTACTGAGTACGCACAATAAGGTAAATTACCATAATTCTTACCTCACATGAGCTCGTCTGTTTTTGTTAGTTATGCCTGTTATTAAAGATGGCTCATATGTGTTATTATTTTTAATTTTGGCTTATAATTATTATTAATTGGAAAAAGTAATGTCTAATCGTGTATGTCATTGTTGTGAAGTAACATGTATTAAGTGTTGTGTTCCCGAAGATGTACTGTTGTTTTTTTTTTTTTTGTATTTGTCTTGAGAGTTGAGGGCTAGCATTTTTTCCTTGTAACACAGTGAACGGAATTATTTCCATTGTTTATCCGTTTTATCGGTCAAATGTATATCGGTCGGTATCGCGCATTTGGCATCACCCTGAACATTAAAGTAGATTAAATTATAATGCAAACCCAGCTGCAAAAGTGCATATCCACATCGTCAAAAAGGTTCATTAACAATGTAGGTATTACTCCTAGTCATATATGTAGTCATACTCATAGTATTTATTACTGAACAATACAGTACTGTGTTTAAAAATACGTGGAGAAGAAAAGGAGATGATGCCACGACAAATAACACATAAAAGTACATTAATAGTACATTACGATACAAGTGCAAAAAATAGGAAATTTGAAACGAGTGATAAATTATAACACGACTGAAGAAAGTGTTTTAAATTGACACGAGTTGCGAATAACCTATTCGCACTTGTATCGTACAATGTTTTACAGTACTTATGGCCCTTTAAATTTTCGACATAGTTACGTAATGTTGTAATTATCGCGCGGTGTATAGGACGGTAAAGTAGCACCATATGTACTATAAAATATGATTAAAACAAAAATAGGTATCTAATCAACAATAAAAATAGCCACAACGGCACATGATGTTTCGTAGAGGAAAGAAACAAACCCACACAAACAAAAAACAATCGAATAGAATAAATACATTTAGTTTAAAATTAGTTTTCTGTGAACGCGATCACACCTCCTGTCAACGCTCAACAGAAAAAAAAACCGGACACGTGCGAGTCGGAGTGGCTCACCGAGGGTTCCATACTTTATATAATTTGTTGTTACAGCGGCAACAGAAATACATCATTTGTGAACATTTCAACTGTGATATACAGCCTGGTGACAAACGGACAGACAGACAGACAGCGGAGCCTTAGTAATAGAGTCTCGTTTTACATTTTGGATATGGAACTCTAAAAAAGAATAAAATAAGTCCGTCTGTCACTGCTAGCCAAGAAACGAGCGCTATGTCATGTCTCGCGCGATAACTGCAACCATCAAGTTCAGAGACGACAGTTTTTGAAAAATCGTAGTGAGATCTTAGCTCACAATACGGTTGTGGCTTACCTCTTTTAGTAAATTAATCGACTCAAATCCTGATTTTTTTTAATTTTTGTAGATAGAAAAAGTCACAAACCAAGGTCTAAAACGCACCTTAATTATTTTCTTCTTTTTTTTTAATTTTTTGCACATAAGTTAAATATGTGGTGGCATTATCCAGGAAAAGGGACTTTATTGTCGATGGCGCTTAGGCCGCACTGCATCGCGCAGCGTTGTATTTGTATCGGAGCATCGTTTATTACGTTACGGCGGAAGCGCCATCGACAATAAGGTCCCTTTCCATATATGATAACGTTACATATATGAAAATTGCTTCTAAAAATTAGCAAAAAAATGTTTGATCGATTTTTTTAAATTAAAACATACATAAAATTGTAATTCAAAAACATGACCTACGCGGGTACCGGGCACATACAGCTATCTGATTCATGCTTACATTTAGTAAGAGTGAGAGATGAACCTGAACTTATAGACGTTAAACGTATACGTCCCCACCAACGACTTCCATGTGGAACGGTCACACGCTTTTCCACGGGCTTCCAGAAACCTTAACCAGGTCAGATTTATGGGCCCACCCACGCGTCTACCGAACCGTGTACTCTCCATCTATTAAATTAGAGTTGTACCCGCTCGGTCTTTAAAAAGAGCGCGCGTCAAAGGAACTAGTTTGCTCTTTTAGTTCCTTTAGTTCTTTTAGTTCAGGAGCAAATCTCGAGATCTGAAGTAGGTGTCCTGCTCTAGCTCGCAAATAAACAGAGCGAGAGCGTGAGCGAGCGATTTCTTGTCCTTGACTCAAGCCGATCATTCGCTCCCGACCGATTTGTTACTAGGTACCGACGTAACTACTGAACTAAAAGGACTGTGACCGGTTAAGAGCGCTAGAGAACTAGTTCCGTTCGGTCCGTGAAGGGATTTCATTCCTTTTAGTTCTTCAGTCCAGACCAACTCAAGCCTATATTAAATTCACGATATAAGTGTTTGTTTTGACGGTCTGGCCTAGTCGGTAGTGAGCCGGTCTATGAAGCCGATGATCCTGGGTTCGAATCCCGGAATTAGCCAAACGTTAATGAGAATTGACAATTAACCATTACAAATTGAACCATAAACTGTAACCGTCCGTTACAGGCTGCCGGTAAGGGCATGTACTTGTGTGAACTTAATGAGATATTTGTTCCTGAGTCATGGATGTTTTCTATGTAATTACGTATTTGTATATTATAATATATCGTTGTCTGAGTACTCACAATACAAGCCTTTCTTGAGCTTTCCGTGGGGCTCAGTAATTTGTGTAAAAATGTCCTATAATATGTATTATTATTTACACATGTATTTTTGATATAACCGCAAACTTAAACTAGACGTAGGTTTTAGTGCTATAAAACTATTCTGTAAGATTTATTTCTATAATTCATTTTTGATTTTTTTTCTAGCGGCAACATATTTCGTAGATCATAGTCACTTGTGACAACGCGTCATTAAATGCGACGTATTTTGTGAAAACGAAGTATTTATACATTGCTTGCTGAATTATTGTATGTGAATAAATTAAAGTCGTCTATTTTTATAAAACCTATGAAAGTGTGTTCATTAAAGCCTAAAGTATAAACCCTTTGGTTAGGCGGTCGAATCAAAAATACACGGTGTATTTATAAATGACAGGCAAATACAGGGGTATTTGTTTTGTATTTGTATCAGAATGAACTGATGTAATTCTTTTATCGTGCATTTCGTTCGCACTTATCCGTACATGTAATGGTGCGAACGAGACGCATGATAACAAAATAACATAATTCTACTATCATTCTGATGTCAATGTACGTTCGCGCGTTCGAATCGGCCTGTGAATAGGGAAAAATCTATACGTTTTTTTTCATCAGAGGGTAATATACTCATATAGTGCGAAGCTGTCTGGAAGTGCTAATAAAAATTAAACCAACATGGACGTTTAGAGATGACTATGCCACGAAAACCTTAAAAACCTTAATTCATTCAAGCGTGTTCTTAATTCTTATCATTATTTAAGGTCTTTCTTTATTTCCTGGATAAACACTAGTGATTTAAGAAAATACAATTTTCATAACGACTTTATTTTCTTATATTAATGTATGACTCAGAAAACGTTTAAACAATATCTACTTACTTAGATAAAAGTAACTAAAAACATGCAACTATGCCTACAGATTTTGTAGCATCTGAGCGCCGTACGAGAAGTCAAGGTTACAAAAAATGTAGGCGCTTTCTTTACGAGTACTGACTTCGTTGTTGGTGAGCTTACTCACTTAACTCTTCAAGTGGCATTGGTCATTTTTGAGTTATTGTAATTTTTGATTTTATTTCAATAAATCAAATTTGAAATTTAAATAACAAAATCGGTCGGGAGTCGATGGCCTACCACTTCAAGGGTTAAATCAAACAAGTCAAACATAACTAACAATAGCTATTTTAATGCTATTAAATATAAATATTTGTCGCTGGCAAATATACTTGTGTATTAAAACAATATTGGTGAATTAGCTAGTAGAGTTTTGTTATGCTTGTAATGTTTCGATATTTCTGAATTCAAATTATTGTTACTGTGTTAATCAAAACGTTAAAAAAAAAACAAATCTATTGGTATGTAAACTTTGTTATAAAAAGCAGAATATACTTAGGTATTTCATAGCTAAATGTAAAGTTTTTAGAAGAAACTACTTAATATAAAAAAGGTCTTCTTTAGGATTTCGAAAAAGTTTGACACAAACTATCTACGGAATTAGAGTTAAGTATACTGAATAAAATTAAGATAAATTTAGTCGAAAATCTATCTTGTTTACATATAGTTTAAAAAAAACAATTAGGACATTTAATATTATTTCGTGAACGCCTGCCAGTGTGTGCAAGGCCAAGTTTGGGGTAAAAGAAATTTCCCTTGCGAAACACATCGTGGAGAAATTATATATAGCTATTACAACAACTTTATGAAATATTACTCCCAGTAAGTTGTAACAGGCGTTTATTTTATTTTTTATTAAATTGACCATGTATGTAGGTGTTTGTACTGGTCAAATCTTGCAAGGTAAATTTGACCCACTTCCAGACTTCCTATGAAGCTGAAAATTTGCATCCATATGTAAGTCGGGTGACAATGCAATATTATGGTACCATCGAGCTGATCTGATGATGCAGCCAGAAGGTAGCCATATAAACTCTGTGATATAAAAACGCAACCTAATTGAGTTTGGGGTTTTTTAGAATTCTCTCGATGAGTATTAGTTGCATGTGGAAAGAAAAGAACAGTCAACGATAAAAGCTTGTACCAAAAATTATATATGAAATTAAAATGTATTTAGGAAAATAGGTAATCTGACTGATTACAATGACTCGAGAACTGTTATTACCGATAAAAATAAACTTGAAATGATTATATTATTGTAGTAGTAGCATACCTTTATATGAGTTATATGCCATTCCATTGACAGGAAAAAAATTGATCCCTTCACACAAGGAACCACTTCCTCTGGAGTTGCAGGCGTACATATAGGCTACGGAGACTGCTTACCATCAGGCGGGCCGTATGATTGTTTGCCACCGACGTAGTATATAAAAGAAAAAAAACATAAGACGAAATGTATTTTTTTTTAATGAACACGCAGTTGTATCACCAAAGTAGATCAATTCATTTACCGAAAAGTTTTGTTTCAAAAAAACGTTTTTGTTACCTATGCTGAGAAAACATAAATAGTGGGGAACGCTGGGAATTCAGATGCAACTCTGCTATTATTTTTCTATTTAAAAAAATATTATTATTTAAATTATTAAATCTATTATATACATGTAACCTGTAAATATATAGTGACGTATAAGATGTAAATTTTATGAATAAATAATTGAATTGAATTGAGTTGAATATGACAGCAGTAAATGTGACGAACGTCTTAACCTTTTAACCGCCGTAGTCTGATAATATAAGACGTACAATAACCAGCTCATTTCACCGCAATCTGATAAATAGGACAAAACCTTGTGTAACTTTCGTATCGGCGGCGATACGAGAACGTTTGATGAAAAATTCTAAGCGGTTAAAAGGTTAAAACGCGAACTTGATTGTTTAAAATACCATTGGTGACGACCGGTTTGGTTTAGTGGGTAGTGACCCTGCCTACGAAGCTGATGGTCCCGGGTTCAAATCCTGGTAAGGGCATTTTTTCGTGTGATGAGCATGGATATTTGTTCCTGAGTCATGGGTGTTTTCTATGTATTTAAGTATTTATTAATATTTATATATTATATATATGGTTGTCTAAGTACCCTCAACGCAAGCCTTATTGAGCTTACTGTGGGACTTAGTCAATTTGTGTAATAATGTCCTATAATATTTATTTATTTATTTATTATTGGTCAGGGCATAAAATTACTTCGATTAAGCTAATAGTATTTTGTGTATTTTTTCTTCTAACGCAGGGGTAACTGCATTTACGCATTTCACCCCCGGGCTGCGGAAGCCCATTGGGGGGTGGTATGTGGGACTCGCTTCTTCCGTAACTCCCTCTGCTAGACAGAGGAAGGGGAGGAGAATACCCACTAACATCACCCGCGACGCCCCCCGAACACAAATACAAGTCAACCTAGCCCCAAACTAAGCAAAGCTTGTACTACCAGCAATGGCAGCATGGTTCCATTTTTATCACTTGTCACTATGCCCGTCACTTTCGCGCTTACATACTTGTTAGAACGTGACAGGCATGGTGACAAATGATAAAGAGCCGACCATCTTAGCCCTACAGTACTAGGTGACGATATACATATAAAATACGCATTATTATTATTATATTGTATCTCCTTGGATTTCACGGGCCTATAAATCCCGGTCTTTTGATAGGCTTGCATGGGATATAGATCCAACACTTATTATTATTATTATTATGAGTCCATACTGTCCCACTGCTGGGCAAAGGCCTCCCTCTTATTCTTCCACGTGTCCCTATCCTCGGAAGTCTCCCACCAGTCTCTGTCGAAGGCATCAAGTTCGTCCCGCCATCTCCGACGAGGTCTACCGTGACGCCTTACAACCTGTGGGACCCAACAGGTGGCTGTTTTGGCCCACAGGTCATCCGGCATACGGCAGACGTGTCCTGCCCAGTCCCATTTGAGCTTAGCGGCAGTTTCAGCTACATCAGTTATTCCAGTTTTGGAGCGTAGTATTGTATTTTTAATGCGATCGGTTAACTTCACGCTCAGAATACTACGCTCCATAGCTCGCTGACCCATGACTCAGGAAAAAATATCTATGTTCATCACACAAATAAATGCCTCGTAATTCGAACCCAGGACCTTCGGCTTCAATAGGCAAGATCACTACCCACTAGGCCAGACCGGTCGTCAAACATCACACACACACTTGTGTTGTGGTGGTCGTCTGGATTGATATCAGCAATAAACAAGTAAGTAAGTACGTTAACACTTTATTGCACGAGAAAAATAAATATTGATTACATGAGATACAAAATAATTGTGTAGTACAAAGGCGAACTTACAATACCATAACCCCAGGTACGTAATTCTCTGCTATGTATTACAAGCTGTATTAGATGACGAGTAAAACGTGGAAAAGTAGTGTAACACGTTCATTTGTACTAATAGCATTCACGGTAGGGGTCAAGACCATAAACCTAATAGACCTCTACCAAATTGGAAACTACGAAATTAATGCAAATGCATATGCTAATATTCACTGACCGTCATTTGACTAACACACTTCAACAAAGCTGTTTTATGGCAAGCCATATTTTATATTGATACCATAATTGTATTTTCGAATGTCGAAAATTCCTAGTGAACTTTCGAATCTTACCTAATTTCACTGTGAGATTTTTTAAGGTAGGTGTATCTCCTCTGAAAGCCTGATATGGGTCTTAGCCATTTAATAATATGGCGGATCATAATTTATTGTATTCGTCTAGAAATCTCGTTATTATAGGAACTTTTACTTTTTGATTGTAAAAATCTTATTTAGGTTCTACAGTGAATGGTTATGGTTTAGTTTTTCCGTGAACTGAATTTCATTCGGTAGTAATATACTAGAAATGAAAAATATTGAAAAAACTGGCATTTTACCCTATGTATTTTTTTTTAAACAAACTAATATGGGTATATTACAGCCACTGTACAAATACTAAACTAATTTAATACTTTCTTAATGGCGCAGCGACCCAAAATGAGTCTTGGAGATCGATTTTTAAATTTCGAGCGCTCGATTTCGTCACTCGGTCGAAATCCAAAAATCGGTCCCCTGGCCTCCGACACGCCATTTGTCTCAATCCCGTGTAATCTCCCACCAATTATCGGCTTGGAGATCAAGAAACTAAATTAATAACCAGCTGAAACCTAAAATACCCTTAAGGCACACAAACTACATTTGGGATTCTAGAGGAATAGTTTTCATAAGTGCAGTCCCATATCCTTGACAAATTCTGTGATCAGCTGAGAGATGTGTTAATAAATAAATAAATAGGGTTTGCACGACGCATCTGAAGTGTATGGGATGATCAACGCATCCGGATCCGGATAATTTCATACATTTCAGATCCGGATTGCAAACCCTAGCTGGCTATAATAAAGATAATGGCATCTAATGAATTTGTAGATTCATTTTTACTAAGTCCCACGGTAAGCTTAATAAGGCTTACCGTGGGAGTTAGTCAGTTTTTGTAATAATGTCCTGTAATATTTATTTATTTATATCCTTTCTCTTTCTCGTTCTACAGAGAGATCGTTTCAATAATTCTTAATTTTATGGAACGTTTGTTTTATTATCTGAGATTTTCTTCTAATCGTGGGTATTTGAGGTTGATAGGAAATAAAATCACAATGTATGTAATCAATGCTATTTGGTTTATTCGTTTTGTCTATATAATTCACACACAATAAATACACACTCACAAAGATATCTTAAACGTTATACATTCATTAGTCGTGATACACGATACTATACAAATCGTACACATTATAATAATATATAGCTATAATAATAATATAGCTTAGTTATTAATAATTTAATATAGGATAAGTTGTAACAATCAATAATAAATACGAGAGATCATGATAATAGTAGTCAAATAAGTAATGCAATATAAAGTTTATGTTTGACCCAATGGTTGACTGGTAGAGAATGCATTAAGGCATGAAGTCCGCCATTTGTACAATTTTATATCGTGCAATAAAGTTAAAAAAAATTAATAGAAAATAATAGTAATAATTTGAAACGTTATAGAATATAAATAAAATAAAACTAAACAGAACAAATAAAACAAAATAAAAGAATGAACAAAAAAACTATTTACAAATAAAAATAATCAAAAATATACCAAACAAGATAAAAAATAATCACAACCCATAAAAATACGATTTCAAGACGAAAGTTCCTTTTCAATCAAATTACTACTAACAGTGAAACACCAGTTTCAGCGTCGTATAAAATGACTGAAAAGAAGTTAAAAGCAGTCAATAAATAAATAATCAAACACGCACACAGTCACACAAAATAAATATGGCAATAATGGCAAATATTTGGTTTGAACGTACTTTGCCTATAGCTATTAAGTCAGTACGCCATTATAGATCTACTGTTGCTTGTAGCCGGCATAGGCCATATCAGCGCCTTCGATCTTGCCTGAACGTCCCCAACCTTGGCTTTCCCAGCCACCATGGCCGTGTCCATGGTCTTCATGGATAGGCGGGGCCCATCCACCATGCTCCTCATGCTTCTTAGCCAACAGAGCCTTGATAATGGCAATGATCTTGGCAATGAAAGCAATCTTAGCCATGAGGGCCAGCTTCCAGATTGAGATGGCGATGACACCGAGGAAGAGGACAGCCAAAGCACCGAGTTTGGCCTTCAGCAGGTGCATGAGGGGCATGAGCAGCTTCATCTTCTTCTTGATGTCTTTCTTCTTGCCACGGCTCTCCTCAGCTGTGGAATTGTGTAAATGTAGTAACAAGGTAATTTGGATTTAATTAAACATATTTAGGCGACTGAAAAAGCTCAAAATAATAACAATGAAAAGCATTTTATTAACAATGTGTTGTAGGTATAAAATGTTCCTTGTCAAGTAGGCAATAAAATATTGCAATAATGCTATTTATTGACCTTAATCCTTCAATATCATTATTTTTGTCAGGGTTGTTTGAGTTTATTTTTGGGAATTTCTAAAACACAAGTTTTAGTATACGACCAAAGCCCATTTAACTATGCGGTCGATGAATAAAAGTAGCTATATAAAATGATTTATTTTATCGTAAATCAACTTTTGCAACTGTAAGTGAAATTGTTCGGTAATTTTTAATTTTTCTTTTATACGATATTTTGTCAAGCACAATATTCATGTCCAATTACGACTAAGAGGTAAATTATTCTGCTCACCGTCACCAAGAGCCCTGGATTCCTCATCATCACTACCAAAGCTGATCTCCAGCTCGCTGTTCTGAAGCAAATCATTGGCCTTCTCCCAGAGTCTCTCAGTCACTTCCTTGTTCCTGATCTGGGGATCGGTGGACAAAGCCTCCAGACTCCTGGCTTCTTTAGGGTTGTTGTTCAGGATGGTAAGACCTTCAAAGATGTCGAGTTTGCGAACGGTGCCGAGACGGTCGGTGGCACGAAGGGCATGTTCCTATAAAATGAAACATTCTATGTAATTTTCTTTACCATTTAATTAAAGGGAATAAATTCCCTTTTGTACAAAGAACTGGCAGTTTCCTCGCTCAACGCATTATTTAGTATTGCGATACAGCGAGGACATTTAATTTAATTTAATTTATTTATTTAAATCAATCAGCACTAACAGCTAAACCTTACGTGTTCATTGGCATTATATTACTTAGAGTCTAACATGCATTAATCACTAAATGCTGCCAGCGTCTACGGTACCATGCCACGGGGTGACAATTTGTATTAATTTATTTATTTTAAGATTAGTTTTATGTATTTTTTTGGTTTTGTACATATACTTTTTTTAAAATGTATATTAAGGGATTTCCTACTAAATTATTAAGTCATATGTTAAGTTTAGTAGCAGTTCAACTATATTAAATTGAATTAAATTTTGTCTAAGTATAGAAGTGTTACTTTAACTTTTAAAGTTTATTACTTTTTAACTATTTTAAAGTATAACAGGTCTAGATTATTATGATGAACTTGAACTTGAACTTGAACTTGGGGCATTGAACTCAGAGAATTAAATATTAACTAATAAAAAATCTAAATTAATCAGATGTGAATCTTTTGTATCCATTAAAATTTTAGTTTTTTTATCACATTTGTTTAGATGATTGTAGTAAGTCGCAAATTCACTATGACGAATAAAATTTAATCAGAAAACGTTAAACACTTGCCAACTTAATCGTATCACAGAATATTCACTGATTTTCAAGTTGAAATGTTCAACCACCGCACTTGACGTACCTTGATACACAAGTTAACATCACTATTCATGCAGTTCACGAAGCTCCCAACCACCGACTTTAGCACTGATTCGTCCTTAGGCACAGGACTGGAGTAAGCCACGGTGGCCACGCTAAGAAGAACCAAGGAGAACTTCATCTTGAAGATGTTTGGATGAACTCAAACCACCGATTACTATTTGATTGTGGTGTTCCAACCAAAAGTCAACAGTTTTTTATTCGATCCGCCCCCACTCCGATCTTTTAGTGAATTTACATTTTTAACTCGTATAGTATATTATCGTAGCTCGGAACACTATGGGCCGTGTGACACACATATTCCGGTCATTAATATTAATTTTGTTTTGGATAACACGCTTTTTCTTTCGTTTGGGATGTGATCGGTTTATGCGACAATGCAATATAATTTAATGCTTATTAACGTGTCATAATTCGACCATTATTTACTCGCAGGAGGGCATTCTCAGTGTTTTTAAATTACTTATTGATATATCAACCGAACCGAACCGAAAAAGAATCATAATGGGTACGGAGGGTATATCATATATTACTTCTATCCTTTCAACAAAATTTTCATCATGAAGATTATAATTTTTACTACCCTTGTTTTTAGCTCGTAAGTCATTAAAGCTGTGCACGAATAGTTATTATGATTATACGGTGAAAGAATATTTGTATTACCCTTCTTAATTAAAGGCGATAGGTAAATGTTTTGAACTGTATGTTAATTACCCTGTTAAATAGACAAATACCTACATTTTGAGCGTACGTAATAAGCAGTGACGTTCAAGTGAACAACATTCAACCAAATTCAACTCATCTGTGAACATTTTGTCTCATTTGTCATATATTTAAGACAATTTGTTTTAATATTGTGACAAGTAAAGTGCAATGTGCTCTGATTTTTAATTGAGTAGGTATTATGAGTCTTTGTTTGGCATAATTATTGAAAGTCATAATGTAATGCTAGTCATGTTACCATTAGTCATAACTCTGAAACCGTTAACTTTCCAGGAATTTCCTTAGGTTATCCTATAGATAGGTTTGGTTAAAACTAAATTGTGGCTAACAAAAATGCGGACAAACAATAATTATATTATGACTTAAATCTTTATGGGAAACATTAGAGACCCGTATCGGTATCGCGTACCAGGTATCGGCCTGGCTTGGGAGGAACAATCATGTACCTGGGATTCTTAGATTGAATTAGAACCGTATTTTTCAACTTCTTTATTTCGTTAAATAAATAAATTATTGAGGTACTTTAACATGGCAACGGCAAACAAAAAATAAATAATCTCACACACACGCAATCACACTAATTGTATCGACTTAGTTTATTTGGCCTGCATACGCCATCGTTTGGGCGTCCTGGGCTTTCCTGCCCCATCCTTGGGCTGGTTCGTAGTTGTAGCCGGGGTGCTCGTCATGATGCTGAGGAGGTCCGTAGGAGATGCTAGGTGAAGAAGAGTGCGACGAGCCTCCCTTGTTGAGGAGTTTCCTGATGAGGCCGACGGCTTGCATGGCGAAGGCGATCTTGCCGAGGAAGACAGCCTTGGCGGCAGCGAAGGCGATAATGCCAAGGAACAAGGGGACGAGGGCGGCGAGCTTCAGCTTCAACAGGAGGATGAGGGGGAGGATCTTCTTGATCTTCTTCTTCTTCTTGCCGCGAGCTGTAGAGAGGATTTTTATTAGTCATGTTGTCTTTAATTATCCATTTTAGGTATACAGGCACACTATCTACATATATTTTTCTTATACAATATAAGATAATTATATTGCAAACACTTTGTTGGATGTAGTGGCTTTGAGTTGATGGCTTATGATCGTCACTTATTTCATAGATGATAATTTATTGAATGGTTTATACGCCAGTAATTGTAAATGGAGATAATTCTTTAGATAGCTGATAATATCGAAATTGTTCATAGAATATTAATTTTGTTTACACTTTTTCTAGGACGTATTAAAATAATTGATGGCTACGTGCACTTAACGTCAGGGCAGAATAAGCATTTTACGTTTCAAGTTTGAGATCCAATTCTGGTGAAGTTTCTTTAAAATCTTCTCAGATCCGAGAGTCACGTTTGTCCAGTAACACAATCTCTTAGGATCATCTGATCCTAAACATCTGTTTAGGCTGCGTATGGAAATACGAAAGAGAAAGTTAGTGTTTGTCGTGAGCTACGTGACAATTCGTGACATTGACAAAGGGACGGTAATATGTAAATATGATGTGTGTTCGAGAGAAACGCGTACAGTAAACGAACAAGCGGCTATTTGCTTAATATTCTTAAATTACGGACGTTAAAGGTACCCGTTGTTTTAACCGCTTTACGATCATTATTGTCGCGACTACGCAAATTTTGTTTGGTTTTTATAACGATTCACATTCAAACAATAAATAAATTGTATTTGTATTTCAGAAAGTTGAAGCTGATACATATAATATTTAGGTAGTAAGAACTAAGAACGGCATCAAGATAAGTTGTCTGTTGATAGAACTACAGAACAGACAATTTACAAATAATACGGTCACGTCTGAAAATTGAAAAGTGCCAAAAATATATATACCATACCCTAATATATGAGCCATAACCATAAGGTCGTGTATACATATTCTTGGCACTTCGATCGTGTCGATGTTTTCAGACGTGACTGTACAACCACGTTTCTAAATGGTCGGAAAACCCCTCGAAACACCCTTGAAGTTAAATTCAACCATATATTATTTAAGTATTTGTATGTTACTAACACAATATGGACATTGTTCGAAATAAATTATTTTTGATTTGATTTGATTTGATTATGACAACCGCTTACCACCAAGCAGACAATTCACGATTAACATACAATACAAATTTACTTTAACGTGTAAATGCTGTAAATTTTTTAAAATTTTGGTTACAAGACCTTAATGCGTTACATACCTTCCTCGTCAAGACCGCGGGACTCGTTGTCAGCCAAGTCAGACAGCCGCAGCTGTAGTACGTGGTTGTCCAAGAAGTCTCCAACGTTGTTGGCGATCCTTTCCTCGATCTGCGATTCCCTGGTTTTTGGGTCTTCAGCCAAAGGCTCGTAGCTACGGGCAGAACGGGCTGTTCCACTGTTGATGAGAGTCATGCCCTCGAAAATGCTGATGTCTTTGGTCACTGCCAGCTTCTCCGTGAATTTGAGGGCCTTTTCCTGTAAATATTTATTGAAGTTAGAATATAACAAGATTTTATTGTAAGCTAGATTACTTGGGCTTTTCGTAACCCAACTCTACTTTAAAAAGACTAAGAATTCTATCATATGTAAAACTCCAATTATCTGCTGTTGCCAATCATCGTACAGAAAGACGATCTACTTTGCTAAGTCATGTCAAAGTCGGACAAAAATATCAGCTTATTTTCCTGTCACTTTTTAGAGTACTGACGAATAAACACAAAGGCCATAAGGTTGACTAGAAAAATATAAACTAAGCCCTCCTGCATAATGCAAGAGACGTGGTGCACTCCGGAAGAAATTAATTGAGTCTACTGGTACTGTACTCGTATCGCCTAATAACACAACATCCAATCTCAGAGGCGTTGACAAAACTTCAAAATACGGCATGAAAGCCTCGATGCACTGTATCACAAAATCCATTAGCACGTCACTTCACAATATCACTTTACACACCTTAAGACACAACGAAGTGTCCGTTTCAATACACTCTGAAACCACATTGACTAAATTCTCCGCGACTCCACCGTCTTGTACGGGATTCGATGCCGCTAGCGCCACAATGGCTAAGAATGCAATTTTCGACCACATCGTTTTTTGTTTTGCAAGTCCGTTACCCGAAGCCGCTGAGCAGGTTGTGATGTTCTTCCCAAAAAAGTGATGGATTATATCCTCCTTGCCCCACCCGTGCGAGTGACGTATGGCTCGGCTCAAACAACGGGCCATAAGGGGTAAGTAGAAAAATAAATATTGAATGTTAGAAAGCGAAGTTTTCGTTTACGATGTTACGGTGTTTGATGTGCTAGTGCAAATGAATGAAAGAAAAAGTGCGAATATTTGTATTTTCATTCTAATCGACGTGTGAAACGGTACGTAACTTCGTCTTTGGGATTGGGAGTTACGACATAAATTTTAAATAAAATTGAAATTAAATAGAATAACTCAACATAATAATAAAAAAAACAAGGCTAAGACACAGTATATATTTTTTTGTAACTAACAAAATGTACCAGCATAAAGTATAATTCTATGAAAAAGGGTATTAGTTCACTTATTGATAACCTAGGTTTTATTTTAGGATTAAATTGTAAAGCAAATTGGTATTTTATACAATTCGGTGACAACCTTTATATGTTTTTGGATGAACTAGTGTATATTTTATACTTCAATATCACCTTGTTATGTAAAATAGAGCGCAATTATAAAATATAAACTAATTTTCAACTATCTGTCAATAAAATCTAAAATTGTTTCTATGTTTATTCTCGCATGACATCTTCCCTATTTAATATGTAGCTATTTTTTAATTCTTCAAATTTCGAGGTCATGGCGGCTCTATGACTTCAAACCGGTAAGGTTCAGTTCTACTGGAAAGTAAACTTTCTGTCGCATCGGATTCCCTTTCGATAGGTTTTAGCGTTTTTCACTAAATTATGAATCTGTGTTACGCGATTAACCTATACCGGTAGTTTTACCTTCGTTTCTAAATATGCGACATTTTGTTGACATATTATAATAAACCTATATTACTTATATTGAATCATTAATCATTGGTTTAATCATTGGTTAGTAAGGTTGCCAGAGCTTAACGAGGGGCGGGAGGGGGTTAGGGTCGGCAACGCTCATGTAACTCCTCTGGAATTGCAGGCGTACATAGGCTACGGATACTGCTTACCATCAGGCGGGCCGTATGCTTGTTTGCCACCGACGTAGTATAAAAAAAAAAACAATCTCAATTAAATGAGAGTAAACTTTACTGTTCATAAATCCTTGTTGCTTGTTTTTCACATTTTTTCAACTAGTTCGCTACCTACCTAGTGGTTAAACACAGTCGCATTTTTATCGCCTGTCACCATGCCTGTCACGTTCTAACAAGTATGTAAGTGCGAAAGTGACAGAGATAATGACAGGCATTAAAAAAGTAACCATGCTGCTACCGCAGGAGAGTTAGGTGAATGATTACACACACAGCTACACAGAATACTAACGACAAAAACAGTATTGAATGAATGAGTGAATGTGACTTAAGCGCATGATTTTTTGGTTCGCAGTTTGGCGTTCAACTTGCTATCAGTAGGTACGAAAATGAATACTAATTTCACAAAATCTCGGTCGTTACATGATATTGTTATGTTAGTTGAAGTCACGCACTGGGCACTAGACCATAGGATCCTATATTACAGGTGACCCAAAAATACGCTGACATTTTTTTACTGCGGTGTATTGTTAATAATTTTAACAAACGCTTGAGTTTGTAAATCAAAGCTGAATGGAAAATTATAAAAAAAATAGTTTTGATTTAGTTCATTGATCAAGTTTTAATTTATTTTTGTAAAAGGCATGTAAGTAAGAAAATAAAATTGTCGGCATTATTTCAGCCACTGTCATTACAAAACAAAAATCTATTGTAGATTCTTGCGATGTTACGTTAACTGTCATATTTTTCAATGAAAAATATGTTAAAGAAATCAGGAAGAATAACCGGCCAAGAGCATGTCGGGCCACGCTCAGTGTAGGGTTCCGTAGTTACTCTTCCGTCACAATAAGCGAAACTGGAGCTTAAAGTATAGTAAATTGTTAACCAAGGGATGAAACGGTACCTTTCACCTGAGTTAAACAAATAGGCAAATTTGCATAATCAGTACCTAATTAAAATAAGTCTTTTTACTATGAAGGGAAAACTTTTTGCGATAACTCAAAAACAGCTAAACTGATCATGTCCGCTATAGTTTTCATTTAATGTCTCTCTTAAGCTCTACTTTCACGATTTTTTTCATATTTTTTGGACCTATGGTTCAAAAGTTAGAGGGGGGGGGACACATTTTTTATTTCTTTCGGAGCGATTATATCCGAATATATTCACTTTATCAAAAAATGTTTCTTGAAAACCCCTATTAGTTTTGAAAGACCTTTCCAACGATACCCCACACTCTAGGGTTGAAGCGAAAAAAAAATTTCACCCCCACTTTACGTGTAGGGGAGGTACCCTAAAAAAAATTAAATTCTTAGATTTTATTGTACGACTTTGTCGGCTTTATTGATTTATATATCCATGCCAAATTTCAGCTTTCTAGCACTAACGACCACGGAGCAAAGCCTCGGACAGACAGACAGACAGACAGACAGACAGACAGACAGACAGACAGACAGACAGACAGACGGACATGGCGAAACTATAAGGGTTCCGTTTTATGCCATTTGGCTACGGAACCCTAAAAATCAGGACAGGAGATATGAGATAATTATTTCTATCTCCAACACTTAGATGGTTGGCTCCCCAGCTGTATGTTTCAGATTCAAATTATTTTTATTTGCGATAAGTACATGTACATGGAAATACAGTAATTTACATTAATTACTAAATCTAGCTAAAAATATAATGTATAAAATAATGTCAATGGTATATTAATGTCAAATATTATCATTATGTAAAAAATAAATAAAAAGTCAACCTTACAATGTGTTACTAAAACAACCTTGCGTTGGAAAAATATTCGTCAATTCTGTAGAATGGTCCATTTATAAAATAATCTCTTACATTATATTATATTAAAGGTTCTTTGATCATTACATGGCTTTATGTCGGTACTTCATTTTATTAAAAAAAATCATTGCGATATTGTTCACGCTATTATTGAAATAGATAAAGTTAGATTTGGTAAGTAAATTATGGGTTTCTTCAGCTTTTCTATAGTTATTTTGATTGAAATATATATTAAAATGAATACAATGCAGAAACTGTAAAGATTTTGTGGTCTATAAACATATCACGATTAGTGACTGGTATGTTTTTAGATCCAGTAATAACTCGTAGTGCCTTTTTTGCAAGAGTAGTATAGAAATTATGTTCGTTCCCCATATTTCAATACAATATAGTAAACACCCCTATACTGTGTACAGGTACCAGTAATGGGATGGTATAGACAAATCCAGTAAAACAAGTATTTACCATCAGTTTTTAATCGCTAGCAACATTTCACCATAAACAAGAGCCAAAGAGCTGCTTAAGTTTAATTTTTCATTGATATTTGTTATTTTGAAAATGAATGGCGCTATACATTCCATGACTGGAGCAAAAAACCACAGTTTTAATTGGTAAATATGAAACTAATTGCAGTAGCTTTCATTAAATACATAGAAAACGTAAAGGACGAATTGGTCATTCAACTTTTAAAGCGTAAAGCGGTAGAAATTTTACAGGTGTCAGTGAAATATCAAAAACACACCAAATTTTCTCTTCTTAACATATCTTCTGTTAATAATCTCGAAGTAGGAAAAGTATAAATATAAATAATAAATAAATAAATAAATATTATAGGACATTATTACACAAATTGACTAAGTCCCACAGTAAGCTCAATAAGGCTTGTGTTGAGAGTACTTAGACAACGACATATATAAAATATAAATATTTATAAATACTTAAATACATAGAAAACACCCATGACTCAGGAACAAATATCCATGCTCATCACACGAATACATTACCAGGATTTGAACCCGGGACCCTCAGCTTCGTAGGCAGGTTCACTGCCCACTAGGCCAAGCCGGTCGTCAAAATAGTATACAGTTCTAAATATAGTTACGTTCACACGTTTTCTGTGAAGAAAAACCTCGCTGCGCTGAACTATTTCCACTACACTAGAGCTACGCTAAGCGAGGAATCGAGGATGGTTAAATCAAGTGTACCTATTGGTTTATGAAAAACAAATCCCTCGCTAAGCATACTCGCACAGATTTAGTGGAAAGCAGCGTTAGAGTAGGTATCAAGCTTTTCACGCCATCAGAAGACTTGTAACGTAAAAAAAAAAAAAAAATTGGATGTAATTTGTCACTGTGATGTAGACGGAGGCGTCGACTCAAACAGAAAGGTCCAGCTTCAAGTCGTTGCTGATGCAAAGACTGTCCATAGTGGTCCAGCGTGGAAATGATGCCGGCTAACATCATGGTCGCCTTTGCACTGGAAACGTTAGGGAGCGGTTTTTTGACCGAAGCGTAACGTAGGTCTACGTTGTAACTCGGGCAATCCGCTATCGTATGTGCGGATGTTCTCCTCTACAGGTCGCAATTCTCAAACGATTCGCGTGAAATTTTGCGACCTGTTTTTTTATTCAAACAGATTACACAGTATTACAGTGAGATACTAAGGCACTGTGGAATGCATACAATATAATTACTATCCAAAAACGTTAACGTAAAGTTCTGTTATACAATAACAAATAAACTTAAATATTAACCGAAGACGCGTGATCATCCATCGCCTCACATAACCTCTTACATTCGTCACATAGTATCTTTCAACTACTGGCAAAAACATCACAGTCAGGAGCTGATTTGACAAGTGCGTTTAGGTATTGTAAGGCGCGAACTAATGGTGAGTTCCTGTACGCCACAGTGCGCGCTTTAGGAACTGCCAGTAAGTCGCGCTTACGTGGCCTAATTACGTGTCCAATCCGTATATTCTATGATTAAATAGTTTTAGCAGTAATGTCGCGCTACAAATACTGCGGCAGTAGTGTAGCTGCGGTCGGGAATCCGAACGTTACCTTTACAGTGCTTAGAGTAGTGGTCGACCTTGGGTATCTTGCTGTAGGTTGTTTGTACGTTGCAGTTTCTCGGATTCAATGTCCTAATAGCATTATCCTAGAGCCTTCTAATTTAGATCGCCTGGCTAAAATTAAGACTATGAATCTCCCATTGCGACTCAAGGACTTCTAGGAGACAAAAGTACTGAAAAGACTGGCAAAGCAAACAAACCGAGACACAAAGAATCTCGGTTGCAGCTTACAGTCAAATTTTGAACGTACACTGACATCAGAATGCAAATTCCTTTTCCATGCGGGTTATTCCAATATACGTAAAAAGTATCCCTAGCAAAATTTTGAGCAATTAGAGCAGGTCTCTATAAATGAAAGAACCCCATACTGTATACCCTCGGGAAAACCTCGGCAGGGAGCTCATTCCACAGCCGGAGCGAAGAGGAAATTCTCTTAAACCGAACAGTGCGCGACCATTTAGGCTCTAGGGTATTAGGATGAACACCCTGCCGACGGCGAGCGGTGCGGTGATAGAAAGTGGCCGTTGGCATCATGTCAAACAGTTCTTCAGAACACAGCCCATTGTACAAACGGTAGAACACACACAAGGAGGCAAAGTCTCTCCTTAGACTCAATGGTTCAGTGTCGCTTGTGAGTTTGGGATCATCGACGATTCGTACAGCGCGCCTTTGGACTAAGTCGAAGGGTCCAAGCTGGCATCCAGGTGCTCCTGCCCAAAGGTGACAGCAGTACTCCATATGGGGTCTGACTTGCGATTTATATAGTAGCAGTCTTTGCCCCGGAGTAAAGTATCGCCTAGCTTTATTGAGCACACCGAGTTTTTTGGATGCAAGCTTAACCTTCCCTTCCAGGTGGCTACGAAATTGGACGTCACTGGAAATGTCGACACCAAGGATCCCAATACTCCCTGACATGGTAAGAGCTGTGCCTTGGAACTGTGGGACCAAAGTAAATGGAGAGTTTCGCTCTCATTTCAAAACTACGTGTTGGATTGTAATGAAACTTTGCACATACAATGACATGAGATATACCTATTCCTGTAGTTAGTTTGTCATATAGCTCCAGCTTTTAAAACAAACGAATTAGAGCAAAAACGAGTTTTGTATCTAAAAGTTAAATACGCTGTATTTTTTGAACTATGGTATCTGAAGCTACATAAACTTATTACAGGCAGAAATATATCTTTTCCTTTTGTACGTACAAAGTTTTAGGAAAATCTAGCTAGTCGTTTTGACATCAGAGCGCAACTATGTTTGTATGGAGAACCAAGCTTGCTGTGGACTCTTAACACGTTGAACGCCATGGGGGGCACCGGCGACCTCACGAAGTCAACTGCAACGCGCCATGGGGGGCACCGGTGACCTCGTGTTAAACCTGTTTTTAAGACGCTATCCTGCGCCGCGTGTAGCAGTTATAAGCAATGCGTTGTATGCAAGGGACCGGCATGGCGCTCGTTAGTAAAACGGTGGCTTGGGACGTAGGTGCAGTTAGTGACATAGTAGATTTGTTGAAAAAATGAAAAAAACAAGGCATTTTTTTCAAATCACAGCTTTAATTCTATAATTTATATAATTAAGTATTTGCAATAATTATATAATTAATAGAAATTAATTTCAATTATCTGGAGATACACGACAATTATCAAAAAATAAGAAAAAATAAATTTCCCAATGCAGACACACACCTGATACATGCATTCCACAAAAAAAACATAAAAACCCAAAATTAACAATAATAAACAAAAACAGCGTATCTTCTTGAACCAGTAGCAGGAATTGCCAAACCAAGCTATTGTCACACAATGCCAAAGCAGTTAAATTTTATATTATAAGCATATTTTAGCGGGTGCGAATGTGACAGTATAATGACCGGCACAGTGACCGGCGTGGCCGGCGGGGGGACCGGCGTGGCGTCATGGTAACGGTTTTTGAAATATGAACTTCACAGCGCCACGGGGGTCATCGGTGACCGCGAGTTTTTTTTTTTTAATAACTTTTTAACTAAACCTCCAATAACAAAATAAAATATATATCTATATACATATCAAAGTAATAATTGAATTTACATCAAGTTTTTTTTTAAGAAAAAATGAATATTTTGGTCTGGCGTTTAACGTGTTAAATGACAAATGTATACACCCATACGAGTTGTTTTTGTAGGGTTATTATTGGCGCACAAAATAAATCTTTAGTAGATGTTACATATCAATCGAAAACGTGAATTCAGCCTATATACGTGAACACTATTGGACACTGGTCTCTCAAGTACGAGAGGGCTTTGACTCTGGTCCTGACTCTGGTTCATTGAGGGTTGGTATCAAATCAAATGATATTCCGTAGGTAAGTTCCGAAAAACTCATTGGTACAAGCTAGAATTATGTCATATCCACTAGATGTGAACACAGTTTTAAATCTGACCCAAAACCATCTTAAAAATTCGTATCAATTTTTGCACGAAAAGCTGTATGAAAATTGTTTCTAAATTACGCAATTTTATTTCTGATCGAATACTTTTTTTTGGTTAAAACTTACTGAAAATAACAATTCAAACACATTATATCCGCGATCCCTGGCACTTACGCTCAGTTATAGAGACCTAAACCCACAGGGCCTTAAAGTGAATCTATCAAATAGGTACGGTAATAATCAGTACAAACGAAAGCAAAATAACTACTTTACCTCAAACCGGCCCCTTGACCCAGAAACATTGCGCAATTATGAAATAATTTGGGGTGAGTGCATCTGTTGCCATGCGGACTGACGCAACCTCAGTGAAAGTGCTGGTTTTTTGGCACTAGCGTAGTGGTGTGTATGAATGGCTGAATGTCGGATGTTACTATGGAGCTTGAGGCTAATTTGAACTAACATTTCGCTATCAAAATTACACACGTGTTGTCTTACTCCTCCGTAGTCAAATTATTATTTAATCATCAAAGCTGATTGCCGAGTGGAAAATTGCACTTCCCACCCTAGGGCGGAAAGTATTATTTTTTTTCTAATTTGTACTTCGAGCAACGGCTAACAGCCATAAATGCCATATTATTCATTTCAAAGCTGCTGTAGTCAAAAATAATACAAACAATAGTAACTAAAAGTTTGATTAACACTTTTTATTATTTATTATTTTATGCTTTTTTGACGTGTGTACATTGTACATTAGGTACAATTTACTGGCTATATTTAAATCAAACTAAGGTTTTTTCGTAGATTTATTGGCAGCCAATTTTGATAAATATTAATCAATGACATTATAATTTTCAACACTTTTGTACAATGGCGCCTAACGGTAAAGTTATGAACGATAGGTATGATATACGTAGGTTTATACATAAACCTCAATTTTAGGCATCAGTCGTAATACTTACGATAACGTTTTAGCACATTTCGCCGGATGCTCGAGGTGCTAATTTGACGGTGAAACATCGCCTAAACATTACAAAACCGTTTGTGAATGGATATGAAATAATATAAACCGTTTGAGTTAAGAAAACGGCTACTTACTTCACCCAGTCCGGTGAAGAGGGATGGACAGAGACATATTGCCAGAAGAGCGAAGTTGACGGTCGCGGGTAAGGCCATAATATTGAAAGAAGGATTTGAGGTATACAAGAGAATGTGGATCGTTAAGCACAGAAAAAAGAGTGGAAAGCAAGCGAATATTGCGTCGTTGACGAATGGGAAGCCAGCCAAGTTGTGCGCGAAAAGAAGAAACGTGATCATATTTGCGGAGGCAAAAAACGAAGCGAATGCAGTTATTAAGCAGGCGGTCCAATTTATCGAGCAACTCTTCGTTTAAGTCCGGATAACACACATCATTCTTTTGTTTTTTAAGGCGCTCTTATAGACAGATTTTAGGTTTTTGAGGGGGTGAAGCAGACGAAGTGGTAAAGCAGGCAGGCGGGCGCCCCGCGCGCCGCGCTCGCAGCAAGCCTACGTCCTTATTCTGACGCCATCCGTATTCTGGTTTGTTAGTTCTGGGATCTTTTCCGGAAATTTATATTGATTATGATTTAAACTTAATGAAATTAAAAATTTGATAATTATATATAATACTAGAGTATACCGCGGCAAATTGAGAACCTAGTAAAATATTACCAAATCGTTTTGTGTCGAAATAATATTACTTACTAATTCAGACAAAAGTTACAACTGTCTGCTTTAAATCATTTATATAGATACCTATTCAAAACTTAGTTGAATACTAGCAAAGCTAAGTAATTTGTGGAAGTGAACGTAAAAAGGTAGCATGTTTTTGCTGGTATTGAGATAACTGAAAATATAAGCATAAGGTATGCACAAGCATATGTAGCTCCAAAAAGTAGATAAATTATGCTATCTTCTCAAAAAAGAACCATGACTCTAACTGTAACGACTATTTCTATATTATTTTTTGAATTGACGACAATGAAGACGATTATAAATTTTAAATGCAAAAGTCGAGAAAACTGCTATTATTATTTATTATTTAAAGTTTATAATGGCTAAAATGCACTTATACTACTACTACTACTTCGAAGTTATATAGTAATGAGTATAATTGACTGACTTTAATTAATGTCTAATAAAGAATCAGTCTGTTGTCTGTCTACTCTGTCTGTAATCAAATATTACAAGTATATTTATTTTGACCCACTGAGGTTTCAGATGAAGTTGAAAATCTGCATACATATGTAAGTAGGGTGACAATGAAATATTATGGTACCATCAAGCTGATCTGATGCATGAGAGAGGAGGTGGCCATAGGAACTCTGTGTCAAAATATCGCAACCAAATTGCGTTTGAGGTTGTTAGAATTGTCTCAATGAGTATTATTTTCCTTTGGAAAGAAGTACAGTTAAGACCTGTTCCGTAAAGTTAATTAACATACAAAACTTTCCGATGAACAAAATTATTTTATCGTCAACTGTTATTTATCCCTTCAAGGGGTGGCCCACCACTCACGGGTCGATGCGATAGCCAGAAAGCTGTCGGCCAACAGAGGGTGGTTAGTGAGGTGTTGCCATTTTTAGTGGCAAAATTAAAGGCTTTGAAGTATATTTACGCTATTCTAACGCCCAAAAGTAGCTAGCAAGTTAGACAAGGAAAACATACATACACACGCTTGTTAACGCTTGGTTGCTAAGGACCGTTCATCCGGGATCGAACGCCTAGGTCGAGTTCTGTCTTGATTTTTAAAGAGGTTATTTTGTAAATACACGGTACCCTCGAGGAAACGGAAAGATTTTAACAGTATATTCTGGATCGTATTTAGAGGCAAAAATGTCATATAAACTTTTTTAATTCGCCTAGTTTCAGAGTTAATACCAATTTAAAAAAATATTTTTCGTTGTGTTTTAGTGCATAACGCCTTTTTGATGGCTATGTCGCCAGTCGCCACTTTGGGACCTAGTCTAGACTACCTTCTTGACAGATATCAAAGTCACAAGGTACCATTTGAATAGAAAAATGTACCAATTTATATTAATCCATAAATTTTCCAAGAACATGAACTTAATATGTTTAAAAACATACAAAAAGTAAAAAAAAGAAACAATTTTTTTTTTGCGGAATTGACTTAAAGGCTCGGTGCATTATTGAATATGTACATGTACTCACAGGAGTTAACTACTTTTTCTTTTTTTAATTTATTTTTTGTAATAATGAATCATATATATATATATATATATATATATATATATAGATCTGTTCTTATGCTGTAGGAACTTGTATGTGTAAATTAAGATGGGCAAAAACTTTTTATAATTTATTGTATTTCTATAAGTGAGAACCTGTAATTGGCTCTGTAATTCTATTGGAAGTTCTAGATATATATAGCGCTGTTGGTTTTCCATATATATACTAAAAAAAAAAATGAAATTCTTCTTATGACCTCAGGTATACGTGGTTAAAAAAAAATCCGTTTCCTCACGGGCACTTTTTATGACTTAACCTTTGAATTTTAAGCCCTACGTAGAATATTAATTCACAATTACCTCCAATCATAACTTTGTTTTGTGGTGGTAGTCATTTTTAATAAGGAAACTGGAAAACTGTCACTGTTGCTAGGTTTGATTAGTTAGGTGCATGTGGCGAAATGCATAAACATAACAATAATTTAACAACAACAAGGACATGATGTCACGATCCTCAGCATTGAGGGACCAAGAAGAAGAAGACAATAATTTAATTGTTCTATTCGAATAGCGTATTTAGTGCTTATTCTAACGATATATGCTTCAATATATACTTTTATACATAGATAAGCTTAAATAGTTGAATTTGTAATATTCTCTAAATCCGCGCTGAACACCCGACGGGGCCCCGCCACGTGACTACTTTTTACGTTTTGGCTTCTGCCACTTGAAGGGATATACTATAGGCTAGTCAAGACTAGTGATTCATTTCAAAATAAACTATTTTAATATATACATATTACACATAAGCACCCTAATGCAAAAATGAAGAAAATATATTTTGCGAAACTTTCGATCGATTTTTCCACTTATATTTTGTATTGGCAGGAAAAATAGTAAAAGCATATCACAAAGACATAACAAGGTCCAAGGTTTTAAAGAAGAAGGTAAAATTGGCTGAGACCTGAAATTGACGGCAGAGTGTCATCGAAATTTATACTTGAAAAAAGAAATAAAATGTCACCAGTTTTCATTTCATACAAAACAGAAATAGCATGGTATAAAAGTATTATACCAAACTTTTACAAAGGACTTTATGTTTAACATTATCAAAAATGGAATTTAGTGACATTCTTGAATTTACAGAATAATTAACCAGTGATATAAAAATATTGGCTAGAGGTACAAATATATACGAACTTCCGAACCGAGTACTTGCAAAATTTTGAATGGAATTTGAAGGGTAAATATCACTCCTGCTCACCTTACAAAATAAAATAGTTGATAAATGTTGTAAATAAAGTCTTAAGTGTATACCATATGAAAGTTAATAAACCAGAAATACCAAACAAATTCAACACTTATAACATAAACTATTACAGCCATTTGAGCACTTCCACAAAAACGTGAAATGGTACCTTTCACTAAGCACTATTTAAATCCCACATATTTAAATCCAGTATATCTCCTGCATCCTGTATGTGTTAAAAATGAAGCTGTTCCAATATAATGACTTATATAAATTAAACAAGCGGATTAATTTTATTTGTTTACGTTTAAAAATAGGTATTCAATTTGATTATTACTGTAATAGCCATTTAAAATATTATTTTACCTAAATTGATAATTAAAAGTAGGTACCCCTCACGAAATAAGTACTACTGAATTTTATACTTAGCAGTGTTTTTTAAAATGTACATGTATTTTACCTTCCTCGTATTAAAAATGAAAAGTAGAGTGTTTAACTCGGGTGCAAGGCACCATTTCATCATTTGGTTAATCGTGGCTGTATGCCGGACAGGTGCGTGTGTAAAACTTGTCAAAAAAGATAATATGACGGATGGATGTCTGAAATGTCACCGTATTTAAGAATCAATTAGCTTAAAAATTAGTTTTTTCTTCGTAAGAGTGATGAAAACATTGTGTGTATAACATATTTGTGTATTTATAGTGTGATTATCTATTTTATGTAACGTCCGCTAAACTAGCACAGGTCCGACGCTGACAGTGGTCACGGGCGTACTGGCGTACTGACGGTATTGCCGCGCAGGGTAACGTTTAGTAGACAAAATGTTGAATTCATAATTATGAATGAAAAATTTAACGCATCGATAAACTGACAAGCAAAATGTTAGAGTTACTTAAAAGCTATTGAATGAAGTAAATTTCATATTGATATTCATCATAGTACTTCTAAAATATCGAAATAAATACAGTTTTAAGCATATTTTCAAAGCAAAAATCTATCGAGAAAAAGATGAGCCATCGTGTTTCTGACAAGCATACGGCTAGTTCAAAGACTGAAGTTATACATACTAGAAAATAATCGATGAAATCCTTGTACAAGCCTGTAAATATCGATTTAAAAATAGCGCATTTTACTATACACCGCGCCTTAACGTCAAATTGTGACACAACGTCTTGGCATCCAACCATCAACTAGCTTCAGTTAGCTTGGTACGGGGATTTGTTGTCCATATTCGTTGCTAAGCAACGGCGGTGGCGCGTCGCGCAGGCGCGCGGACTTACGCGCGTAAGGTTGTACATCGCTGGTAGAGTGGCGAGCCGAGTAGGTCGCCACAAAACAAATTGACTACAATTTTTTGTTTTAATTGCAAGTTTGAGAAAAGCACTATACATATCTCGGCGAGAAACTGGGTTGCCGGCCGCGTATCTCTATCCGGCTTCGCAACGCTCAGCCGTATATATCTACTTGGCCTGCAACCCTACGTTTCCCGACCTCTATAGTAATGTACTATTACACGCATGATTGAAATTGACATGACATGAAAAAATATGTAAAAGCCCATAAAAAACGTTAAATGGTGGTGTTCAAAATTACCTATAGTTCGCAATGATAATTTCTTTAAAACTTCAAAGACTTCGCGTTGCCTCAAACATGTATGAGAAAAAGATCTTTTCTGTAAAAAATACAATAAAAGTTAACGATCCGGGTAAATATCACCTTTGTCACCATTTTTAGGGTTCCGTAGCCAAATGGCAAAAAACGGAACCCGTAGGTCCTGTCCGTCCGTATGTCACAGCCACTTTTTTTCGAAACTATACGGACTATAAGTACTCTGTTGAAACTTGGTAAGCAATTGGCCGCTTTTTTATTTTAGAGGTTCAAGTATCGAAAAAACATCTTGTCTGTGAGGGTATAGAACTTTTACTAAGAAGGTACATTTTGCAAAAACTCAACAATTTCCTAACCGATCATGTTCGATATAGTTTTCATTGAAAGTATTTACTATGTTTTACTTGCACATTTTTTTTTTCATATTTTTGGTCCCAAGGTTCAATAGTTAGAAGGATATTTTTTTTCTTTCGTAGCGAATATTCCTGGAAATATAAAATTTTAAAAAAATTGTTAAGACTCTTTCGAGATTTCACTTTAAGAATTCCTTTTGGAAGACCTATCCAACTATAGCCCACACAGAAACATTTTATATGGAAGGTACTCAAATATTTTTTTTTAGTTTTCATGTTACTGTACGGTCGCATTTATTAATTTATATACCCACGTCAAATTGCAGCTTTCTAGCACTGACGACCACGGAGAAAAGTCTCGGACGGACAGACAGACGGACATGGCGAAACTATAAGGATTCCTAGTTGATTAAAGAACCCTAATAGCTTTTGATTATCTTAGTATTAGTTTTTCGATATCTACAGGAAAGACGCGAACGAGAATCATGTCATAAATTGAATAGCGAATATTATTAATGGATCAATTATTGACGTTTGTGAAAACAGGCAACAGAAGCGGCGAAGTTGAAGACACGCCTTTGCTAACATACAAAATATGTAAGTTTTTGGCAAAAATTTCATTTTTGGTACATGTTTTTATCGATGACTGTACTTTTCTTTCCACATGCAATTAATTCCCATCCAGACAATTCTAAAAACCTGAAAGACAATTAGGTTATGTTGTTTTTATCACAGAGTTCCTATGGCCACTTCCTGTCTCCATCATCAGATCAGCTCGATGGTACCATAATATTGCCTTGTCGCCCGACTTACATATGTATGCAAATTTTCAGCTTCGTCGGAAACCAGGAAGTGGTTTAAAGTTAACTTGCAAAAGACAAGATCCGTACACACAGGTACAGTCAACCAATTTGAATCCTAGGCCACTATAGAACCTTGTCGCTTTAACTACTCTATACATGACATGCATCACTCAATAAGCACTGTCGTAGAAGTCATTATGACATGGTTCTATAGTGGCCTAGGAATCAAATTGGTTGACCGTACATTGCAAGTTAAATAAAAGCTTGTAATGAAATACAAAATTCTTTATTTTATAAAATAACCTAAGGCGATGGAGTCGCCCAGGAAGTATATAACAACACCTGTCTCGGGAAGACATGCCGGCTACATAAACTTCCTACGAAGTCAAAATTTCAAAAAATAAAATTTGCGAAGAGGTTATACATCAATGCAGGAATGCGTAACCACGTGATGTCGCACGCATCCCGCGGCGACATTCTTGCGAGAAGAAAGTGGATGAGTCAGGTCGATGTGACCTTGAACAACGGTTATTCGGAAGTTGTGGGTGCACACTAGGTGATTATTTTATTCTAAAAGCTTTTAACCTCTTCTCTGTGTGAGATACCAAATTTTATGTCATCTTTTTGAAAACATATTTTCGTGAACGACTTTTTCTGTTCTAGGTATACAGCATAGCAAAACTGAGGTTTGAAGCTACGATTTTTGACCGCTACACACACATGAAAGAAATAGTTAATTTGCAACGACTTTTGATAGATTTAAACTTACACGAGGTTTATGAAAGTGTGTCAGCAACGTGAGTTATAAAGTCGATTTGTCGACTGATGAATAAAAGAAAAATATATATATAAAAAAAAATCTAATAACACATACATAATAGCATTTATCCCAGTGTAAGGTTGACTTGGAGAGAATGCCTCATGACATTAAGTTCACCTTTGGTACATTAAGTTTTACTTTTATGCAATAAAGTTCAAAAATATATATAATATACTAGTTTCTTATATCATACTAGGTACTTAAAAAAAAAAGTAATATTTAGATAAGAGTAGTTAACGTTTATTTTAATGATTATTTTTAGAATCACAAATAGCCCCGGAAGCTGTACAAAAAGCATTAAACTCGCTTATTTCCGGGGTTTTTTCTAAAGCAACGTATACCACTAAATTCAAATATCGCTTCGTCATCTCAATTTAGTTTTTCCCAATTCATGCATAATCCTTCAATTTACTATAATCTTACCTGTCTTTTTCTTGAAAATGTTTCCAACCATTTTCATGACTTACCAAGAGAAAGATCAGTTTAACTCCCTTTACTATGATAAATGTTTGGCAAGCTGTTTGTAAACTGCATTGTATTATATTCCTTTTATAAAGGATTTGAGAGCCTCTAAATGAGCCTTAATGATCTTCATATATGCTCGGTAGGTGTTGCCACCTCTTAGGGGTCGCCACTCACAGGCTTGGAGTTCCCACTCTATAGGTACATAACTTTTCTTACTTATTAATAAATTATATATCCAATGTTACGCCATTAATCATCTGAAACAGGCGATTTACGATGAAATACCGTGGTGATGATAATATGGGTGGTATGGTAAAACTTATTGTATTTAGTTTTAAACTCGCTTGATACCAAACATTAAGTTGAAATCTTATTACAAATAAGTTTTTGTATAGCTCGCTCAAAACTTATTAATGGGTTTTTACTCCTATCTATGTATGGAGCTCTTGAAGTTTACTTATTTATCTATGCGAAAATTAAACACTTCGTGTGCGCCGTGCCGCACGCGCAGGAACTTTCGCGTCGCGCCCACCGGCGCACCTTACGCCCAACCCCACCCCTCATTTACATACGCCGACCCTTTAAACTATACTTTACATACACAGATACAAAATAGGCTGATAAAGATAAGCTTTGACTTTTCCGTTTTATTTGGTAGATTTTATCTAGAACACCAAGATCCATTAGGCCTCATGCCATAAACTACAATAATGGTACCGTCACTTGCGATAATCGGCAAGCTACGTGAGTAACAAATGTATGGCTATGCCGCAGTGTTGCGCCAACCTTAATTATAATTGACCATTATCCATTACAAATTGAACCGTAAACCGTGATGGACGGTTCAGTTTAGGGTGCAATTTGTAATGGTTCGTGGTCAATTCTAATTATCGTTCGGCCAACACTACTATGCCGTCTCCACTTGGGACCGGAAAAAGGAAAACCTTGGAGATGCTGGCTGGACGTAGCGTGGGATGACATGCGTGCCAATCTTGTAGCAATAGTCTTAAAATGCCGAACATTGTGCGAAGTGGAGAACTCCGAAGCAATGGCGGACGATGGAATAATGCAATAATTACCGAATCGGACAATATGAAAACGCTCTTACAATCGTGCAACATTATCCTCTCTTACGTTGCAGTCGGCTAATTCTACCTACCGCAGTTGTAACCCAATTTCGTCCGTTACATCTCATGCCGATGAAGGATCGCCTCGTAAAGAACAGACACGTCTACCGAACGCATCCGGTCTGACTGGTACAGTCGACTGCAGAATTTTTATGTTTATTTTTTAACGACCCTATAAAGTGTCCCACTGCTAGGCAAATGCCTCCCCCTAGACTTCTAATCGTCCCGATCAAATGCAGCATCCATCCAATTGCTGAGCAATTCGTCCAGGCCGTCCCGCCATCTCCTCTTAGACTGACCATGCCGGCGTTTAAGTTGTGGCACCCACTCCATGGCTAGTTTATAATATTTATACACAACTAAAAGAACATTCATATATTTTACATGTTTACTAAACAAACTAAGTAATTTATTTCAGTAACAAGCCGGTACATTTATCAACGTTAGGCGCATGTTAAATTATAAAGCTACTAATTAAGCATTTAAATAAATTGAAGAGTCATTTATCTCAGGCGGTTATTAGGTGCGAAATTACGCGGTGATTTTCTAGTAGAAGATAGGCGGGTTTTTTCACTAATTACTTATTTACTGCTGTGGCGCACGGACCCAAAGTGGATCTTGGCATCCGACACCAAAGACCACCATACTTCTCTGTCCAATGCCGTTTCTGTTCAGTCAACGGCGCCGAGTTCACTAAGGTCTTTTTGCATTTTGTCTCTCCGGCGGTACCTAGGGCGTCCAAACGTCTTCGGCCATTTGCAACTCCGAAGAATGCCAGACTGCACGACCTTCACCTATCCGGACTCCATGCCCGAGCCATCGGAGTCTGGCGGCTTTCGTTTCTCTAATCTTGTTCGGCTTGAATACCAGATTTTCTATTTCTTGGTTCCTGTGGAGTCTCCAGGTATAGATCTTCCAGTCCGTACATAAGGCCATGGCCTTATGACCGTTTTGTATCACCGGAACTTCGTGTTCCTGGTCACTGTCTTACTAACTGTCACAGTTAAACATTCGACCTATAGAAATGCTGCAGTTTTTGGTTCCATGCTGCAGGCCCTGCAGGGCCTATTTATAGACTTAGCTTAGTTGCCGATTGGTTCTTACTTAGCTTTTTTATTTGCCCAGTAACTGACTGTACTTCGATAAAGTTTCTCACGCAGCGCGGGTCACATCAATATAAATGATACGGCGCATACAAGACACAGTAATTGCGTACCTTTAATAAATTTCAGTTGCATTTTATATTCATTGACCTCTTCGGCAAACCGTCTGCGTTTCTTCTTTGCCACTTTAACTTTTAATTTATTCCGTTATTAATTTTGGAATAAAACTTAATGTATAAAAATTAATTCTTTTATATCACATTTTACTATTAGAGCAAACTAACGCATGGGCGCATGTAACTCCCTTGGAGTTGCAGGCGTACATAGGCTACGGAGACTGCTTACCCTCAGGCGGGCCGTATGCTTGTTTGCCACCGACGTAGTATTTAAAAAAAACACATTTTAGAAAAAAAATCGGCAGGCTGAAGTGGGACTGGGCGGGTCACGTCAGCCGCATGCATCTGGATAGCAGGCTATAATAGCCACCAAGTGGATGCCGCGAGTTAGCATGGACGTGGCAGGCCCAGACTGAGATGGCGGGATGACTTAGACACCTTCATCAGTAACTGGCCAGAAATAGCACAACAACGGGAGCCGTGGAGATCACTGCGGAGATGCCTTTGTCCAGCAGTAGTATACCAGACTAAGTATTTAATATCAGGGTTTTTTACTGCAGTAAGAAATTGCATCGCTTTAGGTTCTTTTAACTTCGCGATGTCTACAGGAAAGACGTAGACGAGTTAACTATACAATAAAATGTGTGACTTATTAGCCACCGGCGCTTAGTTTTTAGTTTACACGCGAAAATATAATTATACCGTAAGTAATTCAGAAAACATCAGAACATTTTTATTATGATAATTGTCAGTATTCTTATTGTAAGAAGAATACAAATTGCTGAATTAACGCTTTTTGCCATTTCTCTACCAAACAACCATAGGGCCAAATGTAAGATTAGCGTCAAGCTGATTGCAGTGAGAAAATGTGACAATCTAAGTACAGTCAAGTGTAAAAATATGGGTGTACTCATCTTACTCAAAGATAATATATGTCCCATATCATCCAGTATAATAAGAGCGTAGTACCATATTTATGATACGTTTCTCTCGATACAATTTTTTTTACAGCTGCTGCTGAGCCATTTGCCGCCTTATTCATAAACGTGTACTAAAGTTACGATGCCGCTGATCATCGTTTGTCCCTTTCCGACGTATTGGTATGATAGAAAGGGACAAACGATGATCAGCGGCATCGTAACTTTAGTACACGTTTATGAATAAGGGGGTTAGGGATTACTGTACATTGGAAATTTCATACCGTTAGTATTGCAACCAAATTAGCTTGAACTCTAAATTCCGTGACTAAACCCATGTGTGTGTCAATGTATTGTAACATCCCTACACTGTATCAATGCAAATAATTTCGATTTTTTGATTTTTCTATACATACCTAAGTAGAATGTTAAAATAATTTAATCCTACCCATCTTTTATGTTTGTCAAAATTGTAATTATTTATTTATTTACATCATGAAAATAAACAAACACAATAATACTTACTATAAGTACTTAAACTAAAGGAAAAAAAATTGACCTTAATCGCCGTCAATGGGCAAGGCGCCTAGAAGGCTGGCCGTATTTCCGCGCTATATGGTGTTACTTACGCGTTGAGCGAAATAGTGGCCAGCCCTCTGGTCGCCCGAGGCCTCTATTAGGCGCGCCGACAATCTTATACAGCCAACGCGCACCTGGTCCCCATGGTCCCAAGGTTTTAACGCTAAATGCCGCAAACACGGCAAATGTATTTAAAGAAAGCACTGGTGACTAAGGCTGCTGGCGGCTTCCTCGCACAACGTATTAGTATTGCGATACAACGAGGAAATGCCGCCAGCATCCTTGGTACAATGCCTCAAGGGCCTATTTTAGATTTAAGCTAGTTATACCTCCCTACATATCTATTATGTAAATGAAGGTTAGATTATTGGAAAAAAGAAAGATATAATAGAATTATAACGACTCTGTTATGTGGTTTTTATTTTACTACACACTTTCGCCTGATGGAAAACTACACATTTTGTTTTGTTTCGGCTGCTACGACTATGTTCACGTCAGGCGCTTAAAAGCTCACAAAATAAATACTTCCAAATGTAATCAATAATCATTCAAGGGGATATTCGATTAATATAATGTGTTAATATATTGTAACAGATGCTAGTATAACTTCCAAACAAAAATTGAAATTCCATTAGCAGTAGACTGAAATGAATTGGCCCCATTTCATATTAATGTTCTCATCATATAATTTTGGTTATCATATTTAATATTCTTTCAGCCATCCTTTTATAATACGATTCGCAACATCTCATGTCAAAACAGACTTGTAACATACGAGTATATTTCATTTCATTGTATTTTCGCCGAATTGTTACACAAATCTAGATTTTGACGTTCTGATGGTACATCAGCGGTGGCAGCATTGTTACATTTTTATCACTTGTCACTATGCCCGTCACTTTTGCGCTTACATACTTGTTAGAACGTGACAAATGATAAAGAGCTGACCATCTTAGCCCTACCTGTTCTCCGCGAAGAAGACCAGTGTAACCTGCATTGAAATGTCAAAAATAAATGCAAATAAATTCGCGACAGACCCGCTAAAAATGTGATTTAATATGCGTTGGCTTTTCAGAAAGTGTGAGAGTTGATTGGGATAGAGCGGAAGAATTAAGAATATGTCAGAATTTTGAAATGTTTTGATCTCACAAGCTATGTGAAATTAGTATTATGTTCATATCTTCAGCCTGATTTGGGACGCCACTTGCGTTAGCACCTTTGCCCCCTCCCACATCACCCATACTAGCAAAATAGCAGGCCCGGCCGCCGAGAGTGCTGCGAAATTCAAATATAATAAATACGCAAACTTGGTACCAGCGTACGACTTTGTTCCGGTCGCTATAGAAACTGCGGGGCCTTGGTGTGTGGAGGCCAAAAAACTTATTAGAGCTTTAGGGCGGCGTTTGAAAGATTCCAGAAACAACATAATTCTTCATTATATTATATATTTTCCCGTAACGAATGGAATCACACTACTAACAGTAGAAGTTTATAGATATAACAACAAATCACTGTGTCAAATCACTCCTATCAGTTCCACTTCATCAAAATGTGATGATGATGAATTCAGATAAAAAGTTCGTGACTACTGTATGTAGAAAAAGTATACACCGTGGGCTGGTAAGACCCGACAGATTTCAACCACGCATTCCTGAGGTCATAAGGAAAAAAAATGTTAGGTTAGGTTAGTTTTACCAAAATGAGTTTTGGTAAAAAAATTGGTTACTGACAAAAAAAAATACGTTTTGCACACGACGCGTTCTTTCTTTTTACATCTCGGCAAAAAAAAAACATTACGTACCAGGAGTATGTACATTTTTTTAATTCATTTACAGATAAAAACGCGAGTTTTTTTTTTAAACTTTAATATCTATCAGTAGGAATGCCTAAACCAAGTCAAATAGTGGCAGTGTCGTTTTTCATTAAGTTATTACAGACTCAAATTTGAAAGGAATTGGCATTATCTCTAAAAGAAGACCGATTTCAGAAAACTTCGCATGACATTTTAGTCTCTAAATGCAGTCTAGAATAAATCTTTAAACGGTTTTACCAGCCCACGGTGTATACTTATAATATACTATCATTATCACGCTCATGTTCCTTATACTATCATTATATGTTTTAATATAATGTTTATTATATTAATAATAACAAAAAGTACTTAAACGGTTATATTATTATTAGCCTGCTGTAAATACTTCTGAATTTCTCCCCTACTCCTTAACCTAAACTTCTAGGGTCAACCGGGACATAGAGAAATAAGAAGTAATATAGAGTGCTCACTCCATACATCAGTTTTGGTAATGGTATAACCAGAGTAACCGGAACTCTATTTTCAACTCTAACGCTTACTTTGGTTATAATATTAGCGGAAAATCTTTGAGCATTAGACTTTTTGTTTGCCGCGACATCTATTGTCGAGTAGCAGTACTGAGAGTTCCGCTACTCGATGCTAGATGTCGACTGCGAATATAACAAGCGTTTTGGTACCAAAACTGATGTATGGAGTGAGCACTCTATTACTTCTTATTTCTCTATGACCGGGATAAATGCGTCACTTGAGGTAAATGCATATTTTAAAGATATCTTCTTAGTGGAACATTTTACGACAAAAAAAATATTGCAACCCTCTCGTTCAGGTATTTTCGGCTAGTCTGCCTCCCTGCTATTGTAAAGCAACAGTTGGCTTTTTAATGTAGCACATCTAATGTATCGCGGTATTTAGTCACTGGAATGCTTGAAGACTTTTATTTTCTATATATAAAATAATTCAGTAGGGCTAAGATGGTCGGCTCTTTATCATTTGTCACCATGGCTGTCACGTTCTAACAAGTATGTAAGCGCGAAAGTGACGAGTATAGTGACAAGTGATAAAAATAGAACCATGCTGCCACTGCTGCTAAGGTAATATCCGCTTTACTAGAGCACATATCCCTGGTTTATCTTCATATCTAATTTCAATTCTTCTAAATGTTGATCATCTTTGATTTTGCTATTAAAAAGATTACCCCTAGTACAAAAATTAGCCAAGTCCTTCCAATTAATTCAATATAAAAAGAAACATAATTTTTCATACGAGACGAGACGTACATATATGTATGTCGCGAGTCGCGACCCATTTCTGCTAAGGGTGCGCTAACTGTTAATCGTCGGTTAGGTCATTAGCTTATAAAGTATGCAATTATATGCAGATGCGTTATTCTTACCTTGATATTTATTAGTATCATTAAAATAAATATACAATCTATGCTAGTGCAAAAATATGTGCTGATTAAAAATAATTGAATGCATTTTATTTACTTCTTCATTATGGACTTGCGCTTGGACTCCAATTGGGAGTTGTGGAAAATAGGAGGAAGAAGAAATATCATAATAAAGGTACATTTTGTTACAGCAAGCCAGTTTGGGTACAGTGATAGGGTACAGTAGTAGTAACATACTAAAGCAGTATGTTATTAGAAATATATGCAACAGCAGATTCAGTGTCAAGGATGACTCACGCTAGAACGGGCCGGGGCCTGGGCTGAACTACCGGCGCTTCGATTTCTATGGACCACACCTCGTGATCGCCGATCAGCCGTCATAGAAAATGACGTGTCGGACGTCTCGGCCGATCTAGCGTGAATCATCTTTTACTCGGAATTTTTTCTAAGTAAAAGCCGGAAATAGGAAAATAATTTATAAATAATCGTTTATGTAAAATAATTTATTGTTCGTTTTACGTGGATCCATCGTAAATACATTTCAAATTCGATTATTCGACAACACTTCATTTACAAGCTTACAAATTAACGTTGAATAAATAGCTCGTTCGGTAATAAATACACCGCTTTCATTCACGCCTAAAAGTACACAAAACAATAATAAAAAAATAATAACTAAACAAATAAAAATATCTTTGGAAATAAAAACTTAAAATATTTGGTAAAAAATATACTAGATGTCACTCTAACCCCTTTAAAAGAAGGTCATAAATGTCCGTAAATATAATAATTAACTAAAAAATAAAAATAAGGAAAGACTAAAATAAATCAGTCATCACTTATAGTACAATACAAAATAAACATATATAATATGAAATACTGTTGTGTAACTTCCACGAAAATCACAGGCACACATCAAATAATAGAATACAAGTATAACGGTGGTTAATTCAATAATATGATAGACATATACAAGAATATAAATTCGCTCATTCGTCACTCATTGAATAAATTAAATAAATAATTTAATAAAATATCTATAGCTGTTTGGCGTGAGCGCCGTACGCCAGGTTTTGGGCGTCTTGGGATCTGCCCCAACCGCCGCCCCCGCTGTTGTCCCAACCGTGCTCTTCATGAGCGGGCTCGGACCAGCCGCTGGACTTCTTAGATTCGAGAAGTTTCTTGAGGGCGCCGAAGGCGGCGGCAATAAAGGCGATCTTGCCGAGGAGGTAAGCCTTGAAGACCGCGAAGGCGATGATACCGAGGAACAGGGGGACGAGGGCGGCGAGCTTCAGTTTGATGAGGGCTAGGATGGGGAGGAGCTTCTTCAGCTTCTTCTTCTTCTTGCCACGGCCTGAAGATAAAAGAAGATACCCAATTGTAGATCTTTATTACAATAGACTAGAGTCGGAGCTCGCTAAGTTTAGTGCTAAGTGCTTGTGTGGAGCTTATAGACATATTATTATACAAAACTCCAACTAACTGACTAATTGGTCAAAGTCTAATCTGCTGACACGTTTAAAATAAAGTGAAATAATTTAATTTGTTAACTTTACATAAAAGGATGAAATTAAAATGTATCAAGTAAATGAACAGATGAAGAAATAGTTTATAGAAAAGTTTCCAAGACGCCAATAGTACATTATACAATCGTAATAATATAGTAGAGAGGTTTCAGTCGAGTACCGTAGACTTTTTTCTTTTTATTTAGACAACGAATCTTGCTGAGATGCCTAAGTAAGTACGAGATTGAAAAGCTTGATTACATCGCTGTTGTATACAAGAATTTGTATATCGGTCATCTAAAAAAGTATTTTTTTTTTTTACTTTAAAGCCTAAATAATTAATGAAAATTGGTAAGTATCTCAGTAGACAAAAATATAGTTCAAAATACATAAACGCGCGTTAAATGAATATGCCCATAGAAAAGTTGCTCGTTTATGTCTTTTTTATGGGAGCGCAGCGGCATGTGTTTGGTCAAATTATTTATAGTTGACTACATCGTATCGAAATTAATATTAAAGTCTACTTTGCGATATAAGTATAGTTTACCGAAGCCTAAGTAAAACAATACTGTAAAAAATAAAACTGTGACTGCTTCTTTAATTTTGTCCCTAGAACAATATGTTCTTGCCAGTTTCTACCATTGAACTTTTTATAGATAGATAAATGTATCGGAAAAGAAATTTATCCAAAGAATGAAAGAAAGTTAAATTAAAAGCAAAAGTTGTAAAACCATCGTGTGAATTGACACACCCAGTCAACCACAGTCTAACACTACCTGGACCTATTGTCTAGATCTTGGGCCCGATAATAAAAATAATGTCGCATTGTGACTTTCAAACTAGATTTCTTGACATCAAAACCCGTTAATGAACTTTAAAACTTCTTATGTGCCGTTATATTTAAAATAGAAGGCTTAAAAATTTACCGTCACCAAACTGGTCCAACGAGGAAAAAATGCAAAATGTAAAATGATTACATATAAAAGATGGACGATAACGTTAACCCGTGCTACAAAGCATTACATGCTCGTTTGAAATGATTGAAGACATACATTCTCAACGATCTTCTTTGATTAGTCTTACGGCCCGATTCGGAGAATGATTATGACACATTAAATATCTTGGAAAGATCTTTAAAAGATCGATAACTTAAGGATTCCGCTTTGATCCCAATAAGATCTATCTACGATATTTCTAACATCAAAGTGACATTGGTTGCCCGAATCGAGCTGCTTCTGTCAATTATAAGACATACAAACGATATCTAAATAAGAACTTATCTAAACCAAAACTTATCGTTACTGTATCTCAGTCTTCGAATCGAGCCGTTAGGTCAAATTGGTTTAAGTGATGTACAAGCGATACTTCATGTTCATTTAACACCTTTGCCGCTATGATGATTCCATGTATTTTCTGTTGTTTTTTATTGCTAGTCATTTTAAATGAATCATTACAATCTTTATAGCAATCCAAAAAAATAATTAAAGTTACTATAGTTCGTGTCATCCACGATGACGCGCAGATTTTAATACAAAAATACGAGTCAAATCACATGTCGTCTTGAATGACCACGATGCAACAGTTCAAATATTTTAAAACAATCTTTAACCCGCAAGTTATTCTTAATGACTGGCTATTTAAAAAGCTTTGGAGGTGAGAAAACTTAGACTAGAAATCTTATACGTGATCGTAGAAAGCCTGAATGAGCGTCAAATTATAGGTTATTACTAAGCAGAATTGATTGAAGCTTATATAAAGCACGTACTTGAAACTTGCGCTTATAAACTTGCGAGTCACCATTGACATCGATGTGAGTCCATTTGTGGACTTTTTATAGATGTTTAATTTCATGTTCGTTTTAAGCTTCTTACGTCACAACATACTTATAGTAACACGTTACTATGTTATGATGTCATTATCATTATGCAGATTTTATGACTTAATGTAATGTTACATCAAATTGGTCTATTCATTAATCTTGTAACCTAATTCTAGCCCACGAATAACATAGCAACTTTAATTGAATGTTAAATTTGTAATTACAATTAAAGTGTTGGAGATTAAGAGGGAAGTATGTGTAGTATGTAAAAGAGAAAATGTTTTTCTACTTCAAAATATTTTCCATTCTCCATGCTTTTTTAGTATGTTATTGACACAATGAAAAACTAGGTTTATAGGTTTTCCTTTTTTTCCAAAAATTGCAATACAAGAAAAAAGCAAAACCTGTAAACATAGAATATTATGCTGAAGCGATCGACATCAAAATCAAAGTGATTTGTTAAGATTTAGTTAGTGGAAACCGCTTTCTCCCGAAATGGAAATATCATATAAAAAGTGCCGTTACTTCGTAAGGATTGCAAAGCTATTCTTTCTAGAAATATTTAGAAGTATACGTAGTATACTTCAATCTTAATGCAATTTTTTATCATGCTAAGAACTATGTATTTTCCCCGCCATGACCCTTTGACCCGATCTAAACGTACACTGCCATTTGTATTCTTCTTGACACGTATTACTTTACTGATGACTTGGGACTCCACACAAAGTACAGTCGACCGAGTCCGTCGTGTAGGTAGCCATAAAACCTCGTGTGCAAACACTCCGTACATAATGGGCATGCGTTAAACTTTTAGGAGAAAATAGCGGTTTATTATTGACTTCGCCTACTCAATACTTAAACGGTTGACTTTGAGAGAAATTTGTACACACTAGAATCGAAAACGTGTGAACTGGGATTCTTAGCTTTTCTGTGATTACTCAGTTATTATAAGTTTTTGTGGCAATACATTTGCCGATTGATTGCTCTTGAAAACGGGTTATATCGTGAGACGAACTATTTAACCACAGAGTAGGATGGGAATGACTTCTTTTCGCTCTAAGTACGGTATTGTTTGTTCTGGCAATACTCTGACAAAGAACCATGGAATATATTATGTAGTAAAATGCAGATTTTCTTCTTTGAGAGCTTTATAGATACATGATTAGGAATCCAATTTTGCCTTGCTGTCCTGAATTTGAATCCTATTACGATTTATTTAGTTTACGTATACTCACTATTTAAGTAGACATTTGGCATACGTTACATATTTTAAAGACAATTTTAGCAGAATGTGAATAGTAGTACTATACCGACGACCGGTCTGGCCGAGTGGGTAGTGACCCTGCCTATGAAACCGATGGTCCTGGGTTCGAATCCCGGTAAGGGCATTTATTTGTGTAATGAACACAGATGTTTGTTCCTGAGTCATGGATGTTTTCTATGTATTTAAATATCTGTATATTATATATATCGTTGTCTGAGTACCCACAACACAAGCCTTCTTGGCTTACCGTGGGACTTAGTCAGTTTGTATAAGAATGTCCCTATAAGTACTATTTATTTATTGTACCAATATTTCGTAATGTTTAAATTTGTAGGTTTGGTGAGGATCGATTTTATTCACTTGTACTCGTAAAAATGCCTAGTACTTACTTTACAGAAGTTGGTGTTTTTACATAACAAAAGTTAAGCATCGGAAACATTGTCATATACATAAATTATGAGCAGTTTTCTTTTGACTTATTCATGAAGACCCCTGTAGTTACATTTCTCAATATTGTCAATTATGTACACATAGTATTATGAATTTAGGGCTAATATGTATTAATCGCTGTTTTTAATTTTGTATATGATCTATTCTACAAAAAAAATATTAGTACTGATTTTGTACTAATTTAAATATATTCTAATATATTATAATATATTATTGTGAATTTATTAAGTGTATTATGATTTTATATACTTATAATAAATGTGTGATAGATCAATAGAAATTAAATATAATGTTTCTAATAATATAATTTAAATGCAATTTAAATTCCACTATCACGCTGAAGCCTGAAATATAAATAAAACAAAAATCTACAAACCTTCCTCTTCAACTGAGTTGTCTTCAGTAAAGGACTTAGGCATCCTCAGCGTCAGGACATGGCCGTCCAAGAAATCTACAACGTTGTCCAGGATCCTGTCTTCTACCGCAGCTTCCCTGGCTTTGGAGTCGTCAGGTAAAGGATCGTAGCTTCGGGCAGACCTGGGGCTACCGGTCCTTGAGAAGGTCATCATGCCATCAGCAACGCTGAGTTCCTTGGAGACAGCCAAGTTTTCGGTATATTTCATTGCCTTCTCCTAGAAAATAAGAAGGGAAACTTTAGAACTAAGGATTTTTTTAGACCTATTCGAGTCTTGCCTATTGTAACGATTTTATTGATAATTTGAAGAGTAGGTATTTAACTAAAATTAATGCATAAAATTTAAATTTTAACGGCATTTACGAGTACGGTGTGTACTATAGTATCAATTAAGAGGGTTGTGAATGTGTTAATTGCCAATGAAACTCAGTCATGAAACTTTCCAAGCTTGTCGATTTTTTTATGGGGTACTTTCTTCAATTACGCTTAATTTGAATGAAGTTACTTCAAGTAATTGTTTTAATATTGCTTTATGTGCTTAATCTTTATTGAGCGCGAGCATCTATCATTTTTCCAAACACAACGATTTTATGAAAAAATTCCGGCTATTCAAATTAGTTCAATAATTTGAATTAAAAATCCACTTCGACGTAAAATGCGAAGATAATAGTATTTCCAATAACCTAAATTAAAAGCTCGCAAATCACTGAGCAACAAAACATCCATAATATACCCTAAATTAATCACTCCCGAATCGTCCTTTAGAGAGATTGGATTAGGATCCAATTTCACAATTCACTTCACTGATCACTTCACACACCTTCAAACACAGCACGGTGTCGGAATCCACGCACTCCCTCAGGTTGGCCATGAATTTGTCCATGAAACTCTCCTCCTTGACCATGGGCAGGCCATGCACCACGGCCACGAATGCCACGAATGCCACAAATGCTTTCATCTCTACAGCGAATGTACAATTGTTAGGAAATGCTTAGCACTCGTCAGTTTTATTTTGCGGCCCCCTCCCTCGCTCATATGTCACGCCCCGTGTGGGACGTATGACGAAATGTAAATAGTCAAAGTTTTAAGTATAAAACGTATTAACACGGATTTGAGATTTTTTGGAAAGGGGGTTATGATGGCTGCCTTTAGGGTCAGTTGTGTTTGACCGACATCATTCCAAGCAAGGTTAGATTTTGATTATAGCTACGTGTATGCTTCAATTTTAAATCGTTTCAGTCTATCTAGTCTCTACATGTGTATGTAAAAACTGAATACCTAATCAAGTGAAAATACCTAAATCTTGAACATAAAATAATAAGAACGTTTCAGTACGTTTAAATTACATAAAATAATAACTGACGCACTTTGATGAAGACACTTAACACTATAACAAAATTAATAACCATTTAAAAGCTTCATTAAAAGTCGATACGATTTTTTGTTTAAGAAACCTAATGAATACATAATTGTGTGACAGTTCTTAAGAACAATAACAAAAACTAATTTTATAATTTCATTTTTCACCGCCTTGGGAAAACGATCACCGCAATATCAAACGCTTTCTAAACCTATTGATCGGTGTCGTGTTAAAAATGACTTCATTTAAAGGCACTCCTTTAACCGAAGTATCTCAGGACGCGCATATAGAGGACGGAATTATGTTAGTCACAGACGTGTGTCAACTCAAAAAGAGGTCGTACGGCCAAATGATGCAACCAAACTTTCTTCTGTTACTCAAGAAACCGACATTAAGATGTAACTTGGTTCCTGACTCGAATTTTGAAGAATGGCCTAATATTTGATTTAGAGAGAAGTTGTAAGTGGATTATGTTAGATGCGTTATTTATGCAATAATATACCTAGGATAAGAATACATAGGTAGGAAGAAATGGGGGGGGGGAAGGGTAAATATTTCAATGTGCTTTAATAAGTTGCAGGAAGTCGGTAATCTTTGCTTGGGTTCGGCAACCAAGCTTTTTTAAATTTATAATTAATGTTGTGTTGCAGGCGTAAATAGGCTACGGAGTCTGCTTACCATCAGGCGGGCCGTATGCTTGTTTGCCACCGATGTACCTATATACTACATAGTTTGTTTTTTATGAATATAAAAAGGGTTTGTTAACAAGACGTTAGCTTTTGATCGAACGAATACTTTAAACCCATCTCACATTATTTAATCTTGATATGACGAAGCCTTTCTGATATAGTTATTAAAATAAAATATATGTATTAACGATTTTCGAAAAATACTTTCAAATTTCCCTGACGTCCTAATAAAAGTTTTATTATTTATAGAAACAGGAAAGTGGACGTCTAAGTGTGCCAATTCATACTTTTGAAATGCGCATTTACTGCGAACTCATCGAAATTCCAGTACGAAAACTCTCACAATGGATATCCTCAAAATTATGCAATGCAGTCTTATATATATTACATACATTGACTAAGTCCCACAGGCTTGTGTTGTGGGTACTAAGTAGGCTTAGAACTTTTGGTAGCATAACATGATTCTATAGAATGTTTGCTATCATTTACATAATTTTTACATATAAATATACATCTAATATTTACTTTAACTTTGAAGAAATAAAATTTTGCGACTTCATGGATTCTAGAACCACGGTATGCTACCAAAAGTCCTAAGCATAGTACTTAGACAACGATGTACATATGGACCCGGGTACGTCCTTAAACTACGTCCAAAAGAGAGGTATGGGCATTGTGAATGTCATCTCGCTTTGTGTGGTAGGACACAGCACAGCGGATGTCATTCCAGATCTAGAGCAGACCCCAACTGGGGAAGTACCTCCACCTTACAGAAAACCGCAGCCAATAGCCATAGTGTTGTGTTCCTGCCGGTAAGTAAGGTTGCCAGAGCTCAACGAGGGGAAGGGGGGTTTAGGGTCGGCAATGCGCATGTAACTCCTTTGGAGTTGCAGGCGTACATAGGCTACGGAGACTGCTAACTATCAGGCGGGCCGTATGCTTGTTTGGCATCGACGTAGTATAAAAAAAAGACATAAATACTTAAAAACATAGGAAACACCCATGACTCAGGAACAAATATTCGTGCTCATCACACAAATAAATGCCCTTACCAGGATTTGAACCCGGAACCATCGGCTTCAGACAGTCCCTACGCTCTAGGCCAGACAGGTTGCCAAGCGATATACCTTGCACGGATAATCAATCAGTCTTTAACCACGTACAAAAGCATACCTTAATTGTCGTTACCACAAAAGTACTATTGACCATCTTGCTCAAACAATGACATTAGAGAGAGCTCATTGTACATATTCAAAACCCCTCTTTCAAAGCATTCTAGACTTTAAAATAGAGCGTCAAGCTTTAGATTACCTTGAGTAAGTTTTATCTTAAGATTCATGGTGCTGTCCAGTAAGACAAATCCGTCGCTTCTGGGCACAGTTTGCATGTAAAACGCAGGGTTTCTCCTCATTTGTAGGAGGCTAGAGTTGTGGGATTTCCTTCCGTTTCCCGGCTAGTTCAGATGGTGTTGGGTTTCTTCCGACTGTTGTGTCATCTCAGTTTACTGTGTAATTGATGCTGCTTGGAATAAAGTTAGGTTTCTCTTGGTTCAATTCAATTCAATTCAAATATACTTTATTCATGTAGGCCTAGCAACAAGCACTTATTAAGACAGTATTACATATAATTATCTTAATCTAATTATCAGAGCAATTTATTGATGTTGTAAATATTATTCCATATATAATACTAATGAATATAATTCATAGATCAAATTTAATACTAAAACTTTCACAAAATATACATAACACATAAATACAAAAAAAAATGTATAAAAAATACTAGTCTAGATTGTTTCTAAAATAAATTCTAAATGTCAAACAAATATAATAAAAACAACAAAGGAAATACATGCATTGGAATATCCAGTTAATTGTTGCATAACATTTTCCATTGAAAATTTCGTAAATTTTCATATAAACCCATCGTTATTAGATTATAAACAATTAGTGTTGTGTTCCTGCTGGTGACTAAGGTTGCCAGAACTGAACGAGGATGTATAGTGTTAGGGTCGGAAAAGTGCATGTAATTCCTCTGGATTTGCAGGCGTATATAGGCTACAGTGACTGTTTACCATCAGGCGGGCCGTATGCTTGTTTGCCACCGACGTGGTATAAAAAAACTAATACAATCACTAATACAATAACAAAATCTATAAACACACGGTCTAAATTCAACTGTTATCGTTTTTCGGAATTATGAATATAATATTATTAACCTTCACTAAATTTTATCTAATGAATAGAACTCCATGGATGGATTAATTAATTTACACAAGTGTTACCTAGTAGTGACCTACTTTTTGGTCACCTGTTTTTTCACGAATAACATATACATACATATGATACATTCAGATAGATAGAAAACTTGTATGAAATTATGACGTTTAAAATAACACTTGCATAGTATTTTAAACATCATAGTTAGTTTTTAAAATCGCTGCCGAGTTAGCTTGGTCTGACTCTAAAACCATATTGTACATTTTCCATTCGGCTGTACGATAATAAGTCATATTATTATTGTCCATTGTGACCAAGATCCGGTCACGCCTACATTAAACGCCGTAAAGAAAGTAACATGTCATAACGCACAAATAATACTTGTTGGTCACCGTAATGCGGAGAGTTTGATTAACAAGTTACAGGAGAGAGCGATTAACACAATAAGATTAGACAATACAGTGGTTGTATTTGTCTACGTGATAAGATGGTAAAGACAATGGCTTTCCTTGTCAACCGCACGGTGTTAAAAAGAGGTGGGTGAATTATCTCGTGGATGCGTAAGTATCTCCGTCCATCATACGCCGACAGATGTATAATACTTTTTATACCGACACCTAACTACATGAAATAAAGTATTTCATGAAGTTAGGTGACGGTCGCAACAAATACAAATAAATATTTTTTTAAATATTATTGTTTTGGTTTTCATTGAATACGGAAGATCTTTTTTTTTCTTTCTTCCTAGCGTTGTCCCGGCATATTGCCACGGCTCAAGGGAGCCTGGGGTCCGCTTTGACAACTAATCCCAAGATTTGGCGTAGGCACTAGTTTTTACGAAAGCGACTGCCATCTGACCTTCCAACCCAGAGGGTAACTAGGCCTTGTTGGGATTAGTCCGGTTTCCTCACGATGTTTTCCTTCACCGAAAAGCGACTGGTAAATATCAAATAACATTTCGTACATAAGTTCCGAAAAACTCATTGGTACGAGCCGGGGTTCGAACCCGCGACCTCCGGATTGCAAGTCGCACGCTCTTACCGCTATATACGGAAGATGATCAATTAACAAGAGCATGTCGGGCCATGCTCAAAGTAGGGTTCCGTAGTTACTCTTCCGTCACAATAAGCTAAACTGGAGCTTAAAGTATGGTAGATTGTTAACCAAGGGATGAACTGTGTGTGTACGTCTTTTTACTATGAAGGGGAAACTTTTTGCGATAACTCAAAAACACCTAAACTGATCATATCCGCTATAGTTTTCATTTAATTTCTTTCTTAAGCTCTACTTCCAAGATTTTTTTCATATTTTTTGGACCTATGGTTCAAAAGTTAGAGGGGGGGGGACACATTTTATTTTTCTTTCGGAGCAATTATCTCCGAATATATTCACTTTATCAAGAAATGTTTGTTGAAGACCCCTATTAGTTTTGAAAGACCTTTCCAACGATATCCCACACTATAGGGTTGAAGCAAAAAAAAATGTTCACCCCCACTTTACGTGTAGGGGAGGTACCCTAAAAAAAATTAAATTTTTAGATTTTATTGTACAACTTTGTCGGATTTATTGATTTATATATCCATGCCAAATTTCAGCTTTCTAGCACTAACGACCACGGAGCAAAGCCTCGGACAGACAGACAGACAGACAGACAGACGGACATGGCGAAACTATAAGGGTTCCTAGTTGACTACGGAACCCTAAAAATGATGTACCTCAAGGCTATTCTCGGCTACCATCACATAGGCGTAACGTGAAAAATGTATTCACTGTTCATTACTTTTCTGTTATACTAGTTCTTGTAGTAACGAAACAGCCAAGCCACCTTTTTTCACTAAGGTTTGCGAGAGTAAGGTAGTAAGGTTTGAGGGAGTTTGCGAAGTTAGGGTTTGTACAGTTAGAAGCTTGGCTGTACATACGATCTGATAACTTTTTGACAGTACGAGCCTGATAGTTTCGTCTTGGCAACATTTATCATCGAAATGTTTTGGTAGCTTTATTTATTCTTAACGCAGGGTAACTTTCATATTAATAATGTTCAATAAGTTTTTAGGTCCTATAGACCATTTCCGCTACCTTCCATGACTTGTTGCGACGTCCATATCAGTGTCACAAACATGCTAATGATCCACGAATGCAAAAGTGATAATCATGACTTGGCACAACCCTAGCCTTTGTCTCGGGAAGTTCGAACATGATATCTTACCTTAGTATGAAAAGGTCATATCGTACTTCGTAGCTTAAAAAGAGATAAGATGTTTTTACTGTCAGAATTAGAAACCAGTTTGTATGTGCGTGTAAAGTAACTGACTAATGTTTGAATGGCATTTGAAAACACTTGCAGGAGATGGTCCCAATGATTAATTTTAGAATTCGTCAAACATTTGCTAAAGAAACGTTCATTCATTCATATTTTTGAAATTAAATGGCTAATGTACACTATTAGGAGCTTCAAATACGACTAAAACTGTACGCTTAGTACAAGACAGAGTCTTCTTCCTCGCGTGGTTCCGGCATTTTGCCACGGCTCATGGGAGCCTGGGGTCCGCTTGACAACTAATCACAAGAATTGGCGTAGGCACTAGTTTTTACGAAAGCGATTGCCATGTGACCTTCCAACCCAGAGGGTAAACTAGGCCTTATTGGGATTAGTCCGGTTAGTACAAGACAAAGTACGGTGATTTTACCAGCTTTTGTTAGCTTGACTTTACAAGTAGCACGTGGACCGGCCGTTGACTCCAAAATGGTGTTTAAACGCGTTTCAAGATTAATTCTCCATTCACTGCACACTACCACATTAGATTACTGTATAATAAGCTATCGATATTATACTTTAAACAATATTAATGAGCAAAAAACAAAGGAATTAATCACGTGGCGTGACTATCAAGATGGCGCTCAAACCATAAGTCACTAAAGATACGATATGGACTAGATATGTGAATGTTAAAAGTGACGTTTCTTCGAACAAATACGTCACTTTTGACACTGACATATCTAATCCATATCTTTAGCAAATGTTATAGACGTATCTTGAAGTTCGAATCGGTGTGTAAGTACGCTAAGTTTTCATATTAAGTGTGATGTCAAGTTTAGCTCTATTACAGAATATGTGTAGTCATTGTCACTGCAAAGTGAAAACTTAGCGTTGGCGGAGTCTAGTTTTCTTGTTATAGCCGACTTGCTATCATTTTAGCATTATATGTATGCAGGTATATGTCATGTATGTAAAATGTGGTGGTGGCCGAGTGGATCTGACGTCCGACTTTCAATCCGGAGATCGCGGTTCGCGGATTCAAAACCTCATGGACAAAAACTATTGAGAAGGATATGGATAGACTTAAGTTACGTAAGGAAGCGCTCAGAATAGAACTGCCTGGAAACTCAGAATAAGGAAAGCCCGTATAACGGGAAAATGCGAGGAGGAAGAAGAAAAAGAAGAAGAAGATGAATAATCATTTATTACATTGTGTTAAATGGTCCTCACTAAGCTTGGTGTTACAGTATGAGCCACATGGCACACTCCGCGACGCTGAGTTTCAGTAAGGTCCAGTGGATGGACTAGGTGCCGCTCAGTAAATAGATTATGGACACAATGTACAAAAGTAAGGAAAACTTAAGAAGAAGATTATCTCCGAAATAATTTCAATTGTCAATGAAAACTAGAGATGCAACAAATATTCGGCAACTATTCGGTATTCGGTCTTTTCGGCCATTTGTCAAATATTCGGTATTCGGCCGAATATCGGCTACTATTCGCCGAATACAACATATCTGTTGTACCTACCTAATATGAAAAAAAATCACAATAAAAATAACTAAAAACCACTTTAATATTAAAAATAAGTACCCAGTTTTTGAGCATTTGTTGATTACAAATAATTTCATCTCTACAACATTCACTGATTATGAGCAACAAAAATGAAATCTTAGTAAACGTTGCGTTGTGCTATATTGGCGAACACATTTATTTATTTAATCTTAAGGCGGACTTAATCTATCGCGGATCTATTTAAGGCAGACTTAATGCCACGAGGCATAATACGTTTTGTATATAATAACAAAATTTAGTAGTGTTAGTATATAATTTAAGTGGGTAGAAAATGAGCCATCCATTAAAAAAACTGGAATATAAAAAGACAAACTCAATTTTTTTTTACTTAAAAAAAAAAGGAAATGGAATTGAAGAAGGTCCATACCACAAAACTGCACACAACAGAAATGAAGATGTTGAGGTGGGCAGGAGGTATCACTCTACTTGATAGGGTTAGAAACGAGCACATCCGAGGCAGCTTTAAGATCCGGCCCATAGAAGATAAGCTCTCCGAATCGCGCTTAAAATGGTATGACCATATTAAGCGCGATTATTTGACGCTTCGTCCGGGAGAGTGGCCGAATATTCGGTATTCGGCCAAAAGCACTATTCGGGGCATCTCTAATGAAAACGCCTATTCGTCTTGAACAACAACCAACCAACCAACCAGCAACACCTCACACTACAGGGTTAAAACGAAATAAATCATCCCCACTTTACGTGTACGGGGGTACCCCAAAACATATTTATATTATGCCAAATAGCAGCTTTCTAGCACTAACGGTCACGGAGCAAAGCCATGGTGTAAGTGACCATTGTATTCTGTATGAAATGCTTAATATAGCTAACGTATTTAATTTGTTAATTATTAATACCTACTGGATCCGTGTAAATAGCTTTATAGATGTCACATACTATGTGATCTTTTTCTAGAAGTTAAGAATGGGTATAGTAAGTTATCCTTAAAAGATAGACATTCAACATCGCGGACTTTTTTGTAGACCCATTAAAGAGAGACAACCCCACCATACATTGTGTTGTTATAGCTCAATCGGATTAGGCAGCGTTTTCTGGCTCCTCTACACGATGGACCATCATAGTGGCCCACTAAGCTGGGCCAGCGTGTAGAGAGGGTAGTGGTGTCGGATGGCTTATGGCGCGCGGGATGGCGATGGGATGGCCGCGGTGTCGGTTTTTCGTCCGCACATCAAAGGCAGTGGGCCAGCGATGGCTGTCCGCATCTACACGTGGCCCATCCCTCAGTGCGTGCTCGAACGCGGTCGAGTGAGGACGTTCGTGCTGTGTATTATTTTGATTAAAAATGACGAGTATGTGGCCGCATCACGAACGAATAAAGTTTTTAGAGTTATATCGGTGAGAAAGCGTAACATGGAACCCCAAACATAAAGACCAAAACTATAGAAATAAGGTAGCAGGACTAGATTTTGCTTGGTGCGCGGGGCCCGTGGGCCCCGCGGTGTGCATGGTGCTGTAGTTGGTATTGTTATTTTTGTAGTTGGTGCTGTTGTTAGTGTTGTTGTTGATGAGTTGTTGTTGTAGGTGCCGTTGTTTGAGTGAAAAAGTTTGTTTTCCAAAGGGAAAAGGTAAAGCAGTTAGAGTTTTGCTTGGTGCGCGGGGCCCGAGGGCCCTGCGGTAATCGTGTAGTTTGTTGTTTGTGTTGTTGTTAGTGTTGTTGTTAATGTTGTTGTTGTAGGTGTCGTTGTTTGAGTGAAAAAGTTTGTTTTCCAAAGGGAAGAAGTGGTGCAGTTGTACTTCAGCTGCGCGTGCGAGCATGCACTCTGCCTCGCGTATGTTGTTATTAATGTTGTTGTAGTGTTTGTTGTTGTTGCTGTTGTTTAGGTGTAAAAGTTTGTGTTTTCCAAAGGGAAAAGGTAAAGCAGTTGTACTTTTGCTTAGTGCGAGCACGCACTCCCGCAGCTCGGCCTTCGGCCTCGCGTGCTTGGGCGATCCAATGGGACGCTCCGGGCCTTCGGCCCTACGCGGAGCTCGGCCTTCGGCCTTCGCTGGGTTTCGAAGCTCAGCGTCGGGCCTTCGGCCCGCCCCTTCGCTTATTAAGACAGTTAACTTGTAACCGGTTCGCTCTATAAATGCACTTTTCCCGTTATTTTTAGTATAAAATATATTTGTTTTCCAAAGGGGAAAAGTAATGCGGTTGTACTTCCGATTTGGGCTGCACTCTCGCAGCTCGGCCTTCGGCCTCGCGTGCTTGGGCGATCCATGGGACGCTCCGGGCCTTCGGCCCTACGCGGAGCTCGGCCTTCGGCCTTCGCTGGGTTTCGAAGCTCAGCGTCGGGCCTTCGGCCCGCCGCTTCGCTTATTAAGACAGTTAACTTGTAACCGGTTCGCTCTATAAATGCACTTTTCCCGTTATTTTTAGTATAAAGAATATTTGTTTTCCAAAGGGGAAAGGTAATGCGGTTGTACTTCCGCTTTGGGCCGCACTCTCGCAGCTCGGCCTTCGGCCTCGCGTGCTTGGGCGATCCAATGGGACGCTCCGGGCCTTCGGCCCTACGCGGAGCTCGGCCTTCGGCCTTCGCTGGGTTTCGAAGCTCAGCGTCGGGCCTTCGGCCCGCCGCTTCGCCTATTAAGATACTCGGGGAGGGTTGGTTTCGCTTCGGGAGTAGTGCGCTATAAATGCATTTTTCCCGTTATTTTTAGTATAAAGAATATTTGTTTTCCAAAGGGGAAAGGTAATGCGGTTGTACTTCCGCTTTGGGCCGCACTCTCGCAGCTCGGCCTTCGGCCTCGCGTGCTTGGGCGATCCAATGGGACGCTCCGGGCCTTCGGCCCTACGCGGAGCTCGGCCTTCGGCCTTCGCTGGGTTTCGAAGCTCAGCGTCGGGCCTTCGGCCCGCCGCTTCGCTTATTAAGATTCTCGGGGAGGGTTGGTTTCGCTTCGGGAGTAGTGCGGGAAGTTGGAGCTTAAACACGACCCAATAGTAAAAGTGTCTTGACAAGCTCACGTCGGGCCTTCGGCCCGCCGTTTCGCTTGTCTAAGACACTTTTCCTATTGGGTCGTGTTTAAGCTCCAACTTCCCCCTCTCAGGTGACGCTTCGGGCCTTCGGCCCTACGCGGAGCTCGGCCTTCGGCCTTCGCTAGCCTCGACGCGTCGCCGTCGGGCCTTCGGCCCGCCGGCTCCGCTTATCAAGACAGTTGACTTGGTAGAACGCTTGGGAGCACCTTGTGCACGCAGCTCGGCCTTCGGCCTCGCTTTAAATTACTGGGAGTTGCACGCTTGGGGGTCGGGGAGAAGGCTCCGGGCCTTCGGCCCTCCGCCGGGGTCGGCCTTCGGCCTCCCGGCCTGGAGCTCGCCCTTCGGGCTCGCTTAACACAGTTTTTATATAGGATTTCGCTTTGTTCCTCACGCCCGCAGCTCGGCCTTCGGCCTCGCCCAAAATTACTGGGAGTAGGACACGCTTGGCCGCTTGGGGTGAAGCTCCGGGCCTGGCGGCCCTCCGCGGGGTCGGCCTTCGGCCTCCCAGCCTGAAGCTCGCCCTTCGGGCTCGCTCAACCTACTTGAAAATTTGACTTTGCCCCTGTCCGCCGCCATTTTGGATTTTTCCAAAAAACTTTTTTTCATATGGTAATCTTGGCCCCCAGACTCAGCCGCATGCAAAATCTCAGCGCGCTCGGACCAACATTAAAAAAAGAAAAAAAAAAAAAAGTCGGCCATTTTGAATTTTTTTTGATGCAGTTTTATTTATCTCGGGGCCCTCTATGACATTTGGTCGAGCACCCCCCACCTATCACGCACCGTTTGAGAGTTGCCATACAAAAGTAAACTGGCCATTTTTCCGCCATCTTGGATTTTTTCCAAAAAATTTTTTTTCTATAGGAGTCATTGGGGCTCCGAGATACCGCGACCGAAATTTCAGAGCGCTCAGACCTTTTTGAAGTTTTAGAAAAAAAAAAGTCGGCCATTTTGAATTTTTTTTTTCTTATTCAGATTCCACTCGGAGCCCTCTATGACATTTGGTCGAGCTCCCCCGACCTATCTCTCACCGTTTGGCATTTGGGGGATTCGAAAAAAAATCCCATACAAATTTTTTTTCGAGCTAAAAAAAAAAAAAAAATTTTTTTTCGAATGCGGGGGCCCATATGTACCCACATACCGGTTCTCGGCGCTCTCGGACCGTTTTGAAATTTCGGCGCCATTTTGAGTCGGCCATTTTGATTTTTTTTAAATGCCATTCCATTCGTCTCGGGGCCCTCTATGACATTTGGTCGAGCAACCCCCACCTATCTGTCACCGTTTAAAAGTTGCCATACAAAATAAAAGTGGCCATGGTGTCCGCCATCTTGGATTTTTTCCAATTTTTTTTTTTCCATACCGATCTAGAGGGCCCCGAGATTCCGTGACCGAAATTTGAGCGCGCCGGGACCGACTTGAAAATCGGCCGCCATTTTGAATCCGCCATTTTGAAAAAAAAAATGGCGGCCTCCGAAACTGCCCAGGGTCCTCTGTGACATTTGGTCGAGCACCCCCCCACTATCTCGCACCGTTTAGCCGGGCCGTCAAACATTTTTCTGTCCCGATCCGGTAGACCGAATGTCGGATTTTTCCGGAGGTCACCGGACCGCCCCCTGTACGACCGTACCAAACTCGAATCCCCCCCGCGCCTCCTTCCGGGAGAACAATTCGTGTCGATTAATGTTCGGGCTGCAGCTTTATATAATATAGATATTTAAAAAAAAAGTGTTTATAACAAATAGTGCACGAATTAATTAGGATTAGGAAAATTACTTATACATAACGCAGACATCTGTATATACAGTACATTCACAATTTAAATAAATAAATATACCAATAATAAAAGAAATTATTATTAGATACCTACATATCTAAATATATGTACATACATAAATTATATATATGCACAATATATACCTACACAGCGGCACATTAAGGAAGAGACAAGTAATGATTTTTAGTAGGGTTTCAAAGGTTTGAAGAGTTTATTGCACAAATTTAAATTGACTTAGGTGACAACCTGTCTGGCCTAGTGAGTAGTGACCCTGCCTATGAAGCCGATGGTCCCGGATTCAAATCCTGGTAAGGGCATTTATTCGTGTGATGAGCATGGATATTCGTTCCGGAGTCATGGATGTCTTCTATGTATTTAAGTATTTATACATATGTATATAATATATTTATATCGTTGTCTAAGTACCCACAACACAAGCCTTATTGAGCTTTCTGTGGGACTTAGTCAATTTGTGTAATACTGTCCCATAATAAGTAGTTTATTTATTTATTTATTGCGATGGATAGATGACATCCACCATAATCTTCTACGTCATTTCTTTTTAATTACTTTATTATTGTGCAGATTAAGAAAAGGTTGGTACGTGGCGTATAAATAAATTGCTGCAGCGGCTAATGCTTCCACGTCCGTCTTGGAAAACGAATAGATCGCAACTGAATGTCGCCATCGTGTAGTGGCGTGTCAGCCATCGCATGGCCATCTCGCTGGGCCAGCGCTGGGCCATCGTGAAGAGGAGCCATTCGATTAAAGCTCCTAACCAGCGTGATTTTTTCCGATAATATCGTTATACATCCACCAATTTACACAAAACCTTAACAAGTTATATACCTAAACCTTCCTCGAGAATCAGTCTATTGATAGATGAGAGTCATATGAAAATCTGTTCAGTAGTTTTTAGTTTTGGAGTAGTTTTATAAGATGTAGTGCATTGACGTTTTCCCCTAGACTTGCGGACGCTAGGTTGCGTGACAGTCGTGCACATAGCGAATAGGCCCGTGAAATCCAAATTGGATATACAAATTATTATTTTTTTCAGCTTTGTTTAAAAATCAAATTACTTATACTCGTATATGTACATATTCTCGGTTTTTCACTTACGAGAGTAAAATGTTTATTCTGATTTAATACTTGTTCCGGATTATGTCAAACGGTCCGATTCGAACATTCAATAATTAGGTCTAGATAAATTGTCAAACGTGACGTTGTTTGAGGAAACGTCACTTTTGACACTGACATATCAGATCCATATCGTATTTAGACCTAATTTTTGACGTATTTTAAAATTCGAATCGGGCCGAAACTTATCAATAATGGCGTTAGCTGTAGTAAAGCAGTGTCTACATATCATACACTATAAAAAGTATAAATATTAAGGTAAATTAAACTAATATTTATTTTGTCATCCGACATCCAACGACACAGAGGTCAGCGGCGGTATCATGGTTCCATTTTTATCACTTGTCACTATGTCCGTCACTTTCGCGCTTACATATTTGTTAGAACGTGACAGGCATGGTGACAAATGATAAAGAGCCGACCATCTTAGCCCAGCTGATAGGATGAATCGGGCACAAGATCGACAAAAGTGGAAGAAGAGAGAAGACGCCCTACATACAAAAGGCCACCAAAAGGCCACCATGATGATGATGAATATTTGATTAAGTAGGTACAATAGTTTTTTTACAGGATTAATATGTTTTTTAACTCGCAAATGGTAACAAAATATAGTCAAAATAATTTTACCAAACAATCTCGTAAAACAAAATGAATTAAAAAGTTGATAAAGATTCAGATAAGTACAATTAAAAATAGCGACACAATAAAAACAGATTTTATGTTCGATTCGAATTCTATTTGAACTTAACGCCTGCTGTTCTTTTCATAGCACATGCATCGAATGTAGAGCTTACGACATAACATGAGTGCGTCTTTAGTATACGTCTAAAATGTACTCTAGATACGATATGGCTCACAAGGAAAGGTACCCAACTGTCCGGTTCCTATTTGATTTATATTTATATATGTTATAGAGTAGTCTAAAATAACAGACACGTATTTTTTTTAGCTGCCCAAAACTATCCTATTGGGAGAAATTGTCCTCCAAAGTACTAAAAAAATACTCAATCATTGATATGACTATCATTTCTGAACTTTGTATTGCTTTAATGCAATGGGTCCCATATAGACATTTGATTCTATAAAACGAACCTGAACAATTGATACCATTAATAAAAAAGTGGCCAAGTGCGAGTCGGACTCGCCCATGAAGGGTTCCGTACCATTTATGAAGTATTAAAAAAAACTACTTACTAGATCTCGTTCAAATTCAAACAAATTTTCGGTGGAAGTTTGCATGGTAATGTATATCATATATTTTTTTTAGATATTTCATTCTGTTATTTTAGAAGTTACAGGGGGGGGGGGGGACACATTTTTTCACTTTGGAAGTGTCTCTCGCGCAAACTATTCAGTTTAGAAAAAAATGATATTAGGAACCTAAATATCATTTTTGAAGACCTATCCATAGATACCCCACACGTATGGGTTTGATGAAAAAAGATTTTTTGAGTTTCAGTTATAAGTATGGGGAACCCCCAAAATTTATTGTTTTTTTTTTTCTATTTTTGTGTAAAAATCCTAATGCGGTTCGTATAATACATCTACTTACCAAGTTTGAACAGTATAGCTCTTATAGTTTCGGAAAAAAGTGGCGGTGACATAATCGGACAGACAGACGGACATGACGAATCTATAAGGGTTCCGTTTTTTTGCCATTTGGCTACGGAACCCTAAAAATTGTCATAAAATATAAAAAAAGTATCCGATATCATATTTCAGGCACCGTTCGGCTGTGTCAAGTACCGTACCGTACCAAAGTAATCGCATACAGTAACATCTAGTTTCAACATCGCAAGTCTAGACAACTAGCGAACCGGTTCGTTGGGCAAGTTTGTTTACTGAACTTGCGATGCGGCCTTAACATTGACATCTAGATCATATCGGTCTGATCCGATAGATGGCGGTAATTTTACATTACTATAGGACACCAATACCAATCAGTCAATCAGTCGTACCAATGAGTTTTTCGGAACTTATGTATGAAATATCATTTGATATTTACCAGTCGCTTTTCCGTGAAGTGATACGGCGAGAAGGACGATAGGGACCGTGCGCGTTGGAGAGTCTGCCATCTTGTGGCCTGAATCGGAACCATAAACATGCACATGTACACGTCACGTGTTTTCTTGTGCATAGTAGGTTATGCCATCTTGTGGGCTACATCGGAACAAAAAACATCACATTTACGCCTCGCGCCAAAAATCTGACGGCTCCTGCCTCCTACAGTTCATGCACGCTCCCTATATCATGGCGAATATGACACGACACGAGATTTCACTGTTTGTACTGTACTAAAATAATAAAGGAATAAGGACTAACTTAGTAAATTAGCCACATGTGCTGGGCTGTATCCCACAGGATGTATCTTGAGGCAGAGAAAGACCGAAACGAAGATGGCGGGATGACTTCGATACATTCTGTACAGAGTGGCGGGAATGTGCATTGAACAGGAACAAATGGCGGGAAAGAGGGGCTTTTGCCCAGCATTGGGACACTCTTAATAGGCTAGAAAAAAAAAACTTAGTAAGTATATTGTATAAAATAGGAGAAGATAATATTGCTATCCTATTGTACAAGAGCTTTTAGTTGAAGGTGTTACAGCCACCACAAGTCAAGTGATATCGCGGTCGATCAGACCACTTGTTTTCTATATTAAAATGATTTTGCGGTAAAGATATTGCAGAATCTGATAGGATAAGTTTAATAGTGCTGTTAGTGGTAATGATATCCCAAGCTATGCAAAGTACTAACAGGCTCACTCTTTGCTGACCCTTGGACATTATATCGTTTAAATAAAGTTTAATTTCAAATGCTTAGTTAACAGTGTCTGCGAAAGTAATACTTTTTTTGTATTCAGTTTGATATATTTGTGGTTACTGAAGTAGTTGATTTGGGAATGGAAATACCATGTTTATTTTTAAATTCTTTATTTGTACGATTTGCAAAAATATTATAAGTACTATGTATGAGTCATATATACAATATCACCATAAAATGTATAATTATATACTTATCATAATATCATAATGAGCAATAATATAGATACATATATCATACATACATATTAACATATCATACATACATAATTACACAAAATAAATAAATATATTATAAAAGATGTGCTATAGGTAATTAAAAGGATGTGTATGAGTTAATGATAATGATTAAAGATTAATTATAAAACAAATATCACAGTTTAAATAAAATAAATAAAAATAAAAGATGTTAACTAACTTATAATGATACAATAACAAGTGAAATAAAATAAGGACTTAGAAGAAAGGACTAGAATTAAATAATCGATCAAAATAAAATGATATGTACAAGTAAAAGTGAGTATCAAAAATTATTGTGAAAACAAAATACACAAATACGGATACCGTATAGGGTCTGATATATACTAATATAGTATAACAAGAATTAATAATATAGGGCCATACAAACTCAGAACAACCGTTTATGAAAACAACAACACTCCCTCACAAAGGGATCAAATAAATAGTAATAAATAAACTAAGGCTAGTAATAAATACGCCTGCTTAAATAATCTTAAAAGTAAATGCCCGCATCTCAATGATATTGACTAAAAAATAGCGGTCATAGAGTTGATCCTTGTGGAAGTCAAATGGCTTAGTTTAATCAGACTTGACGTGAGCGCCATAGGCGAGGTTCTGGGCGTCATCGATGGATCTTCCCCAACCATGTCCGCTGCTGGCGTAATGTTCATCATGATGAGGGTGGGCCACGACTTCATAGCTGGTCTCATGGTGCTTGTGTGCCAGAAGCTTCTTCAGGGCGAGGATACCGGCGACGAGGAGGGACACCTTGGCGAGGAGGAGGGCCTTCGTGGCGGCGAAGGCGATGATCGCGAGAAATAGGGGGATGAGAGCGGTGATCTTCAACTTGGCGAGAGCCAGGAGAGGCAGGAGCTGCTTGATCTTCTTCTTTTTGCCACGAGCTGGAAAAGAGAAAACATAAATAAGTAAACATATACAAAAATGCTTATGAAATAAATGTTCAAATTATTAGATCACATTCAAAACATGTTTCGGCGCCGTGATTACGAGTAAGATCGCCTGCGGCATAATGATTAAGTATGTAGTGTGGTATCGTTTAGCAACTTTTACAACATGTAGGTCAGGTTCAAAACTATCCGGATAAAATATCTAATCTCTCAAAGAATTCAAATCTCAAGTATTTGTGCACTTTGTTTACATTTTTTAATCCAAAACTGGAATGACCGAATTGTATTCTTGAGGATGTGAGTAAGTTGATGTACTAGTAAAATATAACGGTACGTTTAATCCTGCTTGACCGGGTTTTAATAATAAATCAACGAAAACATTTTATTTTTGTAAAGATTTACTGTTTTTTGTGACCTAGTAGAAACTACTAGTCGTTATTCCTTTCACAGTGTTAGGTATATCGACTGACGGAATGTTTTAAAATGTTTATGTAGATACTACAGATGTAAATACGCAAAATATTACATGAACATCCAAATCATTAAGTACCTCTACTGTTTTATATCTTACCAAGCAAGTATTGCATACTCGTAGCTATGGCGTTTCTTGTTCAGACCAAAGGGCATCTACCTACTCATTCGAAAGCCATTACATCTTTGAAAGTTAGAAGCCAGTTATGGCTAGATTTCACGATGACTTGCTCACTCGAACAGGTTTCCATGAAAGTTCAATGCGACAGAAGGACTCGACTACTCTAATGACCGAAGCAAGAATGTAAGTGCTACTTTCACAGCGACGAGACAAGTGTTAAGTGGCAAGTGCGTACTTGTACTTGCTTGGAATATGAATGGTATTCTAATTATGGTAATATCAGGTACTATGTGAAGTGAAATCAAAACATCTGGATCAGCTAGTGGACTTGAAACGGTTTTGATGAAAGCTCAGCACACTTATTTACATAGAGCTGAGGTGGCAATGCTTCTAGAATTAATTCAAGTATTGTGTGCGTATTTCAAATAAGGATACTAAGTCAATTTATTATACGAAACAAATGTGAATTTTGACTGTATAATTATGATGAACAGGAACAAAATAATAGGACCAAATGCTTATACAAACATATACATAATGTCTTAAGGCACTACTGTTTTGTTGATGATGATAACGATCGTGTATTATTATTTAAAAAAAAGTGCTCATGTATGGAATTTCCCACAGACGGATTTGGCCGCATTGACCCTACAGAAAGTCGTCGACATAGCAGTAAACGGTACTAAAATCAAGTTACATTTTACATAATAAAATGTGATGAAAACGAGTCCTTGATTGCGGGTTTACGAGAAGATACCGTTGCATACACCGTCAAAGATATGTAAACAAATATCGTCGTTATTACCAAGGATTAAGGTACAAACGTGTAAGTATATCTTTAGTGTCAACTGTACGGTCAACAAGTCAAGCTCACGCACAGCTATATAGCCATCGAGAAGCCGCGTGTAACCGATGCTGATGCTACATGACCTGACAAGCATTCAAGCGAGTCTAGAAATCTACTACAGACTTGAGATTTGTGGCGGTCATTCAACGCAACCGTCTTTCTCGGTAACACGATGTTTGTGTCATTCTAGATTGATGCCGTTGGAATAATGAGGTAAAAAGCTTCTAGTTATTGAACAAAGTCAAACTACACAGTAGATGGTAAAAATTTCGGGAAAGTATACGTATAGACGAATTTTAAAAATGCTTTTACATAGTTTCTTTGAATGGTTATTGCAAAAGTAACATCTTAAATACCATGTTGTTAATCTAATTTACAAACTTCAATAACTTTTAAGTTTTGTTATCAACACAGTTTAAAACGTATCATTGAATAAGTTATTCGAAACATATAATATAACTGTATACTTTAATGATAATAATTCGATAATAGAACCGGTATACATATAAGACCATTTTACAATTTGAAAGTGTCGAATAACACTAAAACGGTGGTGTGTAAGTAAAAGTTGTTTTGATCTCGTTTATATTATCATCATCAGCTCTGACTCACTTAGACCATCTGGAGTTGTGGTCAAGAAAAAAGAAGAAATAAGTAGTTATTGTTTGACCACAAAACTCTTTATTTTGCTCCATTTCTTTCTTAAACAAGTGTGAAATGTTGAATCACTGAGCTAAATTTCTTTTTCTATTTGCATTTCGTAATCTTGTTTCGATGGTCTCGTAATGACTGTAATATTGAGATTGAAAACAGAAAGTTCTTGGCAAGCTTTACAAGTGTTTGTGGAGCAAATGTCTCACGATTTTTGGTTTGTGCTAAGAATACGTTACGGTAAAGTAATCTCGTCTTATGTCATTGTTATGCGTCAAATTAGGACGCATATTTACGAGGTTTGCAAGTTACTTTTTTTTTGTTTCGAAGAGCACACTTGCTTAGAAAGACAATTTTTATTGTTGAGTTTATTTCACAAATTATAGCAAGATTTTAGTTGAAATTGTACGAAGCTGTTTTTTTATTTATTTATAAGGTAGATTAAAGTTAGATTATTTTATTAAAGTGTCCAATTACGATTTATCTCTTTATATTTTCTTGATTTTTACATGTAATTCTAACATGACCCTCATAGATGCTTAATTTTTGGAAGTATTTTATCAGATTGATTATTTATCGAAATAGATATGGAAATGAAATAAACAACTGTTTTATATACTTTTCAATAAATATGTGAAATTACATTCAGATTTTTGAAAAGGATTATATATCCTTTATCATGTTGTTTATCAAATTTAATTATGCGAACTATTAAAATATAGTTAACACAAACTACAAAAAATACGCAAGTTTGTCCCTAAATCCATTTAAATATTTGTAATATAATGTTTACCTTAAAGCGATTTTAATCACAGATCTATATAATATCCTGAGACCAGCAGTTTAATCCCAAGAAATGTACCATACGTACATTTTCACAAATGCGATTTGACTTATCAGCATAGAAGGATTTAAATTAAATTGTTTTATCAGCAGCAGAGAGCAGGTCAGGATAAATAATAAAAATAAGTACGAGCGATGAAGTCCAGTTTTAGGTTAACGAATGAGTTTAGATTATTTTAGGTATAACTTAAATTTTCTTACCTTCTTCGAGTGATCTCCTCATGCCCTCAACAGCGAAGGACGGCAGCTTGAACTGGATGACATGGTTCTCCAACAGATCAGCAGCAGAATCCACTAGCCGCGACTCCACGAGCGCTTCCCTGGCTCGAGGCTCCTCAGGCAGAGGATCCAGAGCACGAGCAGACCTCGGAGACCCGTTCCCAACTAAGGTCACTCCGTCAGTCAGGCTCAACTCCCGCGCTGACGACAACGTCTCCACATACTTTAATGCCTTCTCCTGCAACCAAAAAAAACTTTTAACTTATGCACTTATTTATTTTAAACACTTATCACTTTGAGCACATCACTGAAGTCCAACCTTCAAACACAAAGACACGTCGCCTTCAGAACACTCCTTCACCACACCCATAACACTGCCCACGATCCCCTGATCTTCTTTTTCGGCGGTGGGCATGCCCCGCGCCACCGCGACCAAAACTAGGACAGCTAAGTACCTCATGTCGTCAGCTAACAACCCCTAATGAAAGTTAAACACCAAGTGTGCCCACGCAGTATAAAACGGTCTGTTTTAAGCATGTCACCCCCACCACGGGTATTACGTGCGCCCGAGAAAACTGGACCTAAAAGTCGACGATTAAGGTGCTACGAAAATGATATCACAATGATACGGCGTTGCGTGGATGCACGTTTTTCGGGGTTCATTAACATTTCGTGTTCATGTATGTGTGTGATCCCGGATCAGTGGACGCAACACATTATATAGGATGAGGCTTCTTCCCTTTGGGACCATTCTTGTACCACTCCTAAAGCTTTTCACACTCATATCTTTGAAAAAACAAATATATTTCCCTGTGAAACGATACTAATTTGTCACAAATTTACTTAGTTCTACTTATAACTATAAAAAAGAAAACATTTTTTTATACAAAAATCCTTATGTCGAAAAATACTGTCGAAGTAGTGGTGTAACGTTTTTCAAGGGCGTCGCCAGCCGATGGCGCAGGGGGGGGCAAGTTGACTTTACCTACCACAATTCATACTTTTCTCATTCTCTATGAATGAGAAAAGTAGGTATGAATTGTAGGTAAAGTCGACAGCACATGAAACTTTTCACTTTTACTACGAGCCTTACATCTACAGCGATTGTAATAACAACAGTATCTTAGTACTATATACATAATTATATATTCTGTGACAGTACAGAGTCCAATGTGTAAAGCCACACGAGCACGAGCTCTTGACTATGCAATAAAAAACTTGTAAATGAGTTATAATAACATTTATTAGAAAAATAAAATAAAAAGGAGTTTGAATTTGAATAAATGTACAGCGTATTTTTTTTAAATTATCCGATTTTAATATTATAGTGGTCGTTGTTTGTTTATATTAGGTTAATTAAAATATAATTTTCGGGGATTCATTGTAAACTTCTCGACCACTTTATTATTAAAATCTTGTAAGTTTCCATGTATAAGTTTTCGGTGCACACTCATCATGGCCAAACCATTGAGGCGATTTTCACTTATTTGAAACTTCAATATCATTTTTGAAGACCTATCCATAGATATCCCCCCCCCATGTTTGTTTTGTTTAAATTTTATGACGTTTTTGCCATTTGGCTACGGAACCCTAAAAAGCGCTGGTGGCCTAGCGGTACGAGCGTGCGACTTGCAATCCGGAGGTCGCGGGTTCAAACCCCGGCTCGTACCAATGAGTTTTTCGGAACTTATGTACGAAATATCATTTAATATTTACCAGTCGCTTTTCGGTGACGGAAAACATCGTGAGGAAACCAGACTAATTCTACCAAGGCCTAGTTTACCCTCTGGGTTGAAAGCTCAGATGGCAGTCGCTTTCGTAAAAACTAGTGCCTACGCCAAATCTTGAGATTAGTTGTCCCCAGCTCACCAAGCGGGCTCCCATGAGCCGTGGCAAAATGCCGGGACAATGCGAGGAAGATTTGAGCGTTGTAAAATAAAAAAAACAACGGGTACTCCGGAAGTGCCGGCAGAAGTGAAAACTTGAATAATAACGTTGCGCATTTTTGATATTTTGGAATGGTTAGGGAATAATTTTGCACGAATTGCTTTAATTATCAGTATAAAAGTACAATCATTTATGTGGTAAAAAACAATATTCATTTATTGCGCTGTCGTACACAAACATGACAATTTATATTACATTAAAAATTTAACACTTCTGTAGGGCTAAGATGGTCGGCTCTTTATCATTTGTCACCATACCTGTCCCGTTCTAACAAGTATGTAAGTGCGAAAGTGACGGGCATAGTGACAAGTGATAAAAATGGAACCATGATGCCGCCGCAGAACTATTACAGTTATTTAACTTAAAAATACACAACGTTAATATTTAAGTTGCGCCGGCGGTCTACTGGCTTCAATGACATTGTAACAGTTTTTCGATCAGGTCACGTGTCCGTCTTACGAATTTTCAATCTGACGAATCTGTCGGTCACGTCACCTGTCGCGAGTTTAACATTTTTTTCCCCATCACAAAAAGTGCCCAGCGCCGCTAAAGAAGTTTTCACTTCAAAAATACTCAAAAACAAGCGTCACCAATTTGTATTCTTGCGTCCAGACCTCCATTTTATCGGTAATAATCAGTGGTTGAATTTGGCAGCCAAATTGGCATTTGCGTCCGCACGGCCTGGGGCCTGCCGCGACAACCAACCAAAATCATTAAGACTTAATTAGAGTGACAGAGAAAAATGGCTGCAATTAACGAACTTCGATTTTCGCGGTTATAGCCCTGATTAGATCGGACAATTTCATCAGATTGGCGAAAAATTGTCTTGTCTGGACACGGGTTCAAGGGCTAGTAAACTTGGGTGCGATCTTAAATATTAATACGAATTGCAAAACTAAACTTATCCAAAAATCGGCTAGCTTAAAAAGTCACAAAAATTGCCTCAAAATCGTAAGTCACGCACATGTCACACAAGAAGGCGAAAAGTCACAAAAATGTGACTTTTGTGACCATCTGGCAACGCTGAGATAGACGCTAAAACAAAGGCGGCTGTGCGGGGGGCGCGGGCGCCGCGCGGTTACATGTTGCTTCCCCCCTCCCCCTCTCCGCTTCAACGATAGAGTAGACCAGGCGGAGCGTAGTCGAGCGTTGGGAATATTAGGAGTGGAATTGGTGAATTCATTCGAGTTTCGACGTACGGGAATGATTGTTCAAAGCTTGAACTTCAAGCAAATCAACTCAAAGACTTAGGACTTTGGTTGTATTATATTTGGCAACTTTTTTAGAATCTCTAGGGGGGGGCAGCTGCCCCTCCCTGCCCCCCCTTGGCGACGCCCTTGACGTTTTTGGTATTTATATCACGCGTGATCATTGGAATGCCATTATCATACTAACTAAACTTTGATGGGTTGTTTGAAGTCGCTCATACGTTTCTTTGGCGTGTTTGAGCATCTAAATTGTATGATTGAAAGGTGGAAATCCAGTTAAAGTTTCTAATGGTACATGTCTGACTTGGTATTTAAACATGAAAAGTAAAAGTACTCACATAAATTCGAAGCAGGGAGTAGCCCAACGGGAAATATTCACTTTGCCCCAAAACTAATATAACCAACGAACTACTTTGTATGTTTGTAGCACTGTGTTTTTGATGCGCTAAATAGTATTTCTATCATATGAAGAAAAATAAGAAGAAGAAGAAGAAATAACATTTATTAACATATCCTTATAAACTAACTAAAAATAATGACACAAAATGAAGAGTTGCGCTAAATTGTTCTCACTCAGCTTGGTGTCGCGGGATGAGCCACATGGCACACTCCACGACGTTGATTTTCAGTAAGGTCCAGTAAATAGACCGATATGGATATGAGGGATCTCATTCACTACCAATAAAGATTGATCGTCTGCTTTAATTTGTCTAGTAACGATAAATGCTTAACTCATTTGCCACCATCGTGGCAAAGAAAATGACCAAGTAAGGTTTAATAACATTGTTGTTTACGACAAATACAATAGGTAGTTATTTACGACACAAATGCGGAAAATAGAATACTCGCAACGAGTGGCGATAAATTAAAACACGCCTGAAGGGGGAAATCGACATATGTTGCAAATTATCTATTCGCACGTGTACAACGTTTTACAATACATATGGCCCTTTAAACTATCGAAATTGGCACGAAAAGTAATAAAAACAGTACCACCACGTGTACTGTAATATATTATAATATATCTCAATCTATTCTAGTAGCATATTGACAATTCATAAGTCTTATTCAAGTACTCTCAATAAAAAAACTGGCATTTAAATACTTAAAAGTAGCTAAAAATAACGACTGCTGTATCCTTTTTGGAAATAAATGGGAACGTTCATTTGACCTGCAAAACTAACGACTTCAACATTATCGTAAAATTCTAAATTAACAATACAAGGTATCTAATTGGTGTATTCCACGAAAGTGCATCAGGTGCAACTCAAAAGTGCCGTACAGAGCGCGCCGGCGCGAACGCATCCGCGCCAGTGCAGCTTTCTGATACCAAAGTGGAGTCCGGCTTCAATTAGAAAAGTTGTTTCCCATTAAGGCTTTGTTTACTCATAGACCGGTCGGGATTTCATACTGGACGTTAGAACATGAGTATCATGAATTTATCAAGATCTTTACTACTACTTTCATATTGAGCAAGGACATAAAGCTCGGTGAGATATGCAAAAATTGAGGTTGTAGAATTTTTGCGGAAAGATCACTACACCTTGTAAAACAAAGTTTGTGTGTATGTATGTTCGCGATAAACTCAAAAACCTACTGAACGGATTTTCATGCAATTTTCACCAATTAATAGCGTGATTTTTTAGGAAGGTTTAGGTGTATAATTTGGTCGGCATATGGTCGGCCTAAGAGGAGATGGCGGGACGACCTGGACGCATACGCGACCAGCTACTGGATACAGCAGTAAATCGGGAAGATTGGAAGTCTACAGGCGAGGTCTTTTCCCAGCAGTGGGACTCTTAATAAGATCTTTAAAAAAAAAGGTGTATAATTTTTTTAGGTAACCCGTGCAAAGCCTAGTTTAATATTTAAATGAAGTATAAATAATCTACATTAAATTTTCTACAAAAAACAATCTAAAACAAAAACGCATGCATAAAAGACAAAAAAAGCAAACAAAGACACTGAAACTAGTCAAAACAAAAAGTTATGTTTAAATGCTAGTAAACTGACGGAAAGTCTCATAATAGTCTCTAGATGTATCTTTATTTTAACTGAATGAATATCTTATTCAATATAGGCATTCAAATAAAAAAATATATATTTTAAGTCCTGTAGTTGCAGGCGTTCATAAAGGCTACGGTGACTGCTTACCACCAGGCGGGCCGTACACTTGTTTGCCATCGACGTAGTATAAAAATGTAAATATAGTGTAACCCAAAAATAAGATGATAAAAAAACTTTAGGAAGATTTTTCTTACACGTCTTTAGCAAAAAAATCTACAATCATTTAATGGGCCCACTGATTACCAGTTCGCCGGACGATATCGGCCAGTCAGTTATTCGCGATTGTCAGCTGCGAATTTGCGAATTACTGACAGGCCGATATCGTCCAGCGAACTGGTAATCAGCGGGCCCTTTAATTTCCTATACCTTTAATACGCAAAAGTTTGTACAACTATTTATTTTTTATACTACATCGGTGGCAAACAAGCATACGGCCCGCCTGATGGTAAGCAGTCTCCGTAGCCTATCTACGCTTGCAACTCCAGAGGAGTTACATGCGCGTTGCCGACCCTAAACCCCGCCCCCCCTCGTGGAGCTCTGGCAACCTTACTCACCGGCAGAAACACAACACTATGAGTTGTTATTTGGCTGCGGTTTTCTGTATGGTGGACGTACTTCCCCAGTTGGGCTCTGCTCTAGATCTGGAATGAGATCCGCTGTACTGTGGCCTACCTACACAAAGCGAGATGACATTCACAATGCCCATACAACAATATACCGCAGTATTTTTTTTTTATAAATGAATGTGTTTTTTTATACAATATTACGCTTCATCATAACACACTCTTACTTTCATAAGTATACAACAATGACTTGCTTACTTTGTAAATACTATACTTTTATGAGGTTATATTTTTCATTATAAAACACCTATAAAATTTTCTTTTTCTATTGTTTTAGCTCGTAAGCTCCTTTCCCTTCTATGGAACAATGGGCACTTTAATGTTATAACTGCGTGATTATTATCGAATTTATCATATTTTTTTACAAATAAGGGCCCACTGATTTAGGAAGATTAAAGGAAAATATTTTAGCTATCAAAAAGTAATCATGATAAAATACAGATCTTATCACTACTCATTTTGGTATTTTATTATCATTTAACGTTATTTTTTGAAAGGTATATTTTACTCACACAACGTTCTAAATCCTTTTTAATATCATCACATTAAATTTACTACCAAATGTAGACGATCGATTATCGATCAATTGGTGTGGTAACACAAATATTGTACATAATACCACGCAAGATGTTTGACACAGAATTTTATGTTAACTGATCAATATTTTAGTGATCAATCACAACTTGTTAAATAGAAGGCCATTGTGTATTACTTACAAAGTTGCCTGTGGGGTATATCTATGGAAAATGATAACTGTCAGTGATACGTGTCATATAAGTATCAGTTATGTCGACCGTTTTTTGGAGTCAAAAATGTACCTAGAGCTTTGTCTAACCTCCTGAGTCTCAGAATCATTCTGCAGTTTTGAATTTTAAACCTTCCTTTTATTCTATTATAGTTAAAATTTTATTGTTGTATAAATAGAATGCAAAGATGGAATATCCCATATGGGATAGCGCATCGCTACTGGTGAATTTCCAATATGGCTTGGAGCTCCGGTAACCGTTTAAGAAGTGTAAAACTTTAGTACTCAGGGTAGATGTGGCCAGAGCCTCCCTATGGCTCATATATGGTGGAAATATTCGCTGTATTGGGTACGGTCTTGATAGCTTAGATGGCAGAGCACTAGGCTAGCAACCCAGTGGTCGTGGGTTCAAGGCCAACAGTAAATTTTTCCACTTTTTTTTCTAAGCTGCATGTTAAGATATTTTTGCTCACATTGGCCGCTCTGCTATATCTGATCTCCATAAAACATAATTTTCATTCAAATGCTTATACATTCACACATGTAACAAATTATAATCTTTTATAAGGTTTATAACATCTAAACGAGCAAATTGGATACTGTAGCCCGATATCAAATTTATATTTAAATATATAGAAAACTTTACGTTTCCCTTTGATGTTACGTAATAATACAAGTTTATGTGATTCTGATTATAATTATGTTAACTGTATAATTAACGTAATACTGCAGTGAAAGCAGAATGTATAATTTGAGGTTAGATTTGGATAACGAGATGTACAATTTTATCAGCTGAAATCTCTTCGAATAAATTAGTACAGCAGAGGCGGAATGTATACCTACCTACACGGTGAAATATAATCGGTGACCAACATGCATCGCAGAGTTGTGGCGAGAACGTTGTCCGTTTACTATGGGGACAATACACGAGCGTGGTGTCTCCTGGTCTCCTTCCATAGCCCATTATCTATTCCATCTAACTTGCAATATGACCTTAGACCTCATCACAACACAAAAGTACTGCTCTGCAATAGTCTTTGCACCTGGCGAGGACCATGTCTAGATGTATCATATTGTGCGCTTGGGGGTGGTGTCCGCCACGTTTTTTGCCTGCTTTTGGATTAAATTGTCTTAAAGGGCATCTAAAAAAGTAAAAAAAGCAGGATGGAATTGAAGCTTCATAGGCACAGTCAAAGAATTTAATTTCAGTACTTAGGTATCATTTCGTACCTCGTCACAATCACAATGAAAATAAATATATTTATGAAAGTCCCTAGAGACCTCCCAAGCCAATTCGAGTTGAAAAGGGCCCACTGATTATCAGTTCGCCGGACGATATCGGCCTGTCAGTTACTTGCGATTGTCCGCTTTTGCGAATAATTGACAGGCCGATATCGTCCGGCGAACTTGTAATAAGTGGGTCCCTTTAGTTATTCGATCTCATTCCAATATGATACTGATCTGTCAGTGACAAAAGTGACATTCCTTCAACCAAAAACGTAACTTTTGAAACTGACAGATCAGTATTATATTGGAATGAGGTTGAATCACTAAAATTTTGATTGGGTCTTCCGGTTCGAGTGCCATCTTGATAGTTAGCCTCGTGATTAATTCCTTTGCTTTTTTCTTATTAATATTGTTTAAAGTTTAATATCGATAGTTTATTATACAGGAAACTACTATGGTAGTGTGCAGTGAATAAAAAATTAATCTTGAAATGCGTTTAACCACCATTTTGGAGTCAACGGCCGGTAGTCCACGTGCTACTTGTAAAGTCCAGCTATTGCTTTGCAAAAGCTGATAAAATCACCGTAAACTGTCTTGTACTAACCGTACAATTTTAGTCGTATTTAAAGCTCGTAATACCTTGATGACGCCATAATTTTAAAAGAATGAATGAATGAATGAACGAGATTGAATAACTAAAACCCGAATTGACCTGTCATACTATTGTCACTGGATGTCACAAGGTACAAAATGGCACTGAAATTTTAATTCTTTGACCATACCCAGTAAAAGTAATTTCCACGTGGAAAATATTCAGAAACTTCTCACTTCCTCCTTCTCTTTTCCTTTATTTGATTTATTTCTTAAATTTATGAGAAATTTAAGAACTGTAGGTATTAAGTTTAACTTATTTACACAAATTGACTCAGTCCCACAGTAAGCTCAATAAGGCTTGTAATATAAAAATACTAAAATACATAGAAAATATCCATGACTCAGGAACAAATATCGATGCACATCACACAAATAAATGCCCTTACCGGGATTTGAACCCAGGACCATCAACTTCATAGGCAGGGTATCTACCCACTAGGCCAGGCCGGTCGTCGTTTATTTGTATCATTAAACGTAATTATCCCAACAATTTCAACAAAAACCTTGACATTGCTTTAAAATGACCGAACCAATTGCGATAACACTCGGAACAGTGGGGTCGTTGACTTTGTTTACGTCCAGTGAATGCAGTTATCTTCTTTTTGGTTTTATTTGAGCTCGAACGTAACTGTTCATTTCTAGGTCTCGAGCCACGTTTGTTTATTTACATACTTTTTGTAGTATTAGACCAATAGTGGGACCGGATTTTTGCCCTATAAGTTTCGATAATTCTAAAGAGTGAAAAGTGATGTTTATCTGGTATGGGACATATTTTTAAGCATATTTGTAATATATGAAGAAAATTTAGAACGAGCGTTAGATATAAATAAGGTATTTATTTATTTTTATTGATGAATTTTGAATATTGAATTAAAGTACAAAATTTAAGCATCGTCTTTTATAATATGTATGAGGCTTTATGCTATCAAATTTTTAGAAAAAAAATCAACGTGCTACTTTGTCAAACTCAAATTAGCTTATTATTTTGTCAATATTGAATTAAAGTTTGAAAAATCCACAATATCATATCTAAATTTTTAAGTTAATAGGCAAGGCAAAAAATTAGAAGAATAGGATATGTGCTTTACAATTAATATGCGTTTTTTGTCCTGTAAGATCTAATATTGAATTAAAGTCCGTAGAGATAAGTCTATTACTATAAAATAATATATGCAGCCATTTTATGGAAAGTAAGAAATATCTGTGTGTAGCTTGCATTGTAATAGTAAAATCAACTTAAAAAGGCGCGAAATTCATAACCACGCCGCGCTGGTCCGTCAACATGTCGGCTCGGCGCGCGGGAGCCTATCGTAGCCGACCTAGTGAGCGATAGATACCTCGCCCCGCCCGCGCCCCCCGCTCAGCTTCGCAAGCGCTGTTTGTCTTTTCTTTCAAATCATTCATTTGTTTGTTTATCGTGCACATAAATTAGATGCGGACATTACATGAATTTAATTATAGAATAAAAGTTATTATGACTTCAAAATGAGTGAAAAATGTTTGATATGTGTACTGTACTGACTTAGTAACAGAGAAAAAACGAGGAATTGAGCAGCTAATAACTGCGAGCAAATAATCTTTCTTGGTGATGGGAAAGTTAAATATTTCTACGGGAAGGAGGAACTACGTTTCCATAAAAAGTGTAGATTATACATTGAGTCGAAGGCTATACCGGCGTACAAAAGACTAATGGAGGTGGCATCAGAGGGCTTACCGCGAACCACGTTCGACGTGTTGCCTCCCTGTCATACTTACGTACGAATTTACAAGTGCGACAGAGAGGTAACACGTCGAACGTGGTTCGCGATAGGCCCTCAAATGTACAGCCAAGTGACGATGATGAAAATTACATTTTCAAAACTTTTGTCTTTTGTTACCATTGTGTTAGCCGCCTGTACTTACTTTCAACATATATTAGTAGTTTATGTTACTGCTACATAATAAAAGGCATTAAAATACACGAGTGTGGGCTTAGGAAACGAACGAAGTGAGTTTCTTAAAAAGATCACACGAGTGTTTTAATGCCTAATTATCTTATACCTTTAAACGAGCAATTCTTGTATATATATATTTCCGGGATCTCGGAAACGGCTCTAACGATTTTGCTGAAATTTGGTATATGGGGTTTTTTGGGGGTAAACAATCGATCTAGATTAGTCTTATGTTTGGGAAAACGCGTGTTTTCGAGTTTTCATGCGTTATTCTTTCGACGCAGAATATGGTCGCTAATTTCGTGTTGCCGGCCACTGTTCGTCTGGTCCAGCGGGTTAAGACGCGGACTGCTAAACGAGTGTTACGGGTTCGAATCTCGCCTGGTGACTTACTTATGTTTTTTTTTATATGTTCAATTTTATATATAATTTTTTAATTTTTATTGTTTTAGACAAGTTTAATTTAGTAAAAGAATGTAGTTAAGATTATCACCTATACACCACCATATTACAATAAATAGTTATAGCCGAGCAAAGCTCGGTCGCCCAGGTACTGTATAGTTATTGCAGGTAGTTCGCAATCACATTTTTAGCACAGGCATTATAAGAGAGGTATGGGCATTGTAAATGTCATCTGGCTCTGTGTGGTAGGGCACAGCACAGCGGATGTCATTCCAGATCTAGAGCAGAACCCAACTGGGGAAGTACCTCCACCTTACAGAAAATCGCAGCCAAATAACACTAGACCCTACTCATAGTGTTGTGTTCCTGCCGGTGAGTAAGGTTGCCAGAGCTCAACGAGGGGTGGGAGGGTGTTAGGGTCGGCAACGCGCATGTAACTCCTCTGGAGTTGCAGGCGTACATAGGCTACGGATACTGCTTACCATCAGGCAGGCCGTATGCTTGTTTGCCACCGACGTAGTATAAAAATAAATTAAAAAAAACACAATTAAAATATTTCATACGACATGTGCTAATTATTTGTCTCAGTGTAAACAAAAATATATCATAATTATGATATCAATTTTCAAATTCAAAATGGCGGACATGTTTTATAACTTATTTTAAGAAATTATGAGTAGTTTAAGACTTTAAAAAGCAAGAAATTGTTTCTTGCTTCTGTTTGTATATGTATCATGTCATGTAGTATTTGATGTTTTCATTATTTTTGAAAGTCCTCAGGGTGCCGATTACGAAAATGACATCCATTCTGGAACCCAAGATGGCGGACATTCATTTTTCTTAAAAATCGGTATGGGTGTCATCTCCGAGGTTCTTCGAGTTTCCGATTACGAAAATGACGTCCATTTTGCAATCCAAGATGGCGAACATTATTTTTTCTTAAAAATCGATATGGGTGTCATCTCCGAGGTTCCTCGGGGATCCGATTACGAAAATGACGTTCATTTTGAAATCCAAGATGGCGGAAATTGATTTTTCTTAAGTCGATATGGGTGTCATATCCGAGGTTCCTCGGGATTCCGATTACGAAAATGACGTCTATTTTGAAATCCAAGATGGCGGTCATTAATTTTTCTTAAAAATCGATATGGGTGTCATCTCCGAGGTTTCTCGGGGTTCCGATTACGAAAATGACGTTCATTTTGAAATCCAAGATGGCGGACAGTAATTTTTCTTAAAAATCGATTTGGGTGTCATCTCCGAGGTTCCTCGGGGATCCGATTACGAAAATGACGTTCATTTTGAAATCCAAGATGGCGGAAATTATTTTTTCTTAAAAGTCGATATGGGTGTCATATCCGAGGTTCCTCGGGATTCCGATTACGAAAATGACGTCTATTTTGAAATCCAAGATGGCGGACATTAATTTTTCTTAAAAATCGATATGGGTGTCATCTCCGAGGTTTCTCGGGGTTCCGATTACGAAAATGACGTTCATTTTGAAATCCAAGATGGCGGACATTAATTTTTCTTAAAAATCGATATGGGTGTCATCTCCGAGGTTCCTCGGGGATCCGATTACGAAAATGACGTTCATTTTGAAATCCAAGATGGCGGAAATTATTTTTTTCTTAAAAGTCGATATGGGTGTCATATCCGAGGTTCCTCGGGATTCCGATTACGAAAATGACGTCTATTTTGAAATCCAAGATGGCGGACATTAATTTTTCTTAAAAATCGATATGGGTGTCATTTCCGAGGTTCCTCGGGGTTCCAATTACAAAAATGACGTCAATTTTGGCGGTTCTTGTTGGTGCAGATTTCAAAAATAGAGACCATTTTAGAATTAAAGGTGATTGATATCACGGCTACACACATCGACACCCATTTCAAAAAGTAGCGTCCGCCATATTTATTTTCAAAATAGATGCCATTTTTGAAATCCACACCCCTAAAAACCCAGAAAACAACACCCATGACGACTTTTTTAAAAAAGTGACGTCCGCCATCTTTATTTCCAAAATGGACGTCATTTGTAAAATTAGTACACATACATCATACAACATGAAAACTAAAAACATTTCCATCCTCTTTTGGGCAGTTGTGTAAGTCTGTGATAACCCTAGGTAGGTACGGAGACCTTGAGCGGTGTCGGCATTTACGCAAACATCAAAGGCGTCGGCCCACTGTTACTTTTTACACTGTGCTTTTAGTGTGTAAACGAAAACGTCACATGATATATCAAAAGAAAAGTTATTTTATCTTATACCTTTAAACGAGCAATTCGAGTTTTCATGCGTTTTTCTTTCGACGCAGAATATGGTCACTAATTTCGTGTTGCCGGCCACTGACCGTCTGGTCCAGCGGGTTAAGACGCGGACTGCTAAACGAGTGTTACGGGTTCGAATCTCGCCCGGTGACTAACTTTTGGTTATTTTTTTATATGTTCAAGTTTATATATAATTTTTTAATTTTTATTGTTTTACACAAGTTTAATTTAGTAAAAAAAAATGACCTATGTAATAAGAGAAATCGACAATAGATGGCGTTACTCTGTGACAAGTGCTGTAAGGTTAAAATCGATTGTAAATAATAATAATTGTCAGTTCACATTTTACTTTTAAGTTTATGTAGATTATCACCACCATATTACAATAAATAGTTATAACCGAGCAAAGCTCGGTCGGCCAGGTACTATATTACTAACTGTACTAGGTTGCCTTTTTAACAAGTTGGTCCAGTCCATGGTTGCCTACATTTTAAATAAAAATCGGTTAATCTAGGCGACCATTAACTGGACCAACTTTTTTAATACGGCAACTTTCAAATAAGCTTTCATTTGATATATCATACGATGAAATAACAAACAAAAAAACTATCCGTACGCAATCTTACAAGGCAACCTACTTGAAATGTATCACTGTGAATTTTGTCTTACATTTATTTCTTATCAGAAATAAATAACATGAGGGTGCATATACCTTATAACGTATCTCTATATAACTATCGGTTATCAATATTAGCATTAGCGGTTAACAACAACATTCCCCTTAAAACAAATAACTATCGCGAGGAAAATACCAAGTCCAAACATCTGAAAAAAATCGGGAAAGAAAAGCTGCAACTGGCTTTTAAAATGGTACAAGGAAGGGTGGTCATCTGTATGAGAATGTGTTTTTTTTGTCTCTATTTGACCCAATGGTTGACTGGTAGAGAATGCCTTTTGGCATTAAGTCCGCCATTTGTGTTTTTTTTTGTTTGTGCAATAAAGTTTAAATAAATAAATAATATTAATGTAACGCGATAACGAATTCTACGTGAACGAAACCGCGGGCAATACCTATTATAGTAACAACAAAATAACAATTTTCTATTGCTATTAATTTAAAACACGCTTTAGGAATTTTTTTGATGGACCGTAGACGCAGTCAAGGGCACCCCGCTGCCCACTACCGTTGTTCGCTGCCTTCTGCCACAGCGCGCGGCGCGCGCAAACTTGCCGCGCGTTTGAAACGTTAGGT